>NW_026294573.1:159772181-160372181 GCF_007827085.1 Peromyscus californicus insignis | reverse complement strand
GGGACAGTACAACAGGGACCACCCCGTCCCAGGGCTACTGGCCACCAGGGGTTTGGATCGTTTCCCCATTTACCACCAGAGACATTTCCAGGGAAGGGTTTGCTAGTTACGCAGGGCATTCTGGAAGTGATGTGATGCCTGCAAATCTCTCGAGTCCCGCCCCCTCACAATTTTGCTTCATAACTACCCAGTTTGATCCAGAGAGAGGAGCCTAATGTTCAACATTCAAAATGCAGTTCTCCACAGGTGGCATATTCTAATTCGGTGGTGATCTGTACTCATAAATAATGGCTATAGTACACAGTTACTGGAAAATGGTGGATTTAATAAGTTATATTTAAAATGAGCACAGGAACAGTGTAGAGTTCTTTTTAAAAACACATCCACCCATATCTACCCACTCTCCCTCCCTTCCCACACGTGAAATTCATAAGGCAATTTGTGTCACAAGACACAGGCTTTCTTAAGTTACAAATTGAGAAGAAAATGAAGGCCACATCACTGACATCACTGTTGGTAAAAGAGAGGGAGTGCTTGCTATCTGGGAGGTTTCTCTGTCTCACCAGCTTCCTTGACATTGCTGGTGAGCAGAGGGCAGCAGATCTGCATTTGAATCTCAGAGATCATCCTGAGCATCTGGCAGGAAGAGATAGCTGTATTTTAAATAACAATCAGAAACCACATCAATCTCCTCAATGAAATTTTGCTCCTGAGTAAGGACAGGGGCCTGAATGACTTCCCTCTCCAGTGTGGTTTCAGATCTTGAGTCTTTCCTGGAAGGTTCTGACTCCGTGGGTGACAGAAGACTCTAGAAAGCATAATTGTCCTAGCTAATCTTGATCTGCTGGTTGGCTTAATCCCAGCTCAGTGGGACAGATGTGTACAGATCCCACGCAGCACTTTGGCTGTGTAGCCAACAGAGGCAACGGTTACTCTCTGACTTGAATTTCTGAAACGGTGGACAAGCAGGGTGGGGAGGAAGGAGTTTCCTGAAAAAGGTATTTGTTCTAATTATAGAGATGGGGTCAGTGCCCTGAGACAGCTACAAATCACACAGCGTTAGTGTGAATACATTAGAGTCTCCCTATATATATATATATTAAAGAAAATGTGCTTAAAACATTTTAAAATGTTAAAGTGACCTTTCTAGATGGTCTCATATTAGCTACAGAGTTGGGAACCTGGCAAGTTCCTAATACGTGTATGAAACATTAAATATTTCCCCCAGGAACTGGTGGTCTTGATGGAGATTCAGACACAGTAGAGAGCAGGTCTGGAGCCAGGTCTGGTGGCTCACATCTGTTACTCGAGCACTGGGGAGGCTGTGTTGACAGAACTGGTACAGGCTTAAGGCTAGCCTGGGCTACAGAGTAAGACCCTATCTCAAATAACAAATAAAGGACAGGAATTGTGCTGCTTTTCCTCATTTACTTCCAAACTTACTACAGGAGACCTTGCTGTAAGGGACACTGGAGGAATGCTAGAAAGGGCAGCAAACTGCCTCTGGGATTTTCACTGTGACACAGAACATAGTTTATGGAGTAGGCTGCTTTCTAACTTTGAACTCAAAGGTGAACAAGAAGCAGGATGTGCTGGCATGTGCCTTTAATCCCTCTCCCCCAACCCCCCACCCCCGAGGCAGCAGCAGGAAGATCTCTGAGTTTGAGCCCACCCTGGTCCACATAATGAGACCCTTTCTCAAAGTACGCACACATACAGGCACGCGCGCGCGCGCGCGCACGCGCGCACACACACACACACACACACACACACACACACACACACACACACACACACGACCACTTGTCAAATACTGAACTAGATCTTCAAAGGCTAACAAGTTTCTGAAGATCTCTTAAAACTACATGGTTGTCAGACTGGCATCTAAGAAGATGATTTCGTTTTATCCAGCAAGCGACAAACAGCTGACTTTAGAACCCCACAGAACAATCAGCACCACAATACTTCTGTTTTCTTCCGATGGCGGACTAATCATTGTCATATGCTAAAGTGCTGCCCTTAGGTCTAGGAATATTGGGGTTAATTTTTCCTCTTTTCCCTTTTATAACTGGTTTGGTAATAGAGTGCTTTGGCGTTAGGGTTATAATTAGATGTTATCACTCTGAATAAGCAAATTGTAATTGCTGTTTGGGTGAAATCCAACAAATTTAACCATCAGTACCTTGGAAAAGGCAATGTCTGGCAAAAACAGAACGAACATCATGCTCTAGATCAGCGGTTCGAGACCCTTGGGGGATTGAATGACCCTTTCACAGGGGTCGCCCATCAGATATTTATATTACAATTCCTAACAGTAGCAAAACTACAGTTATAAAGTAGTAACAAAAATAATTTTATGGTTGGGGTCCCCACAGTGTGAGGAACTGAATTACAGGGTTGCAACATTAGGAGGGTTGAGAGCCACTGGTCTAGATGATCAAACAGTGCCTAACTGCTGGATTTGTTTAGAGGTTAGGCAGGGAGCTAGTGTTAGTATGTACCAAGACTGTCGACTTATTTTATGGCATCACAGTTGACAAGGACAATGAATTATTAAATTCTCCCATAAACACTGGTGACGATGATTAAAAAAAAAAATCCCCGTGGGGCCAGAAACTTCCATGTAGTTTTTGCATGTTCTCCTATGTGTTGCTGACATTCCTTTGTCTTCCCACTCATTTATGAAGTGGGCATTACAATGCCTCACCATAGCGTCTGTCATTTTTATGCCTGGTGGCTGGATTTGCTCCTGTGTCTGTGGAATATCTTACACACATCTCTCACTTAGATGCCCCAAAGCCCAATTGTGGATGCTCACCCCGCTCACCCCGCTGTCTTATTTTCTGACCTGCTGCTTCTCCAGCCTCCCCCAGGGCCCTGGGAATGAACTGGTAGTTTCAGAACAGAAAATGAGAGCCATCTCTGTGGAGGCAGCCAGGCTGTCCTCTGTGTCTCACACCTAGCAGCGCCCTTCTACTTCCAACTGTAGCTCAGCTGCCGGCTTCTTCATCCTGACTCTCCACTGCAGTCCTAACTCCCAGGACACCGTCCTGTCCTAATGCAGTGCCGTCCTGAACGGTCTTCCTGTGTCCATTCCTGTCCTGCTTAACCCACTCTACACAGCCCAAGTGCTCTTTCCTAACGAATGCCTAGCACTGCCCTCTAGACAATCTTTTTGATCACTTAACAATGTAATGTAACCAATATAATTCAATATGATCTGATTCCTGCCTCTCCAGCCATCAACTGAGGAGGGACAAAGAAAAAGCGTCACACCCACGGATGGGGCATTATTTCACGTTCAAACTGTAAAGCACTGCTGTAGCTACAGTGTGGATAAAACCTGAAAACAGGACTAACTAAATCCCTGTCTATACTCTTAAAGCCTATTTTCTTCAGCTTTCCTTAAAGAGCAATGAAGCTCGTATTTTCTCTTAGAGATACCTTTAAAATATGTAAGGGTCCACACTTAGTTAGCTAATTCCTTGTTCTCAATCAACAACTGCTTTCGGCAGAGGCCGAGTCTTGACTCTTGTAACCAGGCATGTGAACACACTAAGTGACATGGCTTTAGAGACAACGGATCTTCAGAGACTGCCATCCCCTCGGGGAGCATCAACTCACTCCTGGTGCCTTTGAGTTAAGTCACCATGGCTAAGCATGCTTTTCCACCAGCTCTCACTTTCTTAGGTTTAGCTTTATCCACTGAAGAACGTGGATAATGAGAAACACTCAAGTATTTCAATTCTCAAATGTTCCTTATTACTTCCCCCCAAGAAACACACTTCCTCCTGAAACCAATCAGGCCACACTGGCCAGGTCCCACAGCAAGAGGCTCTCCTAATATTATCTCTGCCCACTGGAGGTAGCTCAGAAGGGACGCCTTTCCTCTAGTGACTCAAAAGCATGACTCTGGGGATGCCTGAACCTGCAGCCATTACTACTTTTGTTCATATGAAGCTTGCTTATCTAGCATAAGAAAGGCTGCAAGTGGCCTGCACTGACAGTCCAGGCTGCCAGAGACCAGCCCCTGTTGCAGCCTATACTGCAGAGGACACTTAGGACAGTGTTCCAGGCAGGAGGGGCCACCATGGGAACAGCGCTGACTGACCCAGGACCAGAGCTGGGCTCCAAAAGCATCTACTGTACTTGCCTAGGTCCCAAGAATCACAAGCTCCCCCGAGCAGAGGTCAGGACACAGCAGAGGGACAGGCCGGTCCTCCTGATGGGCTGTGAGGCTGCTGGCACACTTCCAGCCACCCCTCCTACTCTCCCTCCCCGCTGACTGCTCAGCCTTGCACTGTCCCGCCCCCCCACCTCCCCACAAGCATTTCCCCTAATAAACTGCTTGTGTGCTGAATTCTGTCTAGGCCCTTGCTTCTCAGGTGGCCAAGCTGAGCACAGGTGGGGTAATAAACTTTCTGACACCAGCAACCTTCAAACAGGTCTCAGAAAAGTGGCATTTTGTAAAAATTTGTGAAACAGACCACAGGTTTGAAGTTTCTCCTTCTCCATTCTACCCTTCTTTATCCTCAAAGGGGCACCAATAACGGAAAAGCGGGCTTTGAAATGGGTGGATCAAATTAACCACTCTCCTAGTATTCAAGCCTTTCTTTAGTTGTAAATTCATCCAGTTCTGATGAGAAGGCAGACCATACTAAACAGTTTCTTGGACTTAGCTACTTACGTGTCCATCTGTCTGACTGCACCATAGGCTACTGGAGGGAGCACCTCTCCCATTCATGTTTTAACAAGTTCTAGGTAACTAGCAGCAGGGACTCACTAGATACCTGGTGATGAAGGCAAACACGAAATCAGACAATTCAACATTGGGCCATGGAGATCAAGGGTGGACAGGATTCCCAGACCTCCCCAGAGATCTGGACAAACAATTACCATACACACTCCTGCTGTCTTCATTGTGTGCACTCTGCGGAATAAACTTCAAGTTTCCGTTTTATAAACTAGAGAGAGTTGAAGAATAAGGGGAACGTTAAATAAGAAACACTACAGGTAATCTTAAGTTGCCCAAGAGCTCTGCAGCCTTCATCAACCACCTGCCTCTAAGGAGTATCCAAAACACTAAGTCTGGAATTAGGAGAATGAGTTCTAGTAAACTGTGTCGACAGACACACACGTGTGGATTACACATATACAGACATACTAATTACAGGTCATATTTAATGACAGATACATAGACTTCCTTATTCTAATACACTTCACTACACTCCAGATTTACTCAAACATCAACAGATATTTCTGACAGCTATAATTATATTTCCTTTTAGTAAGCAGAAAGAAAAATCTTGTTTCTTTCTGCCGTGTGATTGAAAGTTTCCTTATAACAAAATATCAATCTACTTAGTCAAAAGTTAGCATTTACTAAATAACCTAATGACTGTAAACAAACAGAAGAAAATGTTTGAGAATTACATTATTCTGCATAACTTGATTCCTTCGTGACTATTTAATTAAAAAAGCAATTTGTTTCACCAAGTGTTAGCATGTTTATGATGATTACATTTTTGCGGCAACAATGAAAACAAGTGTATTAGTGCAGACCCCAAACTATGACACTTTAACTAGCACTTCTCATAGCAGATTAATTCATCTAAATTATACCTTGTCAGGGGGGAGTGTTTTTCTACATATTGATGATTTAAAAACCCAATTAATTTTCTCCCTACTGTTTAAAAGCTCACAATAATTCTGGCTTGAGCAGTGTGCTTCTGTGTACATCTAATGGCTGCAAAGAGCAAACATTCCGCAGACTAGCATTAGAAAAAAGAAAAGCAAAAGGCCTTTCCTCCTCTCCTTTTTCCAGAAGGAACTAGAGGTGAAATCACGTTAGAGAACCAATATACAGGGCTGGTATGTGGTTCAGTTGGGAGTGTGCTTGCCTAGCACACACAAAACCTGGGGTTCTATCCCAGCATGGCATAAACTGGACATGGTGGCACACACCTATAATCCGCTTAGGAGGGTAAGACAAAATGATCAGAAATTCAAGATTATATTTGGCTATACAGAGAGTCTTAGGCCAGCCTGGGCTACATGAAACCTTGTGTAAAATCAAACTAAAGCTATACCCTACAACAATCTATGAGAATATGAAGTAATTAATTCCAGGTCTTTTACTACATATGAAAGACTCCATGGGAAATGGTGTGTACGGTCGGTCCTATAGAACTCCAAGTCAGCCCTGAACTCTCAAACACTGTTCTTCTGACAGGCTTTGGAAGAACATAAAAGCACAATTCTTCTCATTTCAAGTTGCTAACATGTCATTTATCAAATGAGTCAGCCAAACATACACATGAACCAACGTGTCTACCTGCTTCAGGACCTATGAAACATTTTACAATGAAGCCACAACAAAAACTAATCCTTAATAATTTAATTAAGTATTTTATACAAAAATCATAGAAGAACAAATAATAATAAACAGTTGAAGAGAAGTAAGAGATACACAAAATTGGCAATTAGAGGTTACAGAAAACCAAGAGGCCTATAATTTTAGAAAGTCTGGTGATGTGGCAGCTGGATAGAGTAACACATAATTTCCTAGAGAAGATATGCCCTCTATTTAATACGGAAGACAAAGGAAATGCTAATCACAAGAGGTGAGCAGGTGGGAGACGGTCACTCCTTCCTAGCCCACAGGTACCGCTTTCCTCGTGAGCTGTCAGGAATCATGGGAATAAATGCCAGACTTCTCAAGCAACTGCTTACAAAGTTTCATGATAATCCTTCCTGGCATCAAAATGGAGTACACGTGTTACAAACAAGCAACCTGCCATGCAGACAGAACACTCCCATTCCTTCCTCATCTGACACGTGCTCACAGACCCTCTAGAAGGGCACTAGGCATTGTTCTAGTCCAGAGACAGAGGATGAACAAAACGATTCCAGGGCAGTTGGGGGTGGGGAGTGGGGGAGTGCAGGTTGGGGGGTGAGGCTGGATACAGAATCAGGAAGAAGAATGACAGGTAGGGGTGTGAGGGGCGTGTAGTGTGTGTGTGTGGTGTGTGTAGTGTGTGTGTATCGTGTGGTGTGTGTGGTGTGTGGTGTGTGTGTGGTGTGTGTAGTGTGTGTATTGTGTGGTGTGTGTGTGGTGGGGGGGATGTGGTGTGTATGTGTGGTGTATGTGTGTGGTGTAGTGCGTGTGTGTGTGTGTGGTGTGGTGTGTGTAGTGTGTGTGTATTGTGTGGTGTGTGTGGTGGGGGGGATGTGGTGTGTATGTGTGGTGTATGTGTGTGGTGTAGTGTGTGTGTGTGTGGTGTGTGTGTGTGGTGTGTGTGTGTGGTGTGTGTGGTATGTGTGTGTGGTATGGCGTGTGTGGTGTGGTGTGTGTGGGGTGTGTGGGGTGTGTGTGGTGTGTGTGTGTGTGTGTGTGGTGTGTGTGTGTGGTGTGTGTGTGTGTGTGTGTGTGTGTGTGTGTTCTACTCTGTTTCCATTCTGCCATATGAATACCCTTTAGTACCACTAGGTAAGAGCTGAAAGAAAGGGAAGAGGGCTGGAGAGATGGCTCAGTGGTTAAGAGCACTGACTGCTCTCCTAGAGGACCCGGGTTCAATTCCCAGCACCCACATGGCAGCTTACAACTGTCTGTAAATCCTAGATCTGACATCTTTGTACAGACATACATGCAGGCAAAACACCAATACAAATAAAAATAAGAAAGGGAAGAGGGGAAGTGGGGGCGGGGACTGTGGAGGAGTGGCGGGAGGAGAGACTGTGCTCGGGTGTATGGTGTGAGAGAACGAGAAAAAAGAGTTGAAAGAAAATTAGAATGTGACAAACTCTATAAATCTATCATGCAAATGTGTGTGTGCATGTGTCCCACAGAGTGCGTGTGAACATCAGAACACACCCTTAGTGTTGGTCCTCACGCACACCGTGCTAGCTGCTCATGAACTTCTGGCGTCTCTCAACTGCACTGCAGAAGAACTGGGATTGCAGATGTGCACAATTCTGCATCCAACTGTGCATAGGTTCTGGGGGCTGGAACTCAGGTCCTTACGCTTTCAAGGCGAGCGCTCTACCCACTCAGCCATTTCCCTTGCTGAGACAAATCTTTAAAAAGACATGCATGATGACATCAACTAGACATCGCTGAACACTTTCACACACAGAAGACTTCCAGGTCACCAATGGCCTGTATCACAAAGTCACCTTTTTAAAATGGTTTGAATTGTCAAACTTCTCTCATCTCACAGTCCACACAAAGAGGCTAAGTTTAACTTACAAACATAATTTGCCAACCCTCTCCTAGGATCTGAGCACACTTGCCTTCAAGTGCCACAACCTTACACAGTGTGTTTTCATTTGTTAATGTTTTTGCATTTACATCTGTCAAAGACCCAGTAACTTTCTTTCTATGACTACAACAGTTTCACCTATGGCAGCTTCCACATCAGTCCTGCTTCACAGGAGAAACAGATAACCTGACAGACAACTCTTGCTAAGTCTGTGGAACAGACAAGACAGAGCCGGCCTGCTCTCCACCCATTTCCTGCAGCAACAGAGAAGCAACTGAGAACCAAGCCTTACCTTGCTGGAGGGACGTCAATATTAGAGGAAACCACTTTCCGCTTTTGCTCAAGGAGACAAATGGATCGAGTGTTTTCTTTCTCTTGGTCAAGGATCCGGTTGGCTTTTTTGGTGTCCACTGTTTTCATGTCTTCCTCCATGGCCAGTGGGAACAAGTGGTGAGACATTTTCTTACTGGAGTCACGTTTCAAGTCCTCTGATTGAAATGTGAAGGTCATTTCTCGCTTGAAACTCCCCACCTGCAAAACACACCACAGAAAGAGACTCTTACACAGATCAGCTCTGCCAGGCTGTAGCAAGGGGAGACTACACTCTTCCTTCCTGTTTGCATTAGTTTACTGTTTAACTGGAAGAATGCAACAAAAAATAAACAAGCAGTTCGGGGCCAGCCTGGTCTACATGGAGTGTTCCAGGAGAGCCAGGGTTACACAGAAAGATCCTGTATCAAAACAACAGCAACACAAATACCACACACTCAAGAAATGCCTTTCTTTCCAGACATGAAAGCACGAGACCTCCATGCCTTTGCATTTTAAAGCCATTGGCGTGCTTAATAGAAGACAGCTAACAGACAAAGGCAAACCCTCTTTGACTATTAATACTGACTGACCTTAGTTTTAGTAAAGACAGTGTAGGACAAATATAAAATCAAAGCTCAGTGAATTAAATCCCATTGTTTCCAATTTTGGAACCATTGGGAAAAGCAAACTAAAGTTAAAGTTTTATAAGTAATTGCCACTTACAAATCAATTCAGCAGCAAATTAATTCAAGCTTTGAGAACAGCAAGGAGGGTCAGACTCTCCAGCAATCTGGAGTCTCACCATTCATTTTAAAATAAGCTCACCAGGAAGACATTTCACAGACACACAAAGCAAGCTGTCCTCTCTCTGAGTTCACTCAGTCTTTACCCAGCCCCGAAATGCGAGCTATGCTTGCTTGTTTCTATTAAGTTTAGGCAAACATTGAAAAGACCTTAGTCAAATAGTTCTATTTGCAGAATTGAAAGCCACAAGCAACACACACAGGAAAATGAAAATGTATTTGATAATAGCAAGCGTCTAGCATTAATCACTACAAATTCCCAGACCAAGCGAAACCTCAGGTAGATGTAGGCACATGGCAATCACAGGACTTATCCAGACAAGGTAATTTCCAGAACCCATGCCAACAGTCAGAGCCTTCCCTTAGCCGTCCCGTGGTGGAGAGGGCAGTAAAGATCCACGTCTGGTGGGCTACACGGCAAATCCACGCCCACTCCACAGGAAAAGGCCAGCCACTGTTGGTCTACTTGCACTTCCTTAGACAGTCACCACAGATTTCAGAATGACTTAGTGAAGAAGAGCAAGGTCCGAGGAAACTGGGTGTCTTAAGCGTAACTGTTGTGATGATATTCACATATGGCACAGGAGCAAGAGAATGAACGCATTTCCAAAGGTAGGTAATAAACGCTCTAAAATGTTATAGTGAGCAGAGACCAGGGAGCCTGTGGGGGTCTGACCTAGGTCCTCTGCATGTATGCTATGGCCGAGTAGCTTGGTGTCCCTGTGGGATTCCCAACAGTGGGAGCGGGGGCGGTCGCTGACTCTTTTGCCTCCTTATAGGACCCTTTCCTCCTGCTGGGTCCTCATCCAGCCTTGATGTGATGGTATATGTCTGGTCGTATAGTAGCCTATTATGTCATGTTCGGTTGAGGTCCCTGGGAGGCCTGCTCTTTTCTGAGGGGAAACAGAGGGAGGATGGATCTGGGGGAGAGGGGAGGTTGAGGGGAGTGAGAGACTGGAGGGAGGGGAAACTATGGTTGGGATGTAATATATGAGAGAAGACTAAAAAAGATTATAGTTGAGAAAGTAAACAAATTACAGAGATTCTAAATGTCACTAATCACTACATACATCTTTCTGCCTTGACACAGGGGTGACAGGAAGGTGGTACTGTGCTTCTGCAGTGGCCTGTTCCCAGCTTGTGCTGCAACAGGAGACTTTAGACTCCTGGCAACAAAGAAGAAGTAGAGGCCTTGGTGTGCATGATTATCAACAGTGTCTCCTAAACGCCAAGTACCACATGAATTAAATATTAATGACGTTCAAAGTCAATAGTATTACGTTGAAACACTGATAAGCCATGCCTCTCCCAGAGCCAACTGGACGGACTAAATGGCCCCCACTGAAACTCTGAAGCAGAAGACTGAAGAAATGTGGCTTTTGGCCTCACAAGTTTAGAGAAATATCTGAGGCGAATAAATACAAGTAGAATAAATTTCCTGCAGTAATGATGTAATAACCCTACGCTAGGCTCTTGGCCAAGAATCCATAGTAAAACAGAGAGTAATAACATTCTACAATGCCAGCCATCAATCTAAAATGCTCCCTGAACAAAAACTCAACACTTGGTAGTAAGCAGAAATTTCAGAAACAGAGTGAATTCCAGAGGCAAGTGATCCCACAGTCCTTGTTTAAAAATGATTAGAATTGATCAAAAGACCAAAAATAACTACAAAAGTAAGAGATGCTAAATCACAAATAGGAAGAGACACTGTTATCCTAGCTACTGCAAGTGAACACTGTTGTGATATTTTGTTTGTGCTCTGACAACTAAAGCTTGCCTGAAGATCAGAGGGTGGAGCTAGCCACTAGTTAAGCACAGAGGTCTGGAGGTCTGCGCAGACAGGAGACAGGAAGTGATAAGGCGAGGCAGAGACTGGAACTCGGCCCATTTTGGGTCTGAGAAGTTGGAGGGGTAAGAGGTGACTGTGGCTGCTGCGCTGTCTCTCTGATCTTTCAGCTCTTACCCCGATATCTGACTCCAGGTTTTTATTACTAAGACTAATTAGGATCACGCTTCTGAACACTGACTGGGGCGTCTGATTAGAGAGAAAAAAGCAAAGATAAATCCATTTGTGGGATGTCCAGAAGAGGTAGACCTGCTGTGACAAGGACAGCTGATAGCTGTCTGGGGCTAGGAGTGGACACAGATTTCAAGTGGGGATGAGGGAACTTTCGCGAAGTGGTGGGAATGCTCTACAGACAGACCACAGTGATATATGCACAGCGATAAATTTATTAAAATCTACTGGTTTATATTCTTACAATAGGATCAGTGTTATGATCAAATTGATTCAAAGAAGCCACAGAGGACCACCAAACCAGCAGTGACTTTGGTGTGGAGGGGATGTATCCAAGAACACCCAGACCAGAAATTTGGAAATTGTGAGGCAAAGTGTAGCCATAAAGTACAGGAATCTGTTGTTGTGTATATTTTTTTAGAGACTGCTACAAGCAGTGACATGATTGTACCCTGCCTTGGTAACCGTCTAAAATCCAGTCCCCATTCAGACCAGGTCCCTAAGCCTCCTCGTCTGTGCAAGAAGGCCATTTTTCCGATTCATTCACCTGGAAAGGAACTCTTTGTACCTCATCTGCTCAAACACACATTTTCCCCCTCTGTTTTCACAACCCTTGTGTTCCTGGTGATCTGCAAGGTCTAGGCTGTTTCCTTCTTTGAAGTTGATGTCAATTAATTAGGTGACTCAAACCATACAAGCCAATATTCTCTCAATGGAAATGACACCATCTGAAAAATCACTATATACTACAGCTCTAAACAGGCAAATAATTTGACAGATGACAGCTAGAAACAACAGTAACAAAAAAACAACAGCATCCATGTTGCTAAGGGCAAAAGGAGAAGAAACCGTAGAGCTCAGCCACAAAGGGCAACTCTCCGGGGCAGGGCATGTCAGACAAGGATGGGTGGGTGCCATTCTCTGAAGTATCCACAAGTGACTGCAACCAGTAGAAACAACAGCTGCTTCCAGAAGGGTCCTAGGTAGCAGGGTCCAGGAGACGTGGTCCCTCAAAAATATATGCCTGCTTCTCTTGCTGGAGCCTGAGGTATTTCCCAAGGCTCCTGGTTCACCACCATCTCCATGTCTGAATGGATAACTACAGGAAATGCCTAACAACCGCCCAAGTAGCCTTAAAACACTCATCCAGGAAAACCTAAAGCTGTGGAATTTTCACGTTTTTTTCTTCTCTTCCTCTTTCATCATGCTAGGGCTGGCAACATGGGCAATTCTGATTCCTTATAGACTAACACACTCCTGGCAGCAGAAACCTGAGGGATGGGCAAGAATTTCCTTGGCAAGAGATTCACTGACCTGCAAACAGTTTTAAGAAAGCATCCGAGGATGAAGGGAGGAACACACAAGTAAATCTACCAGGCTGGGAACCCTGTGAGATGGGAGAAGTGGAGAAACAGCAAGATGGAAGGTAAGTCGTCTAGGGAAAAATACGGAGCAGAGACTTTGGAACTGTCACGCAGACATTTGTCATGCATGTTTAAGGACAGCGTTTCCTGCACAAGAAGGGCTATTGTGGCTGTTGCACACGCACACAATGGGAGCAGAGGATAATGGACTGGCCATCCCTAGCCCCGAAATCCACCCCCCCCCCCGAACGTTCCAGTTCTCACAAGTTTTTCAGCACTGACACAATATCAGACAGAAACGTGTGCACCAGTACAAGTTACTATAGGTGTTATATAAAATGCCTTCAGCTATGTGTATAAAATGGACATGAACTGTAAATGAGCTCTATGTTTGGACTTGAGACCTCCTGCCTATGATATCTCACTATGCATATGCAAATACTCTAAACTCCTGAAAATCTAAGTCTAAAACTCTTCTAGCCCCAAGCCTTTCAGATGAGGGATAACCCATGTGAAGTATTTGATTCGGGGTCCCACATCTTCAAATGTCACTGATGCCCTGGAAGAGTAACAAGATGGTCTGGCAACGGACATGCTCAGGAGGACCTGGTAACGTTCAGTGGCAAGAGCAAGTGGCTCGTGGGCGCCCAGCTGTTGGGCGGGCCTGGAAGGGCTTCTTTGAAAGCAGCATCCTGGTTCCTCCAGAGCCGGCCACATCTAAGGTGCCCCCTGAGCCTGCCCTCTCTTCCATTCCTGTTTGCCTCCCTCTCTCTTGGTCTTCCCACTGTACTACCACAGGGTGAATAAAACACTTTGTATCTACAATAAACCTTTACATCCAACTGTGTTTTCAGAAAGGACTAAGCTTATTAGGCAGAGGGAATGCCAGGAGCCATTTGCCACACTGTAACATTTTCAAGTGTTTAAAGTTTCTACAGCATTGAAATGTACTTTTCTTGTCTCCCACATTTCACTGCTTGTTTCCCATAAAAGACATGCCTATTAAGATCTCAATTAAGATGCATATAAGGGAAAGCTTCTCTTCTTCCTCAACCCTCCTCACCTTGCCCAGCCAGCCCATGCCTCCAGAGAACAGCTTTAAAAAATTTACCACAAAAACCTCAGTTGCTTACAGGGCGGTAACTACCTGAGTGTCCACATAAACTGCACAGAGAGAACTGAGGTGTGGGAGCAATTAATTATGCAGACTGACTGACTGGCTACACAAACTGTCGTGGACATCTCTGCATGAGGAACAGACCCATTATATTTCTGCATTTTGAACATCATATCATTTCATACAATGTCTTTTTTGTTAGCTTCTTCATGAATGTTAAGGTGCTTTTTTATTTTTTTTTATATTATTAAAAGTCATGAGCATCCCCATGCTTGTGTCTTTATGTGCTTGTCCAAGAATTTTGCAGGAAAAAATTTCTGAAGAGAATTGCTGAATCCAACAGCCTAGATTTTAACAGTGAACAAGCATGACCCCGCCCCTACCCACAGTGGGCATCACAATGTATCCATTCGCTAATAAAGGTTACACATTTGTTTTCCACCTATTTAGAAACCCATGTAAGCTCCAGCCCACAATGGACACGATTTCTCTGACTTTAATGAACAATACAGTATGCCCAAAGCCATATACCGCAGGGAACTGAAGACCGCCTGGGCCTCAAGGGCTCATTTATTTCATATATGACAAAGTACACGCATATACAAAGAGACATAGACAATTTTTAAGTAATTAGATGGTAAAATTTTTACTTTATAAACAAAAGCATTAAAAGAATGAAGTAGGCTTTTTTGCTTATGATAGTCATAAAAAATTTAAGAGAGAATAATTCTCTATGCTTTGGACTGCTTTGCTCTGGTTTGGGTTTGTTTGTTTGGTATTTTTGAGATACAATACCATCCCAGGCTAGTCTCCAACTTGCAATGTAGATAAGGATGACCTTGAACTTCTCATTTCCCTCCTCCATCTCCCAAGGGCTAGGATTTCAGGTCTGCGCCTCCACACTTCATTTATGTGGTGCTGGGAATCAAACCTGTGAGCACACTACCGAGCTACAGCCCTAGCTCTTCATTATGATTTCTAACGGAGAGGTAAGCAGAACTCTTAAATATTATTGATAGGAACGTACAAATTTAGAGGGCTGACCTGGAATAATGAAGCAAAATCTCTGGATAAATATAGCAATTCTACATTTCAGTAGAGGGGAAAAAAGAAACACAAAGATGTTTATCACAGAAATGCTTACAGTATTTTAAAAAGTTATGTAAATATATATCAATACTTTATCAGTCAAATATGCACAAATAAACGCATGGAGAGAAATTAATATACTTGCCATAAAAGGGGTATTACAAATGATTTTATGTACTATGGTCTCAGAGAAGAAGAATGTGTATAGGTCAAAGAAGAAATCATTCAGAAAGGGTATTTAAAATGCTAACAAGTGTGTTCGTCGGTAACAGATGTATGTATAGGCCAAGTTTTCTATCTCGTTGATAACTTTTTAGTATCCACATGTATTTTGGTATTTTAAAACTTGTATTACTCTACAATAAAAAGACATTATTACAATTATGTATTAAGAATCTAGCATTTAGCCGGGCGGTGGTGGCGCACGCCTTTAATCCCAGCACTCGGGAGGCAGAGGCAGGTGGATCTCTGTGAGTTCGAGGCCAGCCTGGTCTACAGAGCGAGATCCAGGAAAAGGCGCAAAGCTACACAGAGAAACCCTGTCTCAAAAAACCAAAACAAAACAAAAAAAAAACAAAAAAAAAAAAGAATCTAGCATTTATACAGTATCTTTCTTCTACTAGTTTTCCATGATTAGTGTCTATGTCTTTCTTAAAGGAACAATAAATTACTTCAAATAATGCACCCCCTGGCACTATTAGGTCCACTGCCCACTAGCATCCCTCAGTTATCTTACACTACAACAAGCCCCCTCCATCCCCTTCCCCCAACACAGAACCCCGGCACACATACCACAGACACACATTACCCAGGGTAATTTCTTGCAAGAGAACAAAGCGTCAATGTTCAATTATATGAAAATACTACCAATTACCAATTACCAACTGACAAATAAACTCAGAATCTTTACTCCAGTGAACAGCTTTTGTTGTTCAGAAGAAGATAATCAGCGTATGTATAAATATGACGTACTTGGGGAAATTGTGATTTTTCTTACAAGAAGTTCACAGCATCTGTTTAAGGATTGGATGACGGTAAATGCTGTCCTTAGCTGGGCAATGGAGTGCATCAGTCTTTCTCAATTAAGAAAAAAAAGTCATCAGGGTTCCAAAGAAATGCTGACAACCTGCATCACAAAGCGGGACGGTGCTGATACTGACCAAGAGCATGGCAGCTTTCTCCAGACGCGTTCCCTCCACATTTATAATACTGAGGTGCCAAAAAGTATGTGTCAACACTGACTTCAAATTACTCATCTCCACCCAGTCAGATTTGAGGAGCTGGCTCTGGAAAGCAACTAGATTTCCAGGAATAATCTGTAGAAAGCTAACCCAGTTGTCTTCTGAGACTTTATGAATAATAAGTATTACGGAAATTCTGAGAAATCCCATGACATTCAAGCCACAAGGCAAACACTGTTGAGGAACAGGCAATGAAGGCATGGGAGTGGTCCCCTATCAACTCTCCAGCACCCCACCTTTCTCCACAGAGTCACAAGGTCACTCCTGGCAAACTTGGTAAGAGAGTTCTTCCAATTACAGGTTACACGTTTGGATATATTTCTAGAACTTTCTTCCCTAACACACACACACACACACACACACACACACACACACACACACACACACACACACGAGTTTACGTTTAGTGCCTGATGATGACACATCACACCCTTTGTGGAATCTGCAGTCACAAAAAGAGACTAACAATAGATACAATAACAATATTACTACTGAGCTGGAGGGAGGGCTCGGTGGTTAAGAGCACTTAACTGCTCTTTCAGAGGATCCGGGTTTAGTGCCCCATACCAACATGGCAGTTAACAACTGTCTTTATCTCCAGTTCCTCCTCCCATCCTCTGCAGACACCAGACCTTCATACAGTGCACATACAGCATGCAGGCAAAACACTCATACACATAAAAATAAACAGTCTTTAAAAACAAAATAAACATCCTATGAAGACTCAAAGAAAGATTTATCAGCATCTTGACAGAAGTAATAAATGCTACCTCTAAAAATAGTCAACACACCTCTATTCTCTTACTTCAGATTAATTCCTTAAATTTCATGCTGGGTACACAGAAAAATAAGTTAGATGCAAATCTACCCAGTTCTAATGAATATCTCTAGTAAAACCACTTCAAAAACAATTGCTTCCAAGTACTAGCCCTTGATTCTATTAGTTGCTCGGACCTCAGAGTCTCTGCTGCTTGTTCTCCATGGAAACAGAATAACTAACCTATGACAAACAGACTCTGGGTGGCAGTGCCCACAGCTCCAGAAGTCAAACCGAGGAACGGGGCTGGGACCCTCTGTTAGGTTCGGAATCACACACCCCACTCTCTCCGTAATTACTGGTGCTAGGACCCGGTTTACTACCTTATGCGTTCACTTTAATGCCCTGACAGCTTAATATCCAGCGAAGCATGACTTGGCTTGCTTAATCGGAGATTAGTCAGCAACACATTTAGGATGGAAAGTTATGGCACAACTCTCTAGTAGAAGACCTGGCTCCGGTCCAGGCCTTCTATCAACATTATGTAAGAGAGAACACACAACTTGGGCTTTCTTTTTTTAAGATCCTTTTAGAAAAGCCTTGAACAGGGTGGGGAAGAACATTTCTGTGAAGCCAGTGTTAAATTCAAGCTCAGTTAACTTCATCTGTTTATCTTTTCCAGCCAAATCTAAGGACAAAGGGGAAATCAGTATTATTATGGGTCAAGTGTGTTTAACTTTGTAATGCAGAAATTTGAACTTGTCACATTGGATAGTCTACTTGCTTTATTTAACCCACAGTTGAAATGAACCAACCACAGGCACTCATGGCAGGCCTGTGGACTTGACTTTCAGAACATGTCACTTCCCACCACTCCACACCACCACCACTCAGTCACGCAGCCATTGTGTCCTGCCCAGATATGCACAACTGTCCCCGATGTCTCTGCGGCCATCTTCTTCTCATGATCACTAGTCCGTCTCATCCCTTAAACATCAGTCAGGTCCTCGCTCAGAACACTCCAATTGCTCCCCACTGTCCCCAGGATGGATAAAAGTCAAACTCCTTACAGTGACCTCGAAGGCCATGTGAGGCCACCTTTACGCAACTTTCTCTCTTCCGCCCCCCTCTCCCTCTACTTTCTCACCCCTACCCCGGCTATAATTTAGATCTACACTGTCCCTGCAAAGGGCCCTAGTTAAAAGGCTTGGTCCCCAGACGGCTCTGCCAAGGAAAGTGTAAACATTAAGAGGTGGGGTCTCATGAAAGGCCTTCCCTGGAGGCGTGCCCTTGAAGGTCAAACTGGTCCCTGGGCCCTCCTCCTGTTGCTTCTACCCCGTTCCTGCATGATGGGAAGGGGGTCCCCTCGCCACACACTCCCACGATGTTTGGAAACATCGTGATGACCCAAACAACAGATCACCCAACCATGGCCTGTTATCTCCAAAACTGTCAGCAAAACTAGATCTCTTCTCTCACCGGACACGAGTAACCTCAGCCCTCAGGAGGAGAAGGTAGGAAAACTGAGTCCTAGGCCAACCTGGGGAACACAGCGAGGGCCGGTTTTAAAGAAACAAACTTGATTCTCTGTAATACGAATTGCTAAATTAAAACTGGGTAGATTTACCATCTAACTAATTTTGTTCTACAAGGAAACAGAGTAATTGACCTATGACAACCAGGCTGGTTTGGTGGCAGGTCCCACAGCTTATTAATAAGAAAAACCCAGAGCCAGATATTGGGGTGAAAGCTGAAAGATCAGAGAAACAGAACAAGCCAGCTACGTTCTTACCTCTATGAAATCCTCAGCCTCAAGCGAGTTCCTGTTTCCTCACACCTTACATACCTTTCTGTGTCCTGCCTTATTACTTCCTGGGATTAAAGGCGTGTGTCACCACTGCCTGGTTCTGTTTCTCTCATACAGGCCAGTGTGGCCTTGAACTCACAGAGATCCAGATGGATCTCTGCCTCTGAGTGATAGGATTAAAGGTGTGTGCCACCACTGCCCAACTTCTATGTTTAATATGGTGGCTGGCTTTGTCCTCTGATCCCCAGATAAGTTTTACTGGGGTGTACAATCTATCACCACAATTCTCTGAGGTACTTTGCTACAGTGATGGCACCTGACCATCAGACTGTCACATCACGGGCTTGAGCACACAGCCACACCGCCGCTCCGACTTCCTTAAAGTGTCCTCCTTCTGAGACCAAAGGCTCCCTTTCTGTCTTCACTCAGATCTAAGGGAAGTCAACCTCCATGTCCTGTTCAAAAGCACAATACTCCTTTCCCACTTACATGCCCAATTCCGCTCCATCTCACGGATTACAGCATTTTCATTTTATTACAGCCTAAGTAACATTCCGCACTTGGGGTCAGGGCTGTTCTATCAGAACAGCAGGTCTGTGAGGAGGGAAGGACAGTAGGCATTTTTTTTTCTTGCTTTGGGCAGATGTATTCCTAGGAGTAGGAGAGTGTCTGAAGCAGGTCCTTCTTTCCTTGTGGGATAAGCAGGTGGAGCTCCAGGTGACACACAACAGTCCACCTGTGGAAGTCCAAGGCAGGTGGCTCCAGCTCACACAGCTGACAAGTGTAAGGTCCCAGAAGCCCTCAACCTCAAAGCAACTGTGAACGAGTGACCTGTACGTTGCATAAGAGAAGATGGCGGCCACCATCTTCCTTTTCCTTCTCTAAGTTTTCAGCTTCATTTCACGGGGGATTTCATCTCTGGGGCTGCAATCCCTTTGTATAATAAAATCTATATAAAAAAGTTTGTTTGGTTGTTAAATTACAGAATTCTCAACCTTCTGTCTACAAGCATCAGCAGGTTAATCAAGGACAAACCTTCAGAGATTAAGGCAGAAATTCAGAACAAGTCACAGTATTTTAATATTACAAAAACCTCAAAATCCCGGGGAGTAATGACTCTGTCATCCAGTGTGAGATGCTTGGGGTCCACAAGGACCAGCTGGGTCCCAGACATGCTCCCCCTCCCCGACTCTTCTGCCCACCTGCTGTGGCTAACTTCCTTCCCAAATGCGTTCTATCATTTGGAATCAACAATAACATTGATAATAAAAGCCATCTGTATGTCCCTCATACGTGTTTGATAGGGGCTACTTTACATCCTACCTAAAGGTTTAAATTGTTTTTCCAAAGAAATAGAGGCCTGTATTGCTGAGGGGCAGTTAACTGGTCTACACAGATCTGTCCATAGATGGCCACAGAGCGTTGCTGGCAGACAGTCAATGCCATTCCCAGGGAGCTGGGACCCAGGCCTCTCTTCTCCCTGAAGCCTGCAGAGCTCCATCCCATCAGTGGGGCCCTTCTTGAGACCACAAACTTGCAGAGCCCCTGGGAGAGTCATGATGCTCTCTCCAGAGCACTTCCTTCTCCTTGACGGCCAGTCTGGGCTCCAGTCCAATCCAAGGCACGAATACAGTCAGAGAGAGGAATCCACGAGAACTGAGGCAGGATTAGAGCTTCAAAAGCCCATCTGTCATTTGCAGCTCAAGACAAAGACACACCTCAGAGATGAGCTTTCCCTTGCCAAAACACACATTTCAGAACAGGACTTAAACAATGCACTCACCAATATACTACTGTTTTGTTTTGGAGACAGATTTTGTGTAGTCCTGGCTGTCCTGGATCTCGCTCTGTAGACCAGGCTGGTCTCAAACTCACAGAGATCCACCTGCCTCTGCCTCCTGAGTGTTGGGACTAAAGGCGTGCACCACCACTGTCTGGGACGAACACACTTCTGATACACATAAATAAAAGGTAAAACCAACCCCCACTCCGCCCTTTGGTACTAGGTCTTGAACCGAGGGCCTCTGGCATGCTAAGAGCATTGTAAAATTTCTCTGGTTACAAACAGGGTGAAGTGGAAGAGACCCAGACTCCAGTTTTAATTAGGTACAAATGCAAGAGAGAAGAGCAGCCCGGAGCTGCACAGGAAAAAACAGAGGAAGTCAAGCAGAGGAGGCAGCAGAACGGGGGAGGCGCAGGAGGGAGGGCTTGCCCTCTGCTATGGGATAAACACAGTGACCAAAAGCACGAAAGGAGAGGGAAGGGTCTCTCTGGTTTACACGTCTAGTTCATCACAGAGGGAGCCAGGGCGGAGCTCAAGGCAGGAGCTGAAAGACACACACACACATACACACACACCCACCCAAGGAGGAACACTTTCTACTGGCTGGCTTCCTGGGACTTACCCAGCTACCTCTCTTACACACCCTGCCTGCTTAGGGATGGCGCCGCCCACAATGCGCTCCACCCTCCGGCATCAATTAGCAGTTAAGAAAATGCCTCCCAGACGGGGCCACCAGCCAACCTGATCTGGGCAGCTCTTCAAACTGAGGCGCCTTCTTCCCAGGTGACTCTAGGTTTGTGTCAACTTGACAACTGAAGTTGTTTGGGGGAGGGTGGCACTCAGGAGGGGAAGGCAGGAGCTCTGAAGAACAGATGGGCAGTGGCAGGACTCCCAGCACCCTCTGATTCCCTGGCTGTGTCTAGGTTTGAACACCCGACTCTCTCCTGAATCGACATTTCCAACCTACTCAGATTGCCTCTCTTTTTTTTTTTTTGTTTTTTTTGTTTTTTTTGTTTTTCGAGACAGGGTTTCTCTGTGTAGCTTTGCGTCTTTCCTGGAACTCACTTGGTAGTCCAGGCTGGCCTCGAACTCACAGAGATCCGCCTGGCTCTGCCTCCCGAGTGCTGGGATTAAAGGCGTGCGCCACCACCGCCCGGCTCAGATTGCCTCTCTTAAAGGGGAGTGTGGTGAGGGGAGAGCTGGTTTCAACTTCTAACCAAAAAGTTAGACTAATCTACTTTATTTGGCAGTAAGCTGGGCCTGGTGGTGCAGGCCTATAAACCCCAGCTATTCCAGAAGCTTAGGAAGCAAAATTATAGTTCAAGACCTGCCCAGGCTATAGCCTGAGTAACTTCGAAAGACCATTTCTCAAAATAAGCTGTTTGTTTGTTTGTTTGTTTGTTCTCTTTTTAAAGAGGTTTGAGAACCTAGGTGTGGTTGTGCACAGATAGCTTTAACCTCAGCACTCAAGAGGGCTGGCTGATCCCAGTGAGGCCAGCCTGGTCTACATAGAGAATTCCAGGCCTGTCAGAGCTACACAGTAAGAGTCTATCACAATCATCAATCAATCAATCAAAATCAAAATTAAGAGGGTGGGGCATTTAATTCAGTGGTAGTGTTTGCCTAGCTTAAATCTCCATTCCCACAGAGAGCTAGAAATCAACTCTTTCAAATTCATCCAGGATTCTTAGAGCCTCACATACCATTTTAAAATTTGCAGACCATATCAGAAGCAAAATTAAGTAAAAGAATGTGGGTTTCTAAAGTTTCCTCTTTCAATACATGTTTCATTTCAATACAACTTATCATCTCTTTGGGCAGTAAACAGCAAATGAAATTTAAAACTAATGAATTCATATTTCAGCCTGGATTGTGCTCTTAATTCACAGTTAGTTGAGTGTTTTACTAGCTGAACAGATGACTAAATAAAATCTGTTAATCAATGCAGCTAGTGTATTCAAGAAATTGAACAATACACATTAGAATAAATTTGTGTATCTGCTCATCACGAATGTGATGCTCTGCAGCCCAGGCCTGACTTGTGTAGAACAGAGCAGATGGGAACTGAGCGGGAAATAGCTCTGACTTTAGCAGACTTCACAGAGGGAGATTTCAAAGTGGAGCCACCCGCTCTGAGCTGAATGAGTGGACCACGGCTTCAGGACACAAAGGAAGGCTCCAGATTGGGGTGTCGCTTGGTGGTAGAGCACAGGCTCAGTGTAAATGAGACCCTGGGTGTGATTCTCTAACTCAGCCAAAGGGAAAAGAAAAGAAAAATGGGAGATTCCACCTTCCTCCCTGTGGGCTTCGAGTCGCTCAACCAGCCAGAATAAACATGCAAATCTGTGTTCATGTGTGCTCGTGCAGGGGTAAAAAGAAACAAACGCAAACTCACACACCTCTCTTCGGCTCTGCTCCATCGTTAGTAACCTGATATCATATATAAAGTTGGGATAAAAAATATGTTTATTTCCCTTTCTCTCAATGTTCTAGAAACTAGGTGACAGGGAATGAGTTTTCCTCAGTGCTACATCCCAGGCTCCTCTTCTTCTTCTTCTTCTTCTTCTTCTTCTTCTTCTTCTTCTTCTTCTTCTTCTTCTTCTTCTTCTTCTTCTTCTTCTTTTTTTTTTTTTAGTTTTTCACGACAGGGTTTCTCTGTGTAGTCCTGGCTGTCCTGGAACTCACTATGTAGACCAGGCTGGCCTCGAACTCACAGAGATCCTCCTGGCTCTGACTCCCGAGTGCTGGGATTAAAGGCCTGCGCCACCACCGCCCGGCCTCATCGCCTCCTTTTACCTCGCACACACTAGTTCACAAATGTTGACTTAGTGTCACTAAATGAAGGTAATATAACGATGGGGCTGAAAAGGAGGATGTGTAAAAGAGGTCAAAAATGATGGCTAGCCTGTGTATATCCACAGTGCTCTGAAGAATTCGGGGCCCCAGGACAGTGACAGCGGCAGCAGTTGTGTGGTTAGAGTCGCTGAGTCAAAGACACCGCGTTAAGATTTGCCTACCACGTATCAACAGCAACCTCAGGATTCCGAGAAGAGCATTCTATCCAAATGCCACAGCTGAGGAGACCAAGGCACAAGGAGGGGGAGTGACCGACTGTCCTCTCTTTAGGGTCTCCCTTCTGGACTCTTCTCACTGGCAACCACAGTCCCTACATCCTATACAGGCTTCTTCTGACTTCTTCATCCACCGTCCCTCAGCTCTAGTCCCTGTCGTGGCCAAGCTATCCACGGAGTCATCTCCTCAGACTGGTTTTTTTCTTCACTGCTTTCTATTTCCTCTTCAGTTTAGTCCAATTCCCACTTCTTCCAAAGCAATAACAACATCAAGTGTGTTTCTGTTAGAGTCACAAGTCAATTATTTACCACTAAGTTAAAAAGTAAACAATTTTCAGCCTCTGTCCTCATCAGTATTACACACAATTAGCTTCTATGAAGCCTCATTTCCTCGGCTCTGTAACAGCAATGACCAGTCCCACATCCTGTTTGCAGACAACACAATAATCACCTAGCTAGTTTAAGCCTAAAGATTATTGGCAGCTCCTGCTATACACTGAAGGAGTGTGTCATGGATGTTCAACAGAAAAACTGCATGGATCCAGGAGCAAAGTTGAAACCCACCACAAGTCTGAACCCCGCACCACTCATTCCCGTGACAATGGACCAGGAGCTGACACATTGCCACAGAGGATCCTGAAACAGATTTCCCCTGCAGGTCACTCACTATACCTTCACTGCCTTATTGTGCTCCTGTCACAGGCTTCGTGTAAGTACATCACCTTGGTAGAACCTAAGTCACACATACAATTCTAGCTGCAAGGTATGCTGGGAAAGTCTAGACATAGTAATAGAGGAAGATATTGCAGAGGGACAACAGAGGTGTTGAATGACCCAATCTGCTGTATCTGCCGCACGCCATATGTTCTGGATTGTTCTTCCCTTGCAGGTCTTCTGTCCACTCTCTCCAACACATTTTCAATCTATGTACATCTGTCCGCTTCTATTGCCATCATAGTTTTCCACTCCAAATACTGCAAGAACCCCTGGATAATCTTCCCACTTCTAGTCTTCACCTCCAACAAGCCGAATGCTACTGAGAATCAAACAAAAATGACTTTTTAACTTCGATACTAAATCAAACACTGTTGCTAAAAACAACTGTTCTTGGTTATAAATGTTAAACTCTTAAACACACAATTTAAGTAGTGGTATGAAATCCTTGATATGAATTTAAGGTGTTGAAAGGGCCCTAGGAGAACTACATATCCCAAGGTCTAGGAATGGCTCCAGAAATTTCACTGCTGGGGTTATAGCACATTTGTGTCATTAACCCAGTGGCCTGGTTAAACTATAAATATCTCAGAGAAGGAGTCTATTTGCTGCATAATCACAAGGGCTGGAATCAAATCCTGAACCTGTAGATTGACCTGGGAGGGGTTCTTCTTCTTGTTTTGGTATCTCTGCAGTTCCAGGTCTGGCTCTCTCCTACGCACCAGGGATGATAAGTGAGTTGAGAGCACTGAACGGCAAGCAGTCAACGAACGAGAAACTCTCTTGCAATAAACGACCGAGAATTAGCTTGTAAGCGTGATGACTAACGAAGAAGGGAGAAAGCTGACCGCACACATGGTCAGAGGGAACAAAAATCATCAGCACAGAAACAGGGGCTCAGCCTGGAGGGAATAAACGGTGTGGGCCGCCAGTAACAGCTAAAGGTAGGTAAGGCCTCTGAGAGCCGGCAGCGGAGGAAGTAGTAAAAAAAAGCCAAAGCTACATAGTGAGACCCTGTCTGGGGGCGCGGAGAGAAAGAAGAGAAGGGGAGGGAAGGGCAGACAAGAAAATAAAAACTCCTTTCACTGTCTTAAAAGTTTCTGCCTGGAGGAAATCCAGTGAAGGCCACCAGGTGGTCTCTAGCCACCCACCATCCATCACCCCACAGCTTGAGTTCACCTACACTCAGAAATAGGCACTACAGTGGGAGGTGGATTCGAGCAGAAAAGCGGGGGGAGCCTGCCTTGCTCTGTCCCAGTAGGTTCCACACCACCATCACATCAGTGGGACCCTTCAGTTTCCTTCAGAGAGACCTGTAGCAGGCTTTCTTGGACCGCCAGCCCCCAAATCATAACACAGGGACTTATTATTAATTTTGAAAGCTTGGCCGATAGCTCAGGCTTGTTTCTAACTAGCTCTTATAACTTAAATTAATCCACTTCTATTCATCTACGTGCTGCCATGTGACTCGTGGCTTTTACCTCTCCTCCTGCATGTCCTGCTTCCTCTGCGTCCACTGGCAACGCCCCCTTTTGTCTTCCCAGAGCTCTCTCTGTCTGGAAGTCCTGCCTAGCTATTGGCTTTTTATTAAACCAATCACAATGGTGTATCTTTACAGGGTGTAATTAAATATCTTGCAACAGAGGACAAGCCCACCAGCTAGGAAACACAGTATTTACATTCATCACAACTCAAGAATCTTGCCAAAAGTCAGTTCAACTTTGTCACTAAAATGTACCTTCACCTGTGCAGCACCATAAACGATGCAGAGTTGATTTTCCACCAATATTTCTCATATTTTTTTATCTATTATCTGAATTAATATACAGTTTTTAAAAACAGGAACATCAGGCTCTGGTTTGAATGTCCCTCCAAAACCCATGTTGAATTTGTTTGTCACTGGGATGGCACTGAGTAGTGACTGGACTGTGGTGAGTAAAGCCGCTCTCCGGAGCTGGTTGGTTTTCTTAACCAGGCAGGATTTAACATTTGCCACCCACATACGACAGAGCAAGTAGGCTCTCATCAGATGTATCCCTCTCTGCCTTGTACGCCCCACCACTCAGAACTGTGAGGAACACATTTTGTTTCATCATAAATGGCCCATCTGTGGTAATCTCTTTTAGTAGCATATGAGTTAAGAGAGTCCAGAAGGGCTCCATTTCACATAGTACTTCCAACGGACCTCGTTGGAAGAGAGATTTCTTCGGTAGCTTTACAAACTCCCTACACCAGTAGTCTCCTGAAAAGGACAAACATGGGCCTCTTGATAGCCCGAGTATGCAAATAACAGTTGGTTGCCTGCCAAACGCTTATCATAGAACCCTCCACAGAGCAAATGATTAATGTGTTTATGAATGTCAGAGGCCATGCATTAAGTTTTAAAGAAGTTGAAGACTTTAACAAATGTGTTAGCTGTCTGAAGGATATTCTACCAGAAGTAAAATATGCGTAAGTCATACTTTACTCTCTGGCTTCAAAAGGCAAGTAAGTTATCTACAGCCTGAAACATGTACATTCTTCCAGGAGATCAACAGACGAGTGACAGACGCTATATAAACACCTTCTGTAGCTTTGTGTAACAGGATTTCCCAGTATATGTTAATGCATTAATTTCCAGCTAAAACACCTCCCAATTTTCTTATTTAAAGATCATTTTCAATGGATTCTTCAAAGACATTGCATAAAAGATTTCAAAGAAGGGAAAAATTCTAAAGCTTGAATATTTATTCCAACCTGCACATACACCAGTCTCCTGTTCCCAGAAATGATAAGGAATAAGGATTTTTCGGTAGAGCTTTAAAAAAAATGTTCACTTGAAAAGTTGTCATTCATACAAGTATTTTCAGTAGGTATTATAGGCAAAATAGGGTAGTAGTGGTATGTGAGTGTGTGTTTGTGTGTGTGTGTGTGTGTGTGTCTGTGTGTGTGCTGTTGTGACAACTTTTCCTGAAGAGACATAACACATATGTCTACTCACTCCACATAGGCAGCCTATGACAGACCAAAGTATAGAGACCACCAAAGCCCAACTTGGTGAACCAATGAGTTTTCCTGGGGTTATTTACATGGATATGGGTAAGGGATTAGATACAAGACCAGAAACGACTCAAAGACAGTTGCATCACCAAAGCCCACTTCAGCATGGGTGACAGCTCACAAAGCTGGAAACCTGGAGCACACTGCACAGCCTGCAGGCAGCTCAACAGGTTGGAGAGTGTACTTTCCAGATGACTCTGGTCTAAACCTGTTCCAGGTACCTTAGCTGGTTTGTGCAAGTCTTCAGTGAAGCTTGTCTTGTCTGAGGGGAACCTTTTAATCAGCTTTTATGGCTTACTCTGGCAGGGGTGGACATAGTGAAAATGCTCAGTTTCAGGGACTTCCTGAAGCTATTCTTTGAGTTGTTTACCTTCCTACTTAAGGAGCTTCCCTGCAGGATGGAACCTCAACAGTTTCCTCAATCTCAGAGGAAACTGTCACACATCATGTTTGTGACCGTGTTACACTCCTTTCCTCTCCCTCTACCACCTCTGTGTGTGTGTGTGTGTGTGTGTGTGTGTGTGTGTGCGCTTGTGTGTGTGTGTGTGTGTTGGTTAAAAGTCTCACCCCAAGATAACCATCACCATGAACTTGAGGTTTCAATCTCCATTGAAACTTGTCTGTGTTATAAATATTTACCCATAGCCCCTCCCAGCACAGAGACAGCAATGATTTCACCAACTCACTGTGGTGTCAGGGTCCAACCACTGTTGATAAACCTAAGGCAAGAACCAACATGTTTTTAAAATTATTATTTTATCACATTTTGGAGATTTTAAGTTTTAAAAGTTTGCTATCACGGGCTGGTGAGAAGCCTTAATTGATAAAGTACTTTCACTCAAGCATGAGGACCTGCACTCCATCCCAAGCGCTCACAGAAGAAGCCAAGCATGGTACTGTGAGCTTGTGATCCCAGCTCTGGGGAGAGGAAGACGGGTGGACTCCTGGATTTGCTGGATTACCAGGAGTCTAGCCTAATGGGTAAGTCCCAGTTCCCCTGGGAAAAAAAATAAATAAATTGGCTTGAAAGAGCTCAGCAGTTAAGAGCACTCCCTGCTCTAGCAGAGGATCATGACTCTATTCCCAGCACTCACATGGCAATTCACAACTGTCCGTAATTCCATTTCCAGAGGATCCAACGACCTCTTCTGACCTCCATGGACATTGCACTTATGTGACGCACAAATGTACACACACACAAAACACCCAAGAAAGGAAAAAATGGAATCTTAAAAAAAGAACAAAATAACCATAGTGGATAGGAATGTCACCTGAGGTGACCTCTGGCCTCCACACACAAGCATATACACGTGAACACAGTGCATATGCACACACATACACAATCTGCTATAGTGTATGAGGAAACAATCAATAGTCTTAGTTTAAAAACGGTTCCTGAGTGAATACAACTGGAGCATTCCTTGCCTTTGGCTTCAAGAATGTGTAAGAATGTATCCGAGAGCTGAGAAGGCAGCTCAGAGAGAAGACGGCACTTGATGAACAAGCATAAAGACTGCGTTCCAATCTCCAGCAGTCGCACAAAAAGCCAGACAGGGCTGGGCTTGCACCTGTGCGCTGGATAGTTTCATGTCAACTTGAAGCGGAAGTCATCTCAGAGGAGGGAGCCCCAATTAAGAAAATGGCTCTAAAAACCTGTGCTGTAGAAAAGCCTCTAGGGCATTTTCTTAATTAGTGATTAATTCGGGCCTAGTGCATTGTGGGTGGTGCCACCCTCTGGGCTGGTGGTCCCGGGTTCTATAGGGAAGGGGCTGAGCAAAGCAGGGGGAGCAGGTTAGGAAGCGGCACTCCTCCCCGGCTGCCTGCCTCCAGGCTCCTGCCCTCACTGTTTTGGATAATGAACTGTTATATGGAACTGTGAGTGAAATAAATCCCTTGCCTCCCCCAAGCTACTTTGGGTCATGATGTTTCATTAGAGCAACAGCAACCCCAACTAATACAACCTGTAACCCCGGAGATGGGAGAGGCAGGGCAGAAGGACTGTGCAGGCTTACAGGCCACCAGCCTTCCTCCAGGTTCAGTGAGATACCGTCTCAGGGTAATAAAGCCAAGAGTGAGTTAGCAGGACACTTGACATCCTCCTCTAGCCTCCATGAGCATGCACATATAAAACACACACACACACACACACACACACACACACACACACACACACACACACACACATCTTCAATGTTTGGAGTGTTCATGCTGAAGAGCCCTGAGCACATTTTATAGAGAACCTTATTCTGCTTATTCTTTCTGTTCCCTTCCACAATTTTTAGCCTCTTATATAGAACTATCAGTATATGATATACACAGACCAACAGGCATAATGAGTAATGCGAAGGCTCCTGAACCTAGGCCACATTCTTTTCACTTTGCACTGATTCTGACCCTACAGCGGTCCCTGAGAACACTGAGTGATTGGTGGAGATCTGCCAATGCCAGCCTACTGCAGATCATTTCCTGTGCTGGCTCTTGGGTTTCCTCACACAGGAAGCCGACCTCACTGATAAGAAGTCTTGGCAAGCTGCTGGCTCTGAGGCCATGCCGATCTGAGTGGCCTGTGCTGCTACCAGAGGCCATGGTGACATCCAGGCCCAAGCTGCTGAGGGCCGTGTCTGGGTCATGATTCTGCTGCAGCTGGGGTCTGTGTTGATGTCTGTGGCTCTTCTTACCACCTAGGGCTGTGTGGATACTGGGGCTCTGGTCAACCACCTGAGACCATGTTAGTGTCCACGGGCCTTGCTGTCTCTGGGACCATACTGATCTGAGTGGCCTGTACTGTCACCTGGGCCATGGTGACATCTGGCCCAGGCTGCTGCCGAGGGCCATGTCTGGGTCTGTGATCTTGTTACAGCTGAGGTCTGTGTTGATCTCTGTGGCCCATATTACCACAAGGGGCCATAGGAACCATGTATTTTGAAATCTGAGCATCTCACTGGCCACTGAAGCAGAAGAGCTGGTCCTTCCCTCAGGGGAAAGCTGGCCTCATACCCGGGGGACAGACAGCCCACCCTCACCATGGGCCCAGAAGAACTGGCTCTGCCCCTTGCCTGAGGAGGGTGGTCCCAGAAGCCCAGGCTGGCCAAATCAGCTACTACCACAAACTCACATCCAGGGCTTTGAGATGGTCCACCCTAACATCTACCCCATCTATGACCAGCCAGAGGATTTGAAGGGACTGGTCCTGCGGAACCATAGCTGCATGATCTCCACTCAGTGAGGGTCCAGCATTGATGGTGTACTAGAAGTTAGAGGTCTTGAACCAGATCAACAACTCACTGCAATGAACAATTGCAAGGAAAGCTGAGTGACTAAAGGATGTACTGCTTGACACATCACAGCTCCCAATGCCACTAAGACAAATAAAGAGATGTTGGGAGGTGGAAAGATGGAAGAATGAAGTGGGTTTCACTTTGTTTTTAATTAACATTTTTTCAATTTTCTTTTGGGGGGATGCTACGGGGTGAGGGATGGATATGGAGGAACTGGGAAATGAGCAGGATTGGGGTGCATGATGTGAAACTCCCAAAGAACCAATAAAAGAAAGAAAGTCTTGGCACGCTGAGGAAGCTCAAGCATCTGGCTGAAGTGCTGTTTCTGACCTGCTTTCCTGTCTTTCTCTACGTGCCTGGCTTGGAGCAGATCAAGAGGAGGAGGCACGGATTTAGCAGAGGCAGGCAGATCTCTGAGCCTGGTCTACAGAGCAAGTTCCAGGACAGTCAGGACTACATAAAGGAACACACACACACACACACACACACACACACACACACACACAGTCAACTTGACACAAACTATAATCACCTGGGAAGAGACTCTCGAGGAGAACTGTGCACACTGGTTGTTACGTGGGCTCATCTTTAGGAGACTGTCTGAACTAGCTAACTGATGTGAGAAGATCTAGCCCACTGCTGGCAGCACCATTCCCTAGGCAGAGGTTCTTGAACTACAGAAGAGTGGAGAAGCCAAACAGGTGAACAACCAAATCACCTGTGTGCATTTGTTTCTCAACACTCTTGACTGGTGATATGTTTAAAATTCCTGCCTTAACAGTGGTGGTACACGCCTTTAATCTCTGTACTCTGGAGGTGGAGGTAGGTGGATCTCTGTGAGTTCAAGGCCAGCCTGGTCTACAAAGTGAGTCCCAGGACAGTCCAGGCTGTTACACAGAGAAACCCTGTCTTGAAAAACAAGTTTTAAAAAAATGTGCCTGCCTTAAATTCTTCACAGTAATAGATTATAACCTGGATTATAAAATAAAACAAATCTTTTCTTCCCCCCCTCAAAAAAATGAGGAGGAGGCAGGCTCCAACACAATGCATCCCTTTTTAAGTGTAGGGAGACCATACAGAGAGAGACACACCACCACCAAGGTTCTGGAAGTGTTTGCAGCACTCATGAAGAACTCAGTGTAAATAAAATGGTAAGGAGCTAGCGAGCCACAGAACCATGAATACAGACTTGCTAGTAAAGTTAATATTTCAAAAAGAAAAACACAGAAGCCATGAAAGCAGAGGGAAAACAGACTCATCACAGCTCTGTGGAGTAATTTATTCAGGTGTGAATGGCTCAGGATTCCTTTAAAGCAGCCATATTAAAATACTGCTGAAAAGTGGATGCTCTAAGCAACTATGTTCATTAGCTTCCAGGAGTCGAGGAAGCACGTGGAACTCTCAATGCAAATTGTTAAAGGAAATGCTTGTGCCCCAAATCTCTGCTCTATCAAAATTATTTGACGTTATGAATTTCTAGCGAGACTTAGTATTTTTTTGTTTATGATACTACTGAGTGCCACATGTACTGTTCAAGTTTTCAAAGAACAGGCCATGTAGCTACAGGTGTTGGGTGTCAAAGCCAGGGCTTCGGTCATGCTGAGCCACACGCCTCTGCAGGGACTATTGCTCACGGGTCATGCCTGACCAGATGAGCCTTTTGGCTTTGCAGATATCTACATCTCTGCCCAGATAATCCAGGCCATAATGATCACTCCTATACTAATGACTCCCACACTCTCCCAGTGGCTTTGTGTTGTGTTGTGGTTTTGAGACAGAATTTCTACACAGGCTGGTCAGTGCTCTCCAACTATCTTACACAGCCAAGGATGACCACTTGTGATCCTCCTGCCTCCCCCTGAAGTGCTAGGATTACAGACGTGGCCACCATGACCATTTTTATCCATTTCAACTTCATTGGAGATTAAAAAATAACTCACTGGTCAATATTTTTTTTTAATTTCAGATTCCTAAAGGATTCCTAGAGATAACAAGCCAAGCAAAATTGCCAGGTGAAACAGTGACGTGGCAGAGAAAAGTCACATTTCTATACAACAAACCCAAAACATTAAAGTTTAAAATACCATTTACAGCCGGGCGGTGGTGGCGCACGCCTTTATTCCCAGCACTTGGGAGGCAGAGCCAGGTGGATCTCTGTGAGGTCAAGGCTAGCCTGGTCTACAGAGAGAGATCCAGTACAGGCACCAAAACTACACAGAGAAACCCTGTCTCAAAAAAACAAAACAAAACAAACAAACTATTTACAATCATACCAAAGAAAATAAATCTAACAACATATTCAGGATTTATATCTTGCAGATTCAAAACAAAGTGCCTGTGAAAGAAATAAAGATGTAAATAAAAGGACAGGCACTACAGTAAGAGATGTAAAGACTTAGCAGAGTCAAGAAGTGTGTTCTCCCCAAACTGATTTTTACGTTCAACTCCATTTCTATCAAAAACCAACAAAGGCCAGTCATGGTGGCACACGCCATTAACCCCAGCAGTGGGAGGCAGAGGCAGGTGATCTCTGTGAGTTTGAGGCCAGCCTGGTCTACATAGAGTTCCAGGACAACCAGGGCTATATAGAGAGACCCTGTCTCAGAGAACAAAACAGCAATTAAAAAGATTTCGGTAGGGCTGGAGAGATGACTCAGCAGTTAAGAACATTGACTGTTCTTCCAAAGGACCTGGGTTCAATTCCCAGCACCTACGTGGCAGCTCATAACTGTAACTCCAAGATCTGACACCCTCACACAGACATACATGCAGGCAAAACACCAATGCACACAAAATAAAAATAAATAAAGTAAAATAAATTTCTGTAAACAGAGCTTCTTCTAAAATGTATATGGAGATGTACAGGACTAAAAATAACTGAAACAATAAACCCAGTGAAGTCACTCTACCCTACATAAGCCTTACTTACACAGCTAGACCATTCAAGACAATGCAGAATCAGTCCATGGAAAAGACTGCAGAAACAGACCTACACACACACACACACACACACACACACACACACACACACACACACACAGCCAACTGAATTCTGCCAGAGGTGGGAAGGCAGTTCAATGAAGGAACGATGGACGCTTACCAAATGGCACTGGCGTCCTGGGCACCCACAGACAGGAACGTCAATCTCAGAGCACACCTCAACACAGGCTGTGCAAATTAACCCAAGACGCACTGCCAGTGTCAGGATAAAATGCACACTGACCATGGCAACCGCTTACAAGAACTAAACCTGTCTTTACCTTGGAACTCAACAATCATGCTCTCGGGCATTTGCTTAAGAGAAATGAAAACTTGAATCCATGCAAGAACGTGCACATGAATGTCCAGAGCAGCTTTCTTCACAAAACCTCAACAAGAAATGCTCTCGATGTCCTTTCGGTGTGCGGTTACGCAGACTGTGGCGTACCCCCATCACAGTAATAAACAAATGAGCCGCAGCAGCCTCCAAAGTAATTATGCTGCACATGTGTGTGTGTGTGGGGGGGGTGTTACAAACACAGCCAGGCATGGCGGTACCCACCTATAATCCCAAGATTCAGGAGGCTGTGGTCGAAGGAAGACAAGTCACCTGGGAACTTAGTGAGATCCTGTTTCATTACAGACCTAAAGGGGGAGGGGGGAGGGGGGGAGGCTGAGGCTCGAATCTGACGGCAGAGTATTTGCACAACATGCGCAAATTTATAAGAACTCACAAAGACAGGAACTGTGACTCAGGCTTGCAATCCCAGCATTCAGGAGGCAAGGCAGGAGGATTACCATGATGAGCTCCAGAACAGCTAAAGCTACGGAGGAAGACCCTGTCACACAAAACAAAACCACCATCACCAAGACCACCACCAAAAGGAACTCAGCAGGAACAAGGCATAAGTCAACTGAGACATCTGGGAAAACAGCAGGCAGATCACTCCACCTCTGTGGAATGAGCCCTGAGGGCCACTCACCTGGCTGCACAGACCCCCCTCCCCCTGATCTGATCTCTGCTGACTCATCAAAGGCAGAAATGGTGTGACAGATGGATCTGGACTGTCCTCCCATGCCCTGTGTTAAAGGGTTGGTGTCAGCTTATTTCCGGGGGGGGGGGGGGGGGGACCCTGGGGAGGTGGGCCTGATGAGAGGTCCTCTGCTCACTGAGGGCTTGCTCTCAATGGGCATAGGGTCCCAGTCCCTTCCCTTCTGTTCTCTGTCAGACCTCTGGTGTCACCGTCCTCCTTCCATGAAGGGCCACCTCACCCCAGGCTCCAATGCAAATGACTTGAAACTGTCTGGTATTTGTCATGGTGACACAAAGCTGAAAAACTAACAGTGGCCAGATGTGATCAAGCTCCTCACCTTCCTTGTGCCCAGCAACACAAAACATCCCAAGAACTGCCTAGAAATACACCACACAGAAACCTAACCTGTCTGAGCCAGACAGTATTTCCTTCAACTCTAGATGTGAACTTTTTACCATCACATTCTGTGGCTCAAAGGCAGCAGAAACCCTGATGGAATACTCAGGGCCAGCCTTGAACACACAAGCTCGGCAACCAAACCCTGTAAGAAAGCTGCAAAACCATGCTCTAGCTGCATTCTACCCAGGGGCCACTGACGTGTGCTGCAGTGAGTTCCTACAGAAAAAACAGTTTTCTGACAAGAACTGAGGGTTTTACAGCCCTGGAGATGATAATTTTCAAGGTCTAAGGATGAACATTAAAAGCTTTAGGATAGTGTTTTTTCTATTTTTTTGGACAGATTTTTACATTCTCTCATACTTTAAGTCATCACCGAACTATATTTCTGTTAGAATACAATTTTTTCTGTTGCTCTCAATAAAATATGATTTTACCGTACGGTGTGTCCAGTCTTGGGATTCAATTTGTTTTATTATTATTTCATGTCTGTTTTCCTAAATATTTTATTGCGCTCACAGGCAATGGTATCTCCTTTAGGATTTTGCACAAATTTATTGTTGCTAGCTTGTGCATTTATTTATATTTGCTGTTCCTCCAGTCCTGAATGGAAATATATATATATAGTGCAAGTCAGTTTATACCCTGACTTGCACTATAATGCCATTATTTTCTTTGTGTCACATGCACGGTATGGAACTAGATTCACCAGAAATTTAAGAGTTTGCTGTCTCTATCTTTCCATAACTTCTTGTTTACTTACATGCATCTCACTTTAGTTTCTATTAGTTGCTCTGAACACAAGCATTTAATGCCTCCTCCAAGTACTATCTCCTGGTGGCACTGAAATACACCTTCTGTGGTGTACAAACAAACAGTGTGCCACCACTGAAGACGTGAATGCAGGATTCCCACAAACACCTACCTGCAAGCATCACTCCATCACGCCATGTTCCCTCCCACCTGCCCCTTCCTGTCCCGTGGTCTCTGCACCAGCTCCACATTTTCTGTTGTTCTGCTGGGTGTCTAGCCTAGAGTGCCATTCATCTCGTCCTCTACTTTACAATCTGTTTTTCAGCCTTTAGCATAGTTCTAGCATCATTTACTCCACAACCTTCCTGGCCTCCCCTCCAAGGTTAGATGTCTCCTGTCCCCAGAATTGTTTGAGCTCTTTACCACAGGACTCAAAAGGCTGGGTGGCAAATGTCTGCATCCATTTTTGCCCCAACACTTTAGGTAGGGACTATGGGGATGTGCTTGACGGGAGCAGGTCACCAACGGAGCTGGTGTGATTCCTGCCACATGAGGCTATTTTGTTTTCAGAAAACAAAGCTCCATTTATTCCTATGGCCTAGAGAAAAGTCATAAGCCAAGAAGAGACTAGAACATCACCGCCCAGCTCCCCGCTAAACAGACCGCTCTTCCCTTTCGAGAGAAAGGGCTAACTAAGGACAGCTGTGCTCATTCAGGATCTTGTGTGTCAGCAGCCACATGGCAGTGGGACTCAAGACACCAAGCTTACAGAGAAAGGAGACCAGGGCCTGTCACCAGCAGTGTCCCCAACAAAGCGGTCTAGACTACACGCCCAGTGTGTTTAAGATAACTGTGAGGAGGCTATCTCAAGGATGCTCACACACAAGTAAATACAAATACCAGTAATTCTTTAATAACGCTCTTGCCATAGCCAGACATGGTAGCATTGGTCTTTCATCCCAGCACTTGCAAGACCGAGAGGATGAGGCATTCAGCTCAGCATGGCCACATGAAACCCTGTCTCCTTCCCCACCTGCAAAGTCGCTGGTCCCATAAAATGGACTTGGATGCTATAATTTCTTAAGCTACATAAATATCTGTAGTTTCCATCAACACCAATCTCATGTTCTAAGAATGTTGAGTCTACTAGAGAGATCTACTTTCTTCCTGAAGATGTCCAACTTGGCATTTTGTGGGCCAAGAAAATATGTCACAACATATGCTAGGACTGAGTCCCTAGTAAGAGACTAGGGCAATGCGTTGGTGCTTCTCACAGGCTGAGTGAGAAGTACGTGGTGGTTTAAGTATGAAACGTTGCCTGCAGGCTCAGGTGTTTGAATACTTGGCCCCCAGATGGTGGCGCTGTTCGGGAACGTTATGGGATTTCGGGAGGAGGCAGGCGCCTTGCTGGAGGGAGAGATCAGAACTGTTGTTACCTGATCCTAGCCACTAGGCGACTGTCTCAAACCCCAGTCCCTTTGCTTTGAACAGCAGAAGAAGACAGGAAGTCAAAAACTCCAAGCTGAGTGCTGCTGTGTGCGTTAGAAAATTATTACTCTGCTGTTCTCTCTCTACTTCCTGAGTGTGGATGCAGTGTGATTAACTCCTGCCACCATGATGGACTCCATCCCTCTAGAACCATAGCCAAAATAAGCCCTTTCTCCCTTACGTTGCTTGTCGGGTCATTTAATCACAGCAACAGAAAAGAACCAATACAAACTCCCGTAAGCTCAGAAATGTTCTTTTCTAGAACGGGACCACAAGTGTGAAGTGTGTTTCTGCACAACGGAGCAACAAACCAAAGCATCCTGACTTGAATTAAGCAAGTGCACATGCTGGACTTTCGACATCTGTTTTGGCTGCTCAAGCACCAACGTTAGCTTGTGCTCTTTGCTTTGAGGTGGATCATAGAACAGAGCTTGGCAAATAAGTGATCTCCCTGTGACTCTGCTCTGATAGCCCAGACCCAGCAAGAACCTGTGGAAGATGAGCGAAATCCCATATTATTATTAGCTCCTTTATTCCTACCAGGACCTTAATATGTTCTACAAATACAGCTTCTAAAATAAGAAAAGGTTACATAAAACCCAAGATTATTTTAGTAGTTCTGGAGAAAACAGTCTTAAATAAGGAGGGAATTATGGGGGAGGGAGGCAATGAGGAAAGTGTTGGAATCAAAAGTGAATGCTGAGGAAGCAAAGCATCATGGGAAAAAGTAGGACTCGGTAATAGATGAACTAGAGAGAGGAGGAAGCCAGAGGAAACCCAGAGTGTGGAACAAATTGCTGCTCTCTCCACTCCTACGCTTTCAAGCCTGTTTAAAGAGCAACCCCTTCCACACAGATGCATCTGCTGGGCCTGGGCTAGTGTCAACAGCAGGATGCGGAGAGATAAGGAAGACAATGGTGACGGCCTGGAAGCCACTAGAAAAGGTGTCAGCGGGCGTGTGGCATGTGTACACAGAAGACTATGGAAGACAGTCATCCTGAAAGATTTCAACAGGAAAATCTAACCGCGTGGTGGGTGAGACAAAGGGCCCACAAATTACAGAGGTTTTAAATGATGGCCATTTACTAAGTCACCTTAAATAAGTCACTTCAACACGATGGCCACGTACCTCATGATTAACCTAAGTGGCAATGACCATAGGGTTTGAAAATATTATACTGCATGGAAAAAGGATGCTAACGGGCAGAGCACTAGGAAACACAAGAAAAAAAATCAGTGCTTGCTTCAGGAACCCACAGGTAGAACACGCACAAATGCTCATTTCCCCTTATGCAATTAAAGTGACACTCCAAGTCTTGAGTTTGTCTCTGCTTCTGCTCCCAGAGCCATCCTGTCAACATCACCATCTTCTTTAAACACTCGTATGCGTGCACACACACACACACACACACACACACACACACACACACACACTCGGCAAAGGAAAACCCAGGAATCCCCGAGCTGTGCTCCCATCCCGCTGGCCTCTACTTTACAAGAGAGTATCATTAGCGAGCATTTGAAACTCCCCCTTTCAAACAAGGCTCGTACGACAGCAACAGTGAAGTGAAGTTTCTTGAGATAGCTACTGTCCCATTTCCCTTTACTGGGAGCTAAAATCAGAACTGTTGCTGCCTGATCCTAGCCACTGGGCGAATGTTTAAAGCCCCAGTCCTTTGCTTTGAACAGCAGCAGCAGCAGACAGGAAGTCAGAAACTCCAAGCGGAGTACAGCTGTGTCCTTAGAACATCACTGCTCACTGCCAGGTCTCCCTGCTGCAAAATGAAGGCTGCACTGCATGCCCCATGCTTTCCTGTCCCTGCCTGTTCATTTCACAGAACTGTTGCTTGTTTGCTTAACGACTCCCCCAGGGGCCTTTCTCAAAAAGAGTAACTCAGCAAAGTGGCAAAGCACAGAGTACTAGAGGAATTCCATGTTTTGATGTACCTCAATAAAAGTGACGGGAGAAATTTGTTTGAGCTCTTCATTTAATGTTTTCTTAATTGTATTTCTTGAGCAAAAGTTTTTCATTCTGGTAACATTTAACAACTGCTTTATAATTAGTGTTGTCTGGATGTCTGGATCTTCTCTAAAATGTCATCTTTGCCTACTCAGAGGTTGCAGAGATGGTTTCCTTGACTTCCTTACGGAAGTGTACGGATTCATCAGGCTGTGTCCCACCCTTTATTCATCCTTCCAAAAGAGCTAGTTCAACAGAGTCCACTGGTTTTCTCTGTTGTCTTTGTCTAGGAATAAAGAACTCAAATTTTATGTTTCAAATGTATTCAAGTGCTATTTACACTTTAGTTTGTCCATCTCTATTTAAAACATTCTGCTGGGCCAGGTGTGCCACATACCTTCAATCCCAGCACTCGGGAGGCAGAAGCAGGCAGATCTCAATGAGTTCGAGGCCAGCCTGGGCTACATAGCAAATTCCAGGCCAGTTAGAGGAATAAGTGAGATACTGTCAAAACAAAATGAAATAAACAAAATTGCTAAGGTTTTGATTGAGACTGTGGAATCCATAAACTTGTGGAGAATTGTTAGCATAAACACACAGTGAGCCTCTGAATACAGTAACTCAGTGTCTTCATGGAAGTCTCCTTGGAGCATTCTCTTCAACATTTCAGAGAAATACTCAATGTTTTTGAAGTTTTCATTAATTTTATCTCTGCCTATTTAGTTTTTGATGTTATCATTAGAACGTTTTAAAAAACTTTATTAAATTCACAAGTGTTACCTTTTCCAAATATTTTATTAATTTTGTGAATATCATACTGTAAGATTTGGTGGATGTTTGAAATGATGGAGAGTGCCTGATCCTGGGGAAGGATGAGGCAGTTATGCTGGGATGAACCCTCCCTCGGGCTTATCCCATTTCTCTCTCTCTCTCTCTCTCTCTCTCTCTCTCTCTCTCTCTCTCTCTCTCTCTCCAAACCCCACCCACTCAGAGTCTCTGAACAAAGAAAAGGCACCAAAAAGCCCAGTTCCGAATTCTTAGTGGCTACAGCTGCTTCCTCGGTGGCTTCCCTCCATAAGTGCTCAGCTTTTGACCATATTTGAGCACAAACCCAGATTGTGGCAGACACATCATCACCCCTCTCCTACAACCCATAACATCTCCCTGCTTTTGTTTGGGGGTGCAACTTCTCTGGCCTCGATCTCTGGAACTGGAGTACCCACCCGGGAGTTGCTCTGCTCAAATATACCTGTTGTTATATTTTTTTTTTCAATTTGGCTTGATCTGGCTTACTGCATTGGCAGAGAAACCTATTACCTGGAGGCAGAAAACCTATTACATACAACATATTTTAATCATATTCACCCTCAACTCCACCTCTCATCCTCACCCCCACAACTTCATGTTCCCTCTCTTTTCTTCCCCGGCCCAGATCAAGGCTAGTCTGTGCTGTCCAACTACTCTTAGGAGTGAAGCCTGGAGTCCTGGAGTGTGGTTGACATACTAGGGGTCATACCATTAAAGAAAGACTCTCCCTCTCCCATCACCAATCAAATGCTAATAACTCCTCAGCTGGGGTGGGGCTTCCTGTCCAGTTCCCCTTCATGCTGGGATTTTGTCTAGCTTGCTGTGGGTGCTGTCACAATCAGTTTGTATATGTATCTGCCCTGTTCTCTCCAGAGAACACTGTTTTCTGGCATGTCACCCAGCACCTCTGGCTCTTACAATCTTCCCTCTCTTCCTTCTTTGAAGATCTCTAAGCCTTGAGGGGAGGAGTGTGATGCAGACATTTCACTGAGAGCTGAGCATTCCAAAATCTTCTATTCTCTGCATGTTGACCAGTGTTAGGACTCTGTGTTAACTGAGACCTACTGCAAGAAGCAGCTTCTCTGATGAGGGCTGAAAAAACGTATTTATCTTTGGGAACTGCAATAAGTCATCAAGAGTCATCATAACACTATGTCCATTTAGCAGAATAGCAGTAGGTTGTCCCTGGGGCCTATGCAGCCGCTGGTTCTAGGTCTCATTAGCTGGGCCAGGTATGAGTTCCATCTTGTGGAGCTGGCCTTAAATCCAATCAGAGTGTGGTTGGTTGCTCCCGTAACATTCACGCCACTCTTGCACGAGTGGGTGTATCTGGCCATGCCAGTAATTACTGTAGCTTTCAGGTTCCAAAGCTGGTAAGACAGAAAACTCTTCTCCTCCGGGGTAATATGGATAGTACCTTCCAACACTGTGAAAGTTAGGTAGTAGGGATGAAACTTCCAGGCCAGTACCTGCTTGTTATCTCTATTTTTGTGACTCAAGTATGTTATATCTTCACCAATAGAGGTTTACTGTCAAATTCTGGAGGGCAAACAAGAGCAATGGTAATAGCCTGTAATGAAGGCAGATGTGAGGTGAGTGGGGGAGGGGGGGGCGTGTACTGATCTATTAAAACCAGTGGTTAACAGTTCATAAAAAAGTAACCCATTCCTGGCATTAGGGGGTATTATCCCATCACAGAATAACTTCACTCAAACTCTTTTTATATATGTACATATTTTAAGAAGCTTCTACAGTAGTAGGTTTTCAAATAGCTTTTTCAAAAGCCTGTTAGTGTCAATTGTCAATGGAGTTTTTAAAAATCCCATTTTAGCAGCTTTTGCTGCTTCCTTAGGAGTTTCTCTGTGTATATCACTCAAGCACAAAGTTTTCTTTCTTCTTCTCCAATCTTTATGCTTTTTCTTGTCGAGTTTTTTATCACTTTGGCTCAGACCTCCATGACAAGCTAACTGAACAGGTTAGAAAAGACATCTTTGAGTTAGTCCTCATAGTCACTGAATGGTGGTGTTTCACATGTATTGTGGCAGCTACAAATTTCTAATACATTGTATCCGTTTAGAGAATTTCCATGATTGGCCAAGTATTTTTTAAATCATGAATGAATATTTTCCCTTTCAATCTGCTAATAGTGTAAATTATATTGACTGACCTTTAAATATTTAACCAACCTTACATTCCTAGAGGAGAAAAAAGAAGCCAGTCATAAAAAAGCATAATGTTTTACATATGAAAGTCTATAATAATCATTATTTGTTTTTTTGTTTTGGGTTTTTTGTTTGTTTGTTTGTTTCATTTTTTTTGGTTTTTCAAGACAGGGTTTCTCTGAGTAACAGTCCTAGATGTCCTGAAACTAGCTCTGTAGACCAGGCTAGTCTTGAACTCACAGAGTTCTGCCTGCCTCTGCTTTCCAAGTGCTGGGATAAAGTCGAGTGCAATCACTGTCTGGCTAATACTCCTCATTTGTAATAATACTGGATAGTTCTAGTGGAAGACGCACTATGTTTTTAGGAAGGAAATCATCTTATCTTTTTGATAAAGATTTTTGTGAAATTGGTATTATTTCTTCCATGTATTGTTATGTGTAGTTAAACACAGAGATAGGCTCTGAGAAATACATTTTTTTCAAGGATTTTATAGCTATACAAACATCCTAGTGTCTGTGTTACAAACAAAATCAGCCAGGCACCATAACCTTAGAGGTCTAGGTCCACCTCTGGATATGTGGTCTTCGTTACCTGAAACATCCTGATGTGATGTGTGACTCTATTTGATAGATTTCACTGGTGAAGGCATCAGGCCAATGTGAAAAAGATCTGTTATAAATTCCATTTCTCTGAGCTATGGTTAATTACTTAAGTATCTTTCTACTCCATGTGGTGTAGTCTGTTAATTTATGTTTCAAATTTCAAACTTATCAGTGGATTAATCCATTGGTCAGATCAAAGCTCTTATGATCCAATCATTTCCCTTCTCAGCAACTAGCCCTGTAATACATGATCTTCTGGGGCATTCCAAATCCAAGCAAAAACAGGTCAGTTTGTGAATATTTATTGTATACTAGGTTTATTTTTAAACCATTCAGTTTTGACAAAGCATTCTATGAACATTAATTAGTTTTGTTAATAGTGCTTTTCAAATATTCTCTACTTAATTTTTTAGCTACCAATTCTATCAATAATTAAAATAAAACAATGACTGCTCATTTGTCTATTTCTCTTTTTGGCTTCTGTTCTGTATATTTTTAAACTCTGTGAGGTGAGTAATATTTAGGATGTTTGTTTCCTTAGTAAAATAATTTCCTTTTTACATTTTGTGTGTGTCCACGCGCGCACAGGTGGAGGTCAGGGGACGCCTTGCAGGCGTCAATTCTCTCCCACCATGTGGGTCCCAGGGATGCACCTCTGGTGATTAGCCGGCACCATCATCCACTCAACCAGCTCACCAGCCTCAAAACGGACTCTCTCGCGCTTTCTTTTTTTGGTGTTTTTGAAACAGGGTCTCTGGATGTAGGCCGGGATGTCCAGGGAATCACTGTGTAGACCAGGCTGGTCTTGAACTCAAGATCTACTTCCTCTGCCTCCAAAAGTGTACCAGTACCATGCCTGGCTGTTTAGTTTTTAGAGCGATGGGTCATATTACTGGTCTAAATCCCTGTACTCAAGCAAACTGTGTGCCACAGGCCCCCTTACAGGCACTAGCCACCACCCCGGGGTTTCTCTTTTGGAAATAGCTTTGTTTCCTATGGCAACATACAAAGAGAAATCTCGAAAGCAAACTGAGAGACTCCAACCACTGTGCATGAGTGAATCTACCATGAGCAGATCAGGGGCTGTCTCGGTTTTGTCTTACCCTGACCCACGGTCGGTATAAGGTACCCAGAATTGTTGTAGGGGTTACGATGCAGATCTACTGCCTGGAGGGTTCATTCTCAAGCCATCTTGGCCCATTATGACCTAGACTGTGTTTCCTACATTACACCAATAGCAACAGGCATATACAAACGCTGTTGGTTGTATATCTTACTTTTCTTTTCTGAACATTTTTATTTCATATTTTTCAGTACATTAATCTGAAATGAATCTTGTCTTATGCTCTTAGCTACAAAAGCAATCTAAGAAATGAGTCACCAGCCACGTCAGGTCTGTACAACAGGAACACTTTCACCACAGACAATGATTTTGACTTCACCTCTTTTGGCTAAGTGGTGAAAAAATCAGCTTGAAGAAAGTGACCAACAGGTTAAAAGTGGTGACAAGGAGCCAGTGGGATGCTTGCAACCAATCCTAACCTGAGTTCGATCCCCTGAACCCAAATGGTGGAAGAGAGGGCTGGTTCCACCACGCTGTCCTCTGGCCTGCACTTGAAAGCCTTGGTATTTTATTCCCCACCACCAGAAAAAAAAAAAAAAAAAGTAAAAATAAGTAAATGTTTTTAAAGAGGTGCCCAGCTTTTTTTTGTGTTGTTTTTGAACACACACATATACAATGGATTACTTACTAAAAGCTGCAATTGTGGGATACTGGCTTGCTTTCCTCTAATAGCCACCCTCCATCAGGTCACACTAAGTCTAACACACACACATACATACATACATACATACATACATACATACCAGTTTACATAAAAATCTCAAGTAACTGTGGGTAAAGCAAGAGTTTAAGAATGAAATTTCTTTATTTCCATACTGCTTGGAATTTTTTTTAAGCAAAACCTAATTCTAAACTTCTGTTTGGCAGGTGTAAGTGTCAATGAGCTTCCTTGGGGTGTCAGGGCCCCTCTCCAGGTGGCTAGGAGAGAACCGAGGGTTTTATTGCCAATGTGTTTGCTCGGTACACACGACTCGTTGACCATGTCCAAATGCTAAAACGGGACAACTGTAGCCAAGTGCACTGGCTGGGTGTGTCTGATCCTTTCCAGCCTTCTCCCAATCCTGCCTCTTGTACTACAGTTTTCTGATTTATCCAAGCCTTTTAAACATCTATCTCAAGGGACATGGTAACCACCATGTGGTCTAGTTTATGCCAGTGCCATGGAATGCTCTTTTTAATGTTTTAAGGCATCTATTTTGTTTTTACTAACCTCTTTTTGTATTGAAAGAAAATCAAAGCACTTTATTTATGTATTTTTATTTTATGTTCAGGAGTGTTTTGCCTGCATGTACATATACCACACTGTGTGCAGGTTCCAGAAAAGGGCACTGGATCCCCTTGAACTAGAGGTGCAGACTTGTGGGATGGATACTGAGAGTCTTCTGCACGAGCAGCACGTTCTCTTAACTACCAAGCCACCTCTCCAGCTTCAGTGAAGAACATTTCGTCAGGAAATTCTGTGCAAGGCAAAGCATCTGAAAGACATGCTGGGTGCTCTTCACCAGCAGAGGACTTACTCGTCCCTCACAAAGCTCCTGTCCTGCCCTTAGCTAAAAGAGCAAGACACGTGTGTATATTTAACTCCTGGGTGACTCTATAGCCTAAGTGTCGTGTGATATTTTGATTGTGTTCTGATAAAGCTTGCTTGGAGTCAGAGGACGGAGCTAGCCACTAGCTTAACCAAAATTAGTCATAGAGGTTTGGAGGACTAGACAGAGAGAAGACAGAAAGTAGTGAGGCAGGGCTGTGTGGTGGTATTGTGTTCCCCAAAATATTGTGCACCCTAATAAACTTATCTGGGGTCAGAGACAGAACAGCCACAATATTAAACATAGAGGATAGGCAGTGGTAGCACACACCTTTAATCCCAGCACTTGGGAGGCAGAGCTAGGCAGAAATCCATGTGTTCAAGGATACAGACAGGCATGGTGACACACGCCTTTAATCCCAGAAAGTGAGCCTTTAATCCCAGGGAGTGATGGTAGAAGGTAGAAAGATATACAAGGCGTGAGGACCAGAAACTAGAAGCATATGGCTGGTTAAGCTTTTGGCTGGTTAAGCTTTCAGGCTTCTAGCAGCACAGTTCAGCTGAGAGCCATTCGGATATGAGGACACAGAGGCTTCCAGTCTGAGGAAACAAGACCAGCTGAGAAGTTGGCCAGGTGAGGTTAGCTGTGGCTTGTTCTCTCTCTCTGACCATCCAGCATTTCACCCCAATAACTGGCCCCAGATTTGATTTTATTAATAAGACTCTCTAAGATTCCTGCTACAGGGCTGAGAGAAGATCTCGGCCCTTTTGGAGGAAGGAATGGAAGATGTAGGAGGCAATGGTGGCCGCTCCCCTGCTTCTCTGATCTTTCAGGTTCTCACCCTGATATCTGACTCCCGATTATTTATTGATAAAGAATAATTAGATAAACGATTCACATAAGTCTTCTGTAAAACCCTGAGGAAATCTGGAATTTTCTACCCTTGTTCCCAGTCCATATCCCTCTGGGGAAAGCTGATTCTTTACTATCTCCATCTCTGAGTTCAAGGGGCAGCCTGGTCTACAAAATGAGTTCCAGGACAGATGAGCTACACAGTACGACCCTGTCTCGAAACAGCATCAGGTGCTCACTGCTGCGGCACAGGACGGAAGCTCCCAGTACCTACATTAGGTAGAGCGGAACTGCTTGTGACTTGAGTTCCACAGGACCCACCATTGCATTCTGGCCTCCACAGACACCAGCACAAAAGTGAACACAGCCACACATATATGCACATAATTGAAAACAGTTCATCTTTGGGCTGGAGAGACGGCTCAGAATATAAGAACACTTGCTTCTCCTGTAGAAGACTGAAATTCAGTTGCTAGCAACCACAGAAGACTGATCACAACCAACTGTAACTCCAACTCCAGGGGAATCTGATGCCCTCTTCAGGCCTCCCTGGGAACCTTCACACGCACACAGTTTTAAAATAATAACAAAAATAAATCTAAAAAAAAAAAAATATGAAAGGCTCCTGAAATGAACTTGGGTCCTCTGGAAGAACAGCAAGTGCTCTTAATTAATAAACCATCTCACCATCTATCTCCAGCCCTTTATTTTTTGGCAAAGAGGGTCTTTTACTAGGATCCGGTACTCACCAATCAGGCTTGTTGGCTGGCCTGCAAGCCTCGAGGATCTGCCTGTCTCTGCCCCCCCCCACACACACAGGGGATTATTAGCACAGACCACTGCGTCCGGCTTCCTCATCCGGGTCCTGAGGATGGAACTCAGGTCCTCATGATTGTACAGCAAGCTCTTTATCAACAGAGCTATCCCTCTGTCTCTGAGCAGTTTTACTACAAGCAACATATGATGAAACAAGACTATTTTTCTTCCAAACAGACACATTTCACATTTATTTTTTTGTAAGTTCTAAGACTGTCATTCAATTTTTTTTTATTAGTTTTCTAATATTTTGTTAGATTCACTTTGAGTTGGAAGAACATGAATCCACTAATCGAAAACACTGTCCAAAACATGCATTTGAAGAACATGTTCTTAATTAAACTTTGGATCTCGACCCAAACTAACAGAGAACGTGCAGCTCGGTGTTCAGAGCTCACAGCTGACTTGCACAGCACAAGCCCCACGAAGCTCGACAACTTATGAAAATGGCAATTCACATTGTTTTAATTTGTAAGTTGGTCCAAAACAGTCTCCTCTCTCCTTGAATTTCCATTGTTGCTTAGGTACCAATTCCAATTATTTTTTAAATCTGTTGGTCCCAACTGTTTTCTGAAATGTTTGACAAATATCTGTGTCATTTGATATGAAATTACCTCACATGTATTTCTTTCCACAGACGCTGCCATTTCTCTATGAGGCTTGTTTTCCACATCCATAAAAAAGAGAGAAACATTACGGACCTCTACATTTATCAAGAGGGTCAAATGAGGCTGGCCGTGAGGAGCATCTGTACGCTGTAATGTATTGAACGGTGGAACACGTACACAATGTCCAGGCATATCCAAAAGCGTCTGTCCCGTGGCACTCTGCGCTGCGCCCACGGAGTGGGGTCGATCCCGTATCTTGGTGAACTGAAGAAGTCCTCTCACTGATGCTGGTATTTCCATCACTCTTCTTTGGGGATGTGAAGTCAGATTAGTAATTATACCTTCCTGGTATAAATGCCTCTTGGTGTTTTGCTCCCTCATTATTTTTAATTCTATTACAACCACACTTCTCAGGCCCCCCTTTCTCACCTCCTAGACCCATCTTTGAGCCCAGCTGGCCAAGAAAATTACTGTTCGCTACATTTCACATGAGAATGGGGCTTATAGCTATAAAAATGAAAATGGGCCAGATGAAATAATTACCTTAGAAACTCAATACTGAATCGGCTATCTGTCAAGCCCACTAAGAACACTTTTTCTCCTTTGTGCCTGTAAAATCTGCACGATAATGTTTGTTTATCTGTACATGGGACCTTACCATTAGCCAAGGCTGGTCTCTAATTCCTGGGCTCAGGCCATCCTTCTCCCTCAGCCTTCCAGAGGAGCTGGGTCTACAGGTGTGTGCCACCGTGCGTTAACAATTTACTTTCATAGTACTGTTTTAGCAGGGTGGGGGAGTACATATCTTTAAACCCAGCATTCAGGGGGCAGAGGCAGGTGGATCTCTATGAGTTTCTAGCTAGATAGGGATATATATGTGAGACCCTGCTTCAAAATAATAATAATAATAATAATAACAACAACAACAGGGTTTTTTTAATGGGGAAGGAGTTCGTTGGTTAGGAGCCCTCAATGCTCTTACAGAAGACTTGAGTTCAGTTCCCAGCAACCATGTCAGGCTGCTTATAACTTCCTGTAACCCAGTTTCAGGGGATCTCAGACCCTGTTCAAGCCTCTGCAGGTACACTAATGTTACATACACACTAAAAATAAACTGCCAGGTGTGATGTGCACGCCTTTAATCCCAGCACATGGGAAGCAGAGGCAAACAGATCTCTGTGAGTTCAAGGCCAGCCTGGTCTACATGGTGAGTTCCAGGAGAGCCAGACTTACAAATCTCTAGAATAAAATAAATTTAGTATGCGTAGGAAGTATGAATGCTGGGGGATGGGGCACACACCATAGCAAATGTGTGGAGGTCAGAGGACAACTGTTTGGAAGTCAGTCTCCCACTCTGTTTCCAGGCAAGTCTCTCTTGCTTCTGTCCCTGTATACCCCAGGCTAACTGTTCCACAGGCTTCTAAGTGATTTTTCTGTGACTACTTCCGACCGTGCCATAGGGTGCTGGAATTACAGGTGCGTGCCAACACATTCGGCTAGTCAGCTTTCTTCTCTCCTTTGGTGTTTTTTTTTTTTTTTCTTTTTCTTTTTTTAAGACAGGGTTTCTCTGTGCAGCCCTGGCTGTCCTGGAACTCACTCTGTAGACCAAGCTGGCCTTGAATTCACAGAAATCCACCTGCTTCTGCCTCCTGGGACTTAAGGTGTGTGCAGACACAGCCACCACCACCCGGCCAGCTATTTTTTAATGTGGACTCAGGAGTTGAACTCAGGCCATCAGACTTACACAAGCATATATTTTTACCTGCTGAACCATCTCCCTGGCCCGGGTTTTAGTTCTTCATCTCAAGTCATTAGGCACACACTTCTGGCTTTCCCACTGAAGAAAGGAATTATAAACCAATATTTCCTAAAGCCTATCCAAAGGAAAAGTGCTCCAGAAATGGAGAAGGGGCATGCAGTCTAAAAAAACTTGTAAAATAGACAAACGACCCAACCTGTATTCATCTTAGAAATGGAAAACGGTCCTTGGTACATGCTCAGTGACTCCTTTATAGTCATATCAGTATTCTATGACTCTCACAATTCACTGTTATTTTGAAATATTTTATTACTGGAAAAAATCTGTTATCTGTTTTTAACTGGATCTTCCAGAGCTGGTATACTCAGAGTCCTTTCTCACAGGGCAGCTCCCTCACAGGAGAAAAAGGAAGTACAACTGGCAAACTTCAGGCGAATGTCCCGTCTTCCCCATGAAGAATGACTCCTATACCAAGTCCAAGACACAGAAATCTAGGAAGGGCAAGCCCACACTGAGAGATTCTCAGCCATGCAAAGGAGAAAGAGAAGTGACACCCTATACTCCACCACAGGCTGCAACATCACACTGTGGTGGAGGGGATTCCACACCCTGCTGGACCACTGAACTGCTACAGTACAACAGCTATAGGTATAAACAGAAGAGAGACAGTCTCTGCCCTCTTTGCATAGGGAAATGACCGGCAGCTTTCTGGGCTGGGAGGGAAGATTGAAGCTCACTACCTACCATACCAGGAGCTCAGATGAATGAGTCATTTTGGGAGGCAGCTCACTGAAATGCCTGGGGAGCACAGTATACAGAGGAGCAGGGCTGGGGATTCAAAAAAATTTACAAATTGATCCTTTCCAAAACCATAAAAAGAAATGCACTTCCATTCACACCCACTTTGGGGAGGTCTCTGGGCCACATTCCATAACAACTGCTAATGATGGGCTAATGTTGCCCCAGATGTTCAACCACAACACTGAAGCCCAGAGCAGTAATGCCAGTGAGAAAGGTCACACAACCAGCACTGTACTGTGAGTCTTAAAATAAAATCAAACCTGAAGCCAGGTATTGGGGTGAACGCTAGAAGATCAGAGAAGCAGAACAAGCGACAGCTTCCTCACTGCCCCCCCAATTCCTCAGCTGATCCTGTTTCCTCAGACTGGAAGCCTCTGTGTCCTCATCCGAATGGATCTCAGCTGATCTGCTGCTAAAAGCCTAAAAGCTTAACCAGCTCTAGTTCCTGTTCCTCACGCCTAATATACCTTTCTGCTTCCTGCCATCACTTCCTGGGATTAAAGGCGTGTGTCACCATGCCTGGCTGTTTCCAGTGTGGCTTTGAACTCACAGAGATCCGTCTTCGGAATGCTAGGAATAGAGGTGTGTGTGCCACCTTTTTCTGGCCTCTATGTCCATCTAGCGGCTGTTCTGTTCTCTGACCCCCCAGGTAAGTTTATTGGGGTGCACAATATATCGACCACACAGCATACTGCAAAGACAGACCTGAAGCCAGAACCTGCTCTGCGTCATGTCCCAATTTATAGAGGACTAGCAGTGAGGTGTGTATTTGTGTGTGTGTGTGGAGGGGGGGGTACTGCAGGGTCATCGGCTTGGACCCGAGACTGCTCCTGTAGCATCTTACTAAAAAACTGCAGTGAAGGTCCCATCAACAGGTAACTATCCTGACTGCAAGACTTGGCTAATAAAATCTTAGGACATACAGTCTTTTAAAAGAAAGAGAAGGGTGGGCGGGCAGGCGGCAGGGAGGCAGGCAGGCAGACTGGATTAAATTTAAAATGCTGTCACATTTGACATTCACTCATTTTGATTGGCTACTCAGTATGCCCTAAAGTAGAAATAGCACCGTCCTCACATCTTCCACTATGAAAGCGACACTGGGGGAGCAAGGATGTCCCTGAGAATCTCCTGGGAAAGCACATGGACTCAAGCCCTCACAGGGCAAGCCCAGAAGGCACGTTCCCCTTCTTCTCGCTCACGGACCTATGCTGTCCTACAGCCCAACGGACTCCAATCCCAATGTACATTTCTGCGATGCTCTAGATTCTCCAAAACTCTACAGTAGAGGCTGCAGACAGGGTTCATTCAGTGTCAGATCTCCAGAACCTACATAAAAAGTCGGGCATGGCAGTACACACCTCAGTGCTGAGGAGGCAGAGATCCTGAGGGCTCCCTGGCCAGCCAGTTGAACTGAACCAATGAGCTCCACGTTTAGTAAGAGACCTTGTTTCAAAAAACAAAGTGGCTGGACTGGAGAGATGGCCCAGCAGTTAGCACTGGCTGCTCTTACAGAGAAGCTGGGTTTGGTCCCCAGCACCCACACGGCAGCTCACAATGATCTGTCACTCCAGTCATGGGGCGTCTTAAGTCCCTTGTATGTGGCGCATGGACATACATGCACCCCCCCAAAAAAAAACACAATAAATAAGTTTTTAATTCATTAAATGGCAGTGATGCACCTAACACTGACCACTGTCCTCCACAGAGATGTACACACACACACACACACACACACACACACACACACACACACGCCCTCTTACAACCAAGTCTATCTTTCCCACAAATTTTAACACAGGATTTTCCAAAACAGTATCTTCAGTGAAGTGAATTTGATCACTCATATCTACCACCCATATTTCATTCAGAGTTGTACTCTGTTCCTTCTTACCCACTAAAGAGCAACAACTGAGGTTACTTGCCAAATGCAGTCTAGGAATTACCTCCTGGCCAGACCATATAATTTTCTTTAACATAAATTGTTTGGTTGCATTGTTTTAAAGTATATATCAAAATTAGATGCCAAGTTGTGACTCATCAGTTGGCTTGGAAGAAGTAATCATGATCTTATTAGGCACAAAGAGAACCGAGGACTGCCCACCTCCCTCCAGATCTTCTGGGAGGAATGTTGAAGTGCAGGCTCCCTGGAAGCAGAGGCAGCCATGAATTGCTATTTCCATGTGCACACCAAGTATCTCCCTGAAGATTGAGCAAGCCATGAACAGCAGATGAACGGCAATCATTCTGATTTAGAAACAGAGATCTGGCCAAGCCACAAAGTTGGTCATCAGGGTTCACAAGTATTGTGACATGCTGCTGAAGGCCAGACAGAGCCATGCATTCATCTGAAGATGAGACTGTATGGGGCAACTGAAGATCTCCCGACTCAGACAAACATCAAAATGTCACTGGGACAAGACTGCTTCATACAGACCTGAAGTTCTGATTTTACAAGCACAGCAGGGCAGGAAGGACAGGCATTCTTCCTCCCTCATTACACAGAGCCCACAGCACATGTTCATCCAACTGAGTGAGGGGGGGGGGGGCTGAATAAATCCAGTCCCTGATTTAAAGTTCAGGCATGTGCAAGGGCTGTGGCTCACTTTGGCTCCTTCTCATTAAGAGGTAAGGGAGTTCAGGTCCCCTTTTTGTTAATCTTGTGGTACGGGCCGTCCTATGCAACCACAGTCAAGTGTTCACAAAAGAGACGAGACTCGAGTTGGTAGCTACTAACTAGGCAAGTTTACCAGGCACACTCTGGTATAGCCGTTGGCTCATGGTGACTTTCTATCTGCCTCCATTCTCCTAAGCATATGTGTCCTTTGAAAACCTCACAGGGGGTGCTGAAGAGATGGCTCAGAGGTTAAGAGCACTGGCTGCTCTTCCAGAGGTCCTGAGTTCAATTCCCAGCACCCACATGGCAGCTCACAACTGTAACTCCAGTTCCAGAAGATCTGACACTTTCACACCAATTCATATAAATAAATAAGTTAAATAAATTAAAAAAGAAAGAAAGAAAACCTCACAGGGAAGGGGACAGGCCCAGGCAGGATTCACAGAGAGAGGACTCCACTTTTCATACCAGTGGCAAATCAGGCAGCACCCCCCGCCCCCCGCCCCCCACAGTAACACAGGAGAATGCGCTTTTCAAAGTTAGAAGCTGACAAGCAACACTGATAGAATACTTTGGAAAACCATGATGTGTCTATCCACAGTGCCAATGATCCAATGAGGATCCTTCCTAGGCACAAGAACAGTCCCAGAAGGAGGGTGGTGACTAGGGGTGACTAGGGGCCGGCAGAGTGAGGCATTGTATCAGAAGCCAGAACTGGACACCTATTTCTTCTTGCAAGGTCTGTCAGCTCCACAGACAAGGCAGGGTATTAGATTACTAGTTAATCTCCGTGTCCCTTCAAACTCCAGCAGACTACAGGTCTGTAAACGACAATTTTGTGTTGTGACTTCGGCACACACCCTCTGCGTGAGCCAACCCCAACAGTTTGTAAAACATGTGCTTGTTAGCACACTGGAAGGCAGTGTGGGACACGGGGTCCCTGCCAGAGGCTCCTGGAGTCATCTGACGGTCAAGAGATAAGCTGAAAAATGTGGTAACCATCCCTGGAGAGCTGGCACACAGCCACGGACTCTGTCTAATTAACACCAGGAGCACTAAGAACAGCATTGCTAACACACAGTGCCTCATTTAGAAGCAGCCCTGCCTCAGTTTTTCAACACAGGAACTCTTGGTGAACTTTCAGCAATCTTTCATGTCCAGGTTCCTCTTAAATTTATTATATCGGTGAATTATCAATCTCTCTGGATTGCTGAGTTCTGCTTGGTTAAACTTCTACAGAGCACTGAAAAGCACTGTCTGGCTGGGCCTTGGGACCCAAGCTCCCCACTGTTCGGACTTTGCCAACCACTGAGATCTCATTAAAGTCTTCCTCTGTTTTGACAGTGCCCTTTTACGGTTGGTTAGGAAAATGCTAGGTGAAGTATTGTTCCCTGTGTCAGTATTGGTATAGACCCTCTCAGGAGGATTATTCAGAGTTCCTTGAGGGAGGGGAGTGGGTATCTTACCAATGGGAAATTGAAAACATTGTAATACAAAGTTTCTCTTCTTGTTTAAATTAATGACTAAATGAGGGAGGGGACTACAGTAATAAAGTAGTACATCCCAGATACTTAGTAGCATTAATTTGTTTACTTTCTCAACCATCAGCAAAAAATGGGTATGTGGTTCACAGCTGCACATTAGAAGGTTTCAGACTGGGACAGCCAAGTGCATGGAAAGCTTAGCAACCCGGAACTCCCCTACCCTGGAACTATATCCATACACCTATTCTAGCAATACATTCAGCAACCTGGACCGCTACCTGCACTGAGCTGCATCTACACGCTGATTTCTGCTCCCAACAACGCAATAGTCTCCCTTCCTTTAGCAACGCCTTGGTAATTCTCCTTTTGTGTTTAGTTTCCATTTTAAAATGTCCTAGTTTGTGTCTGGGAACTCCAGGCAGAGGGCCGGGCCAGTCCAGCCCGAACCAGTTCGAAATTGCAAGGCAGACTATGCCCCCTAACTTAACTTTTAGGGAGTCAATACCTATTTTCCCACTTTATGCCTGGGCGCGTATATGATTAAAACTACATGCGTGTGGGGAAGAAAGTACACATTAGAAAGACTTACATACCTCAAGCCTGTCAATCAAAACAGAGAATCACTCACTCTCCTCCCCGTAGCAACCCACTCCTCCTCCTCCTGGACCCCATGAGAGGAAGCATCAAACAAAACTGCTACTCTTGGCCATTCTAGCTGGAGGAGTCCACCGCTTCCTTATAGTGCATTCTGTACAGTCTCTTTCAGGAACACATACTGGACGGTGAGAATGTCCAGTGGATCAAAGCACCTAGGCAGAAGCCTGAGGGCCTGAGTCCGACACCCAGGAGGCAGGTTTTAAAAATGGTGGATGTGCTGGTAAGCATCCGTAGGTATCACATGCTTACTGCAAAACCAAAGACCAGAAGCAGAAACCAGAGGATCTCCCAGAAGCTAACAGGCCAGCTACCCCAGAATACAGTGTAACACAGGCAACAAGAAACCTCACCTCAACAAAGTGGAAAGAGAACCGACTCCCCAAAGTTGCCCTCTGACTTGCACACGTGCACGCAATAGCATGTGCACCTACACACACACACACACCCCACATACCGCACGCACAGTAATTTTTAAATAAATAAAACTTCTTGCTAATTTACTATGTATGTGCATTTTTAATTATTTAAATTTGGTGGTATGAACCTAGAAACACAAGACCCAGACAGACCACAGGGAACAAGGTATGATTAAGAGCCCTGGCTACGCCTCTGTCTGCAACCACTTATCTTGAAGTAGGATATTGCCTAAGCTGGTATCCTTAGCTGGAGAATGGAGGCCCCACTAATTTTCAAGTGTTACATTCTCAGGAAGTCCTCCTTCAGATGAAATATTTAGGATAATTCCTGTCTCAAAAGGATGCAGTGAACACTCTTAATACTCTTTTGAAACCTAATTGTCAGGGCTTTATTGCTCTAACCTCTGTTTCCTCCACAACTTTTCACTCCTCCCCCCACCCCCCACCCCCACCCCGCCCTTATTATTCTGTATCCCCTAGTCCCTTAGGGCCCAGCAGCACCAGCAAGAACCAGTCCCTCTCCTTCTTCCCACTGTCCACCTCCTGCTTCATCCAACTTTGCCTTTCCCGCAGGGGCAGCTCAACAGGAAGCCTCCCAGGACTCCAGTCCGTGGTCTGTCACTGAACAGCAGTGCATCTTACTTGTCTGTCCCTTCTGTAAAACAGTCCCACCGGCCCCACTGCACGTGTCCTGGCTGGCTATGGGTGCTGGCGAAGGTTAAAACAGTTGCCCTAGCCACTCGAATCACTCGATATATGTTAGCTGGAATTACTTTTATGATTATCATTCTGTGCGGGAGACGAGAGCATGGAGTTGGGGAAACCGCACGCCCAGGCAGGCTTCTTGCTCTATAAACACAGAACCACAAACCCCAGATGGGCTCGCTATACGGTCTGGCAACTCCACTTCATCTCCCTAGCAGGCTGGCTTTCCCGCTCTCCCATACATCATTTCACGCCTCCAGCTCTTAACTCACCCTCAAACCGCTCTCATCTGCTCCTGCTCTTCTGCTGCAAGAGAGAACAGAGGCGATCTGGCATGCACTAGTCACCTGACCATCATCTATATAAAAAAATGTGCCTCAGCTGGAATCCTCCACCTTCCCTACCTTTTCCAATTGATTGGAAGGAGAGTTCAAAGGGCAGCCCTCTTCCACCTGGGTTCCAGTTCGTGCTCTATAGCTTTCCAGGGACTTGCCCCAAGCAGTGACCAGTGACACCTCCCGCCCTCCTCCGACCCGTCATATTCCTTTCGTACTTTCCAGGGATGATGCCCAATGATCCTCACATCTCCACTTACTTGGGCCCTTGTATAATATCTCTGCCTTTTAGACTGGGCAGAACCTGTAAGCTTGTTTCCAACCAAGATAACACAGGTTTACTGCTGCCTATGGAAGAGAACCCTACCGTGGCCCCAAGATTCTCCTTGCTTGTTTGATAAAACAAGAGCCATGCTGAGGAGGCCTGCATGACGAACAACTGGAGGAGGAGGACTGGAAAAATGAGCTCCAGGAGTGATGAGTACTCAGCAAGAAGCCGGGGTGGGGCCCTCGCCTTTCAGGTTCAGGGAAATGAATTCTGCCCATTCATTCTGAACCTAGAATGAATTCTTTCTTGGCCAAACTCTGGATGAGAAATCAACCCATCTAACCCTTTGAGACTTAGGAACAGACAAAGTTCAGGCTGAAACTGGACTCCTATGGAAATGGACTTTGCATGGAAGACTTGCCTATATCAGTGTGTGTGTGTGTGGGGGGGGGGAAGTGTGGTAATTTGTTACAAAGTTACAAAGCAATAGAAAACTAAGAGGTGTGACCTCTTTCAGGAAAGTCATACACTCTCATCCCTGGTCCAGAGCTCACTTCATCTCACCCGAAAAAACAAAACAGACTTTTCTTACTCCTGAGCGAATCTTGTCAACCAGCTCTATACACATACCCTAACCACCTCACTTTGCCTTCAAGGAAGGCTCAGTCCACTTGACTTACAACACAAACTTCTGTCAAGAATAACGGCGGGGTGGGGTGGAGTGGGGTGGTGGTGCTGGAGAGATGGCTCAGTGGTTAAGAGCCCGTGGTTGCTCTTTCAGAAATCCTGGGTTCAATTCCCAGCACCCACACGATGGCTCACAACCATCTAACTCCAGTTCAGGGGGATGACATCCTCTTCTGGGCTCCATGGCACTGCACATACACGGTGGGTGCACACATATACACGCCGGCAAAGCATCCATACACATAAGATAAAAATGAACCTAAAAAAACAAGCACTGTTTCCTTTTACCCAGCACAAATGAATGTCTCTTTGCATTTACTCAGCATCCCGTACGTATTCATCTCTGTTCGGTGTGCTTTGGGTTTTGGAGCTGTTTCTTCTCGTGGTTTCTGAACTTTACATTTTCTACACACCTGATGCTGCTTTGACTATCTTCAGCGGCTTCTCCTAGAACCCACTGAAGTAGTGCTGCGTCCAGAGCCTGGCCCAAGGTGCTGCTCGAGGAGATACTATACGGCCTCTGACGTCGATGCTGGCGATTTTCAAACTCCCCTTTCTAGCCCAGACCTTCCCCTCCGACTGACATCCTAAACCCACCAGACTGCCTGCTGCCTCCACTTAAAAGTCTCCCATCACCTCACTGTTAGTATGTTCTAACAGAGCACTCAGCCCTGCAGTCCCCCCGCCCCCCATCTCAGCATACGGCTTATGTAGCCATCCTCTGTGCCAGGAGTTCCTTCGGAATTCCTCTCTTCCTTCACTTCCTTCATCCAGGCCACCAAACATTCTGGCAAGTTGAGCTTCGCAATGGACCCTGAATTGGTCCACTGTCTTACTCACACTCCTGCCGGCTGCTAATGCCAAGCAGCGCTCACATCTCCCAGGACTGTATGGGCTACAGTACCTCACTGCTCTCCCAGCACTCACTGCGGGTCTCTATTCTCCCCCACAGTACGAGCTTTGAAAAATACCAACCACCTGGCAAGCTCTTCCTGATGAAAACCTTCCAGAGACTTCACACTCTATCTTTAAAGGGCCTGCCTTTTCCTTTACTGGCTCAGGCCTATCTCCTTCCTACCAAGTTCCAGCCACAGCCACGAGCTGCTTCTCACCTCAAGAGTTACAACTGCTACTCCCTGGTCTTGGATCTTGGGAAGATCCTGTGCAAAGTGTCTCTGCTAGAAGATCAAATGTCCCCTCCCAAGAAGGGTGCCCCCTAAAAGCTTTCTCTTTTCTTCCTAGAATCTAAAATAGTGCCACCACCACCCGCCCCCCAGCGTTACCCAAGGCTGCCAGACAAGCCCAGCTTTATTTTCCCATCCCCCCACTCCCCTGCCTCTGTTTCCTGAGTCCTGATCCAAGCTGCCTCTCAGCAAGATCAATTCCTGCAGTGGGTGCACTTGACTTAGTCTGTAAGAAGATGCAGTGGGCAGAAGAACCAGGCTGATTCAAACTGACCTGGCTGCCACCTCCACCACTGGCTGCCCTCCACACTCTGGTACTCTCACTGAGCTACATCTCCAACAGTAAATTTCCCACCCAGCAGCTCCACGACAATTTCTGTCACAGCTCCTAAATCAGACAAACATGGTTCTGAAGCAGGAAGGAGGAAACAGAATTCTTGGAGGTATTTTCCAGCAGGTCATAAATAGGACCAGCTGAGATGTTCCAGAGGGTGGGGACACTTGCCATGCAAGCATGACAACCCGAGTTTGAGCTTGGAAAGCAGAAAGGTGGGTGGGAAGGAAGGACTCCATACAAAGTCGTCCTCTGACTTCCTAAGTGTGCCATGGCAGGCGCACATTCCACACACACAATAACAATGTCAATAGTTTTAAAGGTAAAGGTCATAAGCATCTGTTCACTAATAATCTACCGGACTCCCCCCATCCTAAGAAAGAAGGCATCCTCACTTCTGTCACTTGCTAAGAGGGGAAACTGGTTGTTGATTCAGGCCCTATGCTGAATGAAGTCCCAAGTCCCAGCTCTCTGCTTGCGCCGGCTCTGGCATGGTCATTGGCTCTGCTCGGAAAGGCTGGAGGACAGACTCAGGGAAAGCTGAGTAGCTACAGCCCAAATCACAGTCCCGGGTGTTGTGATTACACACTTGTTAGCAGCTGCTAGGATGCAGCGCATTATGTGCAGCATTATAAAGTCATACCCTGCTGTGTTCTAGATTAGCACCTGGCACCAAGTAGGTGCTCAGTAAATATTTGTCAAACAAATGAACACAGGGATATACAGAAATGCAAATTTATTTGTTATGTTCCATTAAAAAAAAAATCTCTTCGGATGCAGTACCGGGCTAGTGCTAAAGTGACGAAAAAAGAGGAATTATACCACAGCGTATTCAACATGCGACTTCTCAGAAGTTGTGAGCAATGTGCTATAAAAGTTGTGAGCAAAGCAATGTGCTAGAAATTTGAAAGAATTTGAATTTATTTGGAGATGTGAAAAATCTTTTCTGCTAATGCTAACGATCACACCCTAGATATTCTGAGTTTAAAGAACAGACTTCTTTCCTACATGGGGATCACAGAGCATAACTTATTAATTTTTCTATCTCAATTTGTATAATCACTGTTCAAACCCCCAGACACATTTTGAGTGTGTCTGAACAAAACTGCTAAGGAGCCTGTCTTATTCAGTGTCACTGATGCTATGGAACTTAATTCAAACCCAGCTATATCCTGTCGCCACACAAAGCACGCTTTTCAGCAGGCCGAGTAATGAGTGTGGGCACTCGGGATTCCAACAAGCAGCTGTCAAAAACAATCACCCAAATGACCATTTGCTCCAGTCTTCTCACACCAAGAGCCAGTCAGTCGTACTTCAGGGTGGTCTAGGAAAGAAACACATTCCCACGTCTACTGAGGGGCTACCCTAACTGCTGTTTAGCTTTTCTTTGTAAATATAATTTCAAGCTTCCAGCCACTTTTGAGAGCGGACACAGGGAGATTTAAAAAAACAACAATCTCTATCAAGTTCATTTGTTTATTATGTATTTTCTTCTGAAAACTGCCAAGAATTGAGGGCTATTCTGCTGTCTTAAGAACCACTGGAGAGAAACAACTCTCCCTGGCTTGCCACTTGCTGCCCTCAAAACTTCTTAGCAACGTACACGGTGCATGAACCTCAACGCAGTTTGCTTTGTCCAATAGCGTGCTTGGAAGCTCAGCCAGTCAGTTGTGTAATAATAAACCCTTTATCTCCTGAAGATACAAAAACGGAAAGATCGCTCGGTGCTTTAGCGCGGATGGGGACTTGGCGAGAATTAGCCGAAAGTCACATCGTTTTAACGTCACCCCACCACCTCTACCACCACCATCTTACTCGCCTTCCTCTTTCCTCATTTGTAATCTTCGGGGCGGAGGGGTGGGGACACAAAATGCTTAGGATGCCCAGTTTAAGGAGAGCGAGGAAAAGCGCGGGGAGGGGGTGGGGGGGGTGGGGGACACCAGCAAACAGCACGCGGAAACCAAGGTCTTGGTGATTGCTGCACAGGCTCACGGTTCCTTCCCAAGCGCCTGTGATGGAAAGCGATCAACAACTGTTCTCAGGTGGAGGGAGGTGTTGCAGGTTGCTTGCTAGTTTCCAGAAGCTTGAACAAGGGAACACTTCCTGCGTCCCCAAGGCGGAATAAAATGTCAACGCCGCGTCGATCGGGCGCAAGGCGCCCCTACCTCGTCCCGCTCCCAAGTTCCCCACCCAGCCCGGGAGAAGCGTTCGTCTCCCACAGGCACGCGGGACCACGATCCGAGCCGGCCTCTGAGCAGCGCCAAGCCGGCCGCCAGGGCGCCGCTGAGCCGCAGTTCCGCGCGCTGCCCACGGCCGCCTGACACACCCCTCCCGGGCCGCGCCGCTCCGCTCGGCCTCCCCGGCGCCCGGCCGCCCCGCGGAGCCCGCTGCGCCCCCCCCCCGCCCCCGGTACGCACCTTCACGGCTCCCCGGGCCGGGCCCTTGGGAAGCGCACGGCCGGGTCCGAGGGGCACGAAGCGCTCCTCGGCGTCCTCGTCGTCCTCGTCGCCGTCCACCACCTCGACGACCACCTCCTCGTCCTCTTCCTCCTCGTCGTCCTCCTCCTCCGCGCCCCCTCGGGGCTTCTCCACCACCCGCCCGCGCGCCCTGCGCCTCCGGCCCGCGCCCTCCTCGTCCTCGTCCTCCTCGCCCAGCAGCAGCAGGACCGGCGACGAGGCGGCGGCGGCGCGCGGGGGACCGGTCCCGCGCGGCGGCGGGAGCGGCGGCCTCCAGCTTCCCGGTGCGGCGGCGGCCGGGCTGGGGCCGGGGGGCGGGAGCCCCAGCGCGGCGGCCTCGGGGGCGGGAGCGGGCGCAGCGCCCCCGCGGCGGCTGCCCAGGCTGGGGCGCTTGGCCAGGCGCCTCGCCTGCATGCCTGCCTGCCTGCCTGCCTGCCTGCGCCGGGCTGTGGGCCCGGGGCGCCGGGCTCCTCGCGGCGGCGGCGGCGGCGGCTGCTGCTGCTGTTGCTGCTACTGCTGGGCCCGGGGACGCGCGGCTGCGGGGCTGCGGGGCCGCCTCCGGGACTGGCCGCGGCCGCTGGCTGCAAGACGCGCGGGCGCCGCCTTCGCTGGCCCGGCCCGCGGGGACGCCGGCGGCTACGGTGGGGCGGCGCGCCGGCCGCGGGCGGGGGTGGGTGTGAGCGAGCGCGCCGCTGCCTCCGCCTGCGCCGCCCGGGAAGCGCGGGCCGCGCTGCGCTCCATGCGGCCGGCGGCCGGGCCGGCGCGCGCCTTCTCCGGGCCCTGCGCCCGCGCGCTCGGGGCCTACCGAGGTGTCCTGGGCGCGAGCTGTTTGTGTGGTGTCTTCACCGCCGCTCCCCCCCTCCTCCTCTTCCCCAGTCCTCACAGCCTTCCCTGTCCCCCGTTCAGACAAAACCCGGACTGGATTTATTTCCCCGACCCACGCTCTCTGAAAAATCTGCCGGCTTCCTAGCCGTTGGCCGGGACACGGAGGCCACCGTTGCCCCTGGGGCCCGCGACTCCCTCTGCTGGGAAGAGCGTAGGCTCAGCCAGGAAGAGGGTGTTTGGTTAAGAGATCAGCTTGAGAGTGGTTCACTGATCGCGACCACACTGGAGCTTAAGTGGAGTCCGGCAAGGTGTGCCGATCCGAGGTTTGGGGTCAGTTTCCAACCGGAGTCCTCAGTCATTGAAATTTCTGCAACATTTTCAGAAGCCTCTACCAGGCTCCTTTGAGCACCCGGGCTGTAGGCCTTGCCTTATAGTCTCTGCTCTGTGCTAGTGCGGCCCTTCGACGTTATTTGGTTTTTTGTTTGTTTCCAGTTTCCACCTGAGGACCTTAACCTGGTGATGTCGGCCAAATTCCAAAAGCCTTCGGCTCTCTTGGTTTGGTCTACTGGCATTGTCCGAGTCTTGAAGGAGCAACAAACCAAGGGGTCAATATTGTTATTCCAAAATTTTTATATGACGTAAGACCTAACATAAGGCCAGCTTGCCATGTAATGAAGAACTGCCACTTTCTGAGGACTTTCCGATGTTGTTTGGCCTTAGGCTATAGTGAACCAGGTATTTTGCGTCCAAATCATGGCCCTAAATTCTACTGTTTTGGCTAGGGCTGGGAGGAGCTTATAACATCAGCAGCTGGGTAAAAGGTATCGGCATGATCCACCCATTATTGTTGGGGATTGAACATCACGTGGCTTGCTAGACACTTGAAGGGGCTCATTAAATGCTTACTAGGGTTCCTTCCAACCGCTGAGTAGGGATGAGAGCAAGGACTCGAAAATGAACTCTGCCCTGCCGGAAACTGATTACCTTCCAGAAAATGCCTATTGGAAGTAATCACACCCAAATGTGGTGTGGTTTAAACTCTCCTGTCCACAAGTCCTGTCCATTGTTCTTTCTGAAATGCCTTTCCAACCAGCACTTCCTTTCCCTTCCCAAAGCTTTGATAATGTCACCACAGTGAAAGTGGAAGTTCCTACAGTATTAAAAAGGAGGTGTACAATCACACACTTTCCCCCAGCCCCACTGCAGACACCACCACCCCAGGGTTTCTCTCCCTCAAGCCACATTCAGATCTTATGGTTTCTAGTGAACTTTTCATTTGTAAATATCCTGTTCAGGAATCTAGAAAGAGCAAACAGTTGGGGCATTGTAATCTATGGGTGTGTCTTGAATCAAGTCTTAGAGCAGCTAGTCCCTCCCAGAAAGGAGTAAATTGTTTCAACGGGTGCTGCAAAGAATAGCAAAGGGCAGTGAAGGTGCTCTCATCCAGATTCAAGAGGGTAGCTTGGCTGGTTTGAGAGATGATTTGGAGAGAGGCAGCCAAGTGTGTAGGTCTCCAGACAGGCGGCTTAAGGACAGTGGGAGGGGTGCAGAAGAGAATATGTTGTAGAATGTTACGGCTATCATAACCACTGTCAAGGTCATCAGAACAGCTGTGGTACTTGCATGAGCTCAGGCTTGTTGACTGTCCTGAGGAGGAGGAGGAGATAGAAAGGATCACTGGCCTCTCACCTGAGATCCAGGCTCTTCCCTCCGCATCTCCTGCCATTTGTATGGACTTTTGCCCTAGCTGCACTTGGTTCTATCTCAGTAGAGATGCTCAACTACAGAATGTGGAAGGTTGGCTGAAGGAGGGGACTGCATCTAGGCAGCTTTGGGTAAGTCATCATTCGTGATGGGCTAAGACTTTCTGATGCTCAACTGCTTGGGGGTTGCCCACACTCCTGGAAGTAACCTCTTACTCATGCTTAGTAAGTAAGCCCAATGAAGTCACTGATCCCCAAGGTGGGCTTTGGTGGGATTGTTCATCATTGCACCTCTATGTCATGTGACGAAACTTTTCCTGGGGAGATGAAGCACATCACTCATCTACTCACCCAGGTAGAGACCCCAGTACAGACCAAAGTATGGATACCATTCCAACTTGGTGACCCATGAGTTTAATTGGGATTACTTGCAGGAATATGGGTGAAGGGTTACTTAGAGGAGCTGGAATGACTCACAGACAGCTGCATTGTGCTGCCACACCTGAGAGGCTATGGACAGTTGAGAGCTTCTAAGAGAGGGCGAGCTGATTTTCTCCAATGGTGTGGCTCCTGGGCGGTCAACGACACTGCAGTGGACAGCCCCACACCCAGGAATAGATGGACAGCAAAAACTGGGGTTGATGGGTTATTAAATTTAAGAAGATTAAAGGTCGCAAAGTTGGGGGGATTAGGAGGTGGGTAGATCTGAGAGGAGTGTAGGAGGAGGTTGGGGTGGATATGATCAAAATACCTTGCTGGTATTTACTTCTCAAAGAACTCTAAATTATTTTGTAGGCTAGTGAATTAATAGATGCAGTCAATTTAAAAGAATGTATGCCATCAGTTTAGAAGAGTGCTGTCGTCATTAGTTACCACTTCAGTCATATGTCCTTCCCTACCCCTGACTCCAGACATCACCATGGAGTTCATTGTCAGATTAGGGCATTTTCTTGCTGAATTTGCAATTATAACTCATCCATTTAGGAATTCAGAAGTCTTCATAAAGGTTCATTATACAAACCATGATCTCAGAAAATAACAGGATAACATGATACAGGTCAAAGGACAACTTTCAGAAGTCATTTCTCATTTTCTGCCTTGTTGAAGCAGGGTCTCTCTTTTCTGCCACTCTGTATTCCAGCCTAGCTAGCCACGAAGAGCGGAAGTGACACTTCTGTCTCTGTCCCCATCACACCTGCCAAATGAGTACTGGGATTACAGGGGCACGCTGCTGCATCCTGCGTTTTTGCGCGTTCTGTGGGTTCCTGGGATGGAACTTGGCGGCTCAGGCATGCTCAGCTAGCACCTTTACCTAATGATCTTTGTTTCTCGTCCCTACCTAGCTTTCCCCTCAGGGTTCTAGGGATCCAACTCAGACCCTGCTGCTTGCAAGACAAGCACTTTGCCTCCCAGCCCCAGGCCTGGCTCTTAGCATTGGTATGCACAGTGAGCTAGTGAACCCTTGCTGCGGAGAGAAGTAGACAATAATCAAGAAACAGTGAACATGACTGTAGAGATAGAGTAAGCACTAGGAAAAAGGCTAATGTGGGATTAGAGTGGTGGTTCAACAGGAGATGTGGGCCCCAGCATGGTGGTGCATGCCTGGGACCCCAGGGAGCAAAGGCTCACATAGATCGGAGGATCACAAGTTCAAGGCCCGCCTGGGGGACTATAAGGAGAGATCCTGTCTACACCTATTCAGGCATGAACAAAACAAAAGAAAACAAGTGTGTATATGTTTACATCAAAACAAACTTTAGAAAGGCCTGGAAGACAGTGTGAAACTAAAATCAGGACATGCAGTGGAGCAGGCGTCCTTCCTGTAGGAAGGGCTCCCTTCTGCCGCGTTCTGCTCCGTTCTTGTGCGGTTTGGTAGTGGTCATCCACAGGGACAAGGTGGCCATTAGAGCAAGGGTCACTCACTCCGCTGTGATCACCGACAACTTGCCATCTGTTGTCTGGTTTCTTGTGACCTGCAGTGATTCTAAATCTTTGACATTTGGGTCCCAAAGATGTGCTTAAAAAATGATTGAGGAAAACAAGACTCGGTTTGACATTTTGCTCAATATTTTTAAGATTCAGAAAAACAGAAACCATGGTCCCCAAACCATAACCGTAACCCATGCAGAAACACAATGGACTCACCCAGCACTGACTGCTTTGATGTCCTTACCATCCATAAGTAGTTAGATCTGTTGATTGTGGTAGCTTCTTCGAAAAACTACTTTTAATCAAGAGGTAACATCTTGCCCCTTACAAAGGTTATGAAAGTAAGGTTAGGTTTGTCTTTCCACACTTCTGGGAACCTTAAAAATGATCTCAGTCGATGACTGTCACCACTCTGTATGAGGAATAGATGAAGGGGAAGAGCACAGCTCATCTCTTACACCTTCTCTGAAAGCCTGGCTGACTCAAACTCAGGTTCACATGACAGTTTCTTCTATGAGCAATTAACTCAACCCGTTAACAACACTGTCCTTCCCTATAGTTCTGAATAATGCCTCTCAAAGGCCTGATTTTGAGGGGGGAGCAGTATATTATTCTCCATCCCTCCACACATTTGTTCTATGTGCATGCACGTGTGTGCGTGCGTGCGTGCGTGCATGCGTGTGTGTGTGTGTGTGTGTGTGTGTGTGTGTGTGTGTGTGTGATTTGCATCTTTGTTGTTACCTCATCTGTTGAGTCCTCCCATATTGACAACTGAATGGCAATAGAAAGAACACCTGACTGGGATTGTAGAAGCACAGCTTGAATTCTGCATGTGACACTAAGGCCCCCTTCTCTGAGGGGCTCAAAACTTAGGGTGACTGAGCTGTGCTCCCTACTTTCACAGTAGAAGACAGCACCCCGAAGCTTGTGTTCAGATGGAGCAGTTGCCCACTATTAGCCCTCGCAAATAGGTCCCAATATGTGCCCACAAATGTACACTGATAAGCTTGCTTGAGAGTGTGTGTCCTCTAAGACAAATCCAAGTGATGACCTCTGTTTCTAGGAGCATGGCTTTCCCTTTGAGGGCCCTCCCTGTTTGGTTGGGAACACAGAATGTAGGAAATTAGGATTTGGTTGCTCTGATATTATTTCACAAGTTGTTCACTGTTGAGATGCCTGGTGGCTTTGCAGGGAGTGAGTGATACATTGTAGCATTTGTACTGGCTTCCTTTTCTACGAAGTGCAGACTGCTTCGTCAAAGACTGACAAGTCTTCATTACCAGTGACGTCTCACAGTCCTGAAGCTCCTCTGTTGGTCTCTTCTTCCTATCAGTGTTCTCATACAGGACCTTTCCGGGGCACTGACTGGAATCCCACTCATGGCAAAGACGAGCCAGAGAGTGGAAGATAGACCATTTCCGGGAACTCAGGCACAGATGGGTCTGAGCTTGGGGAGGGTTTGAAGGGGAGGCTTAGCTGGAGTGTGACCTTCTGTATTTCTGTTCCAGTTTGCATTCTATTGCTGTGATAAACACCATGACTGCAAGCAACTTGAAAAGGAAAGGGTTTATTTCACCTTAAGTTTTACCCCATCAGGAAGGAAGTTCGGGCAGGATCCTGGAGGCAGGGACTGAATTGGGGACCATGGAGAAACACTGCTTACTGGCTTGCTTCTTGTGACTTGCTCAACCTAGGACTGCCTGCCCAGGGATGGCACAACCCACATTGGACTGGGTCCTCCCACATCAAACATTTATCAAGAAAACGCCCTACAGCCTTGCCTACAGACCATCTGATGGAGGCATTTTCTTCCCTCATCCCCGATAACTCTATCTTGTATCAAACTGACACAATAAGACACTATCTTTGTCTCTGAACACGCCTATGTGTCACTTGTTTCATTGTCTGCTGTAGCAGGCTTTCTTGGACCACCAGCTCCCAAATCATGACATGGAGACTTATTATTAATTGTGAATGCTCGACCTTAGCTTAGGCTTGTTTCTGGCTAGCTTTTTTTTTTTTTAACTTAACCTATTTCTATTCATCTATGTGCTACGTGAGGCTCATTTACCTCATCTACGTACTGTCCATCCTGCTTTCCTGCTTTCTCCATGTCTGGCTGACTGGCTGGCTCCCCTTTTCTCTCTGCCCATCAGCCCTAGCTATCCCTCCTCTGCCTAGCTATTGGCTGTTCAGCTATTTATTAGACCAATCAGGTACCTTAGGCAGGCAAGGTAAAACAGCAACACATCTTTGCAGAGTTAAACAAATGCAGCACACCTTTACATAGTTAAACAAATATTCTGCAACATAGACAGATGCAACACATCTTTACATAGTTAAATATTCTGCAACACAAACACATGTAACACATCTTTACTTAGTTAAACAAATATTCTATTCAACAAAAGTCTGCTCCACTGGAATAGGGTCTACAGGCCACTGGGGCCACACACGTAATCTTGTGATGAGGGGATTGGGGGGATGAGACATTTGTAGTAGTTAGAGATGTCCCATCACAGTGCTCTGAATGGGCTTCATCTTTGTCACTGGCCCACACTTGTGGCCACATGTGGAATGCAGTACTAGGTGACCTTTACCAAACCAAGTAAAGAGGAAAGTACTAACTACTGGGCAGAAGAAGAGCAGATGAATCTACTGTGTATTATGAACATTGCAGCACTGTATAAAATATGAAGCAATCAATTAGGACAAAAGCTGCTAGTGTTGTCCCTTCCAAAGCCAACAACACAACTGTTTTTCTAGGTTGCTTTTCATTTCCTTTCACTTTCTTTGACTCCACCTAATTCTTCATATACTTTTTCTACCTCACTTTATCATGGTAGCATTTCTCTCACACAGGACTGTGTGACTTGTAGATGAATTCCAGAGATAGCATGACAATGAAAGTCATAAAAATATTGTCAGAAAAGATGCATGTATGTTTTTATAAACTCTGAGAAATGACCATTTCAAACCCGATAGCCAGTCAGAGGAAAAGGCTGATAAGCTTGGAAAAACAAAAAACAAAAAACCTCTGAACCTTATCACAGATGATGCCATTAAAATGTTTTCAAATAAGGACCTAGAGAGATGTCTCCGCAGTTGAGAGCATTGGCTGTTCTTCTAGAGGACCTGGGTTTGATTCTCAGCACCCACGTGGTAGCTCACAGCTGGCTGTAATTCCAGTTCCAGGGAATCCAATTCCTATTTCTGGTCTCCACAGGCACCAGACACCCATGTGGTCCACAGACATATGTGTAGGCAAAACACCAACACACATAAAGTAAAAGTGGTATTCAGTCATGTACATCTAGAGTCCCAGCTCTTCAGGAGGCTGAGACAGGAGGATTGCCTCTGACCAGGAATTCAAGGAAGGCTCAGTAACAGTGGCTTGCTGGTGCACTCCCCTGCCACCACTGTAATTGGGTCTCATGTAATCCAGGTTCTCAAACTCAATAAGTAGCAGAAGATGACTTTGAACTCCTGATCTACCTCTCTGGAGTGCTGGAATTATAAGCAAGTACCAGAATATCCACCTTTCTAAAACCTCATCACAAAAAAAAAAAAAGTAACAGGAATAGCTCGATCAGTCAAGCACTTGGCTTACAAGCATGAGGGCCTTGCTCTAATGCCCAGAGCCCATGTAAAAGTGCCAGCCGAGCTTTATGTTTATAATCCTAGTGCTGGGGAGGCAGAGACAGGAAGATCCTGGCAGACCCTGGCCAGCTTGTCTAGCACAATTGGTGAACTCTAGGCCAATGAGATCCCATCTCAAAGGGGATGTACACTGTTCCTGAAGATGATGCCTGAGGTTGGCCTCTGCCTTCTGTGCACACTTGTTCACACATTTGAAAAAAACAAGAAAAAGGTTTAGGTGAAAGATAGAAAATGTTTTCAACATTAAGCCTAGCATTAATAGGTCCTTTAAACAGATAAAATATTGGCCTACCAGACTGATAGATAGATTAAGGTTTTGATAATATTCATGTTACTGAGGACATGGGGGAAGCAGATACTTGTATAGGTTCACTGCTGAGCATATTTATCATAAAGCATATTTGTTCTATTTCAGTATCATAATTTCAAAATGCACTTGTCATTAGAAGTCAGAAATTCCACTTCTAGCTGTACGTCCCAGAGAGGTTGTATGAGCCCAAAGAACAGTGTTGCAGCATTGGCTGTCAGAGCAAAATATTAAAAATATTTATCAAAGGGGGGTGATTCATAAATCACTATGCAGTCACTAAAAAAGAAAGTGATAAGAATTGAATCCCTGGTCATTGGACATTCTCCGCCGAAGCAATAAGCCAATCAAGCCAAATTAATAAGCCCAGATTTAATAAACAGAGCAAAGCAACTCCCAGGTTGCTCTTGGGAAGGCAGGAGAGAGAGAGCACGTGGCAGGTCTGGCGACCAGGTCTTAAATAGCCTGTAGACATCGTCTTGAGCAGCTCTGGGGGAGGAGTTGACCCTAGGCAGGCTTTCTGAGGGGCAGGGTCTAAGGAGAGAGAGAGAGATGGGGCCAAGTTAGTGCTTCCACCTAAACAGAAAGTGTGGTTACTGTGCTGAAAGGAAATGGACCCATGTTTAAGTGACAGGGACAAGTTGAGAAGTACTCTTTACAATGCAGTTTCATTGGAGTTTAAGCCCCGACACACTGATGTGTGTCACCAGAGTGGGTTTTTAGTAGATGAAACTGAATGTAGGCTACACACCTTCGGGCGGGGGGGGGGGGGGGGGGGGGGCGGGGGGCTGGCTTCAGGGAGGAGGTGAAGGAGTCCCCTGCTCTCCCTGTTATTATTATTGGCTTCCTAAAACATAATGTATTCAAGTATTGCAGTCACTTTAAAAATAAAGAGTAGAGGCTGAAGCGATGGCTCAGAAGTTAAGAGCACAGGCTGCTCTTCCAGAGGACCTGGGTTCTATTTCCACAACCACGTGGTAGCTCACAAGCTGTAATGCCAGCCCTCCATCAGCACTACATACATGCAGGCAACATACCCATACACATTAAATAATTTTTTAAAAAGGAACAGAAGTCCTCACAGAGTGTTTACTACAGGGCACTCCATTGGCCTGCATGAGATCCTACCCTGTCTTGTCGTTTAAACCCAGCACCGCCAGACTTCGTACAGAAAGCACCACACCTCTCAGGGATGGCTCCTCCCCTCATGGTCAGGGGGAAGGAGTGGTAGAAGAATGTGCACATGTGCTCGATGTATTTTCCTACATGGCTTCTGACAGATGCCTGGACTCAGAGCCTGACACTGGGACGGGGTGGGGGTGGGGGGCGGTTCCGAGGGTGGCTGCTATCCCACACACCCCGTCTTGTTGAAGATAGTTTCCCTCCAGTCTACTGTAGTCAGGTGTTCCGTTGTTTTAGTTAGGGTTTAATTGCTGTGAAGAGACACCATGACCCTGAAGAAGGAGCTGGGAGTTCTACATTCAGATTATCAGGCAGCAGGAAGAGAATGTCACACCTGGCTTGAGCATCTGAGACCTCAAAGGCCTCCCTCGGTGATCACTTCCTCCAACAAGGCTGTACTACTTCAACAAGGCCACACCCTGGAATAGTGACACTCCCTGTGGGCCTTTGGGGGCCGTTTTCATTCAAACCACCACATCCATCAAATCCCATTTTGTTTCAGTTGCTTTCTTGGATCACTGAAGAATTTCCCTTTGCATTCACCTTTTATTTTCTCATCTGCAAATTCTTGTTTTATCATTTGCCCGTATGTCCGGAAGAGTGAAGGGTTTTCTTCTCCGCACACATGAGTTCAACACTAAAAGCCCAGTGGTCACATTTGTACCACGTGCTTCCTCACCTTTGCCGCCTGCCTTTCAAAGTTTTCATGATTTGCCACAATCTTCAGGTCTTCCTACAGGCCTTCCTTCCCCTTCCTTTGCTGACTGATGACTGTCTCCACAAATTCTTACCATGATTTCTCCCAGTGTTCGTAGTACTGGCTTGTACAGGCTTTCCTTTGTTCTTCTCTTGGAAGACCAAGATGCATTATGTTTTAATTTTATTTTTCTTGCAGTCGGGTTTGTGTTTCAATCATGCTGGTCTAGTATAATCTCCTTCTACAAGGACGTGCTATTCCAGTGATGGGGTCAGCTTGATAGATTTAGAATCACCATGGAAACACCAGAGGTGTGTCTGTGAGAACTTTTCAAGATGGTACAAGAAGGTTACGCAAGCTTCCAAAGGAGGAAGGCAGCCAGCAGAGGGAGAATAGTCTGTCCCAGGGAAGAGCACACCAATTGGTTATCCACCACAAATGGTCAGCCCTGCATACATCCATCCAAGGAACATTATACAGACTGGCCAGGTTGTAGTTAGGATGTGCATGTAACACCTAATGACATTAAGAGGCCATGGATTTGAAAGAGGGCAAGGAGGAGTACATGGGAGGATTTAGAGGGAGGAAAGGGAAGGGAGAAAGGATGTAATTGTATTTTCAAAAATAAAATGAAAAATACAGTATAAATTCAGACAAAGAGAGAAAAAAAATGTGAGCCAAAACAAAGCCTTCCTCCTCAAATTGCGTTCATCAGGCATTTTGTCACTTGATGAGGAAAGTAACTGATATGTCCTAGAAAAAAGTTACTCACCATGTGGTCCTGGCTGGTCTTGTGTCCCCCATCCTTCAGCCTCAGCCTCCTGGTGGTTGTGATCACAGGGGTGCCCCAGTGTTTCTGGCACTCAGGAAGTATTCTTAAATTATACTTTTCAGATTTGATTCTCATTCACATAGCTATTGGTTACATGACTGCTTGTCTATATTTTAGCAAATAACCCTTCATCATAATGTAAGTATTTCTACACTCGTATAACAATAAGCACAGGGCTGGAGAGATAGCTCAGTGGTTAAGAGCACTGACTGCTCTTCCAGAGGACCCAGACTTGATTTCTAGCACCCATGTGAGCTGTCTGTAACTCCTTTCCAAAGGGATCTAGTGTCCTCATCTAGTATATACAAGGTACACAGACATATGTACAGACAAAACACCCATACTCATAAAATAAAAATAAATCTCAAAAAAGAATCCAATAATCATCATCATAATAGTTCCAGTAAGCAATGCTTCCCAACATAGCTCCCTTGGTATATTTAAAAACATTAGTAGACATGGCTCACCTGCTAACTCATTTTGCAGTGATGGAATTAGCCGCTATCAGGGCTATCCACTATTACAGTGGCCGGTCATCAGCCACATGGCGTTATAGAGCACTTGAAATGTGCCCAGGATGAATAATCAACTGAATTTACATTTTACTTGATTTTCATTAAGCCCGAGAGCTCCATGGGGCTAGGGGCCTCTATGCGGGCACACACTTTCCAAGGGTCTCTTTCTACTTCCTAGATCCATTTGTAGATGAATCTAACTGGGCTAATTGAGGAGAGAGAAACCACCCCTGAGATATTTTGCTGCAACTCTAAATCTGAACAACCATGGCTGTTTTTACTCTTCTATCTAACTTTAAAAAGCCATTGTTTGTTTGTTTGTTTTGTTTTTTATGTTTGGCCTACATTTAACAATTCTTATAGATTACCTTCACCTATCCCCCCCCCCCACCACCACCACCACCACGAGGCTATTTTCAGGCTTGAGGATGGCTGTGATGTCAGGAGCTTCTAATCTATCTTTTCGCCCTTGATAGTACTTTTGTCTACACCATTTTAGTTCCTGTTTGGTATTTTACTCTCAAGCTCTGCTGTGGTGGGGGTCAGGGCGATGTCCTAAATTAATCCCAGGAACCTATCATGAGAGCCTTAAAGCTAAGAAATGGGATGAGATATCAGCACAGGCAGATATAAATGCCCCGGGGGACTTCTTTTTGTTTGTAAATTTCTTTTTGTTGTTATACCTGTAGATATAAAGAAGGAAAAAAGCCCACATGAGAGGGGATTTAGTAAAGAGTGTACGGATTCCTCGTTGCTCTCCATACTTACTACAGTGTAGAATTTTCCTTAAGTCAACTTGGATATTTGCCTGGCTCTCATCATGGCAGGGTGGGAGAGTTGAGGGGTGGACAGAGTGATGGACACAGGTGGACAGGGTGGACAGAGCTGCCTCAGGGATCTCCATGTTTCACTGTGGGTGCAAAGGTTACTTACAAATGATTCTTCTCTGCCCGTAAAATCCACAGTGCAGATGCTTGTCCCCACAGCTTCTGCATAGGAGCCCCGCCATTCCCACAGCGGCAGTGGCTCCAGCCATTCCCTAGTCACGGCTGTTATCCTCTTCCTCTGCTTCTTGTCACTGGGCGGGCAGGGGGAAAAGCAGTAATTGGCTCCTCCTTGGTGGTGTTTCAAGGATGCAGATAGCAAGGTTTGTTTCTTCCTCTCTGTGCTTCAGAGTGTCCTCCCATAGCCTTATCTCCTCCTAGACTTCAGCTCGTTCCCACAGGTCCGGAGAGCCATGGGCCGGGGCAGCCCCGCCTCCCAGGAGAGAGGCAGCTTCCTGTCCCGGCACACTTATGAGCTGACCTCTTCTCTGCTCTTCCATTACCTATGGAGATTAAATTCCTAATCTTTTAAAACATGTTTTGTTCTCCTGCGTGGATAGTGCTCGACACAGGAATCAGGAACGTGCAGTGAGGACTGGTGTAGTTAAGACTCTCTGGGGCTGAGATGGTTCAGCGGGCAAAGGTACCTGCCACCAAGCCCGACACCCTGAATTGAATCCCTGGGACCCCGCATTGTGGAAGGAGAGAACTGATTCCCACAAGCTGTCCCCTGACCTCCATCCATATGCCATGGTATGTGGGCATACGTACACGCATGCACACACAAAATAAATACAATGTAAAAAAAAACAAAGTTAAAAGGAAACTATAATTAAGAGTTGAAAAGTGCCTGTGGATTTGGTGAGAAAATGGTGATGGTAGTGAGAACAGGAGAGCTGGGTGACAGTCACTAAAAGGACATAATTGAAGCAGGGAACACACATTTCAGGCTTTTGTTTTTATTCTCCCCAAGTGTGGTGATTAGAGGAGAGAATAAAGGAGCAGGCCAAAGAGAAAGGAGTTTTGAAGATGGGAAGACTTGGGTATCATTAAAAGACAGAAGAAATGGGAATTAATAATAAGTGGAGAGAGGGGGCCCAGAGAGGGGTAGGTGATTGGAGCCTGAACAGAACGAGCTATTTGTCTCCTACAGGGAAAGCGCCTCCAGCATGCATGCCGATGCTGATCTGTGCAGAGGGCCAGGCAGAGAGTGAAGATATTCTCATAGACGCTGTGCCCTCCCTTTGGCTATCTGACTACTGAGACAGCAGACTCTCAAGGGATTAGAATGTCCCCAGGACTCTCATGCTGGAAGAAGAAAAGGGCCAAGAACTGGTGTCAGCCCAAGGGGAAGATTCTCTCCAAGAGATTCCATGCAATTACAGATGTGGGTCAGAATCTGGAGGGCACCCACTGAGATTTCCAGGCTATTGTGTCCCAGAACAAAGAATTGGTCCAGGGACATATGGACAGTAATAGAAATGGAGGCAGTTGGTTGAAGAAGAGACAAGCACTACAAAGAATGAGAGCAGACACTCAGCCCTTTACAGGTCTTTTGCAGAGCACCCACCTTCTGATGCTTCTTCACACCTCTATTCCCCTGCCATAACACAGTCTGACAACTCCTCACACCACCCTATAGGACAGATTGGCGCCCAGGCAGCCATGGGTTAATAATGTGTGGGACCACACATACACCAGGACTGCTAAATTATGCATAGCTCTTACTCTTTATTTAAACCTTAACCTCACATTAGGACAGAAAGATTGACTGCATATAAATGTAAAACTATTAAGTTTGAAAATACTGCACAAAATATAGGCTTGAATAGGTACTTCAGTAAAACTTGAGTATCCACTGTGTGTCCTAAGGTCTTTAGAGGATTCTGATATGCACTGCACACTTTCCCTGCAGACTTAGTTCTGAACACACTACATGCACACATTGCACTGCCCACGTGGTCTCGGCAAACAATGCCAACTGACGCTGCCTGAAGCATGCTCAGACTCTCCCAGTCTAACAGAAGACACAGGTGGCTAGACACACTACACAAGACTCCAACAGACATGACCGTGATGTACAAGGGAGTTTGGGGGTCAGGGAGAAAAAAAGAGACAGATAGCAAATGTTATGGTTTCGATATAAAATGTTTCCCCAAAGGGCTCATGTTGCTGACTCAGTCCCTATTTTAGATACTTTGATCTTGTTGCCATCACCAAAACACCTGACAAAAATTGACTTAAGGAAAGAAGGGTTTTATCACAGTTTGATGGTGCATCATGACAGGGAAGGCAGGACTTCCGGAACACGAGGCAGCCAGTCATATTGTATCCATGGTTAGGGGAAAGAGAAAGAGAGACAGAGACAGACACAGAGACAAAGAGAGAGAGACAGACAGACACATAGAGAGAGACACAGAGAGAGAGACAGAGACAGAGACAGAGACAGATAGAAAAGAATTCTGGGACTCAGTTCTCTCTCCTTTTTATTAAGTCCAGACCCCAACTCATGAAATGCTGCCCCCCACATTTAGAGCGCGTCTTCTGACATCCGTTAACTCAGCCTATGAACTACCTCAGAGACATGTCTAGAGGTTTGTCTCCTAAGTGATTCCAGATTCAGTCAAGTTCATAATCCATATTACCGTAACAGTCCCCAATATGCTATCATGAGTAAGACTTTGGAGAGTCGATTAGATCAGGAGGGTACTGCATAATCAACAGATTTATCCAGGGGTGGATCCATAAACTGAACCGATTATTGGGAAGCAATAATGGTAGGAGGTGGAGCCTGACTGGAGGAAGTAGGTTGGATGGCTTGACTTTAAAGGGTACATATTCTTCCCAGTCCGATTCCCCCTCTTCCTCTCTCTCTTTCCCTCACCACCTCCCTCTCTAGTGCCTTGTCCTCCTTCGTGGCTGCCTTGCGGTAAGCAATTCTGCTCCATCATCCCCCTCCCCCTTGACGTTCTGCCTCACCATAGCCCATTGTGGTACAGCCAAGCCCAGCGCAGACTGAAAGCTCCAAAACTGACAGTTAAGATTTGCGTTTCTTCCTTTGTACATGTATGTGCATATATGTGGATGTGGTTTGTGTACATGTCTTTGGGGTGCACATACACATGCCTGCTCATGCATGTGGATGACAGAGGCGGATGTCATTGGCCATCTTCTTGATCACTCTCCACCTTTGTTTTTAGAACAAGGTCTTTCACTGAAGCCGGTGCTCAAAGATGGGCTATGTTGGCGCCCTTGAGCTCCTGGGGTCCACCTGACTCCTTTGGCACTGGGGTTACAGATGAACGCTACCATCCCAGCTTCTGTGTGGGTGCTGCAGACCCCCACACAAGTCCTCACGCTTGTGCCGGGTGCACTGCGCCCACAGAAGCATCTCCTCAGTCCTTTCCCTTTTTTTTCAGATATTTGTCACAGCAATGGAAAGTCAACAGCCAAAGTGGGGTCAAGGAACGCTTGTCTGATGAGGTCCTGCTGGAGCTGAGCGGTGGCGCTCTAGCAGAAAAAGAGCGGAAGTGTATGGCGGGGGCGGGGTGGGGGGGCTTAGCCTTTGAAGCAAAGGTGTGGGATGCCAGGGAGAGTTTGCTAACTCCACCCTGGTGGTGTGAACCAGGAAATAGCTAGTTAAAACACCAGTTCTTTCTGGTGTTTCCAATCTGAAGATCGGTCTTTACCTTTCAGTGTGGCGGTTTGAATGAGGATGGCCCCATAGGCTCATATATTTGAATGTTTGGCTCCCAGTTGGTGGACTGTTTAGGGAGGACTAGGCGGTGTGGCCTTGTTGGACAAGGTGTATAACTAGGAGTGGGCTTTGGGGTTTCAAAAGCCCATTCCAGGCCCAGTCTCTTTACCTCCTGCCCGTGGATCAGGATGTAAGCTCTCAGCTACTGCTCCAGCATGCCCAGCCATGTCTGTCTGCTGTCGTTCTTCTTGCCATGATGATCATGGACTAACCCTTTGAAACTAACTAAGCAATTTCCCAATTAAGTGCTTTCTTTTCTAAGTTGCCTTGGTGGAGGTGTCTCTTCATAGTACTACAACATAACTAAGACACTCAGTGTCGGTGTGGTAAGCATTGTGTTGTGTGGGACTGAAGCTCGGCTGCTGTCATAGAAGATCATAGAGCAGTGGCAGCGACTGTGGCATCACCATGCATCACGGGAATCTTACGTCATGAGAGAGGACAGCAAGTACAGATCAGAGCTCCTCAAGACCTCATCCCTTTATCACCCGCTCCTCTCAATCCAGAAGCCAAGGATGGATGCTACTGGACATGAGACTTCTGTACACGACTTTTCAAAACTAACACAGTACTGAAGAGACCACTCAGTGCTTAAGAAAATATCCTGTGCCAGGTGCGGTGGTACACACCTTTAATCCCAGCACTCAGGAGGCAGAGTCAGGTGGATCTCTGTGAGTTCAAAGCCAGCCTGTTCTACAAAGTGAGTTCCAGGACAGCCAGGGCTGTTACACAGAGAAACCCTGTCTTGAAAAATAGGAAGAAAGAAAGGAAGAAAGAAAGAAAGAAAGAAAGAAAGAAAGAAAGAAAGAAAGAAAGAAAGAAAGAGAGAAAGAAAGAAGAAAATAGTCTGCTTTTCTAGAGGATCTGGGTTCAAATACCCACATCAAGCAATCCATTAACAGCCTGTAACTCTAGCTCCAGGGGATCTGATGCCTTCTTCTGGCACCATTTCTCATGTGTACATATCCACTCACTGACACACAAACACATAATTTAGAAAATAAAATCCATCACAAAAACAAAACGGCAAGGAATTAAGGTGCAGACTTCACAGGAATAAACGGATTTCTTGTGATTAATACAAAGTAACCAGAGTCAACACATACATAACACTTACAAGGAGTACTGCACGCCAAGGTGATGTGCTGACTCACAGAGGACTGGAGAAGGGATGCTAATGACTGAAGAGACCTCATAGAAGAGGGTCACGTGCACAGATGCATGCAACCGACTCAGAAAACACGACAAAGGGGAAGAGCAGCAGACTTATATGACTTAATAAACAACTATTCATAAGCATGTCTACAGTTTCTTTAATGAATAGTTCATTATGTAGTTACACATTCTCTAAGGCGATAAAGTTCATTCTCTAAGGCGATAAAGTTCAATTCAGCCAGCTGTTGGACTCATGAATGCTGTTCTCTACACCTGCAGAGTTAATGGGCACCTCTGACTTCGTATGATCAAAGTAAACATTGCTTGGTTTCTTCTTCAGATTTGTTCCCAGTTTTAGTGACTTTATTTTTAATGCATGTCAGCACAACTCAGTGGTCAAGGATAGCAACCTAAAGATTACTTCTACCTTCTCCATTTCTCCTGGATCCCAGATTTACTTTCAAAATATTTTTTGTTTATTTTTGAGATAGTGTTTCTGGTATCAAAGGCTAACCTGGAACTCACTGTGTAGCAAAATGACCTTCAACTCCTGGTTCTCCTGCTTCCACTTCTCAAATGCTAGGATTACCGATGTATACCACCATGCCTGGTTTATGTGGTGCTGGGGGTGGAACCCAGGGCTTCATGCTTTCTAGGCAAGCACTCTACCAACGCAACCACATCCCCAGCTTGTTCAAAGCTCATCTAAATCTAATTAAACACCCGCTTCCTCTATGCCATCTGACCCCCGGGTGCCATGCAAGCCTCCTAAATGGTCTCCTTGCTCTAATTTTTGCCTTCCCCAGGCAGACGTCTACGTAGTAGTCACACTGTGTGACGTGCATGGAACAAAGCAGGCCTTCCAATCCAGGAGCCTCAGGAGTTTCCCATCACACTCGTGGGAAACAGGAACTTCCTTCCCGGCCTAGAAGCCTCTGGAATTGCTCCACATCCCACTTCCAGCCGCCATCTTCTCCTCCGGTATGGGCACACCACAGTTTCCCAGGATCATACCAACCTGTGTCTATGTCAAATTGGTCTGTCACCTTCCAGTCCCCTCTACCTGAATGCCTACCCTCTGGCTCTCGAATGTCTTTCTAGCTCCTGAATTTCACCTGAGCATCTGATCAAGTACCACATCCTAAAAGCGGTCTTTCCTCACTACTTTTGTAAAACTGCATTCCAAATCTGACACCTCCACCCCCAAACTTAGAGCACTTTTACTAGCCGCCTCCAGCTGTTGAGATACTGTGACTCTGTCCCTCTGCTCTCAGAATAATGTCTTGCATCTATTGGCGCTCAAGAATTTCTTTCTTGAGTTTAACTGGTATTTGGCAATCCACCTGTTTCAACAAGAATGATGAATTCTCCCAGCACGACACCAGTCTTGTTTTTGCATCTTTTGGTTGGAAGATCCAGTGGCTCTCAGACTTTGCCATGCATCAGAACCACTTGGGGGAGTTTGTGAAAACACAGGCTAATGGTATAAACATTAAGTCTTTGATTCTGAGATGCGGGGTGGAATTTGCACCCTAACAAGTTGCATGATGCCCCTGGCATTCCTGGGGCAGAAACCCCACTTTCAGAATTCAAGAAACCTCAGTCAAGTGTGCCTTCTATGCTGTGTGCCTTTCTCTCCCTCATTACCCACCATTACTTACTTACCAGTGACCTCAGAGGAAACCAGTGTCCCGAGCTTCAGTTCTGGTCCTCACCACAAAAAGAAAATGATGGTGTTTTACAAAGTCACCCAGGGTCAAGGTTTCTTTACCTTTCAGTCGCCAGCTTTGTGCAATGCTCCATAGTTGCTGGCCTCCCGAAAAAATGTGTTTACAGGGGAAATGCTTGGACTACCACACATTTTAATAATGACAAGGTTTGTAAAGGGAATGTGTCTCAGCCCCTGCTCTGCCAGGCTGCTAGCCTGTGCTTTCTGCAGCCTAGAGAGTATGTCCAGGGCATCTACACTGGAAGGCTGTGGTTCACCGCAGATAATTCTGCAGGGCTCTCCCTGGCAACTGCAAGCCTGGGCATTGACTGAAGTTGAACTTCTGCCCTGGGCTATTTAGAGGGAGAGGAAATAAGATCCCAGACTCCAGCAGCAGAAAGGAGGCTTCTTATTTACTACTATGGCTCATGCCTGGGTGATGGGAGGATGGTTCTGAAAAGTTTCACATTTCCAACATGTGCATACCGGTATGAGTGTGTGTGTGTGTGTGTGTGTGTGTGTGTGTGTATTAGATTTCATTTAGATAACTCAGCTTACTTTGGGGCTTCTATCTTTTCTACACTAACTTTTTTATGTACATTTAAAATGGAGTGCGATTCTAGGTCTGATTTTCTTCATCTTGCTTTCTGTTATTCTCCCCTAAATAAAAACATATATGCTATCTCAAAGAATGCAGTTATCTTGTGGGCTTGACCTATCCTACAGTTACTGCTCACTGGAATTTATTTATGATGGACTAAGCAAGTTCTTAGCAAGTTTTTAACCAAAGAGAAAAATGGTTTACAGGAAATGGGGTGTAAGTCAGTAAAAACTATGGACTCAACAGTATGCCAGGCAAAAAGGCCTTGGTCTGGTGTTTTCCTGTGTTTTGACCATAGTGATGATCACACAGATTAACCTATGCAGGAGAACCACATGGAATTATACCCCCTCTAATGTAGGTTAAACTGAAGAAGTCTTAATGAGGTAAACTGTATGAATGCCAAGGTCCTGTTTGCAATACTGTCCAGAGTTATGCAGGATGGTCCATTGGAAGTAAAAGAATATACAGGATTGCTCTAAGATAGAGTCCTGCTGGATGTAGAAGGACATCAAAAGTTTAGAGGACCCACCTTTCTCTCAAGGGAACGGAGGAGAAGACAGGGACGTACCAAAGAAAAGATGTCATTCTCTTTCTGGCCTAAAATGATGCTGTGAGAAGAACATATTTCACCAAGTCAAAGATTATTGAAGGATCACCTTCCAGATGCTGAAAGGAATACTAACAGTTGTTGACATTTATCAAGTGCTGTCGCATGACAGTCTCTTTGCATGACTTGTCACAGCTGGTGCTCTTGATGGTCCTCTGGGCAGGTGCTGTTATAACATTCATTCTGCAGATGAAGCGGGCAAGGCACAGAGAAGTTGAAGAAACCACCAGTAACTGGCAGAGACTGTATTTGATATGCTCAGCAACAACGTTAGGGCTAAGTCTGGGTGCTCACTGTGTGCAAGGCAGACTGCCCTGGAGCCTTTGTGTGTGTTTGTGAGTGTCAGGGTGCATGTATATGGGGGGGGGGGGCAGAGAATAACCTCAGGTGCCATTCCGTAGGCACTGGACCCCCCCCCCCCCAGGGTTTCTTACTGGCTTCATCTAGTATGCTAACTTGGCCAGTGAGTTCCAGGGATCCGCTGGCTTCTTCCTCGGAGCACTGGCATTACAAAATGTGTTCTGGGAATCAAATTCATGTTGCTACGTTCTAAGACAAGCACTATACCAAGGAGCTATCTCCCGACCTGAGCTTCTCCTCACCTGTGATTATTTCTAGAAGATTCTCTACCATATTTTGGCATACTATATTTGTTTATTGTGTGCTTACCAAGTGTCAGGCACCTTACGTGGGTTTTCACATTAAACCTTCACGGTGAATCCGGATGTGTCTGTGAGCACTTTCTGTGGAAGAGATAATTGCCCTGTGCACAACCACATGTTCAGGAACAGTGAAGACGCTCAGGTGGACAGACTCCACAGGTACCCGGCAAGCTCTGAGCTCTTTCGCTTCCTGCTCAAAAAACAGCAGCCTCGAAGTCACTGAAGCTTTCTCTCAGTTCTAGATGCTCCTGCGGTCCACCAGGCCTGCGTCTGGTAGTCTGGTGCGTCAGAGGGCATCCTGAGAGGTGTCCTTACTATGTTGCTGTATTGGAGACTCAAGGCAAGGACAGCAATTCTATCTTTAAAGCGCCCTCGCTAATGACGTTCGGTTTTGAGAATCTGACACAGAAGCCAGCAAAGCACACCACTAGCCCATTTCTTTCACCTTTTTGTGACTTCTGAACACCTGACAGGGGATTGAGGACTTCAGTGGTCATCTCTGGTCCTGCAGGAGATAAGGGCACACAGTCCCTGCAATCAAAGCCGGTGGGTGACAGGAAGTCAGGAAGCACTTGCCAGGGCAACTTTCTGGCCGGCTGATGGCTGGGATGGCACTGCAGATTGCCGCTTTCTCTTTTCTGCTGGAGCTCTTGCAGGCTGCTCCCAGCCGCTCCGTGTCCGGGTTTTGGGGGCGCCTCGTGCCTGCGAGTCCAGGAGGCCGGTAAACAAGCGGGGAGCAGCCAGCAGCTAGCCTGGCCTCCCAGCCCAGCCGGGAGCTGCCAGATACTCCACAGGGCAAGCTAGAATTTGGCGCCACAGCTGGGAGTGCGGCTTTTGTTCACAGCAACAAGGCTTGACAGGCTCTGCTCCCGCGCCCGCCAGCCCAGGCAGGCAGGAAGGAGCCTCTGCAAGTGTCTGTGCGCTGTCTTTAGCGCGGGCCGCCCTCCCAGCACCGCACAGCGAAGATGCCGCCAAGGATGCTCACCCCAGCTACACCCGACGCCAGCCGGAAGGAGCCCGGGGTGCTGCAGACGCTCAGGACCACAGTAGCGCAGGTGGAAAGCACGACGCTGTTGGCAACTGCGGCGGCGTTTTCAACACTTGTCTCCTTGGTCGGTCGGAGAGTTTGTTCCCCTCCCTGACTGAAAGGCTGCCTTCCCTTGGACCGAGTTAAAGCACGGATTCCTTTATTCCAGAAGGGACATTCTGTCTCTGTGTAGCATAATCAGTTCACCCAGCTTTGCGGACCCATACTTATGAACACATAGAGACAGACGCTATTGTTGTTTGCTTAATTTTTTAGAGAGAGAAAGAGGAAAAAACTTATAGGGGTTGGAGAGATGGCTCAGCGGTCAAGAGCACTAGCTGCTCTTCCAGAGGACCTGAGTTCAATTCTCAGAAATTACATGGTGACTTACAACCATCTATTATGGGGTTTGATAACCTCTTCTGTCATGTAGGCATACATACACATAGAGCACTCGTGGACATAAAATACGCACATAAATATTTTAAAAGAACACTCATTTATGTAGTATGCATGGACAAAGCAACTTGCCAGAGTCGGTTCTCTGACCTCACCCTGTTGGTCAGGTCATCGGTCGTGGGAGCAAGTGCCTTCACCTGCTAAAGCTACCTCATAGGCCCTAGCTTAATTTTCCAATGGCAGGATGTTTGGAACACATCTGCATCCAGTCTCAAGCCACTTGGAGAAAAGTAATAGACAAAGTCCAAAGTCTGTTAGGTTAGAAGTGAGTGTTGTCTCTTCAGAAAAGACTGGCCCGAAGTACCAGTAAAGGTGCTATCTAAAGTCTACAGTTAAAATTTCAGTTTTAAAAATTGGTTTTAAATTGTACTTGTGTTATGTGTATTGGTCTGTATGTATCTGCATATGTGTGCCACATGCATTTCTGGAGCCCTCAGATGCCAGAAGAGGACATTAGATTTCCTGGAATTGAATTTGGGTCCCCTGGAGAGCAGCCAGTGCTTTTAAACACCTAGTCATCTCTTCATTTTAATTTTAATTGTATGTATGTGAGTCTGTGTTTGTGTGTGAATATACATGTGAGTGCTGGTGGCTGAGGAGGCCAGAGGCTTTGGCTCCCCCTAGAGCTGGAGTTAGAGGTAGTTAAGAGATAGCCAAGGTGAGTGCTAGGAACCTCACTCTAGTCCTCTGATGGAGCAGTAAATACTCTTAATGGCTGACCTTTCTCTCCAGCCTAGAATTTCATTCTTTTAGTTAGTCTTGCTAGAATGAAAACACCCTGGAGGAAATAAGAAGATTTAAAAGATAGTTGTTGACAACTTAGTGTGGATTATTTCTTTCTTGAGAGTATGTTTTCAGAAATGGGGGTGACTAGACAAAATCAAATTAAATATAACTGCTGTGGTAGTTTGAATGGCCCCCTAATCTCACAGGGAGTGATGTTACGAGGAGGGGTGGCTTTGCTGGAGTGGGTGGGTCTTACTGGAGGAAGTGTGTCACTGTGGGGTGGGCTTTGAGGTTTCCTAAGCTCAGGATATTGTCCAGTGTCACAGTAGACTACCTGTTGCCTGCAAGATGTAGGACTCTTGGCTGTTCCTCTAGTACCACGTCTGCCTGTATGCTACCATGCTCCCTAGCATGACGACAATGGACTGAACCTCTGAAACTGTAGACAAACCCCCTCAATTAAATGTTTCATTTATAAGAGTTGCTATGGTCATGATGTCTCTTCAGAGCAATGGAAACCCTAGCTAAGAAAACCGGTATGACCAGTGAATTGATTTTTTTAAGACATATTTATTTTTATTTATTTATTTATTTATTTATTTATTTATTTATTTTGTGTGTGTGTGTGTGTGTGTGTGTGTGTGTGTGTGTGTGTGTGTGTGTACATATGTATGTGTTTGCCTGCATGTGTGTATATGTACCATATACATGCCTGGTGCCAGAGGAGGTCAGAATAGTGTTTCAGATCTGTCTAAAACTGGAATCACAGCAAGTTGGTAGCTACTATGTGGGTGCTGAGGACCAAACCTGAGTCCTCTGCAAGAGCAGCAACTGCTCTTAACTACTAAGCTCTCTCTCTAGCCCTAAAATTGACTTTTTAATTTTATATAATTTTAATAGCCACCATATGGGTCATTTGTGGGGGGGGGCACAGAGACTCCATAGTGTGGCCTTATTCCATCTTGACTCAAGGTCAGAGAGTCCGAGCTTGTTTTGCCCAGCAAGACTGCATAATAGGATGTTTTGGCCAAAGGCGGGGTTACCAGGTGTCTTATACTTCAAGGCCTAATTATAGGATGCTTTGCCATAGGCATGACTACTAGATGTTTTGAGAATTAAGGAAGTGTTTACACTTGTCTATACTTTGTACCTTGAACCATGGTGTCCTTGAGAGGTCTTTTGCCTCTCCCCTTGCTGGTGTATAAAAAGCCCATGAGGAATAAACTTGGGGCAGCTGTGATATTGACTCAGAGCCCTCCCAAACCTATTCTGTGTCTTTGTCTTTTTCTTTTATGTCTATGTCTCTATTTTTCATATCTGTTATTTCTCAGTCCACATTCCGCTATACCAAGGACTGTCCAAAGGCTGGGCTGGACTCATCAGTCATTGTAGCTTTAATGTTTTTTTAAGAGTGAATTTAGCCACAAATCTGGAATGAGAAATCACATAAAGTAATACATTGGGCAGCATTATAGTATTCATGTCCCTGTTTATAATCTCTTCCCTTTAAGCAAAGCTTGACCATAAAAACATGACCACAGTGATGAGTGGCCACTTCCAAACTAGGTTTTAGAGCACCCCAGGTGTAGCCTTGACCATCACAGTTGGCTGCTCATCATTGGTGCTAAGGGAAGCCAGATGCTATGATGTTGTCAGCTACTCTAAGGTGAGAACCCACTGACAAGTGACCTCATAGGAAAGACCCGGGACCTGCAGACCAATGACTGTCAGAGAATTAATGGCTGCCAATAGCCATCAGAGTGTGAAGGGTTAGTAGAGTCTCTACCAGCTGCAGCCTGGCTGGCACTTGATTGCACCATGCCTGAGTTCTACAACCACAGCTCATCTGAGATGACAGGTGTTTGCTATCTGAAACCACCAGGGTTAAGGGTAGTTTATTACACAGTAGTTCATTTTAACATGGTCAAGTTCATCTGAAGTTCCTGTGTACCAGCCAGGGCAAAGGGTAGATTGAGAATGCCCCCAAAGGCTCATGCAGTGAGCTTTAGCCCTTAGGGTTTGAGAGGTGATAAAACCTTGAAGAAGGGTGGCCAAGAAGAGATCCTCAGATTGGCAGGGGGATGCTCCCTCTGGAGGGATTGCCAGGGCCAAGGCTCTCTAGCTTCCTGTGTTTCAAGGTGTGATCCTTTTCTAAAACATGCTTCTGTTATTTCTCATAGGCTGCAGTTATAGCTAAGCATGCTGTTTCGACCTTGCCTCAGCTGTTTTGTGATACCAGTGGAAAATGTACTAGTACAGGCCTCTGTAGACAGAGAAACTTGCAAACATTGAGACCTAATGCAAATAACACCCCCACTGTATGAATACTCCACTGTGGTATTCTCCTGGGGTAATGCAGTCTCTGACATCTCTAGTCTGCGGGTGCTTTGCTTGTGTTGCCCTAGGAGTTTCTTTTGTTGTAACTGGAAAAAAGGAAGAGTAGGGTGTGTCCAGGCGGCACCTGGAGATGATACGCTTCATTTCTGTTCTTTTTCTCCAACCACAGTGTAATAATTTCTCCTATTAGTAAATCATGCTGGGAAACAGTCTGCAGGCCCCGAGGAAGGGGAAGCAGCCTCAGGCAGAAGGAGGTTTGGTCCCAACACAATCTCCTCTTAACCCAGAGGCCTGCTCATGCCTTGCCCATCCCAAGACCTGACAGATGAAACTCAAATGCATCAGTGATGCTGGTGGTGAGGGAAACTGACAAACTACTCCTGGTTCACGAGGCTATCAGAATTTTCTGGTCCAGTGTCTTTCCATGATTAAAGCAGAAGTTAACCAAAACAAAAATTTTCAAAGAAAGTTATCACGTGGTCTTGGAAACTACAGCTGGGAAACATCTACGAGTTTAGAGGGGACTTCTGAGCTCCAGGTGGGATGGGCTCCTGCTCTGTGTGTTGAGATGTCCCTTTGGAAAGATTCCAAAGAGGTCTGTGAGGTGTAGAGCTTTTGAGACCAACTCTGATTTTCTGGCTGCTGTGTCCATCGCTACCACTCTTAGAATCTGCAGAGTTAAGAAAGGGTGGGTGGGAATGTTGATTGGCAGGGACTGTTTAAATAAACCAACTGATGTGACTGTACATTTGGTAAATATTACCCCTGCTTCTTTTCCTTGGACAGCTTCTACTCAGCTCCCCTCAGCTTATTTTCACCCAATAGGGATAGGGTATACCTGAAGTTTTCCTGTGTCCTCCCAGTCTGCAGCCGCTCAGACCCAAGTAAACACACAGAGGCTTATATTAATTAAAACTTCTCAGCCATTAGCTCAGGCCTCCCACTGACTAGCTCTTACATTTAAACTCAGCCCATTTCTGTTAATCTATATGTTGCCATGTGTTCCGTGGCTTTACCTGTGTGCCATTGTATGCTGCTCCCTGGGCGGCAAGCTGGTGTCTCCTGACTCAGCCTTCCTCTTCCCAGAATTCTCCTTGTCTGTTTATCCTGCCTATGCTTCCTGCCTGGCTACTGGCCAATCAGTGTTTTATTAAACTAGCATACGGAAGCATTATTCCACAGCAATAGGGTGGGTCATTTAACAAAATGAACCTTTTTTCTTCAGAAAAAAAAAAAATGATGCCCTAAATTAAACTACTGAAAAAAGGAGAGAAGGCAGAGGAAGCAGTCCTTCCCAAGCTGACAGCCATCCCCTGGGGTGCCCTAGCTTGAGTGTGGTCTTGAATATTGCTAATATTTTAGTTAGTTTGTTTGCTTGCTTGTTTTAATTTTTTATTTATTTTAGCTTTCAGCTTGCAAGGTAGATGGTAGAAGGCATTTGCACACCTATTGGGTTTTGGTTAACCTTCCTTTGCCCTCTCCTCTCTGTCATGCCCCCCCATTCCCACCTAAATAGACCCTTTCACTTTCATATCACATGAGCTTATTACCCTCTCCCCTCCATTCCCAATGTTAAAGCACTCCATTGCAACATAATACAAATAACAAAATCCACCCACTAAAACTCTAAATTTCAGTCATTTTCGGTTTTATTGTTGCTTTTAGCGTATTCACGGAGTTGTCACATCATCACCACAAGCCAGCACATTTTCAAATCCAACCCCGAAGCCCTGTGTCAGCCTTTCCTCATTCCTGTCCTCACCCTTAGAAACCTAGACACCCAACCATCCAGGTCCTCTTTCAACAGAATTGCCCACTCCACACACTTCAGAGAGTCACGGAGCCCATAGTATTTGGGGACCAGATTCTTCCTCATGGAACTTTGTTGTCCGGTTTCTGTGTTGCAGTCTGCCTCAGAACTCTTTTCTTTATTGCCGAGTCAAGGCCCACACTCCTGCCATCCTTAGATGAATGTTGAGGTTGGACTCTTCCTTCCGTTGCTGTTTTACAAATGCCCTGCTGCCCATCCCAGAGCTACAAGTGGGGTGGGCAGGCTTCCAGCCCCATCCATCCCTGACTCACACACCCACTCACCTTTGACAGTTATCAGGAAGTATTTGAACCCTACTTTTGATCCCTGGAAAAGGATTTGAAAAACAGAGATCCTGCAAGCTGTAGGTGTGTTGCCCTGTGACCTCAGGACCGGCTAATGATGACAGAAATATGGGGGAAAGGAAGGTGTGAGACAAACGAGCTGCTGGGTGTGTGTGGGGGGGGAGTTGGGGCAATGGCAGGTGCCAAGTCAGATGGACAGAGTCCTTTGACAGCTCGTCCAGCAAGAAGCTTTGCCTGTGCAGGAAACCTAAGGAGCTTACACATGTGGCGACACTCACTGTCTGTGAGAAACATGTTTCCTGGCCATGTGTTGTGGAATACTGTTCTCAAGTCACAACATCGGCATTGTCCCTTAAACTCTCAGCAGCAATAGTTATCTGCAGGAGACCTACCCAAGATTGGCCCATTAATGTTCTGTCATAGAAAGAGCAGAGGCTCATGGGGCCTCATTCCTCCCAAGGATAGGTAAACAGTTGATGGTAGCCAGGGACAGGGAAGGTGGTGGTGGTGGTAGTGGTGGTGGTGGTGGTGTGTTTTAATGGTTGTTTGGGATAGGTAAAGGCTCTTCTTGTAGCTGCCCATAAATGCCCACACTCTTGTACATAATCCCCTATGCATACTTCACAGCAGGAGCCCAGAGTCTGACAGACTTGGGGGACCATTTCAACTAGCAAGCATGGTAAGTTTGGCCTGCAGAAGCATGGTCCTGCTTCCCCTTAGCTCTGGCCTGGCAGAACAGCTTGGGCTGGCACTGTCTAGGCCTTTGGAAGTGGGGAGGTGTATAATGGTTTCATGGCAGTGCCTCTCTCCCATGCCACTGAGTCCACTGGGTCTTTTTTTTTTTTTTGGTTTTTTGAGACAGGGTTTCTCTGTGTAGCTTTGCGCCTTTCCTGGGACTCACTTGGTAGTCCAGGCTAGCCTCGAACTCACAGAGATCCGCCTGGCTCTGCCTCCCGAGTGCTGGGATTAAAGGCGTGCGCCACCACCGCCCGGCCTCCACTGGGTCTTTTTAAAGATTTATTTATTTATTTTATGTATATGTATATTACACACTATGCACATGCAGGTGCTCACAAAGGCCAGGAGAGGATGCTAAGTCCCCTGAAACTTGAGTTGCAGGTGACTGTAGCCTGGCCTGCCTGGTGTGGGTGCTGGGAATCGCATCTAGATCTTCTTCAAGAGCAGCAAGTGCTCTTAACTATTGAACCATCTGTTTAGTCCCCCAACATTGATTTTTTTTTTTTTTGAGAAGGCAGTTGATATAAGGAATGGAATCTTTTCCTGCCATATTGGACTTGTTAACATTTTTTTTTTCTTTAGTATTATTTAGCTACCTACTACTGTGATGAGCTAGCACTTGCTTGGAGTGATGGGTAGTGGCCTTCAGAAATCTTGTTCACCCTTTGTGAAAGGTTTCACCCACAGACATCGTATGCTAAACTTTGAGTGCTTAACAGATGTAGACAAGTATCAGAAAGATGTGAAAGTGTACCTAAGGAATGAGGTCGGACAATCGTTTCACAAAAGGTGCAAGAGGCAGGCACAGCTGTAAAATTCCCGGGAGTGTAAAATGCAGATGCCACCCAAGAAGGGGCGTGAGAAAATCCTGTAACAACCTGTGCCTCTAAATGTTAACACAGTGATTAAATGTTTAATGAAAGTACCCTGCATCGGTGAAAAAAGATGCTCACAGATACACCAGAATCACAAAGGGTGGAGATGCCCCAGCTGCCGGGGAAGATGCGTGAACAGGTTCAATCAGCTGTACATTTGGAAAAACAAAACTTCATTAAATAAATTTTTAAAGATGCTTACAGAAACCAGAAGACTAACGACCCTGTTGCTGAAGATGTCATATGCCTTGATATGAAGAAATCAGGCTGGGACTGAACTGGAAACCTCCTCCTCTTGGTTAGTTAGTTTTCATAGTGCTGGAAAGTGCTACACAGGCTACTCAAGGAGAGTTGTGGCCAACGATCTGACTTGGCTTAGAGCCTATGTCTAAGTTACTTTTTTGTTGCTGTAGAGAGATGACCAAAGCAACATGTAGAAGAAAGGGTTTATTGAGCCTTTGTTGTGGAGTATTATGTTAACTAGGCAAAGATGTGTTACATTTGTTTATGCTGCAGAATATTACTTTAACTGTATAAAGGTGTGTTACTTTCATTGCATTGTATTTGTTTAACCATGCAAAGCTGTTTCACCTTGCCTGCCTGTGGCACCTGATTGGTCTAATAAAGAGCTGAATGGCCAATGGTTGGGCAGAGAAAGGATAGGCAGAGCTGGCAGGCAGAAAGACTAAATAGGAGGAGAAATCTAGGTGAGGGAGGGGGTGGAGGGAAGAAGGAGAGAATGAGGGACATGCCTAGGGCCAGAAGCCAGGCAGACACCAGCCAGACATGAGAAGCAGTGAAAGTGGGTTATACAGAAGAAAGGTAAACGGCCTCGAGGGAAAAGGTAGATAATTTAAAACAGGTTAATTTAAGTTAAAAGAGCTAGCCATAAAAGAGGTAAGATAAGACTGGGCATTCAAAACTAATAATATGTCTCTGGGTCATGATTTGGGAACTGGTTGGTGGCCCAAGAGAAAAAGCCTGGTACAGGGCTTACAGTTACAGAGGGTGAGTCCATGACCATGTTGTGGGCAAGCAGGCATGGGGCTGAAACAGTAGCTGAGAGATTACATTGGTCCACAAACAAGAGACAGAGAAAAGAGAGAAATGACTGAGAATGGGTGGGTTTTTGAAACCTTAAAGCCCACCCCTAGTGACACACTTTCTCCAACAAGGCCACACCTCTCAATCCTTCCAAAACACTTTCATCAACTGGGCAGTAAGAATTCAAATATATCACCCTATGGGGGCCATTTTCATTCAAAGTACCATACCTGTGTGCTCCATTATAAACTCAACAGGCAATGTGTGTGTTGGTGCAACAGTAGCCTGATTGTTATCAGTGCAACCACTTCCTGGAGAGATTCAAGGCCTACCACTCAGGAGGAAATTCATGGATTGCAAGTCAGGTCAACCACCTATGGCTGAGGCAGTGATAGGTCCTGGTGGGGATGCTATTGATGTTGTTTTGTTAAATGGTTATGATGTGTCTATCACATTGCTTTCTAAACACTTACGTTTTTGCCCATAGATTATCACTGCTGCCATCCTTGATCAGGGAAACTTCTTTTATTACAGTGGGACTTTAGAGACCTATAACTGGTGAGGGTGCTGAGACTAAGTGATTGTTGAATGCTCAGACCCAAATAGGACATTTATTTAAAACCTTCCAAGGTTCAGGAAACACTGGATGATAGGGCAGAAAGTAGGTAGTATGTTGGAGCATGAGAAAGGGATAAAGCATTGTTGAATGATGTCTTTGGGTACAACGTGGCCTTTGTCCTTGTGGTGGTTTGAATGAAAATGGCTCCCAAAGGGAGGTGTGGCTTTGTTGGAGTGGGTGTGGCCTTGTTGGAGGAAGTATGTCAGTGTGGAGGCAGGCTTTGAGATCTCATATATACTCAAGCTGTGGTGGTATTGTGTTTCCCAAAATATTGTGTACCTTAATAAACTTATCTGGGGTCAGAGAACAGACAGCCACTAGATACAGAGGCTAGAAAATGGTGGCACACCCGCCTTTAATCCTAGCATTCCAGAGACAGAAATCTCTCTGGATCTCTGTCCACAATGTGGATCAAGGCCACATTGGAAACGGCCAGGCATGGTGACACACGCCTTTAATCCCAGGGAGTGGTGGTAGAAAGCAGAAAGGTAGATAAGGCGTGAGGACCAGAAACTAGAAGCATTTGGCCTGGTTAGGCATTTGTTTGGTTAAGCTTCAGGCTTTCTGGCAGCAGTTCAGCTGAGAGCCATTGGGATGAGGACACAGAAGCTTCCAGTCTGAGGAAACAGGACCAGCTGAGGAACTGGCAAGGTGAGATAGCTGTGCCTTGTTCTGGTACTCTGACCTTCCAGCATTTACCCCAGTAACTGGCCTCGGGTTTGATTTTATTAATAAGAACTTTTAAGATTCATGCTACACTCAAGCCACACCCAGTATATCAATCCACTTCCTGTTGCCTTCTGATCAAGATGTAGCCAGCACCATGTCTGCCTGCACGTTGTCATGTCCTGCCATGATGATATTGGACTAAACCTCTGAAACTGTAAGCCACCCCAATTAAATGTTTTCCTTTACAGGAGTTGCCATAGTTATGGTGTCTCTTCACAGCAATAGAAACCCTAAGACATCCCTCTTAAACTGCCAGCAGCTATAATTACCTGCAGGAGACATGTACAAGACTGGGCCCATTAAGCCAGGTGGTGGTGGCGTATCCCAACACTCAGGAGGCAGAGGCAGAGGCAGGTGGATCTCTGTGAGTTCAAGGCCAGCCTGGTGTACAGAGCGAGTTCCAGGACAGCCAGGGCTACACACAGAAACCCTGTCCAAAAAAAAAAAAAATTGAGTGTATTAACATTCATGAGGCCCTGTTCCTCCCACCACCCACCTGGACACCCAAAGATACATAAACTGTTAATAGTTGATGGTAGAAAGAGACTTCTTAGGTGGTACAGCCACTCATAAGTCGTCCTTGATCCTGTAAGTAACCACCCATGCTCTTGTAGGTAGCCCTAATTAACTCACTGGTCTGTTGTTGGTGTCCTACCTGGGGAGAGTGGACATTTTGTTAACGGGACAGCCTGGTGGCACAAGCCTATAATCCCAGCACACTTGGGAGATAGAGCCAAGAGGATTAAGAGTTGAGGGTAAATGTTGATGTCCACGATCCGTGCTGCTGCCAAAGGCCATGTCGATGTCTGTGATCAGGACTGTGGCCCATAGCCATGTGGTCTGAGGATGGTATTTATTAAGCGGCGCTGTTTACCATGCAAGAGAAGCCACGAGGCACAACAAAATCCACTCTAAGAGTTTACTAAGGGGAGGGAATAGAAGGGGTGTGCATAGGCCTATGAAATGACCATGCAGGAAGAGATGGGAAGAATAGGTAGAACCCGCTTTTATAGGTATCCCCCTCCTCCCACCCCCGCACATGCGCATATCGACTTATGTAGCTACACCATGCATGTGCATAGATTATGTGATCCCGAAGCGCAGGTAAGGCCCTGGGATGACTAAGCATCTGCCTGGTTCCTGGACAGTGCACACACTGTCGTGTAGCTGGGAGAGTGACTAAGAATTCTAACAGACGACCCCAGTGCTTTGCTCCATAAAGCATAGCAAAGAGGCCAAAACTTTCATAATCAGCTTTTTAGATCTCTACAATTTGGGATTAGAGGGATGGCTTCATGGTTAAGAGCACTGGCTGCTCTTCCAGAGTGACTGGGTTCAATTCCCAGCACTCACTTGTCAGCTTACGACCATCTGTAACTCCAATTCTAGGGGTAACTCTAGTTCTGGGGGATCTGATACCCTCTTCGGCCCTCTGAGGGCACCAGGTTTCTCTCAATGCAGAGACATAAATGCAAGCAACACACCCATACACATAAAATTTGAAACAAAAACTAAGAACACTAGAAGTTAACAAGAGACTCAAAGTCACCAAGAAGTGTTTTGTTTGTTTGTTTCTGAGACAACAGTTCTCTACATAGTTCTGGCTTTCCTGGAACTCGCTCTGTAGACCAGGCTGGTCTTGAACTCAGAGATCCACCTGCCTCTGTCTCTGCCGGAATGCGGGGATCAAAGGTGTGTGCCACCACCACCTGGCTAGAAAGTGTTTATTCAAAGAATGCTCTGGAAATCAGGGTCAGCTGTGAGCTGTTTGGCATTTTAACTTTAGCGTCCAGCCCAGCTCCTGGTAGCGATGTTGCAGGGAACAGCCTGAATTCCAAGCACCAGCATGACAGAATAGACCTCATTTTAAAAGGGTAATAATTAGTTTCTTTTTAAAAATGCACTTGGTGACTCTGTGGAAAGCCAGCTTAAAAGGCTTATCTTTGTTTCTCTTGATTTGGAAGTGGCCCAGTGCAAAAGCTGCTGGAGAGGAGGGAGGCTTTAGTCAAGAGTATTCACAGGTAAATGTTTTAACTGCTACTGCCTGAGGTGACAGATAACAGTAGGCACAAACGTAGGAGGGAAAGGCTGGGAAGTGTGAGGTCCACAAAAACTTTGTAAAGTTCACAGTAATTCCTGGACTCTGAAAAGACATTTGGGTTTAGGAATGGCCTAACCTCTGACCTCTGGCTAACCTCAGCCTGAGAAGGAAGCAGAGGGTTGGGCAGAAGTGTAAGCTGCCTGGTGAGTGCTCAGCCAGGCCCCAACATACAGGCTGCTTCTTGGTAGAAATCTGGTAATAGTTTTGGTTCCAGGCATCTAAGAAATCTTCGTTAGGTTATCATCTCGTTCCTAATCTAACAGAGACTTCAGTGGCCACAAATGGCAAAGAATGCTGATGCTGGAAAAATTGTTAAGTAAACAACCACTAAAATTATCGTCATCAACAACCCTGGTGTGCAGTGGGTAGCTGTTCCAGCTTTGACTGGTAACTGTCACACCTACGAGGCGGGGCCAAGATGGGAGCCCTAAGACCCGAGAGATCCGGATGGGCTAGCTCTCTTGGTTCCTGGATCCTGGATGCTGGATGTAGACCTAGCAGAGTTCTCTAGAGAACACCGCCGGACTGCACTTCACCTCTCCCAGACCTTGTAACCTATCCCTTTACTTGTTGTAAGTAAAACCCCCAAATAAACCTCCCTTTTAACTACGTGGAGCTGCCTTCATACTTCCACCGATGCTGGTGAGAGGAGAAAAATTGAATTCCCGAGTCATCATTCTGGAATATTCAAAACGTTCAGTGGGTGGGTGGGAAGATGGCTCAGCGGAAGACACCTACGGGTTTAGATCCTCAGCACTCACAGGCTTGCCAAGTGGACATGGCAGCCAGACTGTAATCCTAGCACTCAGGAAGCAGAGATGGGGAAGCCTGGTGCAAGCTGGCTACCATGACTGCAAAATCAGACTCTCTGGGTCCAAATGAGAGACCCTGCCTCAACATATAAGATGGAGAGAAAGGGAGTAAAACATCTGATCTCAACTCTGGCCGCCACATGCTTATGAACAAACTTACACACAGCATCCTCCCTGTAAGGGCCTATAGACATGGAAACATGCACACACAAAAGCACTTCACACATACCCACATACACCATAAGTAAATAAACAAGGAAGTTAAAGGGCCAGGTCACCAATTTCATGATTGTTTGGCTGTTTGTTTGTTTGTTTTGAGACAGCGTTTCTCTGTGTATCCCTGGAACTCACTCTGTAAGCCAGGCTGGCCACAGGACCCAGAAGTTGGACAGCCCAGAGACCTAGGATAGAACCAAGTACGACTGGCAAAAAAAAAAAATAAATAAATAAAAAAGCCAATGTAATGATGCCGAATGACATTCTGCTGTACTCATAGATTGGTGCCTAGTCCAATTGTCCTCAGAGAGGCTTCACCCAGCAACTGATGGAAACAGATGCAGAGACCCACAGCCGAACATTAGCTGGAGCCTGGGTAATCCTGAGTAAGAGGGGGAAAAAGGGTTATAGGAGCCAGCGGGGTCAAGGACACCCCAAGAAAACCCACAGAACCAGCTAACCTGGGCTCATGGAGGCTCACAGAGACTGAACCACCGACCAGGGAGCCTGCATGGGACCGACCTAGGCGCTCTGCACATATGTGACAGCTGTGTAGCTTGGTCCTCTTGTGGGACTCCTACAGCGGGAGCAGGGGCTGTCTCTGACTCTGTTACTGGCTTGTCTTGTGTAGCCTTAATAGGAGGGGAGATACCTAGTCTTACTGTAACTTGATATGCCATGGCTGGTTGATACCTGTGGGAGGCCTGCCCTTTTCTGAAGAGAAACAGAGGATGGGTGGATGGGGAGAGGAGAGGGGAGAAGGAGGGGAACTGGGAGGAGAGGAGGGAGGGGAAACTGCGGTTGGGATATAAAAACAACAACAAAAATGAATAAATACATACAATACAAAAACATAAAACAAACAAGCTGGCCTCAAAATCAGAGATCTGCCTGCCTCTACCTCCCAAATGCTGGGATTAAAGGCGTGCGCCACCATGCCCGACTTCATTTTTTTTTTTTTTTAGTGAGACAGGCAAAGGTGTATGTGTGTGTGTGTGTGTGTGTGTGTGTGTGTGTGTGCGAGAGAGAGAGAGAGAGAGAGAGAGAGAGAGAGAGAGAGAGAGACAGAGAGAGAGAGAGAGAGAGAGAGACAGAGAGAGAGAGAGAGAGAGAGAGAGAGAGAGAATGTAGTGGTGTTTACTCCACCCATGACTTTAGGCTATAGGGCTCAAAGGAGGCCGTGCTTCTTGCCATTGTGCATGACCTCTTAAAAGGAGAGGAGAGAGGGGTCACATGTCCCTTCTTCCATTTATTTATTTATTTATTTATTTATTTATTTATTTATCTATCTATCTATTTATTTATCTATTTATTTATTTATTTTTGTCCTGATGTGATTGGACTCAAGACCTGGGAATTGAACCCGGTTCCTCTGGAACATCAGTCAGTGCTCTTAACCACTGAGCTATCTCTTTCCTCTTCAGTCATACATTTCAGATACCATATTGGGTACCAGATAAAGTGAGAAATCCTTGGGAATGTGCTTAAGGAGTATTAGAGAATTTATTAGGATATAAATTGAGGAAATACACTCACAAATACAGTAGAACCGAGTAGACAGCTGAAATCGTCCTCTGACCTGACTGGGAGCAAACCCACCTGGCAGTTCAGTCATACCAGGAAGCAGGAAGCAGGGAGAAGGGGCCTCATGACCCCTCTCCCTTTCCTTTTAAGAGGTCATGTACAAGGGCAAGAAGCACCGCCTTGGGCTGTACAGCCTAAGGTCATGGATGCAGCAAATACCACTACATTAGAGAGAGCCAGAGCGAGGGAGCAAGGGAGGGAAGAAGGAAGGGAAGGAGGAAGGGAGGAAGGGAGGGAGAGAGAGAGAGAATGAGAGAGAGAGAGAATGTGGCCTAACTCAAGGAACGAGGAGACTACTAGAGTGTCCCTGAGGAGGCAGAGACATTGGACACCTGGAAAAGACCTTAATTAAGCTATTGAAATACATTTAAAAAAAAAAAAACTGAAGGAAACCAGACTTAAGAAGATAAAAACAGAGCTGAGCTGCCTCTGGGTTCCTGTACTCATGGCAGGGAGTGGGAAGAGCCAGCGAGCCGTGGAATGTAACCTACAGACAAGCTAGGTGCCCGTTAAGGCCTGCCCACCACAGCCTAGTTGCTGAGGTGGGACATTTAAGAGGGAACGCTGCAGGGACCCATTCTGTGGTGTCCGGAGAGTATGAATTCAGAGAAACATGACTGGTTTATTGTAGGGGTCTGTCTGTTTTTGAAGGATAAAATTCAATCAAGAGACAGTTTGAGCAGTTTATTCAGCAAAGTAAACAGGCACTCCAGAGATTGAAGTAGGCTGCACCCAAAGAGGAGAGCAGTCCACTGGGGTCTGTGTTAAGGGTTTGAAAAACATCTTCACAAATATGTAATGAGACATATGACTTCATGAATATGTTTGAGATATATGACATATGTATTCATGAAGTAAGGTAATATTTAAAAAAATAAATCTTTGTGGAATGGATCTTTCTTTTAGGGTATTTCTTCCCATCTTCCCATGATTATCTAGAAAAGCTCACAAAGTGTTGGGGAGTTGGTCAAAACCATAATGAAAATTGTACTGTTCTGAAGATTGGTCTTTAGGATGTGGGAAAGTGCCCCAGTTCCACAGTTTCTGATACAGTGAGAACTATTTATCTGCAGCTCCAAGGACATCTAACAATAAAGGAGTGTCTTAGGGTTTCTATTGCTGTGAAGAGATACCATGACCATGGCAATCTTATAAAGTAAAACATTTAATAGGGTGGCTTACAGTTCAGAGGTTCATTATGGTAGGACATGATGGCTTGTAGGCAGACATGGTGCTGGAGAGGTAACTGAGAGTTCTACATCTTGCACAGGCAACAGGAAGTGGACCAAAATATTGGACATTGCTTGAGCATATATGAGACATGGAAGTCCGCCTCCACAATGACACACTTCCTCCAACAAGACCACACCTACTCAACCAAAGCCATGCCTCCCAGTGGTGCCACTCCCTTTGGGGAACATTTTCTTTCAAACCATCACAGGGGCATTATGAATAACTTCCTTGATTACTTCCTGTCTAACTCCTTTTTGAGAGGCTCAGGACCCCATGATAGCTCTCACAGCTGTGAGTCAGGTAAGTAATTTTGCTAACTTTTAACTTTAGGCTTTATTTATTTAAGATTTATTTAAAAGCTACGGCCAGGGGCTGGAGAGATAGCTCAGAGGTTAAGAGCACTGGCTGCTCTTCCAGAGGTCCTGAGTTCAATTCTCAGCAACCACATGGTGGCTCACAAACATCTATAATGAGATCTGACACCTTCTCTGGCCTGCAGGCATACATGCAGGCAGAACACTGTATACATAATAAATAAATAAATCTTTAAAAGATAAATAAATAAAAAATAAAGCTAGGGTCAGAGCTTTACAATAGCTTGTCAGAAGGTACAAATGGGACCAGGGCTTGGGATGTATTTTAGGGCCCCTTCTCCTAGCTCCCCCATCCATGTTTTTCTTCTACCTACAGAATGGTAGAAATGCTTCCTCGAAGCCTGACGACTTGAGTTGGATTTCTGGGACCCACATGATGGAAGGAGAGAATTGACTCCTATAGGTTGTCCTCAGACCTCCATAAGTGAGACATGATATGCAGCCCCCTTCCAAATGACTGACTGAATGGATTAATATATAAATAAAAAACATTTTTTTTTTTGTCATTTTGAGATACGGTCTCATAATGTAGCCTTGGATGTCTTGGAACTCTCTGTGTAGATCAGGCTGCCTCAGACTCATAGATATCCACCTGCCTCTCCCTCCTGAGTGCTAGGATTAAGAATAGTCACAGGAGCCGGGCGGTGGTGGCGCACGCCTTTAATCCCAGCACTCGGGAGGCAGAGGCTGGCGGATCTTTGTGAGTTCGAGGCCAGCCTGGTCTACAGAGCGAGATCCAGGAAAGGTGCAAAGCTACACAGAGAAACCTTGTCTTGAAAAACCTAAAAAAAAAAAAAAAGAAAAAGAAAAAAAAGAATAGCCACAGGAAATGATACTGAAGAGTGGGGATGAGCCATTTTGTGTGGTAAACTTTGAGAGCTGATGGCTGCGGTCTGTCTGAAGTTGACTCATAACCTGGAAAAGCAAGGTGGACTTGGGACTTTGGGAAGTGGAAGCTGCCATTGAGCTCTGCTCTCTCTTTCTGGAGAAATGGACATGCAGGGGCCACAGGAAGAACACCCAGGGCTTGTCAGTGAAGCTCGTTAAGAAGAGGAATTGCTGATAAAGATGACACTTCATCACCCCCTCAGAAGCAGATGACTAATGAGTGAAGAAGTGGGTGAGAAGTATGGACAACCTACTCAGGAGTGAAAGTGCCACCTTAAATAGACTATTTCAGCAGAACCATTTAGAGGTTCTTAGAAGAGGTGGAAGACAGAAAATAAGAACATAGCCAAGGGGAGGTCCTAAGGCAGGTCACTTTCATATGATTGGCTCAAGCAAGTGGCAATCATATCAGTGTGTTCTTAGAGGCTGGTCAGAGTACAGTTTTCCATGTTTGAGCAGGCCTGGACAAGTCCCAGGCTCTGTCCTTGAGCTGCTGTGGAAGCTGGCTGACCTAGCATATACTGACCATGGGGGCTGGCTCAGTGGCCCAGGCTTGGTGCATCCTATCTCCCTTGTCCCTGTTGTCAGGGGCACCAGTGATTAGTTGCCCTTTATTTGTGGCTCTTTCTCAGAATTTGTCTGCTATGTTTAAAGGGAGCTCACACATCTTTCTCAGGGTCTTCATCATCTTGCGTTTGTGTGGGATGGCAGGCCCCAGTGTGCTGGAATAATTAATGCTCTTGCTGATTGCATATGTTGATGGTGGTCTTTTGTGGGACTTCTCCGGGACTTCTTCACAGTCATCAGATTTTATCACAGCAAAAGAAAAGTAACCGTTATACTGCTTTTACAGAGGACACAAGTTCGGTTCCCAGCACTTCAATGGGCTATTTACAACTGACTGTAACTCCAGTTCCAGGGAATCCACACCCTCTCCTGTCCTCCTCGGGCATCTTCCCCATGTCTGGCATGTGCATGCGCGTGCACACACACATGCACACAGAGATAAATCTAAACAAACACACAAACCCTTAAATCAGGTATGTTTTCTTCCCATAGCACACAGCACTTGGGAGGCAGACAGGCAGATTGGTCTACAGAATGAGTTCCAGGACAGTCAGAATGGTTATATAGAGGGGGGGGGAAGAATTCATGGGATTATCTGTGCTAAGACTTTCTAAAAGATGACGTATTTCACAGATAACGTTGTTATAAGCTTTACATAATATTGTTACCTGCTTACTTCTGTCTATGGATTTATGTTAAGAAATTTAACGATCATCCTGCTGGAAACTGTTGGATGTAGAAGAAAGTATCTTAGCTGAACAGGGACAGATGAAGAATAACACTGTCTTAATTATGCAGTATACCATATTTGCTGGCTCTGTTTTACTGGTTAAGCAACAGTTTTATAGCAAAATAAGAAATAAAATATTCAATTTCTTCATTAAAAACAATTGAAAAGTACCGGACTTTGCAAGTGCAGAGTATTGGTAATGAGTCAGAGATTGTATTTTGTTTGTTTGTTTATTTTCCAGACAGGGTTTCTCTGTGTCGCTTTGGAGCCTGTCCTGGAATTTGCTCTGTAGACTAGGCTGGCCTCAAACTCACAGAGAAGAGGCTGTATTTTTAAAAAGTCCAGTAACATTCTGGAGCTGAGATGCATAGTGACTGAATTCACAGCCCACCGGAGGCACTCAACAGTCGCTTTGATCAGGCGGAAGAATTGATGATTTGAAGGTAGGGTGATGGAGACAGAGAGAAGCAGGGAGTGACATGGAAACTCAGCAGAGACTTAGAGACCCATGGGCTGCCTGTTCACACCTCACTCCAGTGCCAGAGGAGGAGAGTGAGTCAGTCCACACTGACAGGGAGGAGATGGGCGGTGACGAGGTGTTGGTGAGGGAACGTGGGGATGACTGTAGAGAGGATGTAGAGTTTCCTTTCGGGGTGACAGAAAAAAACACCCTGAAAGTTAACAAAAGCAGTGATCATACAGTGAAGAGGAACGTTAACTGCTGGGGAACTGGTCATTTTAGATGATTTTATCTCCTGTGACTTTCACCTCAAGACATTTTTTTCCTTTTAAAAATGGAATATATTGTTACAAGGCATGCCACAGATCAACCTTGAAACAGCCTGCTATATGAAAAACAGACAAAACAAAACAAAAAAGCCAGACACAAACAGCCACATATTACATAATACAGTTTGCATGATTCGCAGAATAAGAAATTGATTGAGTTGGAAAATAGATTAGTGGCCTCGGGGGTCAAGGCAGGGGAATTGTGACTGGCAACTGATGGGGACAGGCTTTCCCACTTAGTTCCACGTTTATTTATTTACTCTATACGCCTGTGTGGATGTGCATCCATGCTCATGTGTAGAGTCTGTTTCCTCCTGGTACCCTGGGGGACCCGGAGACGGAATCGGCATGCCTGGCAGCAAGCACCATTGGCTGCGGAGCCTTCTTGCTGGCACCTGGAGGCAGGCTTTCTTGTGGGGTGGCAGAGGTGTTCTGTGACTGAGAGCAGTGGCCAGCGTTCAGCACAGTGAGCGTGTTAAAACCCCCTGGACTGCACGCTTTGAAATGGCAAACTCTATGTTCTATCACTTACTCATTTAAAAAAGGAAGGAAGATATGGAGAGAGGATGTAGAGAAACAGTCTTGCATGCAGTAGCTAACTGACAATTATAAGAAAGTTATGATGTCATTTCTAGATCTGCCATTTTCGGCTTTGTTACATGTAACTTGCTGTAATTTCTTTTGCTCTAAAGATAAGCTGACCTTTTAACCTACTTCATACATTTTCTCCTAATAGGGCTCTTGAACTTGATGAAACTTGTTTCCCACAGAACCAGGATGCCCCCAGAAGCTTTGCAAGATTGGGGAATTTTGTCACCAAACAGGGTGTACCCTGTGCCAATGGGGTCTGCCTCTCAGTATCTCCCAGTGCCCCATCAGTCCTCAGGCCCCTTCTGAGAGCACCTCTGTTTATTCTCACATCTTCCGTTGCTATAATCCGCACTCAGCTCCCTGTGGCTGGTCTAGTCCTTGGCCATCAGCAGACTGCCTCAGGGGTGGTTTTAAAGTTATCTACTTAGTGATTTGTTTGTTTAGACATGGTCTCGTGTAGCCCAGGACAGCCTAGAACTTTCCGAATAGCTGAGGATGCCGCAGCTGGGATTATAGTCAAGTGCCACCACAGCGAGGCCTGGCACTCATCTCCAGTGGCCCTCCAACTTCGAGGTTGGTGATGCTGAAACACCCCTCTCTCCTTTCTATCCTCTGCTGAGGAGCATCCATCCCAACCTCTCTGTTTATCCCGTCTTTCACCTTTCTCTCATAAAAAGGGCCTGCATCAAACTGTGCCAGCACCCTGCCTCATTCCCCCCAAATTCAACACACGCATATCTTTGTGCAATTCCTTCTCCTCAACTTGGACCCTACACCTGCCTGGAGCCAGCTCCCAGGTGGTCCTCAGAAAGGCTTCCCACCTCTCTCTGCAACATAGATGCCTCCCACTGGCATTGGTGAAGAGCTGGGAGCATTTTAAACAGCCCGTGTTTGCTCAACTTACACTGTTTCTGTGTATGAATGTATAAAACATTTATATGCATTCATGGGTTTATATATGCCTACATGAATAGTATATATGCTTTCTATTTATTTTCTCAAGAGCTAGTCATCTATAAACATGTCCAAGGCAGGGACGATGCCTCATTTATTTACATTTGGAAGTCCCCATGTTTTCACTTGACAGTATGTGCACACCCCTGTGCCAATTTCTGCACAGGAGAATGACGCTTTCGGAGTTGAATAATGAAACCACCAGCAGAGCACAATTAAGAACGTTAATGTGCCGCGTGTTGGTGGTGCACACTTTTAATCCCAGCACTTGGGAGGCAGAAGCGGGTGGATCTCTGAGTTTGAGGCTAGCCTGGTCTATAAAGTGAGTTTCAGGACAGCTAGGACTGTTACACAGAGAAACCCTGTCTCAGGGGGAAAAAAAAGAATGTTAATGTTAGAAATAAATTAATGTCGACTGTAGACGGAAAACCAACCAGGTAGTACTGAGGGTCCTGGATAGAGGGGGTGGCTGCTCTATCTGCATCGTTGTCCTGGGGCTTGGGGCCTCCCGGCTAAACAAAGAACCCTTCCTAGAGCAGATGGGCAGTGTAAAGGTGAAGCCGTGTTTTCAGGGTGTGGGCGATAGTGGTTTAGGATATGGGCGGCCAGGTTCTTCTCTGGAGGTGAAAAGCGTGACGATTGGATAAGGGTGAGGTTGGTCTTAAGGAGACAAAGGACTTCTGCCTTCCCAGTGGGAGGTCCTGGTCCCTTCCTGTTTTCTCACAGTTTTTGAGCTCTTCCACTGGACAAAAGAAACTGCAGTAATGTAAGTTACTGTCACACCAGTTCGTGCTGTTGGGGATGGGTGGTGAGCCACCCCCTGCCCCGCCCCTCCCCTTGGTAACACACAGCCATATTAAAAGTGGGTGGAGGAGACACTCCCCTTTTCCTCTCTGCTTCTCCCAGTCGAGTGGAGTCCTCGGAGGCTTCGCAGAGGCCAAGGCTGCCAGGCTTCCTTGAAGGGTTTAAAGAAAACAGCAGGTGCCTTGCTGGGCTAGAAATCCGGGATGTGGATAAAGCAAGTGGAGCTGGGCTTGACAGTGCACGCTTGTAACACACACACACACACACACACACACACACACACACACACACACCCGCACTCAGGAGGGAGGAGCGGGTGTTCAAGGTCACTCTGGGCTGTATTGTGAGTTCTGGGATGGGCTGTGCTACTTGAGACCCTGTCTCAAACAAACAAGTAAAAACAAGCAAACCAAAAACACAGATGAAGAAACTGAATTCCATTTTGTGTAGGGGAGTTAGAGGGGAATGTCTCTTTGTTCACTACTGACGACACGACTGTGACTTCATGGGGAAGCAGATGGAAGCCACACTTAATTTTAATGTAACTTTAAATTTAATTGTGTAACTGAAATTTTTATTTCAATGTTTTATAATTTCCTTCAGCCTTCCTTCCTCTTTCTTCTTTCCTTTGTCCTCCTCCTCTTCTTCCTCCTCCTCCTCCTCCTCTCTCTCTCTCTCTCTCTCTCTCTCTCTCTCTCTCTCTCTCTCTCTCTCTCTCTCTCTCATCTTGGCCCCAAGTCTGCTTGTGCAATGTGCTGTGCACCCAAGCCGCGCTCCTGCCGGACAGTGTGAAGAGACAACACCCTGCTTGGGGCAGAATAGGCACATGAACCTGGAACAAATGTCCAGGGAGGGCCATTTCAAGAGATGCGTCTGAGCAGGTGTTGGCAGAGGAGAGGGGTTAGTGTAAAGTCTGGAACTAAACTGAAATACAGCATTCTGGTCCGCTATTCTTTCCTGTAACAGGCTTCTCACCATGGCTGAGCTGGGCACCGAGCCGAGTACCCGAGCTGGGAAGGGGCAGAAGGCATCAGGGCAGACTGGCAATTCACAGTACTTGTGAAGCTTCCACTGTGGGACAAAAGAGTGCTCCAGGCTGGGCTAACGCGGCTGAGACGCTTCTGTGTGAAAGGGGCATTGGGCTCCAAAGCTAGACAGAGCGAGCTCTGCCATTTGGAAAGATCCACACCCGTGGTGGCCATAAGGGATCCGGGCTGATTATGTGTCTACTCATCTTGTTTCCAAAGCACTTTGGCTACTTTATCAACAAGCGCCAAAGCAGACAGAAGGAATTTTTTTTTTTTTTTTGGTTAGGACATGGGGTCCTTCATAAATGTGAAGTCCAAAGTACAACTGTCCCATGAAGTCTGGAACCTGCCCTCGAAAAGCTGCCCGTAGGTTGGGACTCTTGGGCTGGCGATACAGTCCACTGGTAGACTTGCTCTCCTAAGGCTCTGGGTTCTGGCCCCAGCACCGGGGGGGGGGGGGAGGAGATTGGCGTATTCATTGTGTGTGTGTGTACCCTCTCCTCTCCCCTTTCTTACCTATATGACAGTTCATTCCAGAGGCCCAGAACCTGTTGCCCTGTAAACCTCACTGATCTCTGAGGGTTCCCTGCTGAATGAGCATGGGGTACCGAAAGGAAAAGTACCCGCTGCGACCCCCGAGGCCATGTTCTTATCACAAAGGAGATTTATTTGCCCCAGAGGGACAGCGGGCAGGAGATAGAGGAAGAGGGAGACCTGAAAGGGAAGAAGGGAAAGAGGCAGGAGTATTTGTCCTGGAGGGACAAAGGACGGCTTGTGGATTGAGAGGAGACAGACACAGAGCAGTTTATAGAGGTAAAGGGGAAATCCCATGTAGATTTGTCTTTGCTCTTTTGGGGGGCCCACCATCCAGCTCCCAAATAAATCACATATGGAGGCTTATTATTTTTTTTTAATTCATTTTCCATACCAACCACAGATCCCCTTCTCATACCCCACCCCCCAACCTCCCAACACCCCCCACCCTGCCACCTCCGCCCAGTTCTCCCATAGCAGCACAACTAAGCCTGGTACATTCCATTGAGGCAGGATCAAGTCCTTCCCCGCTGCATCAAGGGTGAGCAAGGTGTCTGACCATAGGTGATGTGATCCAGAAAGCCAGCTCATGCACCAGGGATAGATCCTGATCACACTGCCAGAGGCCCCTCAAACAGACCCAGTTACATAACTGTCTCCTGTATGCAGAGGGTCTAGTCGGTCCCATGCAGGTTTTACAGCCTTTGGTCTAATGTTTGTGAGTTCCTCTGAGCTTGGTTCAGTTGTCTCTGTAGGTGTCCCCATCATGATCTTGACCCTGCCCCCCTTTGCTCATAGAATCCCTCTTCCATCTCTTCAACTGGACTCCTGGAGCTCGGCCTGGTGCTTGGCTGTGGATCTCTGCATCTGTTTCCATCAGTTACTGGATGAAGACTCTATGGTGACAGGGTATTCACTAATCTGATTACCAGGGTAGGACAGTTCAGGCACCCTCATCACTATTGCTAGTAGTCTAGTCTGGGGTCGTCCTTATGGGTTCCTGGGAATTTCCCTAGCTCCAGGTTTCTCCCTAACCCCATAATCTCTCCCCCATGAGTAAACTGGGGATGAGGGAGGGCAACAGGAGAACAGAGGGGGGATAAGAACCTGAGGGAATGGGACGAAGGCTTATTCTTAATTATGAATGCCCGGCCTTAGTTTGGCTTAGTTTCTAGCCAACTTTTCTTTTCTTTTGGTTTTTTGAGACAGAGTTTCTCTGTGTAGCTTTGGAGCCTATCCTGGAACTCACTCTGTAGACCAGGCTGGCCTCAAACTCACCGAGATCCACCTGGCTCTGCCTCCTGAGTGCTGGGATTAAAGGCGTGTGCCACCACCGCCCAGAAAAGCCAACTTTTCTTAAATTATCCAGTCTACCTTTTGCCTCTGGTCTTTTCCCATTCTCTTACTTCTGTAAATCTTACTCTTACTCCATGACTTGCTGTGTAGCTGGGTGGCTGCCTCCTTCTCTGGCTCTTCCTTTGATCTTTCATTTTCCTCCCAGATTTCTCCTTCTATTTATCCTCTCTGCCTGCCAGTGCCACCTGTCCTTTCTCCTGGCTTGCTGTTGGCTGTTCAGCTCTTTATTAGATTATTAGGTGTGTTGGACAGGCAAAGTAACACAGCTTCACAGAGTTAAACAAATGCAATATAAACAAAAGTAACACACCTTAAAATAATATTCTACTACACCCATGTTAGGATGAGGTGTTTAATTTTAATTGGGCATGTTAATTAGGGCAGCCAAAGGGGAATTTTGATTGCTGGACTTTAATACACTGGCAGCTGGACCTTGATAGTCAGCCTCAGGAGGAGGCAGTGGCCAAATAAGGGACTAGATCTTGGCTAGCTTTAGGAATGTAATCTAACAGTTTTTAGATGGCAGAGGGAATGGGAGAGAAGGGCAAGAACTGCCAGAGCCATGCTTGCCACCCTCGAGGTGGCCAGAGTCCCTTCAGGTATGGTATTGGGAAGAAGGAGTCAAGTGGGCCTTCCCAAATAGTTTTAGTCTGTCACCACCGGAGTTCTCAGGAGGCAGAGACAGGGTGGCCAGACTTCCCAAATGACCTTTATTACTATACAATTGTTTCATGTGGTGGCCAATCACACTTTTTTAAATGGTCTCACGAGAGTCAGTCTCTCCCTCTGAGACGGAACAGCCAGGATTTGCTCAGGAAGCCTCTCACTCAAGTGCCCCTGGGGTCTGTGAGAGATGCTGCAGAAACCAAACCAAGCTCCAACATTAAACTGGTCACAGAATTAGCAGAAGGCAAGTAAACCAACAGTCTTCCACAACCTGGAGAATGCAGAGAGAAAGTTCTTGTCCTCAGTTCAACTTAGCTGATTTCATTAACCATAATGTAAATGCCTTGCTAGGGTATGCAAAGATAACTGTCTGCATTTTATCCCCAAGGAGTTCAGAGTCCAGAAGGGGAGACAGACATGCCAACAAATATTAACAGGGTAAAAATAAGTAACCAATATGAATACGTGGAAGAGTCCTAGGCAGAAGAGTGGACCTCCCCCACACAGAGAGGGACAGGATAATCTCAGAGTCCTTTGTGAATGAGGTGGAGCCTGTGACTATGCTGGGCTGTGAAGGGCATTCCAGGCCGTGGGCTTTGGACACAAACACATGTAGTGACGAGACTAAATGGCATCTGGAGGCAATAACTGCTGGGATGAGGTGGTGGTAGTGGAGGCAATAAATGGGTCAGGAGACCATGTGAGATGGTGGGGGACTTGGATCAGGGGTGACACAGATAATGGGGAGCTATCAAAGATGGCTAGCAGCCATCCATGACTGGATTTTAAGTTTCATGCATGCATGCTAGCAGGAGCATGGAAAACGGATGGAGTAGCACACAGGCAGAGAAATAAGGAAGGAGGCTGCTCCAAGAATCTACACGGGGCGGACAGCAAGGGCTACAGGCAAGTCCACAGCACTGGGGATGGTGTCAGTCACACATGCACTGTTGTGGCCACAGTCCCTGACAGAAACAGCTTGAAGGAGAAGAGATGAGTCAGGCTCAGAGTTCCAGAGGGTTCCCTTCGTACCTGACAGGGGTGATAGAACAGTGCTGGTCACGGCCACAAGAGCAAACGGCAGAGGCCTTTCCCATCAAGCACACCAGGGAGCAGAGGATGGATGATCTGGACCCGGTGCTGAGTATAACCTGGGAAGTCCTGCTCTTACTGACCTACACTGCCTCTAGTGAGGCCCTGCCTCTTGAAGGTCCCACAGCCTCCCCAGACAGCAGTACTAACTGTGGAGTAAGCATCGGAGTATGAGCCGATGGGGGACACTTCAGACTCAACCCCAAGCAGGGAGGAAGTGGGGTGGTTACACACAGCAATGGGTAGGGAAGTATTTGAGGGCATTGGTGGCTGGTTGGCTGTAACTTGTAAGGAAGGGACAAGGAGACCCAGCTTAGGAGCTGGGGAGATGACTCACCTGGTACCTGAGGTCAGACCTGAGTTTAAACCCCCATCCTCCATGTAAAAGCTGGGCACAGCAGCGTGCAATCTGTAGTCACAGAGCTGGGGAAGCCAAGATGGGGATATCCCTGAAGCTCACGTCCAGCTGAACTGGCAAGTTTCAGATTCAGTGAGGGACCTTGACTTACAATATAAGATGGAGAAGCAGTTGAGGAAGACACCCAGCATTGACTTCTGTCCTCCATATGCATGAGGCATCCATGTGTACACATATGCACACACAGACACACAGACACACACACACACACACACACACACACACACACACACACACACACACGAACATAGAAGCACACTCGAAGTCTGGAATTGATCCCAGCTTTCTGCCTCAGGAAAGCAGGGTAGATGATGATAACATTAATTCCCTATACAGAAGGAAGGAGAAGGATGGAGGAAAGAGAGGGAAGCAGGGGGCTGGAGAGGTGGACAAGGAAGTTTTCAGAAGTTAAGCATATGTCTTGAGTGGACAAAAGCAGAACTGAATGTAAACTGGGAATCTCCTAGAATCTAGGTGTCTGAATCAAGGGAGAGGCTCAAATCTCCAAGAGAATACAGAAGAAGCCTAGACACAGCACAGTCCCTCGGGTTCCTTTCGGCAAAGTGATTACTAGAAAGACTTCAACAAATAGTGACCCACTCAAAACCGAGAGGAAACTTGTATGGAGAACATGGGTAAAGGGGTCAGTTGCTACTGAGAGGTGAAGCAAAGCTTAGAGAAGTTAGAAATGAGCAAGGTGCTGGAAACTTCTAGGAAGATGTCTTCTGCACTGTTGGAATGGGAGAGAGGCTCAAGGGCTCAGAGTGAGGAGGAGGGGTCAGCAGAGATGGTTCCCTTCAGAAGGTCAAGTCTGAAGCCACATAGGGAGAAGGGGCTTAGCTAGAAGCAGCATGGCGTTGGAGGGCTGGGTTTAGACGTTAAGTGTGGACCTGATTTGAAGACTGATGAGGTCCCCACAGAGACAGAAGCACATAGATTCTAGAGCAGGTTTAGTTAGGGACACTGATCTTCAACAGAAGGAAGAACACATCTCCATCTCAAACTTGAAGAATGGCAATGGATGAAAAGGGGGATTTTGTTTGTAAAATTTAGGAATTTTAAGCCCATTGGCTTGAATTACTGGAAATATGAAGGCTATTTTCCAGGTTGAAGAATCAAGAAAGGAGAAACCAATGGGGAGTGTTAATCCCACCTGATGAAAATAAGACCACTACCACAATTTTGAGCCATATTTGAAGCAACCTTCGATTAAATACTGGCCAGGATGATGGACTCTGACCAGGTCCTTTCCTAGGCCATCCCAGAAAATGGCAACAAGTCACATTTTGCAGAGGTTTATAAGGCAAACCCATAAGGCTCATATTTCCCACCAGATCCAATCAGAGGCAAGCATACATCCTGACGTATTTCCTGCCTACATACCACCACCTACATGTGATCAAGCACATCCTGTGCAGTTGGATCAAGCAAACTTGTTTAGGGGAGCGAAATTATTTGGCTTGTTATCTTATATAAATAGCCTCCAGCATTTTAGGAAGTAGCTGTCCTTGGGCAAGGAGCTTACGGGTTAGAGGCATTTTTGTTTTATGAATCTCTTAGGCACAGTAATTAAAACTTAAAACATTACTTTGGCTCTCACAGGAGGAGGTACTGGTTCTTATATCTACATGGTCAGTGATGGAATGAACTCACAAAAAGGAACTAAGAGCATTAAAACTATAGGGAAACTATAAACTAGCGTAGGAACTGGTCATCAGCATCCCAGGGTGTAGATGTAATGGTCTTATTAAATAAGAAACACAGAGCCAAATGCAGAGTTAAAAGCCCAAGAGGTCAGAGCAGTAGCTGAGAGCTGAGACTAAAAACCCTTTCTTACCCTTCGCTGCCGCTGTCGTCCTTCCCCTGAGAAAGAGACCTACTTCCTGTGTATCTGTCTTTTTATTGACTTTCTCTTCTTCCTTATCATTGGTTGTAAACCCAACCACATGACCTCCTCGTCACTGCCTGTCTAAACAGAACTCCAGGTCTTCTATGGTTGGTATTGAGATTAAAGGCGTGTGTCTCCATGCTGATGGTGTCCTTGAACACATAGAGATCTGCCTGTCATATAATCGGGATTAAGGGTGTGTGCTACCACTGCCAGACTTCTGCTATGGCTTGCTGTTGACTCTGACCCCCAGGCAACTTTATTTATTAACATACAAATAAAATCACATTTCAGCACAAATAAAATATCACCATACCAGGGAAATCAAAGATCTTTCTCCAGCTCCTGCTACTAGGCCAGTCTGCTATACTTTATGTCAAATGACATCAATTCTAGAAGTTCAAGGCTTTTCCACTATAAACTAAGTATTCAAGTTAGATAAATTAAATACGATGCAAGGTGTCTGGTAAAGTTATGTCTGTGGAAGTCAAGTATGGGAGAGTACCCTCAGCTTGCTGTGGAAGTCAAGTATGGGAGAGCACCCTCAGCTTGCTGTGGAAGTCAAGTATGGGAGAGCACCCTCAGCTTGCTGTGGAAGTCAAGTATGGGAGAGCACCCTCAGCTTGCTATGGAGCTGCATCTTCCCCAAAGAACAGTGGGAAGACGTGAACTGGCACAGTTTTAATAAGGAATGATATCCCAGGAAGCTAGTGAATCCTTGGACTTAGAAGGAGAACCTGCCAGGTGAGCCTCGGGAACATGTATGTTCACTCTAGGTGGTTTTCATTTAGTCCTAGGGAGTTTATGTGACTTAAATGCCCTTTTAATTCTGTGCATCATGTGGGCTCTGGGGGAAGGGCAGAGAGAGACACACACACACACAGAGACAGAAAGAGAGACACAGAGAAAAAGGATGCACACACACACACACACACACACACACACACACACACACACACACAGCACACAGGAGGCTTCATTTACTGGAGAGTATTTTGCTCCTGTTGACTTAGCCTCATCTGTAATGGGTACATCAGGAGGCTTCAGGTGTCAGTTTCTTGTCTCACTGCTGTTGACAGAGCACCCTAGCAAAAGCAGCTTAAGGAAGGAAGGGTTGATTTTGGCTACTGGTTTGTGGGGATACATCCGTCACGGTGGGGGAGACACGGCCAAGGAGCAGGAGGAGACTGGTCACACCGTGTGTCCACAGCCAGGAGGAGGAGGTCAACGGTACCACTCAGCTGATTTTCTCCATTTTTTTAAAACCTTTTTATTCCATTCAGTATCTCAGCCTGTGGCAGAGTGCTACCTGATGTTTCTCTGTCAGCTTAGCGGCTGCACATGAATCTACCAATATTTTAATTATGTCTGCAGTCCCACAGCCCCCCAGTCAGCGCGCCACTGGCTGAGTGACTGTGGCCCCGGCTGGCTCTGCCATGGCCATGATATGCAGGTTTAAATTAAGTCTCTATTTTTCTACTTATCAACAAGATGCAGGAGTCGAAGGCTGGGGTGAAAACCTGCTAGCTCAGAGAGGTTGAGTAGCAGCTAGCAGACCTTGCTTTTTGGCCAGAGACACTGCAAGAGACATTTCTCTTCTCTCACCCCAGAACCAAAAGGAAGTTCAAACTCTGGTCCCAGCTCTTTCCTTCCTGAGCATCTTCTCTATCCAAATTGCTGGCTTCTCTATGGCTAATTCTGGTCAGCTAGTCTCTGGCTTCGTCCTGTGATTCAAGGTAAACTTTATCGACAGTCTGGAGTATCACAGTGTGATCAAAATATCCAACAACAGCTATCTACCTACAGCCAGAGCTATCTTTTTCTGGTCTTTTAAATCTTTAACACTCTCACAGACACACCTGCTGGGTGTGTCTCCTAGGAAATTCCAAATCCAGCAAAGTTGAAAGTAGGTATTAACGGTCACACTTTGATGTAAATTAATCTGGACCTTAAAGTCGAACAAGTCATGTGTAATCTATTCATTGTGTCATCGGCTCTATCAAGGGGAGAAAGGGGGAAATTCTGACCCCACCCCCTATTCCCTAGCAGCCTTGCTGGCTATCTCTAGCTTGATTAAAGGGAATGATACTCATTTGTAAATGTATTTGGCAAACTTACCCTGCTATTGTTTCCATTATTTTGCAAATTACAGACATTGAGATGAAGGCTCTATAATTTCCTAGTGCTCCCTTTATTCCCGCTTGGGAAACTGGTGTTGCCCTGGCATGCTTCCACTTCGCTGTTATTTCATTTGAATGCAGCAAATTCTTTATTATGATTAACAAAGACTTCTGCTCCATTCCTCTTTGAATATCAGTCTGCTTATGGAGATGAGTTGATTGGGAGCCTGCTGTCTACTTGAATCCCTCAAAGACTTTCAAGACAACAGACACCCAAGGATTCCTAAATGACATGTTTTTTTTTTTTTTTTTTTTTTTTTTTGCATGTTCTCCATTTTGAATCTGTGATACATTTAGTAATTTTGCCATTGTCTGGAACTTTTTTCTTCTCTTCTTTCAATTGTCTGCTTCTAAGTGTCTCCTTCACCCATTACTTAAATGCCTGAAAAATATGCAAATGGCTGGGTTTTGGTGATTGTTGGGGCTCAGAAAAGTGTCAGTCTATAGGGAAGTCCTTAGCAGCAAGGCTTATCACTAAGCTTCCCCAGCCTCCTGCCTCTGACCACTTTCCTTTCACAAGCCACAGAAGCTAGAATCCCTCTCCTGCAATGTGATGGCAGCAACCAGAATCCCTTCCTCCAAAGTCAGACATAAAACCCCAAAACATGACTCTGACTTTGCTGCCTTTCTGCCTAACAGCTGGTCATTGAAAAACGATCAAACCTCCATGTTGACACCATTCCAGAAATGATCCTGTGCTGTGCCTGGAAGGAAGGTATGTTCCGCAGCATTCTGGGAGAATCTGAAGAGACAGGCTTGCTGACTCTCCCAGCTCAGTTTTGTTCACAGCCTTTTATTCACTCATACTTCTGCATGAGTGTCTTTATAGAACTAAAGCATAAAATGGGAAGCTTAGCCTGGGTGTCTGGGTCTTCAGTCCAAAGGCTCTTGAGTCACACAAACCCGTGATCAAGCAGCTTTCTTATGATTTCTTCTCATTAACCCCCATTACAGGAATGTTGAACCTTTAAAATGTACAGAACTTTCCCCCCACATGCTCTCCCGATTTTAAAACTCTTCCTCCTTGAAGCTCTTTTGATTTTCTTTTCCTCATCCATGTAACCTGTCAGGATGTTTTTACAAGATTTTCATAAACAGCCTTGATTCCAGCCACTTTGGGGTCCCTCAAATGCATACACGGTTTCTCTCAAGTGATAAGCACCCGATAACTGCTGAACCCACATCACCTTGGCCCACGCCAGGCTCTCTTTCCTTAAATTTCACTTAGGTGTTTCCTGGTGTCATGTTCATTGTGCTGATTCTCACCGAGAGTCTGTCTCCTTGTAAAGGAGGCACATGTAGGGGATGTCACATTAAGAACACTCTTCTAGGTGGAATGTGCTAGAACTACCACAGGGGCATGGTTATGACTTGGGAGCCTATCTTCCAGACCAAATATCCATACATAAAATACTTATTGAATCCTTTTTTCTTGTCTCTTCTATCTCCTCCCTCAGGGATGTCAGCATCTCTGGTCATCCTTCTTCCTTTAACTCCAGCTGTACACTGTACCGAGGTGAGGGTAGCTCAAATCCTTTCTCCAGCCGGATGGGTGGCATTGTGTAAAGCTAGGACCATCAACAATTGCATCTCATACTTACTGAAAACTTCATGTGTGCTTGGCATCTTTCTTGGTGTATTATCAATATCATCTCACTCATTCCCAGCCTTCTGAGGATGTGTCTTAGGCTGGGCCCTCAAGAGGAACATAATATATGCATATTTAGTTGTAGAAATTTATTGGATTGGTTCCTATGACAGGAGCTGGGCAGTTCAACAATGTCAGTCTGCAACACCAGAAAGGCTGAGAACTCAGAAGTAGCTAGTCCATGAAGCTAGATCCCCTCAGCTGCCCAAATCCAGTGCTGAAAGTCGAGATGTTCCGTGCCATCAATGGTGTGGGCTACATATTGGAGGCCTAAGAACCTGGAGTCCGATGATGTCAGTAGTGGGAAGGAGCAGCAACCACAGATGTGCTCACTCAACAAGAGGAAGCATAGACAGGCGCCCCACACTGCCCTTTCCTAAGGCCTCTTTCTACCTGTGCTGCCCATGGGGAGTGGTCCAATGAAGCGGCTCACATTGAAGACAGGCCTCATCTGCTCAGTTAATCCTCTAGAAATGCCCTCACAGACACACCCAGAGCAGTGCTTCCTAGGTGACCCCAAGTCCTGTCAATCTGGCAATCAAGACTAACCATCATATAAGATAACAGCTGGTGCCTATGTTGAAGGTACAGGTTTCAAACCACATGGCTGCTGTGGGATGTAGTGGGTGGCTGTTCCAGCTTTGACCTTGAAGCACTGCCCCTAGTGAGGCAGCAGGTAACTGCTACACCTGCCTATGACCTGCCCTTGGGGCGTGGCTGAGACAGGGACCCCTTAAGATCTGAGATGCATGTACCTGCTCTTTTGGCTCCTCGTGATCTTGGATGCTGGGTTGCAGACCAAGTCAGAGCTCTCCAGAGAACCACGCTGGACTGCACCTCACCTCTTCCAGATCCTGTAACCCACCCCTTTACTGGTTGTAAGTTACCCTGAAATAAACCTCTTTTAAATACCAGATAAACTATATGGAATTGCCTCATTAATTGCCACTTCAGTGAAATGTCTTTCTGTATGCTGTGAATATATGTTGCTCTCATCGGTTAATAAATAAAGCTGCTTTGGCCTATGGCAAGGCAGGATAGGGCTAGGTGGGAAATCCAAGCAGAGATATAGGAGAAGAAGGGCAGAGTCTGGGAGATGCCAGCCTGCCACCCAAGAAATAACATGCCAGCACACCAGTAATGCCACGACCATGTGGCAATACATAGATTAATAGAAATGGGTTACTTTAAGATGTAAGAGCTAGCTAGTAACAAGCCTGAGCCGTCAGCCAAACATTTATAGTTAATATAAGCCTCTGAATGGTTATTTGGGAACTGGCAGGCAGGAGAGAATCTTCCAATTACACATGGCCAACTGTAGAGCCACTGTGTCAGAGCTCCACTGAGCTTTTCAGGGTGACTGCTATCAGATACTGATCATGTATGCTCTGAGCACTACTGTGTGCTCAGCTGGGTTGGACCTGCCATCTCTTTAATTTTCACAATAATCCCTGGTAACGTCTTTTTTTTTTTTTTTTTTCGAGACAGGGTTTCTCTGTGTAGCTTTGTGCCTTTCCTGGAACTTGCTTTGGAGACCAGGTTGGCCTCGAACTCACAGAGATCCGCCTGCCTCTGCCTCCCGAGTGTCAAGCCTTCTTTTTATGATCAACATGGAATCTCAAAGACATTCTGTCACTTGCTCAAGATAGAGTAGTGGTTCTCAACTTTTCTAATGCTGCGACCCTTTAATATAGTTCCTCATGGTGTGGTGATCCCCAACCATAAAATTATTTTCTTTGTTACTTTATAAATGTAATTTTGCTGCTGTTATACATCATAATGTAAATATCTGTGTTTTCTGATGGTCTCAGGCAACCCCTGTGAAAAGGTCATTCAACGCCCCCACAAAAGTTCACGACCCACAGGTTGAGAATCACTGAGCTAGGAGGAAGCAGCAGCAGCCCCAAATAGTCCAGGGAATTGCTTTTTAGCTCCATCTGAATGGTGTGCACTGTGGAGAGCACTGTGAATTTTTTCTTATCAGACTGAGGGTGCTAATAAGGTCTGATGACAAAAATGTAGAAGCCAGTAGAGGCTTCCTCCTGTGCAAAGTCTTATTCCCGAAGGCCACGTCACCTAGGCTCAACACATTTGTTGAGAGCTGTCAGTGCCCCATAGAGTGTTTTTCCCAAGAGATGTTTTGTGTGCTCAAGAGGAGACGCATCCTGAGGAGCAGCAGGGAGGAAGGACTCACACTGGAGTCAGCTTCCTCAGCATCTTGAGCGGAGGTGGAGCTGCTGTTTCAGTAATTACAACAAAGGCCTTGAGCCCAGTGATGGTGGCACACACTTTAAATCCCAGCACTTGAGAGGCAGAGGCAGGTGGATCTCTGTGAGTTCAAGGCTAGCCTTGTCTACAAAGCCAGTTCCGGGACAGCCAGGACTACATAGAGAAAACCTGTCTCCAAAAACCAAAAGAACCCAAACCCAAAACAAACAAACAAAAAAAACCCTTCAAAGACATGGAAACTACTCTTTTACTTTTCACTCTCCACCCTTTCCCTGTCCATAAGTGTCACTTATGAGTACGTAGGGACCACACCAGGATTCGAACCTATGTGACGAGTGCCACTCTGCATCCAGAATCTTCCTCCTGTCCATCAGCTCGGATGCGGTTTTGCTCCGTGGTCCACCTTGCTGAGTGGAACCCTCCTCGTTCTTCCTCAGAAGAGTTCTTTCGGAGCCTCACACACATTCTAAAGATGTTCAACGCTCTAAAGCACACTTCAAACTCAAGGGCAGACTCTCTAATCGCCGCGTCTCGCTGTTTTGTCTGTCGAATATCCAAAAGCCCTTGTTATCTTGCAGGGAATTGCCCCTCCTCCACTCCCAAATGTGCTATCTTGAAGGAGAGGTGTATCTGCCAACTGGGCAAGCCGCAGGGCCGGAAGTGAGCGTGTGGTCTTGTTTGGCCCATCAGTGCTTTCCTTTGGAGCTTTGCTATGAGGAATCATACAAAGAAGTGAGGGGTCCGAAGCTGGCAACACTCGGGCAGCCCCTCAGACAGCCTCCTGTGGACTCTGAGGCCACGCTCTCAAACTGCCCTTCGCTCCACTGGCTCGCTGAGCTCCTGGGATGATGAACGGGAGTTACCTGTGAGAGAAGACCGCCACAGGCACTTCTGTTGCTCCCATTAAGAATTCAGACTGAAATGGAATGGAATAGATGATAGAGAGGTGGCGATGAGCATCTCTGTGGTCCTTCTTCATCACCTCATTCCCACTGATATTAGCTCCTCCGCCCGCGGCGATCTTCACTACCCTTACTGCCCAGATCTCTTACCCTGGTCACTTTTCTAAACTTGTCCCCACCAAAGACCGGAGGCCTTGGATTCTTTCTCTCCAACCCCACCATCCAAAGAACAATATATGCAATTGCTTTTCTCAGAAGGACAGCTGCCCTTGCAATCTGTGCAGTTAGATGCTGTAACTCCTCAGAGCTTAAAAAACAGACGACTCTTGCAGCTTTACAGCTCAATCTGTGAGTTGGTGAAAGGGCTTCTTAGGTCCACACTGAGTAGAAAAACACACACTGTGAGCCAGGCTGTCTCTCTCTCCTACAGCTGCTGATGGTTCTGACCAAGCAGCAGAAGGAATATCTTAAGGCAAGCTGATGTCTTCTAGCATCCCATGGCACGGCTTTCATCGAATTACGGAGCCCTCTGAGATTTCCATGTTTGAACCTGGGAAGAGGAGGGCGTTGTAGTGGGCTCTCCTCAGGGAGCTTGCACTCCTGCTCATTTGGGTTCCAGTGGCATTTGCATTTTAGTAGAACATTTGAAGATTTCCAAACACACATCACCAGTGTCCAGAAATGGAGTTTTGTGACAGGCCAATAGGAAAGATGTTTGCTGGGATGGAGGGAGAGGAGGAATAAGGAGAGGCATCCAGTTTTACTGTTCAGCTTTCTGGATGTTACAACTCACCATGGATGCCTGCTCACACTGCTGATCTGCTATCCAGCCAAGAAGCTCCTGGTGTGCTTTGATATGTGGCCTAAGATACACATCTTCCTGGAGTTTCTGGCTTCCCTGGGGAAGCTTTGCTTCAGAACATGCTTTCTCTCTGAGCAAACAAGAACCCTGCCCACCATGCTGCTCCAGGGCAGTGGGTGCACCAAGGGGGTTCATTTCTTTGTTTGCGTGTGTGTGTGTGTGTGTGTGTGTGTGTGTGTGTGTGTGTGTGTGTGTGTTCATATATGTGTTGCTTTGCAGGCTAGGCTGGCTGAAGAGGTAGTCCTAGGCATTCAGCCTGTCTCTGCCTCCCCAGCCCTGGGATTAAAAACTTGCACCAACATGACCTTGCCCCTTTCTTTGTGGGTTCTGGGGATTGAAATCTTGCCTTAATTTTTGCAAGGCAAGCACTCTACCTGCTGAGAGATCTCTTCAGCCCTCATCTCTCTGCATCGCCATCCTGTGCACTGATGGGGCAATGTTTGTTCACTTGCAGCTCACAAGCAGGTGTGTACGGATGGTGCAGGCCACCATCTTCCCCTGACTACTCATCTAGCAGAGGCAGGGGTTGGGAACATCGTAAACCCCATTTGACTTCAACAGCTGGAAGGGATACATTTTTCTTTTTGTTGGAGACGTGAGACCTGGATGTTGAGACACTCAGCGACTTCCCCAAAGTTGCACAGCCAAGAAGAGGCACGGCTGAGGCGGGAAGCTGCATTCATTCTGCTAAGAGCTGTGTCTGCAGAAAGATTTTCAGTAACAGCAGACCTCTGAGGAATCAGGAGGACACGTACCCATTTGTCATTGTTCACTGTGACTCGGGCCTGTCTGAAAGCAAGATCCAGAAGGTAGAAGTGTTCCCGTGTTTGCAGTTCATAAGCTGGAAACGAGCGATCAGCTCTCTTTCACATAGACTACAATAATGGAGGCTGTAGTTGAAAGGTTTACAACAAGCCCCCACGGTCAGGCGTGTCTGCCTATGCCTGGTGGATACTTCCGCCTGGCTAGGTCCAGGTCCAGATAGCCATATCCGAGTCACGGCACCAAAAATGTTAGTTTTTCGACTGCGTTGTGTGCTTACCCTGCAAGGAAATGCCACGAAACACGACAGAATCCGCTAACAAGAGTTTTATTAAAGGGACAGAGAGTGAGCAGGCCTGTGGGAAACACGTGTGTGGAGAGGAAGAAGGAACCGGGAACATGGCGCCTGATTTTAAAGGCTGGGCGTGGACAGATCAGCGTCACTACTACGCGCAAGCGCGTAGATCACATGGCCACGTTGCGCGCTTACGTGGCTAGTGGGACGTCATGGATCTTGGTCCCGCGAGATTTTCGGCCAGCGTTAACGGTTTCCTGAATCTGTGAGAACGACCGTTGATCGTCCGGCGCCTCACCAGTATTCTTGAGACCGGGGGAACCCCCGACCACGGTCTTCACTGGCTACGGTCGGCCCCTATCGCAGGCCTCAGATTTCTAGCCCTCTCCCACGTCTGTAGCCTGAGATATTTCTCGCGTTGGGACCACCGCCGTTGGGTGCGTCCTGGGGGCCACGTGGGGCCGACACGTTCATCCGACTTGACGAAGCGGCAGACGCTGTCCGGGTTCCCGGGGAATCCTTTCCTCACGTGGCGAGGGCCCCTGTTTCTGTGGCTGACGAGCTAAGGAACAGCTTGTGCCCGGTATCCGTCCTTGGCCTTGGGGACGCCTGGGGCCTTGGCTCCGGATCACGTTTGTTTTTTTTTCTTTTTTATTTTTTTCTGCCTCTCTGCTGCAGACATGGGAAACAAGGCTTCCAACCCTGTTAGTCCTTCCTCTCCGTTAGGCTGTCTTGTTGAAGCTTTAAAACCTCTCAGTTTAATGCCTTACATAAAGATTCCTAAGTTAACTCGTTTATGTTCTAAAAAATGGCCAAAGAATGCTTTAGAAAACAACAAAAATGGCCGCCGAGCGGCTCCTTAGATCCCGATATTTTACAGGATTTATCTAATTTCTGTCAGCGTTCAGGCAAATGGAAAGAGTTGCCCTATGTGATAGCATTTTTCTTTCTCAGTGCTAAACCGTCTCTTCTGGATTCCTTCTCTCCTGCTCATGTGCTCCTGGCTATGCCTGAACCGGAGGATTCTCTGACTCCGGAATCTCTGACTCTAGATCCTGCTAACGAACCTCCACCTATTCGACCTCCAGCTCCAACTCCTAGAACAACTGTTCCTTCCGCTCCCCTTCCGGATTCTTCTTCTTCTAAAGCTGCTCCTTCCTCGGCAGCGGCCGGTTCCAAAGGCCCTGCCCTAGCTCCAAACTTCACTCCTCCTACCACCCGCTCTCGGGCTGCTAAACTGCCGGATACCAGCCATCCAAAACCTTCCACTGTTCTCCCTTTGCGAGAGGTGGCTGGTGTGGATGGACTGATTAAAGTTCATGTTCCATTCTCTCTAGCAGAACTCTCTCAGATAGAAAGTAAGCTGGGTTCTTATACTTCTAATTCTGCTGCCTTTATTAAACAGTTTCAATATATAACTCAATCTTATAGTCTCACCTTTCATGATATATTCATGATACTTTCTAATAACTTACTTCCTGAGGAGCGCAGGCGGGTTTGGGAGCAGGCTAGGATTCATGCAGACGAAATTCATCAAACTAACCTCTCACACCCGCCAGGAGCTGAGGCGGTTCCTGACCGAGAGCCACACTGGGATTATAACACCCAGGGTGGCTGTCTAGCCAGAGATAGGTTTATTACCTGTCTCCTGACAGGTCTCCGTAAGGCTGCCCTAAAACCAGTAAACTATGAGAAACTAAAAATGGTTATTCAAGATAAAGACGAAAATCCGTCTCATTTTCTAGAGCGGCTCACCAAGGCTCTACTTCAGTTCACTAGCTTAGACCCAGAGAGCCCTGAGGGCAGGCAGCTGCTAATGACCCACTTTGTCTCACAGAGCTTCCCTGACATTAGGGATAAACTTAAACGTTTGGAGAACGGCCCTCTAACTCCACAGGCAGATATGCTGGCGATAGCATTTAAGGTGTACCATGGGAGAGATGAAAAAGCCCATAAAAGGAGCTGCCAGATGCTGGCAAGCACTGTCCGACCGGCTCCCCGAAAGCCGTCTGGTCCCTGTTTCAAGTGTGGGAGAGAAGGCCATTGGGCCCGGGCTTGCACCGCCGGCCCACGAAGGGCACCAACAAAGCCTTGTCCAAACTGTTACCAAAAGGGTCACTGGTCAGCTGACTGTCCTAACGTCCCAAGTGACGTAGGAACGCCAGATGAAGACCACCCTTCAGCTGACTTTGTAGGCTTGGCTTACAGCGAGGACTGACGCTGCCCGGTTTCCGCCCCGGCCACTCCCATCTCACACAGGGAACCTAGGGTAACTATAAAGGTCAATGGGCGCCCCATCTCGTTCCTTTTGGACACCGGAGCTACCTACTCTGTCCTGAGAGAGTTTTGGGGGCCCACCTCTCCTGCTCGTCTCCCTATTGTCGGGGTTGGGGGACAGCCTTATCTACCTCATCAGACACCACCACTCAATTGCATTTTCAGAGGCATCCCTCTCACACACACGTTCTTAGTGGTGCCAAGCTGCCCTGTACCTTTAATGGGGAGGGATCTTCTAGCTAAGGTAGGAGCGTCCATTTCTTTCGCTCCACACATTCGCTCCATCCCAGACGCGCCAGCAGCTCCTTTACTTTTACTTCTAGCTATTCACTCTTCTGACTCTAACAATTCTTTTCCCCTACCAGCTTCTCAGGTAGACCCAAAAGTCTGGGATACCCAGAACCCTTCTATTGCTAGACACCATCAGCCTGTTATTATCCAGCTACAAGATCCTGCAAGGTATATCACCCAAGCTCAGTATCCTCTCTCACTCCAGAGCCTGAGAGGACTTAAGCCTATCATTTCTGACCTTCTCAGGAAAAAGCTGCTTCGCCTAACCTCTTCACCTTTTAACACTCCCATTCTTGCAGTTAAAAAGTCTAATGGAACCTACCGCCTGGTTCAAGACCTCCGGCTCATTAACTCTGCAGTGGTCCCTCTCCATCCTGTAGTGCCTAACCCGTATACTCTCCTGTCCACTATCCCTTCAGGAACCTCTCACTTCTCAGTTCTAGATCTCAAAGACGCCTTCTTTTCTATCCCTCTCAGTCCTCAGTCTCAAAATATCTTTGCTTTTACCTGGACTGACCCTGACACCCACCGGTCCACACAGCTGACCTGGACTGTTCTGCCACAGGGATTCAGAGACAGTCCACACCTGTTTGGTCAGGCTCTGGCCTCTGACCTGCTTTCTCTGTCTCTCCCTGGCTCTAAACTAATACAGTATGTAGATGATATTTTACTCTGTAGCCCATCCTTACAGGTTAGCCAAACTAACACCTCTGCTCTCCTAAATTTCTTATCCAGCCGGGGTTACAGGGTATCTCCTTCTAAAGTTCAGCTGTCAACTCCCCAGGTCACCTATTTAGGCCTATCCATTACTCCAACTCACAAGGCTATTACTGTAGACAGAAAGCGTCTAATCCAGTCCCTCACAGTCCCTTCTACTAAACAGGAGATTCTGTCTTTCCTAGGAATAGCGGGTTTTGTACGGTCCTGGGTTCCATCTTTTTCTCTCCTTGCTCGCCCCTTATACGAGGCAGCTCAGGGCTCACCGCACGAGCCCCTCCTTCATCCTGTCACTAAACCTTTCCAAAGGCTCCAGCAGGCTCTTCTTCAGGCTCCAGCGCTCCATCTCCCAGACTTAACCCGTCCCTTTTCCCTCTATGTAGCAGAGAAAGAGGGATTTGCCCTGGGAACTCTAGGGCATCAGCTGGGACCCTCCTTTGCACCTGTAGCCTATCTGTCAAAGAAGCTAGACCTTACCAGTCAGGGCTGGGCACCTTGCATCCGTGCCTTAGCAGCTGCAGAGCTCCTTATTCGGGAATCAAAGAAGTTAAGTTTTGGGTCATCTATTACTGTTTTCTCTCACCATAATCTGTCCCATCTTTTAACTTATAAAGGCTTACAAACTTTACCTCCTTCCCGAGTTCTTTCTCTCCAGGTGGCATTACTAGAGGATGCGACGCTTACTTTCCGGACCTGTCCACCTCTCAATATTTCAAGCCTCCTTCCTCAACCTAACGCTGACTATTCTCCTTCTCATTCCTGCACTGAAACTTTAGAAGAGCTGCTACCTCACCCTTCACACATACAGGAGGGCACATTGCCTCAGGCTACTTATACTTGGTACACAGATGGCAGCTCCTTCTTATATGAAGGGACCCGTAAAGCGGGTTATGCCATAGTGTCAGATACTGAGATAGTAGAGGCACAGGCATTACCCACACACACCACCAACCAACAGGCTGAGCTGATAGCTCTCACTCGTGCCTTCCAATTGGCACAGGGACAATCTTTAAATGTTTACACAGACTCCAAATATGCTTTTCATATTCTCCTGTCCCATGCTGCTATTTGGAGGGAGCGTGGCCTTCTCACAACAAAAGGGGGATCCATATCTAACTCAGGCCAAATAATGGCCATGCTGGAGGCTTCCCACCTCCCCAGAGCTATAGGAATTGTCCACTGCCGGTCTCATCAGACGGATAGCTCCATCATCTCTAGGGGAAACAACCGGGCTGACCAGGCAGCCAGGACAGCGGCCCTCCAGGGCCAAGTCTCACCTCACCCACCACAGGGAATCCATACAGTACAGCCTACACCCTCACAGGGAACTCCAGACACTAGACAAATTCTGTCCTATCTACACCAGCTCTTTCATCCTAATAATCTTGCTCTGTCTCAATTCGTAAAAGCTCACCTGCAGCCCACCTCTGAGGATTTACAGTTCTTAAGAACTATTACTGCTTCTTGTGAGATCTGCCAAAAAACAGATCCCAATACCAAGTACAGGAGTCAGCCTTTTCCCACCCACCAGGCTAGAGGTTCCCTTCCGGGGAGTGACTGGCAGCTCGATTTTACCCATATGCCCACCGTCAGGAAAGTTAAGTATCTCCTCGTGATGGTGGACTCATTTTCAAATTGGGTGGAGGCATATCCGGTTTCTAATAAGCGGGCTCAGACAGTTGCAGACCTCCTTCTCCGAGAAATTATTCCTCGGTTTGGAGTCCCTGCTTCTCTCCAGTCTGACAATGGCCCAGAATTTACTTCTCAGATTTCTCAGACACTAGCTAAGGCGTTAAATATTCCCTGGAATTTCCATATCCCATACCGTCCTCAATCCTCAGGTAAGGTGGAGCGTACCAACCGGTCTTTAAAAACTATTCTTACTAAGATGTCACAGGAACTTCATTTCGACTGGGTAAGATTATTGCCTCTAGCTCTCCTCAGGCTCAGGGCTCTTCCTAAAAAGCCTCTTTCAATTTCTCCGTTTGAACTAATGTATGGAAGGCCAGTTCTAACACCAGGTCTTTTATCCAAACCTCCAACTATTCCAGATAGCCTGTTAACTCCTCTTTTATGTCACCTAAGGTCTATTCTATGGAGCTACGCAGACTGTTCATTACCTCAGCCGTGTGACAATAATTGTCCACCTCCAATACAGATTGGGGATCAGGTCCTTCTTTTCCCTCCAGGCCAGCGCCCTTCACCCCTTTCCCCTAAGTGGCAGGGACCCTTCAAGGTAATTCTTGTGACTCCTACAGCTGCTAAACTCGAAGGCTTTCCTCACTGGGTCCACCTGTCTCATCTAAAACCTTTTATCTCACCTCCATCCCAGAAAAATCTCTCTTCATATACAGTAAAACAAACAGGGCCTCTCACTCTCAAGCTCCAGAGGACACCAGGATCCACTGCCTTGTCACCAATTCCAGAGGAATAAGGTATCACCCCTTCATTTCCCAACCAGGGCCACACAGAGCCGGAGGCAAAAAGGACCATCAAAAATATCCAGGCGGTAAGGAATAACGTAACGCAATAATCTATCATTGTTCAATACTCAGCACCTGATCACCTGCGTTTCCTAAATGCTAACCTAATAAGGGAAACAGGTGCCTTAAATAAACTACCTCTAATAAGGCTTGTCTCAGATAGAGATCAAGCAGAGTACTAAGTCCAGATCTACCTCAGGTAAATATCACATGTCTCTATCTGGACAGGCCAGATCTACCTCAGACAAATGCCAACTCCAAAATAAAATAATAATGATTCTTTCTCTTTAAGCCTTTTCTATGTCAACAGTATCTTGTCAAACAGAAGGTTCCCAGCCACAGCACGGATGGACAGCCACAGAACGAGGGGACGGCAGAACTTCATTCCAGGACCTGCCCACCACCATCCCAGGACTTCACAAGATACCCTCTCATCCCCCTGCTCCCCAAGAGCCAACCAACGCCCACTATTCAGCTGGAAGCAGTCTTTGAGAGAAACGTCGCCCCCATACCCAGCCAACCACAATTTTTTCTTTTTTAAAAAACAAAGAGTCAGGAATGAAAGGTTTACAACAAGCCCCCACGGTCAGGCGTGTCTGCCTATGCCTGGCGGATACTTCCGCCTGGCTAGGTCCAGGTCCAGATAGCCATTTCCGGGTCAGGGCATCTCGCGGGACCAAGATCCATGACGTCCCACTAGCCACGTAAGCGCGCAACGTGGCCATGTGATCTACGCGCTTGCGCGTAGTAGTGACGCTGATCTGTCCACGCCCAGCCTTTAAAATCAGGCGCCATGTTCCCGGTTCCTTCTTCCTCTCCACACACGTGTTTCCTGCAGGCCTGCTCACTCTCTGTCCCTTTAATAAAACTCTTGTTAGCGGATTCTGTCGTGTTTCGTGGCATTTCCTTGCAGGGTAAGCACACAACGCAGTCGAAAAACTAACAGTAGTGGTCCCTGCAATTTTGTTAGGCAAAGAAAACAGGAAGCAAGCCCATTTTCCCCACGTCTTCTCTCTGGGGTGGGTGAGGGGGTGCTGGCATCTGCTGACTTCTTGTCAATATTGTATTTACTCTCCTGGTCACAGGAGCAGCGGGAGGATGATGAGTCACAGTTAACTGACTGCTAAATTAGGAAAATGTAACCCGTGAGCATTTGAGAGCCTTTCCCCTCAGCAGCCATGCCACACCCTCAACAGCAAACGCATTCCTGAACCCCCGCTAAGCTGGCTGGTGGTGATAAGTAAGCCCATGATTGGTTTGTGGTGGTTCTCTTCCAGAGCTGTAAGATTCTGAGGATGTTCCTCAGCCCCTGCTAACTCCAAAGTTCCTCCACTGTGATTCCGCTCACGTCCACCCCTCCCTGCTCCCCAGATTGACTGAAATGGAGCACACCACACTGGGCAGTACCATTTCTAACCCCAAGGTAGTCCTTGAGCAATAGACGTCTCAGAACCGTGGCCCTGTGAGGAATCTGTTGAGGTACTCAAGGTGACTTCCTTACTTGCTAAATATAAGAATAAGAGACCCAGCAAGGCTGAAGCAGGTTCGTGATGTCTGGCTTCCAGTCCAGCCCTCTGTTGGAGAAACCTTTCTCCTGAGCAGATCTGAAGATCAGCATCACACAGGAAGCCCTGGTTTGGAGGCGGCAGATGTGCCAAAGTTAAGCAAATAAACAATCATCACCATAAAACACAGCCAGTTCTCATTCCAAAGGGAACAAGAGAGGTTATTATGGGGCAGGGGAGAGGACTCACTCCGGAGGTAAAGTACTTGCCTTGTGAACATGAGAAGTTTGTCAGAAACAGGTGGATCCTCCAGGCTCGTTGACCTGCCACCCTACTTGGCAAGTTCCAAGCCACTGAGAAAACTTCTCTTCAAAAACAAGGTAGATGGCATCTTAAAGAAGGGCAGCCAAAGTTGCTTTCTGACTTCCACACTTATAGGCATACATGTGCAAACACACACACACACACACACACACACAGAGAGAGAGAGAGAGAGAGAGAGAGAGAGAGAGAGAGAGAGAGAGAGAGAACGTCCTAGCCCATCGCTTCCCTCACTTTTGCTCACCTGACAAGTCAAAAGCATGCTCTCCCCTCAGAGCATTTCAGGCATTTGGAGCACTATTTTGCAAGAGGAACGAGCCCTGTTTGTTCTTCCACATGGGCCTCTTGGACTTTGATTCCCTGAACATCTCCGGAGTTTGGAAAGTCTCCAGGTGGCAGCGAACAGCAGAGTCTCTGGGAAGGAGAGGCGTTCTGCTCAGGACCTGGCAGAGCTCTTTGCTCAGGGCCCAGCCAGCTACTTCAAGTTCAAGGTGACAGACAGAGGCTGTTTGTTGAAGACTTGAACCTGCTGGTTCAGCTGGCCTTCACACACCCAGCTCTTCTGTCTCCTTCCAGCGGGGATGTCTTCTTCCTGAGGAGGCTCAAGAATGGCCTTGGACCCTTCCGGTCTCCCCATCTATTCAGCCTCATTGTGCCGGGAAGGATAAATCTCTCTCTCTGTCTGTTTGTCTCTGTCTGTCTCTGTCTCTCTCTCCCTCTCTTTCTGTGTTTTACTCAAACAATTGAGAAAGAAGACAGAAGGCTGGACAGATTTCCGGCAAGCAGACTGTGACAGTCTAGACTAGTAAAACATAGTCAACTTACTTTTTTTTTTTTTTTTTTTTTAACCAGTGATGATTAGTGACTTGTTTTGTATTTAACTGTTTTCCAATCCAGGAGCATAAGAAAGTGAAGAAAACCATGTATAGATGCTAGGCTTGGAAATGACAGCCAACTTCAGTTATTTCACTAGTAACAAGAAGGTTAAAATTCTGATCAGAAGGTCCATGTCGTTTAGATGGAAATGTGGTAAATCTTGAAAGGGTCCTACTTTTTTCCTTCTGTAATTAAAAGAAGCAGCACATCCTGTTGTTAGGTTCAGAAAAACCCTGGCAAAAAGAGAGTTGAAATCACGACGACTGTTCATGTGGCTGTGAGATTACACGGTTTCCTGGAGCAAAGAATGACTTGGACTTAGGTAGGAAAGGTTCCAATTATGGACCTGACTACATGACTCAGAACATGTTAATGCTGCTCGGAATTGCTTCCCTCTCCATAAAGGGAGCCCCTTATTTATAGAAGAGTCAGGGATCGCAATAGAATTCTAGGCACAAAAATAATTGCTAATTTGGGGCTGGTAAGATGGTTCAGTGGGTAAATTGCCTGCTGTCAAGCCTGACCACAGGAGTTCTACCCTTGGGATCCACGTGGTGGCTGCAGAGAACCAGTTCTGGCAGGTTGTCCTTTGACCTCCACAGACATGCCTTGGCATGTCTACACCCCTCCACCCAGTAAATAAACACAGCAAACAATGAAAAAGATCTTCCTTTCAGTGAAATGTTGCTTGGATGCCCAGTAAAGAACCTCCTCCCCAGAGGTAAAAGGAAGTGTCTCCCCTCCGTTTTAAAGTTACATTTATTTACTTATTATTTTACTTGGGGGTGGAGCATACTTGGAAGCCTGAGGACAAATTGCAAGAGTTGGTTGCACGTATCCACCATGTAGGTCCCAAGAATTCAACTGGAGTCCTCCGGCTTCATCTATACCTTCCTCCTCCTTTCTTTCTCCTTTCTCCCCTCCCCCACTTTTCCTTCCTTTTCCAGATAGAGCTGGGGAACCTTGGTTTGGCACCCCCCCCCCCCTATATCCTCTGCCCACGCAGCCAAGCACCGGCTACTGTAGCTTGTGAAAACTCTGTGGACGAAAGCTGCTCCCTTCGTGCTGTGAGACCCACTGACTTGGTTGTGCTCGCTGGTTCCGTCAATAATTAACATTGCTTTCACAAACCTGTGGATGCTGGAAGGCTCGCTAACTGGACCTCAGGTGCAGCCTCTACCTGGCCCTGCACCAAGAAGAGTACTGCGGATGACTTCCAAACTCCATGACAGCCCTCTTCCTCTACCTCAGAAGAGTGCCCTTCCTGTGCCTAGCCCTACCCAGGAGTTGCCACACTGCTTTCTGGCTATCCTGGGTCCTTCTACCTTACAGGCAGGTCTGTCTCTTCAGAGTTTCCTTTGCTACTTCAGGACCAGGGGAGTCACACCTCCCTGTGTGTCCCCTTTCTCTCCCTCTGGCCTTGTGGAGGCAAGAGCATCATTCTCTGCTGCTCAGGCCACAGTCTTGCTGGCTTCAAAAGCACAGCTGCTTTTTCTGTTGAATTTTCATCGTGTCCCCACTGCCTGGAACTTTACTACAAGGCCAAAGGGCTGAGCACCAAAAACTGACTCCTCCATCCCCAGGATACCCTCCGGAGTCCCTCCTTCCTTTCTTCCCTCTCTTTCTCTTCCTGTCTGTCCTGCCTCCCTCCTTCCCTCCCTTTCTTCTTCCCTTGAACTGGTGGCTTCACTCCAGTACCTGCCCCTCTACCTTCTCCCCTTAGGAACCTTCTTTTCTTCTTAATTCAACTTAATTCTTCTGTGCCTAACAGCTCAGACAAGTCCACATCAGCTGACTCATGCCAAATGCTTCTGTGACCCCCTGGCCTTCCAAGCACCATGTCCAGAGCAGACTGGTTCAGTGTCAGGGTTAATTGCTGAGGCACAAATCTGAGCTAACAGTGACCGTGAGAATAAAAGAAAGGGGGAAAAAAAACCTGGCCGACTTTGGATTCTCCCAGTCCTGGAAAAGTAGGTCAAACTGGCCTTGTCTATGGCTAGCTAGCCAGACGACTTCACCTAACATCTGGAGTCCACATGGAGCAATCAAGACTGCCTGATGGGAAGGGACATCTCAGTGCTGGAAAATGAAGGAATTCGCAAGTTCAGAGAGGATCGCTGTTAGATTTCAAGGCACTTCTACAACCCTACACCATTATCTTCAAAGTAATACTGTTTTAAATTTAAATTTAAAACGATGTACATGTTTATGTGTGGGTATGTGCACATGAGATGCAAGTGCTTATGGGGGCCAGAAGAGGGCGACATATCCTTTAGAGCTGGAGTTATAGGCAGCTGTGAATTACCTGATGTGGCTGCTGGGAACCAAACTCAGAATGTCTGCTTGAGCAACTCACACTCTTAACCACCAAGGGTCTCTCCAGCCCCTCCAACTCTCCCTTGGTTGGTCCATTTCCCACCCACTCGCTGAGAGCTGCTCTGAGGGCATTGTGTTTAAAACTCCTTTGCTCCTTCGGTGGCTTGAATGTCATCTTCCAGACTGTACTCAGTTCATGTTCATTCTGAGTGCAATCAGTGAAGACTTCCCACTGTTTTTTTTTTTTTCAGACTTGAGTAAGTTAGACTTAAGGAATTATGTAGGTGAGAAAAACGGAGCAGCTATTCTCAACGTGCAATGGCCTGGAGGAACCACACCAGTGTGGCCCCAGTGCAGGGTGGGAGAGGATGAATAATGGCAGATGCTACTCCAAGCAGTTTCATCGTGGAAGGCCTTGATGTGGGGGTAGGTCATTTCAAATGGCCACGCAACAGTTTAGCTGGACATACACTTATCACCTTACAGTTATCACCCACCATGTTATAGCTATTATACTTAAAAGTCCCAAATAAGATTCAGTTGGGTTAAAAGTTATCAGAGGGCTGCATCCCTTTCTAGAGGCTCTGGGGAACAATCCATATGCCTTTCCATCTTCTGGAGGTCTTGTTCCTGCATTCTTTGGCTTCTGGTCCCATCCTGGTCTTCAAAGTCATCTACATAAAGTCTTCAGGTCTTGTTGTCTTCTGCTTCCTTTTTCTATTTTTAGCAACCCTTGTGATTAGCCTGAGGCCACCTGGGTCATCTAGGGTCATCTTCTCATCTTAGATCAGCTGACTTACAACCTTAACTTTATCCCCTTTGACTAGAAAAGTTTTACAGGTTCTGGGGATTAGGATGTGGACATCTTCAGGGACCAGCTCTTCCGCCTGCTAGTGAGGGTGTGAGCAGAGGGGCATAATGGTTGTGGTTGCAGTTAGGGCAGCAGAGATCACGGTTGAGGGGTAGGAAGCTGGAGTGTCTTACGGGAGCTTAAGTAGAAAGCCGAGGGAAAAGACCATTTAGGTACGCAGAGGCAGCACTGTTGGTAGCTGACCTTGAAGGTCACAGGAAGGTTTAATATGGTTAAGCTTCAGAAATACCTCCTGGCTCTGAGAGAAGAACAGTGTTTGCACATCCTGGTTTGTTATAGATAATTTAGGAACAAAGGCTAAGTCTTCACATAGCATTTCTTTACTTTCCCCAAGAAGATACTTTTTTAGCTAATGAAATGAGGAGGCTGCTGGACTCAGTCACCTCTGAAGTTTCATTCAAACCAGCTTCCCTGACTCTATGAACACTGTTTCTATCTTGCTGGCCAGTGGCTTGGAGATTCTTCAGTATTGAATGAAAAGACCTTTGCAATAAAACAGAGGGTGTAAGGATTCTGTCCTTAAATACATCATCAGCCTGTGATGGCGTCCCAGCCCAAACAGCGGGTGGGCCCTCTGTGCATCCCTCTCTTCCTTTCCACTTCTTCCTTCCGTCTGCCTCTCTCTCTCTCTCTCTCTCTCTCTCTCTCTCTCTCTCTCTCTCTCTCTCTCTCTCCCTCTTCCTCTCTCCCAATAAAGCTCTAAAAAGGTAACTATGGCTGTGATTCTTCCAATCAGTACTCTCCTCCACTGGCATGGCTGCCACGGGCGACGGCCAGCCATGAGGAGCAGCACCACCGCGGAACCAACATTGGTGTCGTGACTCGGATACACCACCGAACACCTCGGACCTGCTGTGACCGCTGCCGCCTGCCGCCTCCTCCCCCATCCAGCAAGACCTCGAGACTGCAAACATGTGTGCGCATCCCTCGCCTCCACTGGACCCCTATACAGCTACCACTACTGATACCGCCATGATTCTTCACCACAGTGTGTCTGCCATTCTCGCGGCTGTAGTCTGAGCTATATTCTTTGCGACGGACACCCCAGGGGTTGTCCTCAGGCTGTCCTGACAATGGCAGGCACATTTTCGCTCCTGATGAGGGGGTAAATGGTGTCTAGGGTTCAACAGTGGACCAATTGCAGTACAGCCAAGCCCTCACTTCCCCTTGACGAAGAGGCACGGTGACTTGAGCTGATTCATAGATCTCTCTCCACTCTTTGGGGATGCCCAAGATTGTAGTCTGATCCTGGTTTGTTATTTTAATTTTTTATTTTTCTCTCGGCTACAGCCATGAGTCAAAGGGGCGGATACAATACATTTACCACCTACATTGGCAGATAGGGGCAGGCACCAGTAAACCTAGCCACATAACAGCTTAAACCTGGCTACATAACAGCATAAACCTGGCCATATAACAGCGTTGCGGGAACTCCTGCCAGCAAATGGGCAAATAAGAGTTACTTTATCTCCAAGCTTTCTGCTGAAGTTCTAACCTTTAAAAGTGCAACCTTTTCTGTCTGACTTCCGCCGGCAGTGGGCGGACTCAAATGGGTGGGCTTGGGCAGTTTCTACGACTCGACCTAACTCACCTTAACTCCACCCACTCATTCTCAAACTGCCTTGAGAAGCACAGACGGGTCTGGAAGTGGCTAAGATCCACTGCCTGTGTTTCTTATGTGCACACAGACAGGGCCCTGATCTTTGCCTTGTTTCTAATTCCAAAAAAATAAATTCTCATGCACCACAAGCTTTTCTCTTCCCAGTTCCCTGTTCTAACTCACTGTTCAGCTAATGGTACAGGACCGCCATGGAACCCGAGTCCAGAGATCATCAACATCTTGTCAAACAGAAAGTTCCCAGCCACAGCCGAGAGGGACACATGTCTCCAGAGCAAACGGATGACAGACAGCATCCCACAACGCCTGTCTACCTCGGAAGACTCCCCCAAGAGCCAACCGATGTCCAATTGTCAGCTGGAAGCAGTTTTTGGGAGGAACGACGCCCTTATTCCTATCTATCTGCTTTTTATAATAAGTGAAAGTCTGGGATGTAAGGATTCTGTCCTTAATCATGTCATCAGCCTGCGACGGCGTCCCAGCCTAAAAAGCGGGTGGGCCTTCTCTTTCCTTTCCACTCCTTCCTTCCATCTGCCCCCTCTCTCCCTCCCTCTCTCTCTCTCTCTCTCTCTCTCTCTCTCTCTCTCTCTCTCTCTCTCTTTCTCCCCACTCTCTCAATAAAGCTCTAACAAGGTAACCATGGCTATGATTCTTCCAATCAGCACTCTCCTCCGCCGGCATGGCCGCTGCGGGCGGCGGCCAGCCACGAGGAGCAGCACCACAGCGTAACCAACAGAGGGTACTATGACAACATGCCTCCAACTACCAACCCATAAAAGACAAGAGAGAGACAAGCAGAAATGTAAGATATGAACAAGGGTGTGAGGGTGTGGTCTGGACAAGGAGGGACATGATGGCAAGCATTTGAGCAGTAGGTCACTTGGGACCTGCAGTCAGGAAGCAGAGAGAGATGAATGGCAGTTCTTAGCTTCCTTCTTCCGTTTAATTCAGTCCAGGACCCCAGCCCATGCCAGGGTGCCACTCATATTTAGAGTAGTTCTCTCCACCTCAGTTAATCAGTTTAGAAATTCCCTCATAGACAGGTCCAGAGATTTTTCTCCCAGGAAAGTCTAGATCCTGTCTAGTTGACAACGTGAATCATCACACAGTCCTTAAGATTGGAAGCTGGAGCCTGGGGGCGTGTTTGGGACATCAGGCGAAGGTACAGGAGAGGCTAGAAGCATTTGCTCCTCCTCCTTCATCCCTTCCTCCCCAGGCGTTCCCTCTCCAAGATGGGGCTTCAAGTGTCATCAATTAGAGGAAGGAAGCCAGGTGGATGTGGGGAAAGCAACGGGACAGAAGGGAGCAACCACCTCTGTCACCCCACACTGCAAGAGGACAGCTGTGAAGGGAGGGGCCAGGAAGGATGGGGAAGAAAGTTAGAGATGAGTTGGTGTAGGTTTGAGTTTAGTTTGCCTCTCGGAGACAGGTGCCGTTCATGCCGGGATGTGGACAGCTAGAGTACCTGTCACCAGAATGAAAATGACAAAGTGTAGGAGTAGCGGAGATGTGCCGTGTTCATCCCATCACCCAGGTGGCCACTCTCTGTCGTTCTGAGTATGGGGTCAATCTTCTCGCTGGCGTCATGAGCTGTGAGGCCCTGCTAGTGATGCTCAGAGAGGCCCGTCTTACTGAGGGCACCCGTGTGTCCTTTCCTGTGTCGCCTCCAACGCACACACCATCAAACAGATGCAACCGTGGGCTGAGGATGCGCTATCTCAATACCGTGTGCTGGTGCTTTTGCCAAAAGCCTTTTTGCCAAAGATTTCTGAGTGGGTCAAGGATACAGGAGGGAGCGGCTCGCATGACTCCAAATGTTGCCTGACAGCCTCATGAGCACGATGAGTGCTTGCTGCCCTGCTCCTGCCCAAAGTCCCTGGGAGGACGGGTTCATTGTCTTCCCTCTCTCTTGCTACATTGGAGTTAGCCCTTCCTACAGCTGAATTAGAGCCTTGTACTTCAGCCAAAACCCAGTGTGGATTAGACAACTAAAGATGTCTTTTCAAGTGAAACAAAGAAATTTAATTAGAGCCAGGCAGGGAAGTGCTTCCAATGTGACATCTGGCTTTGTCCCCTCTCTCTGGCCCTCTAGGCCCCAGCACGGAGGTGGGGGTGTGGCAGGTGATTGGTGGGAATCTCACCAAGGCTAGATGACAGAGCAGCCTCTGGGATCTGTGGCTGTACCCATGGGGAGGAGGTCAGCATGGTATGTCCATTTGCACGTGCATGTGTGTGTCCATGTGTGCCATAGTTAGCTTCAGCTGCCAGCCTGATACAAACCTCCACACCCCTGACAAGAGGGAAACTCAGCTGCGGAACTGCCTCCTTTAGAGTTGCTCGTTGCTGTGTCTTGAGGCATTTTCTTTTCTTTAAAATTTTTTAGATTTATTTTATGTTTATGACTATTTTGCTTATATATGTATATATGTGCACCATGTGTCTGCCTAGTACCTGTGGAGATCAGAAGAAGGTGTCAGATCACCTGGAACTGGGATTGCAAGTTGTGAGCCACCAGGAGGGTGCTGGGAATCGAACCCATGCCTTTTGCTAAACTGCTGAGCCATCTCCCAGCCTGTGCGGCATTTTCTTAATTGTTGATTGATTTCCAAGGGCCCAGCCCACTGTGGGTGGTGCTATCCTTTCCTAGGTGGGTCTGTGATGAGAAAGGTAGCCTAAGATGAACCAGGGGAGGAAAAACCAGTAAGCTGAGTTCCTCCATGGCCTCCATGGCCTCTGCCTCTGCCTCAGTTCATGCAGCAGGTCACTGCCTTAAGCCCTTCCCCACAAGTTGTTTTGGTCAGTGTTTTATTATAGCAACAGAAACCAAACTAATGCAATGTGTATGTGTGTTTGCATGTGTGTGTACACAGAGCAGCACACACAACTGCTGTGTAGCAAACAGGCCAGAGGAAGGGCAAGAAGGACACAAAAGGAGACACAATGTGATAAACTGGCATTTTTCGTCTCTCCTGATGTCAGGAAGGAACAAAGAGATCTAAACATGTTTAGGCAGAAAAGTCAGTCAGTCCCCTTCACTTGTGCTACTTAATTTAATTCTTAGTTAAGTATTTACCATTTTCCCGGAGGAGCCCACAGGCAAACAATAATCGCTCTAATAAAGGCCACATGGGGAAGAAGAGGCTTGGGGTCTTCAGTGCCTGACACAGAAGCCCGGGGACATCCTAGGTAGTACCCAGCCTCTCCCTTCAATGGCCCCTCCTTGAGACTGAGCACCTGGGAGACTTAGGGTATCCTCACTCTGCAGATAGATCACACCACATTTCTCTGCCTCTGTGTCCTTGGTCAACCGAGGTGAACTCCAGTCTTCTCTCAAGCGGGGATGTCCTTCTGTGAACCCTCACAGTATCCTCGATGGGGGTCACCAAACTCAATGTCATAGTTTCTATTCTTCCGGCTGTGAGAAAATCCACCGACAGAAGCAACTGAGCCAAGGAAAGGTTTACTCTGGAACATAGTTCTAGGTACGGTCCATCCTGGTGAACAAGGCACAGCGCAGCTTAAGGTGGCTGGTCACGTCATCTCTGCGCTCAGGAGACAGAGAACCAGGAATGCTTGCTCCTTGTTGGCAGTTCAGGGCCCACACTCAGGCAACGGTGCTGCCCGCTTTCAGTGCAGGCCTTCCCCTTTCAATGAACGTAATCCACATAACTCCTCTGGATTGAAGGTAACCAGTCCTTTACGACACAGTGAGTTTGAGGCCAGCCTGGGACACATGAGACCCTGTCTCAAGAATAGAAAAGAAAAGAAAAGAAAAGAAAAGAAAAGAAACATGCTGAGGCTTCCATCTGGAAACCTGAAGCCAGGCATCGAAGGAGTGAAGACATTTGTACAGGAAAGCTGGGGTCAGGTAGGCTGCACACACTCTGATGGAGCCACACGGACTACCCCAGAACCTCAGCATTTTAGGTGCAGCACCAGGGAGGGGCTAGCTAGTCTCTGCACGAGGTGTCTGTAGGTGAACCATCTCAGGCTGTAACCTCCTGGAGGAGGAAGCTGAAGGTCCTAGTTTTTATCCATATGGATCAATTGTTGGTAAACACTGGTATTTGGACCAGAGGAAGAAGGCTTTGCTAATTTCAAGCCTGACCTACATATGGGGAGAAGCTTTGCCGATTTCCATGAGCCTGGAGCTTGGTGGCTGTGCCCATGACAACAGTATGCACTCACTCGGGACATCATCTGGGCTTCCTCCACTTCGTACACTCCGGGTTTTGTAAACATGGAGTGGAAAAAGTCTGGTTGTTAAGAGAGAAAAGTTAGCAGTGGTTTAGCAAAGACGAAGAGCAGCCAGTGTCTTCCTCGGAAGGTCCCGGAGAGCCGAGGACCACACGGACAGTACATACACCCACCGTGCAAAGGGCTGGTTTTGCTGCAATTTCCACAGTGTGTGACCTTTGCTTCGGGATGGTTCTGAGTGTTAGGGGTGGGGAGTGGCCAAGCAAGGAATCCATGGACACCAACGAGAGGGGGCATTGGCTCAAGGTGGTGCAACAGAGCCTGGGCTTGGGTACGCATGCTGTTTTATTTCAGGACTCAGTGGGAAGCTACCGGTGCCAAAGGATATGAATATTTAACATTTCCCAAGGAAACAGTCAATCTGTTCATTTTATCCTTCTGTATGTGAGGAGATGGCAAGCAAGTGGAAGACACCCAGAACAATTTAAGGTCACTGGCCTCAATAGTTACAATGAATAATGAAACAAGAGAAACATGGGAGAAGGAAAAAACCACACTAGCACTAATTGTCATTGGCAACGGAAGTCTCAGATCAAACCTTTTTTTGTTTTTCAGTCTTCTCTGTAATTAATTAGTGAGAGGAGAGTGTACAGAGTGCGTTTTTAAAATGGGAAAATCAGTTTTTAACCTCACTTCTTAAGATGCAAGTTGGGTGTTACTGGACTGATCAGATGGTTTTCTTCTAGAACATTCTGGCTTCTTTGTAGCTGTCCAGCAGTTCTTTGCTAGTCACATGACTACAGATCCTGTTATCTAGCTCTGGTATCGTTAATTATGACACTTATGGAATTTACTGGGACTGGGGTTAAGGTAAGAATAACTAAGTTAGGGCTTTGGGAACCTCGGGTTCCCTTCAGGTCTGGTTAACTACGTTTTAGTGGAAATATAGTTTTCCAGTTTATTCTAATTGAACAGTTTGTGTCTCCTTCTAACCCATTGATAACCCGTGATTTTCTTCACTAGGAATTCAAAGCATTATTATTGAATCATTTGGAAGTTGAAGGGAAATCATAAGTGTTATATTATTAGCTGTGGAAACCAAAGTCATTGTCTACCCTCTTCTCATCTTGGTCTCTATCACTAGTTCATGGATCTCACCACCATCTACCCAGAAATCTACCCTGCTATTTCATATCAGCCCTTAATCCTTCCCTTTTATTTTTTGAGACAGGAATTGAAGGGACTCTGGCCAACTCAAGTGTGGTGACATGGCTCTGGCAGGCCCTGCTCTTCTCCTCAATTCCCTCTGCCTCGCTAAAAACCATTAGATTACATTCCTAAAGCTAGCCACCAAGGTCTGTTTCCTTATTTGGCCACTTCCTCCTCCTGAGGCTGACTACCAAGGTCCAGCCATCAAAATATTGAAGTCTAGCAACCAAAAGCCCCCTTTGGCTCACCTAATTAATATGTCCAAATAAAATTAAAGAACCATCCTAGCACGGTGTTTCTCCTTTACCTTTATAAACCACCATTTGCCTAGGTGCCATGTCTGTGTCCTCTCTATCCAGAGGCAGTCCTTTGTCCTCGGGGACAAACGCCCCTGCCCCCTCTCCCTTGTCCCCTTCCCCTTCGCTCCCATCCCCATCTCCTTGGCCGTAGCATCCTAGCCCATTGGAGCACATTACACTTGCTGTTTTCTGCCCGAGTCAGAAGCAGCCACTTTAACTTTTCTGCCCCACTTAATAAAGGACCTCTCTGTGAAAACAGGTGTTTGGGTGTGGTTTGTACCTAATCCAGGGTCCAGGAGGAAGCCCCCACTGTGGGGGGGGTTGCTCTTCAGAGTTCATTCTATAGCCCAGGCTGGCCTCAACTCTGCATCCTGGAATTGCAGGCATGTGCATGGCTTTTGATGTGTTTAAAATAACTTTTTTTGGTTGGTTGGTTTGGGGAATTGAAATCACGGTCTTCTACGTGATTGGCAAGTACTTTACCAGTAGCTACAACCACTGCCGATAATCTTCTTTTGGGGAGAGTGTGGTAAGTACCAGGGATTGAACTTGGGACTTCTATAGACTGGGCAAGCACTTTAATCCTCTACATTGTAGTCAGGTGTGGTGGCGCACGCCTTTAATTCCAGAACGTGGGAGGCAGAGGCAGATGGATCTCTGAGTTCGAGGCCAGCCTGGTCTACAAAGTGAGTTCCCGGACAGCCAGGGCTACAAAGAGAAACTCTGTCTTAGAAAAGAAAGAAAGAAAGAAACAACAAAAACCAGCTGGCTCTCCTGGCCTCGGGCCGGTAGGATTTGCTGAAGGAGGCAGAGGCACGAGGATCGGGAGTTCGAGGACAGCCTTGGATACAGATTTTAAAAGCAAACAAACAAACAACCACAAGCTTTTCTGCATTGCGTCAGGCATCAGATCCCTTCTGTTCTGACACCAATTTATGTCTAGAATTTATATCATTTTTTTTCTTTCTTTTTCCACCCCCCAGATCAAGCCTCCTTCATCATCTTGACTAGTTTCCTTTCCTCTGGTCTCAGCACCTCAGTACAAATGCCAAGAACCTCAGACTGAGATCCCTCAACTCCTTGTCTCCCCTTTGCAAATGCCCGAATTATCCCCTGGGCTTGGAGCTCAGGGCCTGGGGTTGAGGTGAGAACCTGCCTGACATGTCCACCTTGGCATCAGCGCCCTCCATCCAGCCTGGAGACTGTCAGTCAGCACAGGGCTCTGTTGCCATTCTCTCCATCCATCATCCGCTCCAACCACACAGTGAGCTCCTACTGCGGGCATGGCAGAGAACAGGACATATCTTACCTTCCTCAGAAACACTGCCAATTCTGCCAATGTACATATTTACATAATAGCTTTGTGGGGACAGGGGCTTGCTAGGTAGCACAGGCTGGCTTGAACTTGCCATCCTCCCGTATCAGCCCTCCGAGTGCTGGAATTACAGGTCCTAACCACAACACATAGCCTGATGCATATGAAAAATTCTTATACATTTAGGGAGATGAAGATACCACCAACTTCCCTTATAACTCCAGGTACTTTTTGTGTTACTTAAGAAACACCTTTTGCTTCTAAACCCTGATGGAACTCTTCCACAGAGCAATTTTGCTAGAGAACTCAGGCTAGAAATAAGTGTATGTGAATTCAAATCCTAGAAGCCGGACAACTTAGCTAACTGTGATGTTTCCGTTTGCTCATCTGTATAATGAAAATAGCAGGAGGCTTTACTTCCTAGATCGCTGGAAGGTTTGAGATGCTAGAACAGTTAAACGTATAGAGTGGCTCCTCAGTAGTTAGTAGGTGTACAAAACTACGGTTATTTTACATTCTTATTTATTTAGTTATGGGGACAAGGTCTCATTCTCTCACTCAGTGTGAGCTAGAGTGCAGTCTGTAATCCGGTCAGGCACCTGATTTGTGGCAAACCTTCTGCTGCTGTGGCTTCCTGCTGGGATTACAGGTGTGAGCCACCATGCCTGGCTTGTTTGCTCTGTAGGATTAGTTCTCTCATTTTCTCTCTCTCTCCCTCTCCTCCCCTCTCTCTAAGTGTGCATGCATGCACACACAAATGTGTGTGTGAGGCCGGAGGGTAAACAACGGTAAGATTGTGAACGACTAGGGGAACTTTTGAAGTTGGACTAAATGCATTTTACATTATGATATGGCCACAGGTCTATGGGGGCTAAGGAGTGGAATGTACTGGTGTGAATGAGAATGCTCCCATGGGCTCAGATGCCTGAACACTTGTTTGCCAGTTGTTGGAACTGTTTGGAAAAGATTAGGATATATATATAGCCTTGTTGGAAGAGGTGTGTCACAGAGAGCAGGCTTTGAGGTTTCCAAAGATTTGTGCCATTTTGAGTTGGCTCTTTCTGTCCCCTACTTGTGGATCAAGATGAAAGTGCTCAGCTCTTCAGGCCACCATGCCTTTGCTCCAGCATTATGAATTCTAACCCCCTGAAACCATGAACCCAGTTAAACGCTGTCCTTTACGAATTGCTTTGGCTATGGTGTCTCATCACAGCAATAGAAAATTCAGTACCTTCATCACTGTTCTGTTGCTGTGAAGAGACACCATGACCATGGCAAGTTTTGAAAGAAAGCACTTAATTGGGGCTGGCTTACGGTTTCAGAGGTTTAGTCCATCGTCATCCTGGTGGGAGCATGGTGGCATGCAGGCAGACATGGTGCTGGAGAAGTAGTTGAGAGTTCTACCTCAGGATCCACAGGCAGCAGGAAGAGACACTGGAGAGACACCGGGCTTGGCTTGGGTTTTTGAAACCTCAAAGTCTAGTGGCATACATCCTCCAACAAGGCCACCCTCCTAGTCCTTCTCAAGTAGTACTACTCCCTGTTGACAAAGCATTCACATACATGAGCCTATGGTGGCCATTCTTATCCAAACCACCACAGTAACTAAGCCATGTTAATCTCAGGTGGTGTTCCTCAGGCATTGTCCTCCTTTGAGATAAGATCTCTCACAGGCCTAAGAGTTTTCAAGTACGATACATTGGCACCCAGAAAGCCTGCTCCTCTTCCTCAGTACTAAAATGACAGCTGTGGGCCACCATATCTAGTGTTGTTTTTTCCCCATAAATTCTGTCCTGGGAAATCAAACCAAAGTCTTGGAGCTTAGCAGGCAAGCGCTTTGGTGACAGAGTTCTTTCCCTGGTTCCTCCTGCAATCAGCTCTGAAATTCATTTCCATTTATGGTAGAAGTTGTGAACCCAATGATACATTATTTTTTACATCAAAAGACAATCATTGCAGACCTGTTCTAAATCTTCCACAGCTTCTCTCTGCTTCCAGAGCCACAAGGTGATTCCTTGCCATTTTCTTTTCACTGTGGCTCTGCTTCCTGCCCTCCTTCTGGGTTTTTATTTTAACTCTATCATCACAGTCCCTTTGAGATCCCAAACACACCGCTCTCTTCTCCTCCCAGGCTCCTTTGTGTTTCTATCTTTTCTTTCAGTCCTTTGTTTCTTCTGTTTTATAGAGCTGTCTCATGTGATTTGAGGATCCCCTTGGCCATCCGACAGGAAAACCACCATTCTTCCTGTTCCAGACAAGCCAGCACACTATTTCGGCCCCGGTTCCTTTTTCTTGTTTTAGGTATCTCACTTTGGATCTGAGAGTTGATGAATCACCCTTATTTCCCCCTAGAACATGGGAATTATTGAACAGAACTGTCTTCTATTTGTATACAGATCATATTTCCTGACCCGGAAGAGCTATACTGATATTTTTTTTTCTTAAAAGAGAAAATGACAGTGTGGGCGGGCCGTGTCCTCCTCCTTCTTAGGGGTCAGCATTCTACTTCTGTCCTAAGCGTGTACTGTCTATTGGGGTTGCCAGGCCGCCTTTGGTGGGACCGCGTCCCCAGTGTCTGGAACCACATCTGTAAACAGCAGGGCCTGATATAAGCAGGGTGACTTGGTGGAGGAGAATTCTGCTGACGCTGTGGAAGGCTGTCTCGAGTCCTCTAGAGAGCCACAGGATGGGGCTGGGCCAGAGAGGGGGACATCAGGGGACCTGGCAGGAGGGCCCAGCTTTGATCGGTGTTGAAAGCCGGGGAAGACCGAGGTTTGCCAAGCTGGCTTGAAGTCCTGGCTTCGGCACTGGCAGAGCTACACACCTGGATTGCTCTTCTGCTGGCTTGCCCCTGTGGTCTCACGTCAACTCTAACCTGTCCACGGAGGGCTTTTGAGATTCTCATCGACTGTGGGGATGGGACACCGAAAACCCTGGGAATTTAAACATGCATGCCAACCGTTTAAAGGTAGGCTCCAAGGCCATGAGGCTAGGAGCTCCAGTGGGCTGCTGGCCTTCTGTTGGTGGCTTCAGCACTTACCACACAGTGTAGATGAGTCAGGTAAGTGGCTTTTCTGAGGTTTCTTTGGTTTTTCTTTTCTTTTCCTACTTTGATATTATGAGGATTTATTATTTTTTTCCTTTTGGGCCTGGGCATGGAAAAGCTGTCTGTTGGACGTCTGTGTGCCCATTCTGTCAGGTGGTGAGGCAGTTTCTTTCCATGTCAGATGCTCCTCCCTCCCCACTTCACTGGCACTTTTTGGGCTGGTCTAACTTGGAGAACATCTCTGCCTTGGTCCCCTGCCATTTCTCCAGAGATTCACAGCCACTGAGCAGTTTTTAGGAGGGGCACAACCCAATTACAAAATCCCAAGGCTTTGTTAGACACTAGTCCAAGCCAAGCTCACTGAACTGTGGAGGAGAGAAGAGCGGGAGAACCTGAGCCAGAGCAAACACCAATGTAGCACTTTTTGCGGGCCACAGCAGTGCCGTGCATGTTACAGGGGATACTTCAATCTAAAATGTGTCCCAAAGGGCAAATGGGTCATTTGAGAAAGATGGTTCTGCTCCAGAATGACATTTGGAGATGACATTGGGACATACAGATGGAGATGTCTTGGGGACAGATGTGACTCCTGGTCCACAGTTGGCTCCACACAACCTGAAGTCCAGCCTTAAGATTCTGATTAATAATCCTCCAGGATGAACAAAGAAATCACGAGGATGAGCTCGTGCACACTGAGGACTGAATAAACGCACAGAATAAGAGCTGATCATTCGTGCAGATGTTAAGTACGTCAGTGAATGATCTTTTTTTAAAAAATGACAATGAGTGGAATGTGTTCCATTGGCTTTAATTAGGTGTCAGCCTTCTCTTTCCCTTTGCTAAATGTCTACTCTGTGTGGAGATTGGCAGGCTGCTTCTGGTGGACCTGCAGTCTGCCCTGTTCCCTAGGTGACAGAACACAGACCACATTGTTGAGCTTGAGTCTCCAGTTCCCCAGGCAGTCCAGGTGGGTTCTGGGACTTAAGGGTTCACAAAAAGCTTTCCCTAGCTCTGAGCTTTCACAGGTGGAATGGCGTTGGGCCTACAGGGTTAAGGAAAACCCCACTGTTTAGCATTTCAGTCCGAGGGCCAGTCTTGATCAGGAGAGGCCAGTCAAGCATTCAAGGCTACACACTGAGTGGAAGCCCCAGGCACTAAGCCTTCCTTCTTCAGACAAGCTATGTTTCCTCTTGGCCTGGGGCAAATCTCTACGGGCCTGTCTGGCACAGGTGGGCAATGCCACCCTAAATTGCTCAGGCTTCTTGTGAAGTCTATTAGCAATTGCAAAACACAGGTGCTATGCTCAAGATCTCATTTAGTCTCCAGGGTAAAGTTCTGGGTAGGCTCCACCCTCTAATCCCGACAGCTAGACTGTCCAGCAACTCCTTGGAGTCAGCCGGAGCTGGACTCAAACATAGATGCTTTTCCTGCAGAGATCTGGCCCTAACCACAGCACTCTTTGGTCTGACCATCAGACACAGTCTCCTTCTGGCTATGGTGGCAGCTGATGGCTAGCATCCTTATATGGTATGTACTAAGAGCATATGAATTAGCCATTTTTTGACCTTTCCAAATATCAAATGAATTTTAACAAGCTTTTATATAAAACTGACCTTTATTACAATTTAAAAAGAACAAAGACAAGTTTATAAGTGCCTTTAATTACAACGTACCTGTTATTTACAAGTAATTATACTTTTAATATACAACTTGAATAAGGTTCATTACATGTAAACTAGAAGACATCACGAGTTAAACTGCAGCCTTTATGACTATTCAGAATTGACATATTACCATCAGAGACAGAAAACAAACACCCGTGTCAGTTCCTTAGGTACCATTACTGAATGAAAACTCGGGATCTGGCCAGAGAAGAGGAGTAGAAATATGCTTAAATTGAAACATGACAAAAAGTATTGCTATTATCTAATCCTAAATACAAGGTACCGGATCATTAAAAACAATGCAACCTTAATTTGTGTAGCACCTTTCAAGGAGGCCGAAGCATCCGTACTTGTTTATAGTGTCTTACTTGTCCTCCAAACACCCCGTGAGGTAGGCAACGGTTGATTATCATTCCCCCCATCTTGTCTTATGGAGAAAGCGAGGCTCAGAGAAGTCCCATCATTTGCTCGAGGTCCCGTGGTAAAGCTGATGATGGAACAGAGACCACAGCCCTGTGCTCTTGTCTCTAAAACCAATAATTCTCTTCAGACTCAACACATTAAGTCACGCTTCCAAGAAAATTTTAAACTGTGCTCCCTGCTCCCCACAAATTGTTGGAACATGGTAGGCAAGAAGAAACCCCTGGGATGATGGCAGACAGATGCTGTGTTCTGCTAGAAAGGCTCTGGGAGTTTTGTTCTTCTATTCCAGGAGTGGATCTTTGAAAACAGCTGAAGTCTTAAAAAGTACCCTTGAAAGACTGCTTCTCCTGGTTACAGATTGCAGCGATCATGACCATACTACGTTTTCCACACACTTGGCTTACTCTTGAGTTCCAAAGAAAATATCTAAGGAACAATTTTAATGTTTGAGTGAATTGTCCTCATTTATACACATTCACTGTTCACATCTTAAGACATTGGTTCTCAACCTGTGGGTCATGACCCATTTGGGGTTGTATATCAGATATCCTGCATGTCAGATATTTATATTACGAGTCATAACAGTAGCAAAGTTACAGAGTAGCAACAAAATAACTGTATGGTTGGGGTCACCACAACATGAAGAACTGTATTAAAGGGTCCCAGCATTAGGAAGGTTGAGAACCACTGCCTTAAGAGATTTCAAGTGGCAGGTGGGGAGCGGGGATAGGATATTTTTGAGAGACAAACAGAATCAGGAAGCTACTCACAACACTTAGTTCTAATTTTATTTTTTGTCCCCCTTCAGAGTTAAATGTATATTTGATACTTAAAAAAAAAATACTAAAAATACATGGAATGATTGGAGCCCCAGACTCAACGTTCCAGGCATTTTTTGTGTAGCATCTCTCTTAGATAAACACTGTGAATGCTTTCACAATCCTCCTGGGTAGCTGGCAGCCCTCTGTGAAGTAGCATGGAGGAACTGATATTCTAGACTGACTTCAGGGGATAGAAGAGAAATAGAGCAACAGAAGCCTACATTACAAAATGGAAAAGGCCTAAGTGATGGGGAATGTCACATCAGGTTCACCAATGGGTTCTACATGGAGCTGGGTCAGGAATGGACAAAGTCATCAGTGACCTTTTCTTGGAGCTTGAGAAGCAGGAAATTAGAGGTGGTCATTCCAGAGCCACAGTCAGTGGTTTCTCGCTGGCTGGTGATGGGTGCTGGGAGAGAGAGGACATGCTGCAGAGATGGCACAGAGGGGTAGCTGGGGAGATTTCCATTGGTGGGGAAGAGGTCCTCAGACAGATGGACAAATGGACAGAAGGCCATCTGTGCAGGAGCAAGCAAAGTGAGGTGGAAAGAAATACAACTTCACACCCTAGTGCTTCTGCCTCTAGACCATCAGAGCTAGGGAAGAACTGTAGGATTCTGAGGCAGTGTGGATAGTTTTGAACATATAAAACCAAATTTTTAGTATTTCACTTTTGAAAACCAACTCCTCACTCCTCCATGAACTGGATGATCAGAGACAGTTACAAAGATCTGCAGACAGCTGGTGGGTGCTCTGAGTCTTGAATTGTTTTGTACTGTACTTGAGTAAGAGAAGTACCTTTGAACTGGTGTGGAACCCAAGAAACATGTTACAGTTAACCATCCTTACGAGGGAAAGTGATTGAATGAGAAATACAAACCCTACTTATGATAGTGTACTTATCAGGCTGTATTTCAAACTCCCCCAGAAAACATAAGGCATGTAAATGCGACATGATTATTTAACAGATGACAACATTTTCCTGTGACCATTTAATAGATGAGTCTGAGGAGGGACAGTCATCAACCTACATATAAGGTGACTTGAGATAACTGGAATAGTTTATTTAGAAACAGGGTCTTGCCATGTAACCCAGGTTAGCCTTGAACCCAAGACCTTCCAGCCCACTCTCCCAAATTATAGGATTACAGGCATGAACTACCATACCCAGCTCCTATATCTTAAAACCTACAGAATATCAGTGACAATCCAAGGAAGAAGTCTGTATTAGGATAGATGAATATTAAATGGAATGATCTTTAATATTATCTTTTAAACAAAATTGTACTTCCAATTTTATCTGATATTAAGAATCTGAACAAATATTTCTCAGTAAAATGAAAGAACTTGAAAAACAATAAAATACAAATATTTAGAGGTAAGATGTAAAAAATAAAAATACAAAAGACTTGAAAATGAGCAAAAATAGGATTAAAAAAACTATACAGGTGTTGTTTCTCTTTTAGACCATGATTTTTAACATTTTATTTCCTAATTCCAGATAAAAATAACTTTCCTGGGTTCTGTCCTGATTTCTTTACTTGTAGTATAGAGTGTTTTCAGCTTGTCTGATGCTCTGCCGGAATAATGCCCTGAGGAAGATACGGGCCCCAGCAAGGAAGGATGCAGAGGCCACTGTAAATAAATCCACATTTGATTTTGTCCAGACATGTTCCTATTTTCACATCAGTTACTCACTAACACCCAAAATTACACTTTCTTTTATTTTTTTAAAATAATTTGCTTATTTTTACTTTATATACATTGGTGTTTTGCCTACAGGTCTGTCTGTATGAGGGCATCAGATCCCCTGGAACTGGAGTTAGAGACAGTTGTGAGCAGCCATATGGATGCTAGGACTTGAACCCGGGTCCTCTGGAAGAGCAACCAATGCTCTTAACCACTGAGCCATCTCTCCAGCCCCCAACATTACATTTTCAATGTCCCCTTGGCACAGTATAATATACCTGTCAGGGTTTCCAGGAAATAACCCTCAATACAGACTGTGACTCCGGCAGCCAGCTCTAAGCTGTCTGTGTACCAGAAACCAACCCTTTCTGAAGAATGGCACCCCGAGATCACAGGGATTCCTATCCTCCATCACAAGGAGCATTGGGATCAGTGTCATCTACCCATTTACAAATCCTGCTTCAGTCTGGAATCAGCTGCTGCACGGTCACAAGTCAGGCTTTGTCCCTCCTGCTGCAAGTGTTTGGGTTTGAACAAGGAATAAAATAGATCCCCCGTGGGATCACTGGCCTCAGAGCCGGGGCGGCCACCTTGCCTGCAGCCCAGCTCAGGGCTTCTCTTTTGTTGCTTTTGGCTTTCTCTCTTCCTTGACACATGCAGAGTAGTACACCTGTTTACAGTCTTTTCTCAAACTGAATATGCATTGAGTCTCAAGTATAACAAAGGCATCTTCAGACAGCATTGTTTGCCAACCGGGAGAATTAAAATCTGAATGTATTCATTGGGAAAGCTCAGTGGAAGCAGCCCAGGAAGGCGTCCCATAACTACCAAATGAAACGGATGGAGAATAGTTTCTTTGAATTCTGCTGCTCTGACACAAGCTCATCACACTGGTACGATAAACTTAGCAAACATATAATAGAACACAGACTAATTAGTGCCAGAGCCAGCAACACAGAATACATACATATGTACATACATACACATGTGTGTGTACATACAGTTCATGACTGGTGAAGGCGGGGGGGTGTTCTAATTATACAGGTGAAAATCAAGTAAGAGAAGTACTCTGGCATGCTGGTGAGATTTTAGTTCTGTGTTGATGGCTTATTGTTATTTAGCACTCAATTAGAATTTACTGTGGGAGAATGCAACTCTCTTGAATTTACTGTAGAACAACCATGAACCTCTTTCTCACAAAGATTATTGGTATTATTTAGAAGTGTTAGAGACTTAATGATATGATTTAGATAAGGACAAGTCAAAAATATGCAGCCAACATGTTTATAAAAATGACCTTCTTTCAGAATTTCTTAAACATTTCACATAAGACAGCCTATGCTTTCTTATGATTTACATTTGGGAAGTATGTGAAGCAGTATAAAATGCTTTCCTCAGACTTTTAACAGTATTTAAAGAAAAAGAAATAACCACTTCTAGATAGAATTATAATTCTGATTTAGAGAAAAAAATCCTCTGATTTACTTTTCTCTTTGTAGATAAGTTCCCACAAGCTGGGTATGATCAGACACACATTGTGGATATCAGCCGTGAATGTTTCTGTATACGGGGCAGTCTGCTTTGGTTATTACTGTCGCACACACTTAAACTCTGTAATATTTAGGTTAAGACTTTAAAACAGACCACAGGATCTGTCCAGCTCAGACAGGAACACAGATTTTTGAACCAAGTAAAAGAGTAAAAAGCTACAACAAGACAAAACAAAAAAGCCCTGGATAATCAAGTCGAACAATGAGGAGACACCAATCAATACACACTGATTATGTGCCTGAAGCTCAGCTGAGCCAAGCTGACCGTCCTTGCCTGCTCCTCCCCCAGTCCTCACAGCCATTGCTTATTCTTTTGGAACTTGTGTCGAGGGCCTTCCAGTTCCTTGTAAAGCACACTTAAGATACGATCTGTCACAACTTATTCATGGTTCTCAAACCAGGAGAGTGCATATTTTATGACTGTTTTGCATATATATTTGAAAACTCCGGGGACATTCTGACGACGAGATTTCAAGATGACATGACTATTGATAATGAATTTGTCTCTAAAGAGTTTTATACATAGAGACCACACCAGCTTCCCTGCTAAGTTAAGACTTTGTATAAAACACAATCAAACCTCTGAGCCGTAAGGTGCCTGTGAAGAATGGTGCTGTGGCAAGCACAGACTGGGAGTGCCCTGTGTCATGGGTAGCACCACGTGCTAAGGCGACACTTGTGACCCAAGAGACGCTTGGGTCAACTCATTAATACCTAGCGGTGGAAGTCAGTGTTTGCGGAAGATCCTTGCCCTCTGCTGCTCCTGGGGCTGGCGGTCCCCTGCTCGTGACCTTCCGATCGGCAGTGGTGATGCTTATCCGTGTGGCATCGTCACGGGTTGACGGACACCACCTAAGAGAGCTGAGTTTGAAGTCCCACAAGCGTGGCATACAGCAGCGACAGAAGTTTATGAATACGGGATGGGAACAGGCCACAAGCCGGGCACTTCACCCCCTCAGTCACACTCGCTGTCACAAGAAGGGAAAACAGCATGATTATTAAGTCATTGGAGTCAGATGTCACGGCAGTGGGGGGACCGGCCTCTCTCTTTGTCTGTATCGGTGCAGGAAGGCTTCCTGTCTGCACTTCGGCTAGGCTCCTTTTGAAATGAGAAGTGAGCGCGGCTTCCCATGTTGGCCTTGGAAGATCTACAGATGACTAAATTCAAACCAGGCAGAACTTTTCATCGGAACTTCTTCGCCCTGGTTTTTGTTAAATGAAGGAAAAAAAAGCCTAACAGGCAATTTGCACTGTCAAGTGCTGCACTGTGGATACCACCACTGGTGTTCTTAAAGGCGTCATCGGCCTTCAGTGAAAGTCGGATACATTCAGGAAGCTCAAGATTCCTGAGTCGGATTTTGTTCTGTTTTAACACTGACTATTTCAGTAGCGTCCGTCACAAACACTGACACACTTACTTTTCCCTACTGTATTTTCGCCACCAGTGGCCTGGGTGTTTTGGATCTGGAGCTCCCAGTACCGTTTGGAAAGCTGAGTCGTTACAGGTCTTCAATGTTGTATTACTTGTTAGAGAAAAGACTAAAAGCCGCTCATAATTATCTAGTTTATGTGCTTTATGGTGTCCTTTCAAATTGAGAGTATAAATCATTGTACATAAAATCAAAATAGTTAATATATATTTTCTGGCACTTTCTAGAAATTAGGCATGAAACATAAAACATCTTATAAATTTATATAATAAAATAAATGCTTACATTTTACTCTTAGACTACTATCAGATAACAGGAAAGTCACACACGTGGGCAGCAGAGATCACTGGAAACACAAATTCGTGTCCACAGCCCTTTAGGGATAGACACCATGGCTGCCATCCGCACATGTGGCCTGGGTCCCAACATGAGCACTAAGGCTCTGCTTGGAAGGAAGAGCCCTGGGCTTACACAGCTCCAGAGGTACCGTGGTAGTCACTGGAAATTCTGAGAAGGCTTTGACAAATTTCTGAACACTGTTGGGGGAAGGTTTGGAACAGAAAAAAATAGAAAAAGTGTCTAAAGTCCCTCAAGTACCTTGTGAAAAGACTGCAGTGTCAAAATCAGGAGCAAGGACCCCAGAGATTCCAGGGACACCCACCCAGACCTAGCAGCCTGCACAGTCCAGATGCCCGGGGACCAACAGGGCAGGTCTGGGAAGAGGGCGATCTAATGGGAACCAGCGGCCAGCTTCTCACCATCATAACATCTAGCTGAAGGCCAGCGCCAAGCCTGTGGGAGACCGTCCTTGGAATGAACCACAGACGTGGGGAGGTTTCAAGGGGTGAAATGCCAGATATTTTAGCACTAGGAGCAGACAGAGAAAAGGAGAGTGAGGGAGAAAACCCTGGCTGGTCTGCAGGGCCGTATCCCAGGCAGAAGGAATTGCATCACTGGTGGGTGGAGCTTCCCCTCACAGCCTGCCTTCCTCTGTGGGATGCGAGGCCCCAGGTACTCAGGGTTCCTTGGGAGCATGGGGTCCTGCCCTGACAGGTGGGGCTACCCCTTACTGTTTCAGAAGCTGAGGAACAGCTGGGAACCTGTACCTGACTTCGGTTAACTAGAGCAACGTGAGACGGACGTCACTTCCGGCAGCCCTGTCCCGGGACTCTTCGGGACTACTTTCTGGGTCTCTAGAGCCTGGTGATATCTCTGCAATGCTGCAAGTCCCCAATGCTCTCGTAGTCATTCTCCTTGGGGACAAGGTGGCCATTGGTCTCCAGAGGGACCTTTTCTTCCTCCCTGTTTAGAGTCTGTATGGCTTCATAGTCAGGCTCCGGCTCCCCACTGGGCCTCCCTGCTGGGAGAAGTGTGCTGATGCTGTTGGGAGATTTCTCGAAGTCTTTCACAGTGGCATAGAGGTCATTACAGGAAGAGGATGACCTCTGAGGGGGCCCCTGCTTGGAGTGGCAGGTAAACTCTGGCCCTTTCGGAGCTGGTCCCGGTTTGTGTGCTGACTGTCCGGGTTTGTTCACGGAGGAATACATCGCCGAGATCTAGGGAACAAAGAAATGAATATGCTGCCCGAAAGCTGTGACTTCCTCCCCCCCTTCTTGGTGATGAGCTACTACACGGCACACCCCCGAGTTACCGTTGTCACCAATATGAATTCTAAGTATGTTACTAGAGAATAATCAGACTGTCTTCTCTTCTGTACATCACTCATACTTGATTAACCCTACAAACCCAGTTTTGTGGGTTTCTCACGGGACCAGATGGAACTTCTGTGATCGGTAGAAAACCCACTAGAGGGAGGTCATGGAATCACAAGAGATAGAGTAGGAGGGGACTGCATGGGCCCGTGAGGGGCACTCCAGAGGTGGAGTGTGAGCCTGAAGGTGGGGAGACCCCTGAAGGGCCTTGGCAATTGGCCGCCCCTGGGAGCGGGAGGCAACAGGGATCAAAGATGACTCCTAGGTTTTGCCTTGTGGAGACAGATAGATGATCGTTTCCCTTCCTTAGGAAAAGGAACTTGTAGGAGCTGAGGCAGTATCATCTGAAGAAAGTATGTCTTGAACTCTGAGACTCTTCATCTTCCAGCCCTGCACTCCAGAACTCCCTGGCTCTGTGTGTGGGTCTCCACAGGACCAAGTGCCCACACTGGGCATGCCACTCCAGCCTTGTGCAGCAAGATTAGGGAAGGGGTCTGGTGCTCTGTCTGAACCCAGCTTGATGTGTATCATAATCGTGGCTTCTACATTTCGAAGGCACCACTAAAAGTCTCAATTTTTACCCTGGTTCTTGCAAATTCACCGTCTGTTTTCACTGGTTGCTTTAAGTGTTGTCAGCCTTAGCCTAATTCATCTTTCCAGAAGCGACCAGCATCCAACATTCCTCACAGAGACAGTTCCCCGTCTTTTAGACAGGATCAAATTCCCTGTTCCCACCCATCCCAACTTTGGGATTTCCTTCTAGTGTGGTCCCCTAGCTGTTAACTAAACTCCCTCTCCTTCTTTTTCTGACCCCAGTTCTCTCTCCTCTTCATGTTCGTCCCACACTTCCTCCTGCCTAGCATTCTCCTGGCTCACCACCTCTCATGTACCTTCCCGTGCGAAACCAACATCTCAACCCTGACACCGACACTGAAGCAGAGGCTTGGGAGCCTGTCAGTTCTTTCAAACAAGGGAAGCAGTCAGGAAATGTTTATCCTTGGGAAGAAGCACTATTTTTCCTTTTTTGGTGGGTAGGAGGTCTATTTATGCAGTCCAGGCTTGCATTGAACTAAATATCCTCCAGCTTCAGCCTCTTGAGTACTGAGACTATGTTTGTGAATAACCGTGACTATGCAGTGTTTTGTGTGTGTGTGCGTGCGTGTGTGTGTGTGTGTGTGTGTGTGTGTGTGTGTGTGTGTGTGTGTGACTAACTATGACTCTGCAGTTATTAAACAACCATGACTGTGCAGTTTATTTCCTGACTAATCGTGACTATATAGGTATGGAACAACCATGACTGCGCAGGTTTTTTGTTTTTGTTTCCAACTTGATATGAGCTAGTCATCTGAGAGGCGGGAACCTCAATTGAAAAAAGGCCTCTATAAAATCAGCCTGTAGCCAAGTCTGTGGGGCATTTTTAAAACTGATGATTGATGTGAGAGAGCCCAGCCCACTGTGAGTGGTGCCACTTCTAGGGTGGGTGGCACTGGATTGTATAAGAAAGCAGGCTATGAGGAGCAAGTCAGTAATCATTACTCCATGGCCTCTGCTTCAGTTCCTGCCTTTAAGTTCCTGCCTCGACTTCCCTCAGTGATGGAGTATGACCTGAGAGTTGTAAGCTGAAATAAACCCTTTCCTCTCCAAATTGCTTTTGGTTATGGTGTTTTATCACAGAAATAGAAACCCTAACTAAGACAATACTCCATGAGAATTTCTGTGTATGTGTGAGACCAAGTTTCATGTAGCCCAGGCTAGCCGAATGTAGCCAGGGTTGGCCCTGAATTTCTGATCCTCTTGCCTCTACCTCCCATGTACAATGGTTGCAGCTGTTTGCAATCACATTGGATTTATGATAACTGGGGTTATAGATTTTAATTTTATTTTTTATGTTTTATTTTAAAAATTATATAAGTGAGTGAATGTGTGTGTGTGTGTGTGTGTGTGTGTGTGTGTGTGTGTGTGTGTGCAGATGCCTGTGGATATCAGAGGCATTGGTAGGCACTGGATTCCCCTGGAGCTGGTGAGACAGGGGGTTATGAGCTGCCCAGCCTGGGTAACTGAACTCCTCTGCAAGAGCAGTACATGCTCTTAACTGCTGAACCATGTCTTCAGCCCTTTGATGTCTATATTTTCTAGAGATTTTTTTTTGTTATTTGAAAAGAATTGAAATTTACCTCCTCTTCTGTAAGAGTCGGATCTTCTTCCCGAGACTTATATGACAAGGAACTAAATCTCTGTCAAAAAAAAAAAAAATGCAAACCAAAGTAAAGCAGTTTGAAGCCGACAGTTTAACCTACCTTCTGCCTATGTCTACACCAACGCTTTCAAGTGATCTCTACAGACTACGGGCAATTATGTGTCTCTTGCATCAGCTGTTGGCACACTCTGGCTGCCCAGCCACATCACTGCCACACAAGGTCATCTAATACTCCAGTGTGCAGGTGGAAACAAGCCAGTGATTTTTAAACCACGGATTTGGTTCCTAATCACCACCAAGGGAGGGCTGATCGAGGTGGGGGACGGTGATAATAAAGCTAGCCCTTTTATACAACATGTCCCATCTAAGAGCCAGCCGGTGTCACCAGTAGGAATGCCCACAGATCTCACAACCTCCCCTGGCCTTGTTTCTCAATGATTTTGTTCCCAGTTCTTCTACGACTTAGGCTCTGGCTTATTAACTAATTCTAATACACTTCTTATCTTAATTCTTGATTCCAACAAAAACGCATCCATCCAGACCCTCTCTCCCCCACTCTGACAGCATGCTCCGCCGCCTCCCAGTGCCTCTTCACTGCACCAGGCCTTTAGTTACCTGGGCCCTCTCTGTCCTCCACCACCAGCTCCTAGAAATCCTTTCAGACCCGCATTCCTCATTCCAACTCTTCTTTTTAATTCCGGATTCCAACAGTTCATCAACACTTAGTTGTGATGCAACTGTCTTTCCATTTCTCCTTGTGGTATCTCTTTCCTGCTTTACCAAGTATTACTCTATAGTCAGTCGTCACAACTGGGGAGACTCAGGTCCCTTCCCTGCTGCTGAGCCAGTGGGCAGGCCCTCACAGTGGCTCTGGGTCTTAGGCCACTCGACTAAGATACTCCGCATCTGCTCTTCCTCGCAGGCCCATTTACTTGGCATCTTCTCCTCTTTCTCCATCCCACCCCCCCATCCTCACCTGCCCACCACAGCACCACCTCAGTCACTGACAGACGGGACGGCCTCGCTTCTGGATTCTCTGAGAAAACTGAGAGGGGCAAATACTCTACCCCACCCCTAGCAGCCCTGGTGTCCTTCTGTCCCCAACGGGTTACCACACGTGAACATGCTTGCCATGCCCTGCTCTCAGCCGTCCCTCCTTCACACTGGATCCCGTCCTCTCGCACTGCGTGTGAATGCTCTTCTACCTCTCTCCTATTTTGTCTACAGCACCAGATTTTCTCCCTTGGTGGGGTCATCTCCACTGATGTGTAAACATGCTAGACACCAAACAAAACAAACCACTGTACTTCCATCTTTTCCTCACCATCATACAACAAAGTCTCAGATTACTGTCCTCTTCGAACCCATTTCAGCTGTGCTTCTACCTCCATGGTCGGAGGAACTGTTTGTCTGGTCCCAAATGATGGCCACATCGGAACGATGACTTGTCCTGTGTGAACTGAGGTCTCGCCTTCCTCTTCAAATACTTTCTTTACTCAGTCTCCAGCAACTCCCGCCCTCTTTCCTTGTTCTTATTTTGGTTTCTCCTGCTGTTCCCCCCATCCCCAGATTCCTGTTCTTGGGACTCTTCTGGCCCTAGTATTCACTCATGCAAAATCCCATGTGCTTACCCACAGTTCTGCTGCCAGTTCTAAATCGTGTGAATCCAGTCCCTGCCTCCCCTCTCGGCCCACTCACCTCCCCAGCTGCCCTGAGGTGTGTCACCACTGGGGCCAGTCCTGAGCTCTAGCTTGCTCCAGCTCCTGCCGCCTGAGATACTCTATCTTAGTTCACGGTGGTTCCCTGTGCCCACAGGCTGTGCCAGCCCTCAGCTCGTGGCTCTGGCTAGACCCTCTCATCATTTCTGCTGCCTCTGTCCTAACCGCGGCTCCTCTAGCTCTGGTTATTAGCACAGGGGAAGCTTTCAGAGCATACATTATACTGCTGCATCCCGCTGGTTTTGTTCAGACGTTGAGCCCAGGCCATACATCCACACCCTGGTGCCTGTCGACAAACTGCTCACATCCTTGCCTATCTTTGCGCTACCCCAGCCCTCCCTCCACAGACCAGCCGCTGATCTAGCTTAGGGGTTCCCCAGAGACCAAACTGCTCAGTGCCTGAAGACCACCTGGACAGCTTTCCTAGCCATTCCCTAGACTCTTCTTGGGATTACCTTCACGTTGAGGTGAAAGCCAACAACTCTATCCCCACCCCACTTACTCCCAATCTTCCTTACTTTATTTTTCCCTTTGAACTGTATTGTGTCTATCTCTTCCTCATTAAACCATAAATCCACATGACCTGGATTTTCATTCATTTATGTTTTGGTCACTGTTGTATAACATCTAGAAGGCCATATGACATACAGTAGATGATCAATAAAATCTTTTTAGAATATCAAACATTTTAAATTCTTAATTCACTTAAAATTGGGATTGTTTACACGGAAGAGGATTACTCACTTTTATGACATGAAGGGATAATTTGACCCTTAGATGTAGGTTTCCAGTTTTTGATGTCAAACCTGGAGAATTGCTTATTAACAATAGAAAACCAACCCTTTTAGCGTTCACACGTTTAATAATAAGAACCTTTAGCTATTCTAGGCAGTGTGAGCTTACACTGGTTTTCCTGTCTTTGGTTATACGAAGGGTGGAAACTCAAGACTGTACTGAAGTTTATAGACATGTTTGTAAACACTTTTAAGGTGCCTGCCACAGCCGATTTCACAAGATAACGTAAAGATTTGAAACAAACTCAGAATAGTGCTAAGAATGACTTCATAACATGACCAGTGTGGCCATAGGAAGGATGAGCATCTCCAATCTGGTTCCTGACCCCTGCAAAGGGCTGGGGGTGAAGCTATGGCCGTAAGATAACTAGGCATTTTTCTGTGTAGTTAACAGGAATCTATCTTGGCTGACTGAAGCAGAGGGGGCCTTCTTAACAGTGAGGGCATTTTGACACCCAATGTGAGGCTCGGTGTGGCTCAGACGCTCTGAGACACATGCACCACAGGCTGTGGACTGCTGATGGATTTTAGACCTCTGCTGACTGAACTTTTTAGAAATGACTTCAAAATATTGCATAGAAACTAGTGAAAAATAAGAGCTGTGAGTCGATTTAGAGGAAAATAGACACAATAAGTTGCAAGCAGGGGCACATCTGGACTCTCTGTACAGCTTTGAGTTGTGGGATTCTGAAAGGCTCCAGGTTGCCATGCTGCCCAGAGAAGCCACACAGAGAAGAGGGAGGATGTACGGCAAACAATCTAGCCTATTTAGTTCTTAGTCTTCAAACTGAAGACAATGATATCGATCTAATTACATATAATATAAACACTGGAAACTATCCACATGAGCTACTGAGAGGGAGGTTTTGAAAACGTCCATCTTCAGCACCTTAAGACTTAGAGGTGAAAAGGCCAAGCACAGCTCACACTAGGCTGTGTCTCTTCTCACCGTTTCATGGACCTGCTGGGAGTATATGGATTTCCCAGGACCCGGTAACCTCCTCATCAGGACAAAGCCCACCTTGCTGTGTCCACTGGTCTCCTCTGGAGCTTGCTCTTCTGCCCCCCTCTCTCCCTTCTCTGGAAGGTTTGCGTTCTCATCTAGAAGTTTAACGGGGACAGGTGGGGGGGCTTCCTCTTCCAGGTCACTGCAAGTTCCCAGAATGCTCTCGGCGTTGATGCTCTGGCGGCACTTTTTGTTTCTGTCCACGGAGGCGTATTCAGCAAAGTCGGCTTTGCCCTCTGCGTGGGGCTCCTGAAGCTCCTTCAAGGCGGAAGTGGACTTGGACTTGCCAGCCTGCCCTTTGTCCGTCACCTCCTTGATCTCCTTCACAGTTTCATACAGGCAGTCCTCCACCATGTTCTCCTGGGAGGAGCTATCCTTGAGCACCTCGTAGGGACCCTCCACTCCGGGCCCCGAGTCCCCATCCACAGCCCTGGCTGTGAGCATGGCGTCCACAGCGTTCTCAGGGGGGATCCTGGGCAACTCCCGGCTCTGATGACTCCTGGGCTTTCCGGTGCTGTCCTGGGAGTCCAGAAGATCTGAAGCCGAGGTCTGAACGTCCTCATAATGCTGCATGCAAGTCAAGGTGCTGTCTTCTGAAAGAACTGAAGGGAGAGGGCTATTAGCAGCAGAGGAAGACCACCCCTTACTAACTGGTGCAGCAGACCACTGTGATAGACCGTTAAGGCCATCTTCACCTGATGCTCAGCTACAAACTATGACGTCAGTGCAGATTCTCATTCCATTATGTTTAAAGGGAGGCTATCCCTTGTATCTTTCCCAGTACAACATTTGATCAATGATGTGGGCTATACTTTGACTCATGGTTCCTTTCATTACTTACTGTTACTCCTGCTGAAACCCATGTAGGCAGAGGGCTTGTCAGTACACAGGATTGAAGTAACAATCCCGGCGGGGCCAACCGCTTCAAGAGGCTGAGGCAGGAAGACTGAGTTCAAGACCAGCTTGGGTAACTTATCTCAAAAGAAAAAGGGACGTGAGGGCTGTGGCTGCAACCCAGATGTAGAGTGTTTGCCCGGCATTCACAAGGCCCTGGGTTCCACCTCCAGCACAGAAAACAGAGTTGACAACCCATGGTGCTGCAAAATACAAAAAATGGGGCACGTGCCGCCCTCGTCTAATTGGTTCCTGCCTGTATGGAGGGACCAGGTGCTCTTCCCATGCCTACCCCACTCCACAGGCCACTTTCATTCAGCAGACATAACGGAGCTGAGCAGCAGTGGTGGGCCAGTATCACAAAGGGCCCAGACACCCCGTGCCTCCTTTCCACTCCACCTCAGCCGCATCCTTGCCTCACGGACGAAGTCCAACCAGGATGTCCTTGGAATGCCTCTAAAACCGTAACCCTGACGCCTGGCAGTCGGTCCTTATCACGTGACTTTTGAGTGCTGGCTAGATGCCAGGAACTGTTCAGTCAGGTAGAGACACACAGGTGAGCAGGAACAGAATTCTTCTCTCAGGATGCTCACATCAAAACGACAAGTTCTTACCCAAGTGGACCTCACCGTAGGGAAATTAGTGACAGTGTACCAGCTGGGAGGGACTCCCGAGGCCCTGCACCCAAACCACACAACAACACAAAATCCAACAACAACAAACCAAGAAAACCGAACAGGAAAGGGGGAAAGGCATGTGGGAAGAGGAAGGGGGTCAGCAGAAGTGTATGAGGGTAAAGAGGGTGGACGTGATCAACGTACATTATATCCATGGATGGAAATGTAAAATATTAAACTGTTAGGAAGAAGAAAAAAAAAAAAAAGAGAAACGTGTGGGACAATAATGTGTCCTTAATCCTCTGGATTTAACAGTGCTAGAGTTCCAGCCCCTTCTAATCCTGCAGGAGGGCTCCCGCTGTGGCTCTAGGTATCTGGTCTCAGGACACACAGGGGCACAGGCACCTGCAGACTTGGGTGCCGTGACTGATCACCCCGAGTCTCCTTCATAAAGGAGGAAGAGGATGCCTGGCCTCGGGTGAACGCCCAGCACAAAGGAAGGAAGCAACGGTTGCTCCTCCACTGCCAGTCAGTGTACAGAGTGTGTCAGAGGGACGGCTGGTACGCAGTGCTGAGTGCCTGCCCTACAATCATGCTACCCGGTTCAAGTTACAGATCCCCAAACTCTGTGATACTTAAACCTTGGTCACGTTATTAATGGCTGTGTGACAAAGATTTGGCTTCCCAAAGATGCCCACATCCAAGTCTATGGAAACTTCATGCTGTATCACACAGCAGCTGTGTGTGTGTGTGTGTGTGTGTGTGTGTGTGTGTGTGTGTGTGTGTGTGATCAGCTGACCTTGAGATGGGTAGAGAAACTTGGGTTGCCCAGACAAGCCCAAGAGACCACATGATGTCTAAAGAGTGGAAGAGGAAGGCCAGTGGGTGTTGTTAGAGTTTTCCTGCCTGGCCCACAGTCAGGACAAATCTCTCTCACCCGCCAGTCCCAAGCCACTTAAACCTGATCAAATAAACACAGAGACTTATATTGGTTACAAACTGTATGGCCGTGGCAGGCTTTTTGTTAACTGTTCTTACAGTTTAAATTAATCTATTTTTATTAATCTATACCTTGTCACGTGGCTTGTGGCTTACCGGTATCTTCACATGCTGTTTCTCATCATGGCGGCTGGCAGTGTCCCCCTCACTCAGCCTTCCACTTCCCAGCTATATTCCCAGCTCTATTCTCCTCCTTGTTAGTCCCGCCTATATTTCCTGTCTGGCCACTGCCAATCAGTGATTTATTCATTGACCAATCAGCAACATATTTGACATACAGACCATCCCACATCAAGTGGGAGATTCAAAGGTTCAGTGAGAAGCCACAGATGAAGGACACAGGAGGCTGCAGAAGGCAAGAAGTCTCCCCATCAGCCCCAGTGGGAAGTGTGGGCAGGCCTGCACCTGGATCTTACTACCGCTCATACTTGTGACCTTGACAGTTAATGAGGTTGCTCCACTCCAGGTCTGTGGTCATTGGATGCAGCCGCCGTGGGCACTCAGTGCCTCCTGTCAGTGGGGCAGTAACGAGGGCAGCGAGGCGTAGCCAGCTCTCAAGGCTGGAGTAAACTACACACTTCTAACAGGGCTCCTGGCACCCCGCAGCCAAAAACCAAGATATCACGTGTCATTATGCAAATGAGACTTCCGGCTAAAACTAGTAATCATAACGACTGGGCTGGGATAGACTCCTCAGTCTCTGAGCTGCCCGTTTTCCTTACTTAAAAGAAAAATCTCTATTTTACATGTCTGGGAGTTCTGCCTGCATGTATGTCTGTGCATCACTTGCATGTCTGGTGCCCGTGGAGGCCGGAGGAGGGAGGGCATTGGATCCCCGGGAACTGCAGTAGTGGACGGTGGTGAGCTGCCATGTGGGTGCTGGGAATCAAACTCAAGTCCTCTGGAAGAGCAGCAGGGCTCTTCACCACTGAGTCATCATTTCAGCCCTGTGAGCTACCTTATTGGAAAATGAGTACTTTCACGGGGTGTCTCTACAGCGCTTACCGTCGCCATTGGTGAGCACCCCGTTCTGCTCACCGCTAGCCAGGGCATCTGTTGTCAGGCTGGTCGCTGAATGGCTGAACATCTCCTTGTCCGAAGGCTGAAAAACCAAATACATCTTTTGGTAAGAATCTGCGGGGCACCAGAGGAGGATACTCCTAAAATCAGAGCAGTCAAAAGCAAACCCCAGAATCCGTGAGTTCAGTTAGGTGAGTCCCGCAGACAACGGAGCCACCGTCAGGGGTCAAGTGGGGACCATTCTCACCAACGGAGAACGGCTAAGCTTACTTCCGAAGATGCGGTTCTGGACTCTCAGGGGCACTGGGACTCTTCCAGGGCTCTAGCTGCATTGTGTTTCCTTAGCTTGAGGCAAAAGGAGACCACAAATTCTTGTGTGGGTCAGAACAGACCCCAGCAGGGACCAGTGCCATCCTTGTAACACAGGTGTTGCCAAACAAACAGCAAAAGCATCCCTGCTGTCTCCAGCTAGGAAGAGACTTCAGTCGGGCCAGCACAGTATTTAATGCCAGACATTTCTGAGTCTATTTCAGAGCTCTGGCTTCAGGCTTTTTACTAAAATGATCAACTCCTGAAAAACTGCTTTGCGCATCTTTCCTATTCTCAAAGACACACAGGCACTTGGAAGGAAGAGTGGACTGACAGTCTGTCCCTCTGGAGTGATGGTGGCGTGTAGACACTGCTTGGAACAACGTGACAGGTGGCGCTGTCACAAGGGGCATGCAGAACCAAGCTGCTCCTGGAGGCATCTCTTCCAGGACTCAACTGGTCCCAGAGAGCACCCCAAATGGGCGTACAATGGACCCCATCCTTTTCATGTTCATGGCTTCTGCTGCCCAAGACACAGCCCAGCCTCCAGGATAGATCACACAGGAAATTCTCACATATCCTGCACAGAAGTCTTGGGGAGTTGGCCTCACAAACTTCCTGATTCTGAGGGGAAATCAAATAACAATAACAACAGGCAGAGAATGGCCCTTGACTGTACGGAGATGCCCAAATGTCCAGGAAGCCTGCTCTTCCATGCCAATGCCGCTCACATCTGCTGCTCCACGTTCCAGATGCTCATACTATGAAAACAGTGTCCTCAGGGCACAGGACAGGCGATCAGTGGAAGGCGTCCTGTATAGCCAACCTACCATGGCCAAACTCCCACAAGCCGTGTTTGAACCGCTGTTCGCCACCTTAGTTTCTGTGAGAAACAAACCTGCAAACTGAATGATTTAGGAAACGCGGGAGCTAGGTGGGCAACAGCGTGTGTGCAGGCCTCGCCGCCAGTATGAGCGCGCATCCTTGTGAGTGCGCACTGTGGTAGACAGTCATGTCGTGAAGGCGTGGGGAGGGCATCCTGTGTGAGGAAGACGATGAAGAGGCAGTTTTCTCCTCTGCTCACCTGCTGACCTCACCAACGGCTGCCGACCTCGGGCAGGACAGCAGGGACAGAGCCAGAATGGTGGCATCCACACTGACCTGCGTCAGAGTGCCCTGGAGGCTGGGTCCAACCCCCGGGACCCTGGCTGTCTACCGGCTCCCAGGTGGTGCTATTCCTAATGGTCCAGGCCTGGCTGAGAACCCTCATTCGAGAGGAAAGAGGGTAGAGGTGGATGCCTAGCCTCAGCCACAACTCACCATCCCCCTGACTCTGAGGAAGGTGGAGGGTGAAGAAGGACAGGCCTATCCCTCTACCCGCTTCCTCCATCCCACGGCAATCACTGGGAGAGACTGGAGAAGCCAGGACCAGAAGAGAAGTGGGGATAACGTAAGACGTGCAAACAGTGAGAAAAATCAGTCAAGGGAGGGAGGATGCTGAGGGTCAGGATGGCTGGGATGGGTGAGGACAACAGTCTCACACAGACAGAAGGGAGAGCGCCCTGGGGTCGAGGAGGAGCCAGGAAGGGAATCCTGGCAGCTTCCTGTCTGTTTGGGCCATGGGCACACTGGGAAGTGGGAGTTCGGGCAGTCCGGTGCCTCCTGTATCAGCTCTGAACACACCCGCTGAGTGTAAGTAACCTGGATCCCACAGACTTTGATGCATTCACGCTTCCTTCTTGCTCTGAGCGAAAGCGACTTCTCTCCCAGCACTGCCCTGGGGCTCAGAGGGCACTCTTTTTTTTTTTTTTTTTTTTTTTTTTTTTTTTGGTTTTTCGAGACAGGGTTTCTCTGTGTAGCTTTGCGCCTTTCCTGGAACTCACTTGGTAGTCCAGGCTGGCCTTGAACTCACAGAGATCCGCCTGGCTCTGCCTCCCGAGTGCTGGGATTTAATCTCAGAGGGCACTCTTAACACAGCCCTGTGGATACAGCTGCAGAGACTGCGCTACTACCTAAGGGCACAACTGAGTCAAAGGACAGACAGACTGACACCCTCAGGCCGGTTCTCGCCCAGGTGGGTGGATCCTTGAGACTATTGGGCCCACTAAGAGCCCGTCAAATGCTGAGGATCCCAGACGGCAGCAAGGCCAGGCTCTGCTGTGGGCCCCAGGCCCTGGTGAATGGTTGTATTTCCACTGAAATATAGGTTAGAATCTTATTCCCCAGGGCACAGACTAACTTTCTGGAAACAGGGCCACTTCAGATGACACTTGTTGAGGCTGAGGTTACATTAGCTGAGGTTAGGTAGGGTGGGTTCCGGTCTCTGTGTTTGGTGTCTTTATGAAAGCAGGGGACTTGGCCTTAAGGACAGACACTCAGAGCGGGAAAGGCGACATGAGGGCCATAGGAGAAGGTGGCGGGAAGGTGGAGACAAGGACGAGAAGTGTGAACTAAGGAACTGAACTTGGGAACAGATCCAACTCAGGAAGGACCTAGTGTGACAACACCGTGAATGCCTGACTGCTCTCCAGAGTGGAGAGACAATAAATCTTATGAGTCATCCAGCTTGCTCTTGTGACGGCCCTTTCAGACCCGAGGGGACACGAAGACACCCCTGCAGCAGGCTGGAGCCCTGTGTGATCTTCCAGGCAGTCCGGTGACTGCCTTTGCTTCAGAAGCCGCTGGGAGCCCTGGCGAAGCGCACCCTCCCCGCCCCCAGCCACACATGCAGACTGTAGACAGCCACAGCTCATGTCTACTTCCGCATGCCAGCTTCACGGGGGTCAAAAACCAGCAGCAACATGCCTGGGCAGGTGTCATTGGACAGACAGACAGACAGACAGACAGCCACACCGAGGCTTACCACATTCATCAGGTTCTCGTGGTCCCCACTGGGCTGCTTCGGCTTCTTCTCTCTGCAGTGGAAAAGAAGACGTCGTTCTGATGTCAAGTGTGTCCCTTAAAGTGAAGCGGACACCACGCTTCTCTAGGCTAATGTTTACCTGGTTTTATGAACTAGGTTTATTTTGCTAAGAGAGGGAAAGAGTCACAACTGACAGTCAAGTCCCCTCCCAGTGAGCCGAGGATCGAGTTCACGATGGGCGGACAGAGGCAGGCTGCAAGCAGGGTCTGGCTGTGCCTGGAGCGCTCAGATGACGGACAGCGCTTTTTTTCCCTAGCAAATCCTAACAGTGATCTCATCTTCCTTGAGAGTCTGTGGAGTCACATGCTGTGAAAGTACATGAGAGAAAGTACAGGAGATACGACATTGGCACATCAGGAAGGTGACATGCTCTCAGAATGAGTCATATGTACCTCTAGTCTATGGAAAAGTCCAGTGAGTAAAAATAGACCGTGCTTTACACAGAACAGTCTCTAAAGAAAGCTGTCAGTAGTAAAGATGACATTTCTACCTATGGTGAGGAGAGGGTGACACCTAGCGGGAGAGTAAGTCATTGCAAGAGCAGAATCGTCAAGCTCGTGGGAGGTAGAACTAGGGTCTCCCATGTTCTCATCTTCTTGGAGGTCAGGCTTGTCCCAGCCCTGAAGACCTGGTGCCATGCTTAGCAGGGATTAGGAGAGGCTACATGAAGCCTGGATTTTCCCTTCTTGACAGATTTTAGGGTGGGATCCATATCAGACTTCTAAATATCATCCCGTTTCTTCTCAGACTGAGAGAGCTGAGCAGGGAGCTGGCTAAGCGGGTCCCCACGGGCTCTGGCAACACCGGAAGCCTGCACACTTTGTGCCTTCTCTGACTGTTCTTGCTTGCAAAGAACTCCACTTCCCCCTGAGCAAAGGGAGACAAGTGTAATGCTTAAAATGAAAAAAAAAAATGTTTCCACATTCAGCGAGTCTCTCTTGTAGGAAAACAAATCTGTCTCTTCATAAAGGGCAGTTCCCCACACACATTTTTAATAATACATGAGCTCTCCCAAGCCACGTAAGAGCGAGCACCCTCAGTAACTCCAACTGTGGAAAAAAGATGTAGTGCCTCCCACTCAGATTCCAAAATGCCCACAGCTAGGAAAAGACAACACACAAAAAAGGATGCGTTCAAAGAACAGCAAGAACTCACTCTGAGACATTTGAAATACTACGAGGGGCTCTTTGCTTTGCTCTCCAGGAAAATTAGTAAGGCTTTCCAATCGCCTGATGAAGAATGTCCTGGAACACGGGCCAGGGAGGCTCTTTCATACAGAGGCTCCTCTGGGCACAGGGAATAGGTTTAGGTTCCAGAAGAGGCGTGTTTGTCCTCACCTGTCACAGCTTGAGCACAGAAAGATGAGGACGGTGATGAGGAAGAACATGGCCACAGCAGCCAGACTTCCCCACAGGACCATCTGCATCTGCATGTGCCCGCTGCTTAGTGTGCTTCCTGCAGGGCCCATGGTGGGAGCCGGGGTGGCCAGCGGCTGGCTGGAGGCAGCTCTTTACAGGTGCTCACATGGGTCTAGAGGCTTCATCCTCCTGCAGAGAGAAAGACACATTTGCAGTCGCTTCGCTGGAGAGGTTGAGCATTCCTGAGCTGAAAATTCAAAACCAGAGGGAAACCCAAAGCTAAACTTTGAGTACTGCCACGCTGTCACCCCACAAACTGCTGTCCATGATGCCCGATGCATGTGCACTGGCCCCGTAAAATGACCTTCAGTTTGAGTATGAAATGAATAGGAAACACACAGGAAGTCACCACCAGGCTTGCGTCTTTTCTCCAGGCTAGCTAGCTATATTTCAGAATCTGAAAATCCTCCAGCACTTCTGTACACGATCACTTCAAGTAAGAAACGCACAGCCTCCTGTCATAAGCAAGGTCTCAGAGCTGCCAGGGTGACGTGGGCAGGAGGTAGGCATGCCTGGGAACCCGACACTCGGCCCAGTCTGCGGTCCGACGTGTGCGTTCCTCGTGTGAGAATCAGATTGGGAACGCACCAGTGCCTAGCAGAGCATCCGGAGCAATGGGTACTGTATCATCTTGATATATTTGGAGGATGGACTTATTTCGAGGGAGGTTCTTCAGGTCTTCAATAAAGATTTCAAGCACCCCAAAGCAAGAAAACATGTTTATTTGGACTTAATATGTCTTTATCTAGGGCAGTATAAAATGTTTGGTGCACATGTATACATGTACATACATACACATCTTTAAATTTTTTATTCATTTTTATTGATCTAGGTGTGTGTGTGTGTGTGTGTGTGTGTGTAGGTGTACATACCCCATGGGACAAATGTGGAGGCTACAAGACAACGTGCAAGAGTCCGTCCTCTCCTCCTCCTCTGTAGGTCCTAGGGACAGAACCCAGGTTGCCAGGCTCGGTGGTAAGCACCTTACCTCTGGGCCATCTTGCCAGTCCCTAGACACACAGTTCGCAAAAATGCTGTTTTCCTCCCATGTCCCACTGCCACCGTCTGTCCCCCTGTCTCCCTGCCCCACCGTCTGTCCCCCTGTCCCACCGTCTGTCTCCATGTCCCACCGTCTGTCTCCCTGTCCCACCGTCTGTCTCCATGTCCCACCGTCTGTCTCCCTGTCCCACCGTCTGTCTCCATGTCCCACCGTCTGTCTCCCTGTCCCACCGCCTGTCTCCATGTCCCACCGTCTGTCTCCATGTCCCACCGTCTGTCTCCATGTCCCACTGTCTGTCTCCATGTCCCACTGTCATTCATTTTCAAAGGAAAGGGTGGAAGCTCATGCTGAGGACACCCCCTCAGTAGAAGATGGATTCGTGAAGAACCACAAAGTAGGCATAAGACCAGCACTCAGCAGGTCCCAGGAACGCCACCAGATGATTGGCATGCATTGCCGCCACCACCACTCAGTGGGAGGTGCTGTTCTTCCCCATTACAGAGCAGGTTGGACCCATGCAGGGAAAGAACCTGGTCCAAGTGCTCTGGAACCGTGAGTCTGGCTGCCTGGACTCCACACGGCCGTGTTCCTGACCACCGAGGAACCAGCCCCCTGTTCCCACTGTAATGCTTCCGAGGATGTCCAGGTACTGGTGTTAAATATTCAGTATTAGAGGCACATTGAAAATGGAGGAGCACACCAGGCCAATACTATCTGTGGTAAGAGAGATCTTATTTACACAACACCCATTTGGTTAGTTCCAGAACATTCTAATTAAAAGGAACAGCCTGGAATTTCCTCTCAAGTAAGCAGTATAGTAAGAAAACATAACTTCTGTGTTAGGATGATGAGCCATAAGCCACGTCTTCCTTGTGAAAGACCACTGATGCTTACATTGTCATTTGACTTAGTGACAGCACTGTAGTGTGGCCATCCCTGAGACTGCACATGCTGGCACCTCTAGGGTGTCTTAGTGACAGATCAGAGTGTAACCCAAAGGGGGAAGTCCAAGCCATTTCAACCAACACAGATTTCTCTATGACATGTTTATCTCAGTCTTCAAGGATGAAGAATATGTAGCTGAAGCCCAGTGCAGCCAAGAAAATCCTGTTTCTCTGTCTGTGAGTCCACATGAATATGCTTCAAATGCTCTATAAATGCATACATTAGAACTTGGGTAACAGAATTTTTCTCTGGTTATACATTATGCCTGTAAACAGGCCAGGCTCAAAGTAATACACAGACAAATTGCTTCTACATGAATAAAATAACTACCACATTTCAGGATGCAAAAAATAATTCTCTTTAAACTGTGTCTACAAATTGCCATGGCAATCGGTTTCTAAAACACACACGAAAGAAGCATTTAAATTGTGGTGACCCGCCGGGCGGTGGTGGCGCACGCCTTTAATCCCAGCACTCGGGAGGCAGAGCCAGGCGGATCTCTGTGAGTTCGAGGCCAGCCTGGGCTACCAAGTGAGTCCCAGGAAAGGCGCAAAGCTACACAGAGAAACCCTGTCTCGAAAAACCAAAAAAAAAAAAAAAAAAAAAAAAAAAAAAAAAAAAATTGTGGTGACCCATGAAATAACTTTTGGGTGTAGGTGTAAACCATGAAACACTTTAGGAAGCACAGACACAGGACTTTCATTCACACACCGGATTAATCAATGCTGTTTATAAAGGACAAAATTCCCAGGAGTTAGCTGGCTGTGTGGATTGCTCAGAGGCAGAGTGGTGGACCAGAAGGCCGCAGGGGCTCTCCAGTATATTCCTCTCCATTCCAGCGCATGCCTCTCTCCGTTCCTGACCGCATCTCCTCTTTCCTCTCTTGTTCCCTTAACAGGAGGGGCTGATTGGAGACAGGGAAATATGTGGGCTACTGTCCTAGGAGGGCAGCCCAGGGAGGGAGAGGAAAGGGGGTCACTACAAGCTACGGAATAAAAGATGGAACTCACATAAAATGTGTCAAAACTCCTGGCTTACCCCCTTCAATTAGAACTTCATGAAAAGGCACAGAAAGAAATTCTCCCCAGTTCTCATCTGCACAAAAATCTCGCCATGAAAAGAATGCTTGTCTGGTAGCACTTTCCCAGTGAGCCAGGGTAAAATCTCAGTCTCAGCTGTTGAACAGCTTCCAAGGCAGTGGCTCCTGGTGCTACTCTACTGGAAGACTGAGGCTCCAGCAGGGGTCTGGGCAGAGCCCTGAGAGACAAGGTAGCAGCAGTGGTCCTCTACAAGGTCCCTGGAGGGGCTTGGTATCAAGGGTGTGCACATGGTGCCAGGGCAGGTGGGTACCTTCACACCTCTGACCTCTGGAGTGAGAGTATTCCTGGTTTAGAGATCTTATACTCTTTTGTCTCCCTCTCTTTCTGGATCTGCCCCCATAGTTCTGCCCCCCATGTCTTCCCTGGATACTACACCCTGAATTTCCATAGGCTCCTCTACAATTGAACCATATGTGTCTCCTGCAGTCTCCCTGCCAACGTGTGTAGATGCACTGTCTCCTCCTTTATGTGGAGATGAAAGGTCCCTTCTCTTGTGTGAATGCACTGCCCCACTGTCGTGTGTGTGTGTGTGTGTGTGTGTGTGTGTGTGTGTGTGTGTGTGTGTGTGTGTGTATATGTGTGTGTACACTGTGACTTGTGCTTTCTGCCTTCTAGGCAGGAATGGGGGTCGGGTCCTTCAGTAAAATGTATGTTACATCTCTTGAAGAGATTCATCAAGAACAGTTGATTTTGGAGGCTGGGTGTGGTGGCGCACACCTTTAATCTCAGCACTCATGAGACAGAGGCAGGTGGATGGATCTCTGTGAGTTCAAGGGCAGCCTGGTCTACATAGTGAATTCCAGGACAGCCAGGGCTATGTGGAGAGACCCTGTCTCAAAAGCAAACCAAAACCAAAACCAAAACAGAATAGCTGACTTTAGAGTGCACATGTAATATTTTTTAAAAAATTATTTGATACAGGGCAAAGGAGTCCTGTCTACCTTTACTGCACCTTAACTGACACTATGACACATGCGTACCTTACAGTTGGAAAGGCAGTGGACAAGTGTGCACAGCTCTTTTGTGTTATGGTATACCTCGTTATTGGATACACTGACATCAATCAAGTAGCAGACAGCTGTGTAATAAAAATACACTGCATTACTGGACAGGGCCGTGGGGTTTCCTGCATCCCCCAGACCTATGTCAATTCTGGGGGGACTGTGGGCACTCACCTCCTTAACTAAGGAAGGTCAGTACTTCAGCTTATAAAACTTCTGCTGGGAATTCATTCAGAAGTGGGTGTATTTAGTTTTTTTTATGTAGGTTTTGTTGGTCTTGGACTGGCTATGTTGCCAAGGGTGGCCTTGAACTTCTGTTTCTACCTCCCCTGCCTCCAGAGCGCTGGAATTACATGTGTGTATCACCATACCAAGCTTGCTTATTTTGTGCTGAAAACTTCACTATCTGTTATCATCCTGTCAAATACATTGAGTCTACAACTTCAATTGTTATTAAAACCACCGGCCTTTAAAACAGATACCATTTTATGCCACAAGGTGGCAGCATAGGTCTATTTTGGCTCCAGGGAGCAGGCTGGAGCCTCACAGAGGCGCTGAATAATTCTGGTGTTTGTCGTACTTGGCATTTTAATTGTCTTCATTAGCTTGGATTATCAGCCACCCAGATCAATTCCAAAGGAAAAAAAGCAAATACCAGACACAATTAATGAAAAGGTACAGAGCATATGGCAGCTGTTTACTTCTCTAGCCAAACACACTTAACAGGTAGGTGCTCTGATCACACACAGCCAGTCACATAATAACACCACTCTGCAGGGCTGGGATGGCTGCCGCGTTAGATTATCTAGGCCGACACTTGCAGCTCCTTTGAAGCAGGTTTGGGTTAGTAATGACAGTAACTACTGTTTCACAGCCGTCCTGTGGGCCTGTAATTAAGGATGAGAGAAACCATCTAGGCTGACGATCCTTCTCCTAGGGACGGAGGAGGGCAGAGTCACAAGCCCCATGGGAACGGCTCCTGCCTGGTCATTACCAGGTATGTGAACCATGGGGGGGAAAGGACACATTATGGGCTACAAATGAACCAGACAAGTTAACAATCACGAGGAGCCACACTCTCAGGCAGATCCCAGTCCTGCATGCAGTGATGGATGCGGGGGCCAAGGGTAAATGAATCCCAGGACAAAATTCTCATGTCCTCTGTCCTAACGTCACTGTTGTCACTGTGATAAAATATCATTATGACAACAACCACTCCCAGCACCACCACGGAGAGCAGCTCAGGGGAGGAGGGGCTTGTTTGGCTCACAAGTCCAGGTTATAGGCCATCACTAGTGGGAAGTCAAAGTGGCAGCAACTTGACACATTTAGTTGTGCCCTATTCAGTCAAGAGCAGAGAGAAATACATGCACATAATCCTGCTTGCTTGCTTTTCCTCTTATATAGTTCAGGCCCCCTTACTAGAGAATGGTGCCACCCACAGTGGTCTTCAATTAACAACCAGAACCATCCCCCACAGGCAAACTTGATCTAGACAATTGAGACTGTCTTCCCAGGCTATTCTAGGTTGTATTATGTGGACAGTTAGAAATGAACCACCACATCCCCTGAGAGAGTTTTAACTCAAGTGTTTACATTTGGTTGGCTGTCTTTTCAGACTGAAGGGACTCTGACAGACACAGGCAAGCCTGCTTAAGCAACAGCATGAAGCAGGTCTGTGGCATACGCCTGAATAATGGAAGCAAATATTCTGCTCCTCTGTGGTGTGCTGTGAAGGTTTTGGTCTTGGAGTGTACATAGATGGTTATCTAGATGTTACCAAGATTGGAGCATGGAAGGAAGATACCCAAAGATCAGAAGGTGGTAAGAGACTCTGGGCCAAGATTCTTTCTATCAGAGCAGTGTCTTGATATTTCTTCCTGCCGCAGCTTGAGAAACACGTTACCCTGAAAGTCTCCCCTCCACCAGCACAAAGGGAGAGTGACTAAGGTCACTGTTCCTACGAGAGGGGTAAGTTAAATATCCTTATGCCATCTGTCAGCAGGGCTTGGCTACTTCTCCCGACGGGGATTCTGACCTAGCCTGGACACAGGAGAGCAGACCCTGATGGGGAGCACCTGAGCACGCCTGCCTGCCATTTGTTTTTTGGAACCCAGCTGCTTTGTTCACGCACCCACAAACGGTTAAGAGGCATGATGGGGTTTGATGGGCAGGGGAGTGACTCCTATGACTGCCTTTTCTCATTATGATCTGATGCGGATTTGGGGGAGGAGAGAAGGAAAAGAAGAGCGAGGAAAAGAGGGCTTGTAATTTCTAGCCTCCTGTGCTGTCTGCCTCCAGACAGAGCTCCGAGACCCACTTGCCTGCATCTGGGTCAAGGTGACCCAGTCTGGGCTGAGTAGGAGGGCAGCAGGTGAAGAGGCGTTGTTGTCCTGCCTCTGGACCGTGTGTGGGCCACATCAGCAAGCTTGCAGCTGGGCCTTTGGGAGGCCTCTCTTTATGCTGCCTGCTTGCTTACTTGACCTAGCAGAAAACGCATTCACCTTACTTTCCTTTGAAATCTCAGCATCTCCGCGAGCTGAACAACAGGTTCTGGACAGGAAGTTTTCCTGAGAGCTGCTTGTGTGGGAAGATGAGCACAGAGATTCTCAAAATGCAAGTGTGGTTTATGTGTAAGCGAGAGAAGTAGGGAGAGAGAGGTGAGCGCGTGGAACAGCTGAAGCAGCCCAGTGTGTCCTGGGGCCAAAGCCTCCCTTGGGAATGAGCATAGCGGATCATTCTGGGGACACTGTTGCTCTACACACATTGCTACCACTGAGCAGGCTCTGGGTGCTGGCAACCCCACTGTCCTCAGGCTGAGTGTCCCCACCTCCCCTCTCACAGAGGACCATTTTGCATCTCCCCTCCCCTGGAGGGAGCTGGATGCTACCCTTTTCAGAGGAAAGCGAGTTCTACACATCTACAGCCCCACCTGGGATTTAATCTGATGACATCCTGTCTGCCAGTGCTCAGCTTCAGGGCCATTCTTCCAAACAGGTTCCTATGCTCACAGCCCTCTCCCCTCCACATTCAGTTAGGGCCCCGCTCATTGAAGTTTTCCTGTCTACCATGACTCAAAATTAAAACGACAGAGCACTCCAGTGTCTCTTCCGTGGACCTCTGTGGGTGTCAGCTGTTGCCTCAGTGTGTGGCACACAGTGGGCGTTTAGAACACAGCTTCAGAAGGAAGAGTTCTGAGGGGGCAGAGCCTTCTGAGCAGGCTGGGACAACAGAAGCCTTTCGGCAAGAAGTTGCTTTTCTGTTTTCAGGTTGGCTTTCTGTGAGGACACAGGAGTGATGCCTGTTAGGTTTGCCTGTTAGACCACCAGGGCACAGCAAGCTGATCGTCACAGTGCTCCTTGGTACACAGCCCCGGGTGGGTACCTTCCTTTACCAAGGCTCCCCAGGATGAGGAGGTGGCTACACACCGGCCATACCTCCCAGTCTTGAAATAAAGCCCACCAGAACTCTAAATGAGTTTATACTGCATACCAGCCTCTTTCCCTATGATCAAAAATATTCATATTTAATGTGACTATATGTGGGTTTGTGTCATAGAGGCCAGGGGTGTCAGACACCCTAGAATGGAATCACAGGAATTGTGGGCCACCTGATGTGGGCACTAGGAACCATACTCAGGTCCCCCTGGAAGAGTACTATGTACTCTTAGCCGCTGAACCATCTTTCCAGCTCATGTATACGATGTTTGATTTAATCCTGTGGGCCTCTGCTATGGGTGTCACTGAGTCTGTTTTATATACCAGGAACTGATGCTCCTGTTAATTCCTTGTCAGTGGAAGGGCTCCCTACCCTCTCCAGCACTAGGTGCTCAGAGGCCATCCAGAGTGGGGTTCTCCCCGGTGCTTCATCCCTCCCAGGGATGATGGCAGACAGTGAGGACAAGGGAGCGCTGCCCATCCTCCCTCGCGCTTCGGTCCCCATCACGACTAGTTTGGGCAGCGCTCCTTCTCATGGGGCATTAGTCACAGGCTGTCTTTCCGCGGCAGCCAGAGCACTTCGCAGGCCTTGGGCAGCAGCTGGGCTGTGATGGATGTGCTGCTCACAGGATGCTGCCTGAGCCCAGGTCTATTTACCGTCACGCTCAGCTAAGCATTGCTTCCAGACCTCTTTATTTGGCTTCTCAGGCTCACTGACTGAGCCCTTGTTTTCATAATAGTACAAGACAACACAAACAGATTTCAGCTTCTTCTTTTTTAAAAATGAACTCTTGGACATAAATACCTCCCAGTCAAATCCCCCTCTTACAGCTCACTGTATTTAAAAGTTGTTCAGATCTGTGGCTAAGGAGATGACTTAGTCAGCAAAGTGCTTGATGTATGAGCACGAGGACCCGAGTTTGGATCCCTGGCATTGACATAAATGCCGGGCTTGGTGGCACACGTCTATAATCTCAGTGCTGGGAGATAAGAGTCATGAGGCTCCTTGGAGCTCACTAGCCGGCTGGTATAGCATAACCAGTGCGCTCCAACTTCAGTGAGTGTAAGGTGGAGTGTAAGTAAGACACCTGGCATTGACCCAGATCTCCACATCTACAAGTGCATTTGCTTTTGCGCACACACACATGCACGCGCGCACACACACACATGGCTCAGATGCACTTGGACAGGTTAAATTATGAGTTTATCATTCTCTTGCACCCCCTAACAGCACTGTACGTCCAAACATGCTTATTATGTGGAAGTCACCCTCAGGACTGGAGAAGTAAAACTTAAGACAGATGATGGCTTAAGTAATAGAACAGAAACAATAACAGAGGTACTCTGTTCATAATACCCCCTCACTGTGCCACAGCAACCAGCACCACAGCAATCAATGGCCGTAACACTAGACAGACACAGACAGTTAAGGCATGGTGCTCAGGAGATGACTCCCTCACCTGCTGGCAGAGGAAGGGTCAAGCATGGCTCATATAGTACAGTGGCTGAAACAGTGGTCCTGCACTTTACCTCCTGGAAATGTGTTGAAAACACAGTCTTCCGGCCGGCTTGCTTGTACAAGTCTGTAATCTTAGCTGCTTGCTCACTGATGACCTGGAAGTTCTAGTTCAGCCATTCGGGAGGGGCCAAAGGCTCTCCATTTTTAGCTACTGTCTAGATGGTGACCTATGGCCTTCACCTCAACTCATGCCAGTAAGATATTTGAGTCCTGTCAGGAAGACATTTGTCATCCTTCCAAGGAGAGCTAGAGGCTATGTGGCTAGCTCCCTGGTGCTGAAACTTGGCCTTCACCGTCCTTGAAGTGCGCGAGGCCATAAGGTCTCCAGCGCCTTCTTTCCCAGTGGTGCTTAAATACAAGGCAGTTCTGTCAGTCCAGCAGTTGACAGACAGACAGACAGGCATGGTGGACACCCATGCCATGTGCAGGAGATTCCGTTCTATGCATTTCCACTAAGCTGCTGTGTGGCCTGAATCTAAATCGTCTCAGGCCTCCCTTAGTTTCCCCTTTTGAGAAATATGGTCATTTAAGATTCCTTTCCAGCTTCTAGCTTCTATCATTTCATGAAGGTGGCTGTGGTTCTCCAAGTGTGAACAAGGCAGGGCTGTGTGTAGAGGCACACATGCTGCCCGGCTGTGCCTAAGGATAGCTTGAATGCACCAGGAAGCATGGGCCTAAGGTTCATGGGAAGTCTTATCAGTTAAATAGATGCCATGAGGGAAAAAAAATCACAGCATGTAGTACCAGGAATCTACCCCACAGTCCTTCCAAAACATCAGCCATAATCTACGGTATACACCAAGGCTGACTTCATGTCCCTATCATTTTATGAACATTACATTTCATGATTCATTACAGGCACATGCTTGTAATTCCAGCCTAGGAGACTGAGGCAGGAAAATTGAGAATTATGATCCAGCTTGGACTATGTAGTGAAACCCTGCCCCTCCCCAAACCATGAAACAAAGAAACAGAAAGCATGTACTTAGCATATGTACATATTTTTGGCTGCAATTTCCAACAGCCTTTAACAAAAATGCCAGAACTGAGCAAAGCCCCAGATATTCAGTGGTTCATATACAAGTAACGCCGAGCCGCTGCTGCTGGGCACAGCTTGAAGCTTTTTTTTTTTTTTTTTTTTTTTTTTTTTTTTTTTTTTATCAAGACAGGGTTTCTTTGTGTAGCTTTGGAGCCTGTCCTGGATTTCACTCTGTAGCCCAGGCTGGCCTCAAACTCACAGAGATCCACTTGGCTGTGCCTCCTGAGTGCTGGGATTAAAGGCGTGCACCACCACCATCGGCTGAGCTTGAAGCTCTTTAAGGGCAAATGCTTGTGTTTTGGCAAACCCCACAGGTTTGAGAGGGCTCCATCTCAGTGTGTGGTAAGCCCAAGGGGATTCCAGAAGTTATGACATTCTAGAGACTGTCTCTGTTGGGGAGGAAGTACAGAGGCAGGTTCTTGGTTTGGCCCCACTGGTTTCTTGACTCATACCTCTGGACATTTCTAACTCTTTGCCGTTCTCATTCTCTAACTACCCACTGTGTGCTAAACGGGACACATCCAATCACATCTTAAGCTGAGAAATAGGTCAACTCTGTAAGAGCAAAGTTTCTCAATCAAGGATGTATTTTTGGCCACGAGTAGAAAAACAACTTAGCATTACATTTCAAGCATGCAGAATGAGAACAAAAGGCCGTGAGTCCTTCCCTTCGACTGTGTTACATTTGAGACAGCACGCCGCCGCAGTCCCTGCAGCTTGGCTCTGTGTAGCGTGGCTGCAAAGGCTCCACGGAATTCGTGCAGCTGCACTGCCTTGGACTGATGTGGTCTCAAGCTGAGAACTGTCCTCAATGTGTCGGGCGGATTCCGAAGGCAGTCTTCGCATGCTCGCAGGGTGGAAAGGCCCACCACCCACGTGCACGCAGCCTCCCAGCGGCGTCAGCTGGCCTCTGAAGACGGGCCAGCTTTCAAGGACAGGAGGTGCCAGCACAGACAGAAGAAAGCTGCTGGTTTTATAGCTAAGACCAAAGGTTAAGAATGCAAAGACTTGAGGGAGGCGGGACGAGCGCTGAAAACCTCACAGAAGCATGTATGACCGGTCGTCAACCAAGTCACCTGATGTAGAAAATAGAGCGAAGGAGGGTGAGAGGGCTGTGATCGAGGAAGACGAGACATGGAAGGACAGACTTGGAAGTGTGCGCGTGTGCGTGTGACCGTGTGTATGCAATGTGCTCGTGCGTGTGTGTAAATACGAGTATGGAGGTCCAGTGGGGACATCAGATGTCTTTCTTGGCTGATTCCCACCGTACCTTTTGAAACAGAGTGTCTCACTGGACCTGGAGCTCACTCATTTGGCTAGGCTGGCTGGCTAGTGAGCTCCAGGGATCCTGTTGTTTCTGCTTCCAGAGCACTGGGATTACAGACACACACTGCCACATCTGGCTTCTTACATGGGTGCTGGACACCCCAACCTAGGTTCTTACGCCTGTGAAGCACCACTTGACTGAACTAGGGGACTTCTTAGGGCAGTTTTTCCTGCTTTCTCACCCTGTCTGTGGCTGGTCAGGTGGGGAACATGATGGAGAAAGGTGGTCATGCGCACGAAGGTGTGTTCTACACACTTTAATACTTTGATTTCTCTCTCTTCTCTTGCCAGATGTGGAACAGAAGATCTGGGATCTAGGATGAGAGCCCCTGAAGGTGCCTTCCAGAATCACCTTCACCCTTTCCCAATCCTGCTTTGGAACACCTGAGGCCTTTGGGAAACCTGATGCCCAGAGCCAACCCTCATGTCTTCTGCTGAGGGCCTGCTCATACCATGTTCAACCTGAGTGAATCTGGAACTCAGCAATAGGAAGCTGTCATGTTTTTAGTTCATTGTTCCATTTAAAAGCTGCTAAAGCCTTGGAGAGCTTAAAAAGTCTCTAGTTATAGAAAACCACATGGAGGAAACGACAGGGTCTCAAACAGAGACAGGACCGTAGGGTGGAACAGCATGTCACTTCTGAACAGGGGAGTGTTGTGTCGGCCCATGACAATGCCTGCTGTGGCCTTGCCCAATAACTGCATGGGTCTGCAGCAGAGCATGTGATATGCACGTGCTCTAGTCACCCCGCCCCCGCCCCCCACCCTGGCTCCCCCAAGCAAAGGTACCCTCCAGAATCTCTCTTTCCTTCACCTTTTCCAATCCTGTTTCACAACACCTGAAACATTTATGAAATCTGATGCCTAGACCTGACCGTCAGATCTTCTGGTATAGATTCAAAGTGGGATCCCACAGTCTATATTTTTATCCTACATCCTAAGAGATTCCAAAATGAAAATCCTTCAAAGAACACAGGCCGGCGAGCATGTGAGTCTTACAGTGTTCATCCCATCCGCACCGAGCAGCTGAAGCGCCCACTGTCCCTGCTCCTGCCCATCACAGTTCCTCAGGCAGCTTTGCGATGTCGTGGATCTGACATGCAGCTTCACAGCCTCTTGTTAAGCTGACACAATTGCTTGCACTCCAGGGGTTTTGGCAGGAGGTGGCAGGGGAAGGTTAGGGATATGACTCATCTACGCACACCCTCAGACAGATTCCGAATGCCACAGTTTGGATAAAACCACTGGTTAATATGCTAGATATTTGTTTATCTCCCTAATGGGGACCCCAGGGAGGTGGCTTCAAATTTTCAAAACTTCAGAATTACTTAACATTGACACAGCATCAGGCAGGGCTCACTATAGAGGGTGAGGGAGGGTGTGTGGGAGCAGGGTTTCTACATACAGTATTATTTTTCTTGGTTTATTCTGAAAAATGAAAAGTGTAATCCCACTGTGTGTCCCACGGCAGGGAAGGGGAAGCTCTAGGGAGTTCTCAGGGAGACTCTGGGGGTCAACTGTGCTCCTTGTAAAGCTACGTAACTAATGCGATTATACTACCTAATGAACTGAAGCAAATCCAATTTTGAACATCTTCATAGCTAATGAAAATCACATCTTTCCCCCCAAGATCTTCCATTTTCTCTGTAAATGGAGAATAAAATGGAGGTGATGCATTGAGACCGTGTTTATGAAAAGTCTTAAGAGTGATATATGGAGAGTTTTATGGTTTGAGTGAACGTCACAGTAGCTCCCAAACGGAGGAGCTGTGTTTGAAATGTCCCTGCTGCAGCGTTAGGGCTGGCTTGCAAAGGAACTCAGAATGGATGCATTGAACTGAGAAGTTAGGCACAGCCTTTCCCTTCACCGAGTTTAAAGCACTTTGTACCCGGGCAGTCAATACGGTCACTTTACCCACAATGCCCATTTTCTCTGGAAAGGGAAGAGCAGAAAAATTCTCTACTCTTGTACAATGAGAGCTACTATGAGGGATGGCTCTGATACCTCTGGTCCTCACTGCTCTATGCTGTGTCTTCACATTTTTCTGGAAGGGGAATGTTGATGGTATTACATTGAAGGGAAGTGAGTGACAGATGGTGACATGGAAAACTGAACTTGGAAAGGGCATATTCTAAGACGTGCTGTAGTAAGCTAAGAAAAATGGTGATGACTACATCATCCCGGAGTGTCAAAGTTAGTTCTATTAATTTAACAATAAGGAAATGGATATTATTGGAATGCAAGTTACTATAACGCGCTTTCAGTCAGAGGCTCACACAATGGCTCAGAGGTTAAGAGAACCTGTTGCTCTTTCAGAAGACCCAAATTCGGTTCCCAGTGCCCATATCTGGTGGGTCATACTCACCTGTTACTCCAGCTCCAGGGGATAAGACACCTTTGGCTTTTGAGAGCTTCTACACTCACGTGCATGCACCCACGTGCACACACCCATCTACACACAATTAAAACATTTTAAAAAAGAACGTAAGTCAGGTGTAGTGATGCACACCTTTGATCCTGGCACTCAGGAAGCAGAGGCAGGCAGGGCTCCTGGAGTTCAAGGCCAATTTGGTCTCCATAGTAAATTCCACAACAGCCAGGGCTATATAGCGAGATGCTGTCTCAAAACAACAAAATCCAAGAATCTCCCAAGCCCTTGACCCCAAACATTCAACAACAACAATAACAACAATAACAACAACAACAACAACAAAATCCAACCAACCAAAGATACCACATGAAAACGCAAAGAGATTTTGCTCATGTAGTTAGGAATTCACTCTTTTCTGCCATTGAAGCTTTGCATGGTTCTGGTTCTGTTAGGGGTGTAGACTGCAAGGCGTGTGGTACATCTTCTGGAGGTGAGAAGTGTGCATTGCATAGCCATGCTGGCAGCTCTGGGAAATACAGTAGAGGAGGATCTCACTAGTCTCTTGGATCTCTTATAAGAAAACTTCCAGCAAAGTATATTTGTGAAACGGTACAAGAGATGATTTCAGGAACAGATGAAGAGTCACCTAGGAGCTGAGTGTGGTGATCGACCTTCTGCTCTGATGAGACTGAGACCATGGGAGGACTGCCTGACTCCAGGGTGTCATGACCAGTCTGAACAAATCAGTGAGACTCCTCTCAAGAACAAAACCACAAACCTCCCTCCTAAAACAAAATTCTCACCTAGGAAAGCAAGGCAGTTACTGATACTTAGTAATTCCTACTGGGAAAGGAGTTTATAGTTCTCATTTTAACTTAACTAACCTAAGTGACTTTATCTTGTTCTTGTTTGTAAAATATTTTATGATTATTGTACCCTAAGCACAGTATTCTACCATAAACAAGAACAAGCCAGGCTTTTCCACATTCATTTCCTAGGCCGTTCTCTAAACTCTTTAAATTCGACTTATTTGGCTTCCTGGTAAGTGAGCATATCATAGTCTATCAGGAGCAGGTAGATTGCAGGGCTACTGCATACCCACAGATGCATTCTACTTCCTTTTGCTGAGAACACAGTGAAGAACAGTGCAAGGCATGCTATTGTTCCAAGTCTGGGTCTGTAGCTGGGATTCATCCAGGATGCCAAGGCACACGATCTCAGAACAGTTCCCAAATGACTAACGCCTCCTCAAAGGCCACATCAGAATGCTTTGGCTATCCCAATTAAAAGGGTAGGGGTAGGCCGGGCGGTGGTGGCACACACCTTTAATCCCAGTACTTGGGAGGCAGAGGCAGGCAGATCTCTGTGAGTTCGAGGCCAGCCTGGTCTACAAAGTGAGTTCCAGGAAAGGCGCAAAACTACACAGAGAAACCCTGTCTTGAAAAACCAAAAAAAAAAAAAAAAAAAAAAAAGGGTAGGGGTAGGGTGGATGATCTAAGGCTGGTTTCCCACATTACCTAACAGTGTGTACTTCACCTGACAGACACCCTTTACCCTGCTTTACAACCATGTGGGGTGGCTCTCAGGAGCTGAAGGGCATCATCCTGCGTTAGTATTGTGTCTAGTATGTTCCTACTGTCATGGGCTGGGAGGCCAAGGAGGTAGCGGCTCAATCTATGAGCTTATGACATGAGTATTTCATGTCATAAATAGCAGCTTTGTGTGACATATTTAAATGAGAAGCTGACATGACCTGTCTATCTGTGTTTTTGGTAAAACTGTTAATGAATGCCACTGCTCTATTTGTGGGGTCCAGGAAGTTTTCTGCCTCTGTGTAATAAATACCTAGTGCTCTTAGAGCTGGAAGAAGGGTTTTGCATCCCAGTGAATTGCTTGCTTCTCTTTAGAAAAACCAGGCAATACATACAAAGTCATATTGCCTTTATTTCCTTTTTTCTTTTTCCTTCACACGGCTGGCTGTGAGCTCAAAGTGTGTAATTATCTTCAATTATAGCAATTATCTTAGCCTAGCTCTTTCTTCCCTCTCTCTGCAGCAACTCCAATTACAAGTTGTTTTATTTCACACCGTTTGAAGAAACTTTTATGTGTCTTTATTATAACTTCACTTTTCTGAGTTGATTCTTAACTTCCAGGTAATGCAAATGAAGCTTACTGTTGTATGTGGTACTGCAGACTGAATGGGGGCCTTGTATACGCTGGGCAAGAGTTCTACCCATAGCTAGACCTTTACCACCTTTTACTTAGTTGTTCAGGTTGGCCTTGAAATTGCTCTGCGGCCTTGGCAAGCCTTGAGCTGTGATTCTCCTGCCTCAGCCTCCCATGTGGCTAGAATCATAGCCTGAGTCTCCAGGTTCAGCCGAAGATTTTTTAAAAATTCCCTTCAGTACTGGCATTTGAGTGCAGGGTTACTAGCATGCTGAAGAAGCATTCTATCACTGAGCTGTGCTCCAGTCTTCTCTTTAGCCTTTGAGACCGGATCTGTCGGATACATAAATGTTAAGATGATTAATATCTAATTAGATTTAGCCAGGTATGATGTACTCTGGAGGCTGAGGCAGGAGAATCTCTGCAGGTTTATATCCTGAGCTACACAGTGAGCTGAATGTCAGTCTGGGCTATATGGGGAGATTCTCAAAGATCCAAGACAATAAAACTTAACTAGCATTCCCCTAAAGGCTGAAGGGAACTCTGCAACTCATGGTGAACACTCATTTCTTTGGTTAGATTGCTGGTTTTCAACCTTGGTTACATATTAGAATAACTTGAGACACTTCATAAGATACAAGTGTCCAAGTCAAATGCCCTAAGGGATAGGGCTGGTCACTAGAAATGTTCCCAGGCACTGGAATATATAATGAGGATCGAGGATCACAGAGCTAAACTGTTCATTTATATTATTAAGCTTTTTTTTTTTAGATAGGGTTTCTCTAAGTAGTGCTGGCTGTCCTGGAACCCTCTCCATAGACCAGGCTGGCCTTGAACTTAAGATCTCCCTGCCTCTGCCTCCTGAGGGCTGGGATTAAAGATGTGCGCCACCACTGCCAGACAGTCTAAATGTTTTCTTTGTTGACTTATTTTTATTTTGTGTGTTTTAGTTTTCTGTCTGCGTGTATTTATGTGAATCATTGGTGTGCCTGGTATCATAGGAAACTAGAAGAGAGCATCGGAGCCCCTGAATTGGAGTGATGGTTGTGAGCCTCCATATGGGTGCTGGGAACCAAACCTGGGCACTTTGCAACCACAGTAAGAGCTCTGAGCCGCCGAGCCATCTCCCCAGTGCCAGTATTTTAAACTCTTAACTATCAAATGCTATTTCCTCTCAGCTGTTTTTCCCGTTACAAGAACACTAGCAAGAATAGGAAGGGACAGTGTAAGACATGCAGTTCACCCGTGCGTTCTTACCACACAAGTCCTTACTGGCAATTCCATAAACCGACAGATGCTCTCTGGCTCACAATGGGGGCAGTCAAACACACCAGAAATAGAAGTATGGTAAGCAGAGCTCCACAGTGATGGTTGTTTTCTCGAGCCATCGCTCCTGACTGGTGCCTGAGGCTCAGTGATGCTACCCACCATCATCATCGAGAGAGCATTGTACTGCATAGCACTAGCCTGGGAAATGATCCAAATTTAGTATCTGAAGCATCGATTCTGCTGACTACTTAGAGCTTTCATGGCATCATCAAATTGAATAATCCTCAGTTGAGCCATTGTAAGTGGAGAATGTTCATATGCTTACAGCCCAGTCCCGAACACATCCTACATCAAGCCTGGCCCAGGAAGTGGTGTCTAAGCTCATGGCACAAACACCTAGAATCCCAACATAGAGATTTTGAGCCATTTACCACCAAATTTATTTTAATTTTATGTGTACAGGTGTTTTGCCTGCACATATGCCTGTGTACCATGTGTGTGCCTGGTGGTGGTAGAGGACAGATCCCCTGGAACTGGAGTTACAGATGGTTGTGAGCTAACATGTAAGTGCTGGGAATCAAATCTGCATCCTCCGGAAGCGTATTCGGTGCTTTTAATCCTAAGCCAGCTCCCGGCTCCCTTGAGCCATGATTTCTTGCTGCCATGTCTACGTATTTTTCTTCTTTCCACATGTTTCTGCATCTTCCAAAATCTTAATCTCAAAGTTATAAAGGTACTCATCTGGTAGATAAATTATAAAGTATATTCTAAGATGAAAATTTTCAACAAGCAATGTATTAAATCTTATGGCTTTGAAGCTCAATGCTGCTGTTTTTTTAGGCGATGTGTCAAAGCCGACTAAAACACATTCGTTATTTATTCACTTGCAAAATGATCTATAGTCCTTAGAGGTAAAGACTGTGCTAGAAATCAATAGATTATCTCGATAAGAAATAACTTTTCTTTATGCTTTAGGCCATCTTAGCTTTTCTATTGATCACCATTGCTGAAGTGGACACGATACTTTGTTCAGCTCAGTTTAATAAACTCTCATTGGAGATTTGTCATCAGCAGGTGACCTAACCTTCTGCTCTGAGCTGGTTCCTTCTCCTTGTTCATAACCCTCCATGTATTTTTCTTTCTAGACTTTGATGATGTTGGGCATGCCCTCCCCTTTGAATTTTCATAATGTTTTCTTGAATGATCACCCTTCAGGGTAACATATAGCTGATTCCTTTTCATTTTTCTATCCTACTTAAACATGTTTTTCAGAAATGCCTTCCCCGACCAGCCTGTTGTCTGTGCAATTTGGCTATACTCACTGTTTTCTCTCTGCCGTCCCTGTATGAAAGCATATTGATAGACCCTTGTGTTTATGCTGCGTGTGTCCTAGAGAATATAATCTCCCTGTTGGCCTCTGCAGCTCCAACTCTACCACCAACGATGGTAACTACTGAGACTGTGAGTGGATGCTTGTCTCTGTAGTTTTACCAAGAATAGTACCAAATACAGTCCTGAGTTCTTTGAGCTAGAAACTACTGATGGCTGGTAACAAATGAGTGTGCTCAGATGCAATTTTAACTTATAGTTCTCATGCAATATGCGCATGTTGGGATTTTAATTAGCTCCACAGTGCCAGCTCCTTTTGCAGAGAAGCCAATTTGCATCCTGTGCCTCCCTGACCTCTAGCTGGCTCTCAGCTTCTGCCAGAATGAGCGCTTCCATTCTGTATAACTTGCTATCTTGGCTATTTCTTTCAATTCCCAGCAGAAAGCAGAGAGATGAGACTGTACCCCCACTACTCTGTTGGTATTTTTCTAGAGCGCTTGATTGGAAATACACCATATACATTTGGCTAAGGGCCCTCAGTATGCCAAGGTAAAGTCCTTAGGTGGCTTGCTATTGTTTACATGGCTGGCTTTTGATGGAAATTTCAGGACAAAAACCATCTATTAAATGTTAGTAGACTCATTACAGTCCAGGATTTTTTTTTTTTTTTTTGGTCTGCAATGGTATCCTTATATTATTACCAACATGATACTGAGGGTATGAGGGTACTGGTCAGGAAGTCAGCTGCAGAGTCTTCGGACAAATCCGTGGATATATGGCACAGAGAGTCGGGCACTGCCACTATTTGGAGGCACCTCTGTTTGGTGTAGACTCACACTTCCAATCACATTGAAAACACACCTTTCCAGCTTCCCACACATGTATGGGTGTGTACAGGCACTCTAATTCGGTGGTTCTCAACTGTGGGTCATGGCCCCCTTGATAAATCTCTACCTCCAAAAATATTTATACTATAATTCATAACAACAATAAAGTTACAGCTATAAAGTAGCAACAAAAACAGTTTTATGGTTAGGGGTCACAACACGAGGAACTGTAGCAAAGGGTCACAGCATTAGGAAGGTTGAGAGCCACTGAGAATTTAATCAGTAACTTCAGTGTTTCATTTTTCTAACAAGCATAGAAAAAATTAATAGCATTTAATAGTGTTATCAAAATCAGCTCCATTTGTACCTCATGAAGCATGCATAGCTCAGTGTCCTTGTCCAGAATAGAGCCCCAATAAATCATACTACCTCCTGCTGCTTCCCTTGCCGACTTAATACAATCTTCTTCTCTTCAACACACACTTAAAGGAAAAATCTGCACATTATTGCACTCAAAGCAGTTGATTTTGATATTATGATTTACAACTTATCATTTGCAATGAACATAGAACATGAGAAATCATCAGACTTCTGCACAGGTAGACTCTTTAAATATGCTGAATTAAAAATTACACTTATTCATTTTGTGACCTCTGTGGCATGTGTGCAGAAGTCAACTTGCATAAATTATTGGTTCTCTTCTTCCACCTTGTGGGCTCCAGGGGTCAATCTCAGGCTGTCAAGCATAGCGTCAATGTCTTCACCACTGAGCAACCTTTCCAGCTATCTACACACCGGGCTTTTGAAAGGCAGTAGATCCTTCCAAAGCCAGTGAGTACTCCTCGCATGGCGAGAGCAGGCACAAGCAGACACTGTATCATGTGACCTGAGCAGCTCTATCTGGCCCGAGTTAGAACGTGCCAATCCAATGGGAATCTGAACCAACGGGAACTCGGGCTCTAACCAAAGCCCTTTGTGTCGCCACTGGAGCACTTCTCGGATGACTAACGGGCTGTTAAGGAATCTGCCAACTCATGGGCTTCCATGTTTTCAGAGTAGTCTTGGAGGCTTCTAACCATGGAAAAATATCAGAGCAACTTTTAGACGCGCATCTTGTACACTTATCTGTAATGTGCTCCATGCATCAGTTACAAAGGCAGAGGTCCAGCCGACAGAGGACAGCAAACTGTGGTCTCGTGATTTATATATAAAATGTCCCCACAGGCTGCTGTGTTCCAACACTGGATTCCTAGCTGGTGGCACTGGTTTTGAAAGTTGTGGGACCTTTAAGGGGTGGAGACTTGTAGGAAGTCGATCTTGGGGCAGCTTGGAGGCTTTGAAGTCCAGTCCCACTTCCTGCCCACTGTCTGCTCCTTGACTGAGGTAACACCCCCTGCTACCAGTCCTTCTTGGCCACTATATTAGTTACTTCCTTGGTGGCTGTAATAAAACACCATGACCAGAAACCACTTCAGGAAAAGTTTAGGTTTCAAGAAGGAGAGATGCTTATGATGGTGGGAAGGCGTGGTGGCAGGAACAAGGAGCTGAGAGGTGACAGTCAACTGCAAGTGGGGTGAGAGGATACATCCCCATGCCTTCTCCAGGGGACACACTTCCTCCGGTAGGTCACATGGCCTCAAGGTTCTGTAACCTTCCCAAACAGCACCGCCAACAGGGGACCGGTGTTCAAACACGTGAGCCTGTGAGAGGCATTTCTCACTCAAGCCACCAACCATGATGGGATTTTATCTCCCCAAACCGTGTGCCCACATAAGCTCTTTCTCCCTCAAGTTACTTTTTGTGGAAGCTTTGGTAGCAGCAACAAGAAGAGTAGCTAATTCACATGGCAGTCACATCATGCATGAATACCTTTGCAGTCCTCTCCCCAGTGACGGGACACTGAAGCTCTTCCAGGCCCAGCCTCGGCTCTTTCCCTTACTTTGCTCTCTGTCATTTTCTTGTGTGTGCTATCTATGATCATGGCTTCAATTCCCATCATGTTGCCTTGATGCTGTCTGGATACCTAGCAGAGGGCTCTGTATCCAGCTCACACCTGAGCCTCTCCCCCTGGTGTCTCCCAGGCTGGGCTCTCCACCAGCCTTCCGTTAGCTACACTAGACTGAACCCTAGGTTACCCTAGTTCCCACCTTCCTCGGCTGGTTCCCCTATCTAGTCCATCTTCAAGCTCCTCAGTGTCATCATCTTTACATACTCCAAAGTCTATTTCTTCAACTTATCCTTGTTTCTGCAAACCCAGGGCTGCATTCCTTTGTTGAAGTCACCGGCATCTTGGCATTGAAGGAGCCTACTGGTCCCTACATTTATATTGCTGCCTCCAACCTCAGCCAGACCGACATCTTTAAATAGAAAGCTTGATCACACCAACTTCACATCTTAGGACCTTTAACGGTTTCCCACAGCTCAGAAGATAAAGCAAAGGAAATCATAAGCAGCCTGCTACTTCCTGAATGTTCTGCCTTTTGCACGCTCCCTTACCTCATCCTGCTCACTCACGGCCTGCTACTCCCCCACCCCCACTTCCTGCATCTCTGGAACTTCTTCAGCCCACACTGGCTTTCCCCAGTTCAGGTCTGTCCGAATTGCACCACAGCACGGGATGGAATTGACCCAAAGGTTACTGCCAGGAGTTTTGGTCTTTCCCTCTTTCACAACACCGTGTTTTCTTACGTCCACATGTGGATGGGACATGGTCGGACTGTGTGGCAGCCCTATGAGGAGGAGATCAAACCCTCGCTAGGAGTCAGCAGACACTGCAGTCTCCTCTCTGGCGGCACGATGCCATCTCATCTTCTGTCACACGTGCTTAATCTTGTTGAATCTGGATCCTCGGGTTTGGGTTTGGTTCTAGTTTCTGTTTTCATAATTAGTTGGAAAGTATGGGGTTAGGTTTAAAGATAAGGGTCCATTTGTGCTATTTCCCCAAAAGATTGTTGAGCAAGAGACATGTAACTGTCCCCTGAACTTTAAAGTTCAAATGTTACAGGCCTATTAGAACACAAAGGATTTCCTGAAATTAACACTGTAGTAGGCTGACTCCACACTTGGGTGTAACATGTGCAGTGTGTGCATGGGTGTGAGGATGCTGGTGGCTCTGGATGGCTCTCGGCCTGATTCCCTTAAGTCAGGGTCTGCCGCCGAACCTGAAGCAAGGCTGGAGGCCAGCAAACCTCGGCAATCCTGGCTCCTCTCCTAGCGTGCTGGATTTACCGGCCCCCGCGGCCAGGCACGGCTTTTTATGTGGGTGCTAGGATCTGAACTCAGGTCTGCACGCTTGCACAGCACTGCTGTACCCACTAAGCCATCTTTCTGGCCCCATATTTCCCACTTTTTATGGCAGATTATAAGGAGAAACTGACAATCGCCCATAAAACCAATATTTGATAGCGCTCAAGAGGGATACAGATGGAAATGAGATCTTGACCCAACCAAGTGTCCTGAGCCACTCACTCACTCACTCACGTGGTCACACACTCACTCATGCAGTCACTCAGTCACTCATGCACTCACCCAATCACTCATTCATTCATGAATTCACTCACTCATGCACTCACTCACTCACCCAATCACTCATTCACTCACTCACCCATCTGGTCACACACTCACTCATGCACTCACCCAATCCCTCACTCACTCACTCACTCATGTGGTCACACACTCACTCATGCACTCACTCACTCACTCACTCACTCACTCACTCACAAACACCAAGAGAGCCAGCTCTGAGTCCCTCACCTTCCAACTCAAGGCAGGGAGATGTCCTTAGCTTTGTGGACTACGTCAGAGTCATCAAACGTTTTCATAGGTTTTCCTTTCTGAGTAATTCAAAACTTGAAAATTGATTAGTTAATTTTTATTTTAAAATTATCATGAGTGTTTTATAAAAGGGGTCAATATGATAGAGAGATGACATGGCAAAGAAACCTGCCCTGGGGACAGCACTATCCCTGTGCTGGGACAACCTCTAAAGTCTATGCTTCCTTCTCATTGTGTATTTGGATTAGGAAACATGTGATTCCACAGAGTGAATTTTATCAATGAGCTGTGAGGTCACAGATTGGACAACATGAACCCCAGTGACCAGAAGGTAACACCAACAATGATGCAGCCAGCGAAGAGTCAGCCATCTTTCTCACTTTTGTGAAAAGACAGAACTCAATACATATATTCTGTTGTTTTTTTCAAGACAAGGTTTCTCTGTGTAGTTTTGGTGCCTGTCCTAGATCTCACTCTGTAGACCAGGCTGGCCTCTAACTCACAAAGATCCACTAGCCTCTACCTCCTGAGTGCTGGGAGTAAAGGCCTGTGCCACCATTGCCCATATATATTCTTTTTAACACTAAAAAACATGGTGTGGAGGAGGAGAAGAAAAGAAAAAAGAAAAGATGTAGATTTGACTTTGATGGTTGGGGAGTAACAGAGTTGGAGGAGATGGAGGCAAGCTATTACTCAACACCACCCATACTAGATGCTGGGTACTACTCTGGGTATGGTACATGTCTGGAATTCTAGCACGCAGGCGTGGGATGCAGGAGGATCATGAATTTATGGTCAGCCTTGGCTCCATAGTATATCTGAGGTCAATCTGGGCTATATGAGACCTGTCTCAAAGTGGGCAGGAGGGAGAAGGAATCAGCAGAAGTAGGGGCAGAGAGGGAGGGAGAGAGGTAAGGAGAGAGGGTGCGTGGGAGAAGGAAGTAGCGGAAGAGCGAGAGAGGGAGGGAGATCTCTAAAGGTGACAACATTCTACAATTTTCCATAGTAGAATAGGAGTTCATGACTTAATATGAGAGTGGGACTACTGTAGCTGTGTGAGCAGGAATGAGCATTTACATTTTACCAGCGATCTGAAACTTAGGAATGAAGCACTCACTAAACTCATGGATGGCTTTCATCAGTATAGTTTCAGACAGATTTCAACATATGCATTTAATACAAAGTGTTAATACTGAAAAGTTTACGCCATTCAGGGAACCTGGAGAACTAGTCTCAGATACTTGCATCTAAAAATTTTATTGACAATCATTGTGGCAATTTAACATATTTGCAGGGTTTACCAGGGTAAAATTCTCTTATCTCGGGCTCATCATTCTATATGCCACTTCTAGTTTTGTAAACACATGTCAAAACTATGGAACTCCTCCTAAAGATATAGAAATAGACTCACCAAGTTTAGAATATGAAGCCCAGATGGCCTACCAGTATCAACAAAAGCACTTTCCTTGCCAACATGAATTTTACAAACCAGAAATCACTGTCAGGCCTGCAGAGAAGACAAAGGAGTACCGTGTTAGGTGCTCCACTGCATGGTCCATAAAACGTTATTTTCAAAACAAACACTGCAAGTTCAGAATGAACTCTACTCTATCACCAAGGCACCGAAGCCTTCCAGAAGATTGACCTGCGTGTCCCTGTGTTCCACTGAGAAAGGGGAGTAGAGGTAGGTGTGGGTTTTAAAAGCAGATGCAAACCCTTCAGCACACCCCTTGCCTGCGTCACTTGGAACTTCTAACTACAAGTCCCTCTTCTTTCTGACACTCGGAGTTTCTGGGATTCAATATCTATGTGGTTGCTGAAATCTACTAACCATCAGTGTACTAGGATAGCTCTATCAACCCCCATCCACTAGGCGACTGTTGGTGCAGAAGGAACTGAGCTAAGGCCTACAGCTTCAGACTCGCCTCTGTGGCCTGGAGAGATGCATGCTGAACCTCTTCATCACTCTGCCTCAAGACTTTCTAAAGTCACAAAAGGGACTAAGTGAGGCCGGCAAGAGTCAGGCTGTCCAGGCAGCCTTGGCACTTCTAGAAGTGATAGTTTCGGTGAGCCAGACTGGGGCAGTGGCAGAGAATCCCACCACATGACATCTGATTTAGGGGCTTCAAATTTCCATGTTCTAGGAGGTAGACCCTTTAATGAATTTGCCATAGTTCTACAGGATGCATATGTGTTGTGTGAAGAGTGGTGTGTAGGTGTACCTATCCCCGCAGAGGCCAGAAGATAACGTCAGGTCTTCTTGATCTCTCAGCCTCGATCTCTTGAGGCAGGGTTTCTCACTGACCTCGGAGCTTGCTGTTTTGGCTGTGCGGAAAGCCAGCAAACCCCAGTGAGCTGTCTCCATCCCACCCTCCAGCACTGAGGTCACAGGTGCACATGGAGCTACACCAGACTTTGTATCTAGTGCCAGGGAACCCAAACTCAGGTCCTCACAGTACAGTAAACCCTCTACCCACTGAGACACATCCCTGGCCCTCCAAGTATTTCTTAATTGCCTTTGATGTTTTATTCATTTCAAAACAGGCAGATTTTTTTCACCCATGTCACTAATTAGGTATTCTAGCCGCTAGACAAATAACCTATGCTCAATCTGTTGCACAGGATTTGTGTGCAGTTTATGGATCAATCTGGAACTATGTGGGCCTTAAGAGGTTTGATGAAAATATTTACAATAGTGAACTAAATCAATAAAGGTTTATTAAGAGCCTGGGTTTTGAAATGGATTCTTGCCCATTATGACAGACCTTTAATAGTTTGGGAGATGAAATACTGTATTTTATTGTTTCTGGTTCTTTCCTTGGGTTGACCCTTTATGTGTTATGCACACTGCCATCAAGCTCTGGTGACCACATCAAGTGACAGTCCCTGACCCTGAACCGAGCTACACATGCCCTCAGAGGCAACCTTCCCTACGTCTGTTATCATGCTAGACGGGAAGGCTGCGTGACACTCAACTTTTGTGAGTAGTGTTTCATGGAGGCTCATCTGATACTTTTAAAAAGAAAGCAGTTAAAGAATTTGGATCTGATGGTTAATACACCTAAGAAAAGGTCAACAGTTTCCAGGTATTGAACAGGCACAGTCTGCCAGGTGCTTTGGCACTTGGAACCCCACGGGTTTGTGAAGTAGATGAGAGATCACAGACTGTCACAAGTCTTCCCTCTCTGCAGCCTCACTGCTTGGAATGGGACTCCGTAGCTCGTAGCTCCTTCCGGGAGCCACAGCTGTTCCTCTGCTCTGGGCTGGCCTTTTGACTCACTTGTACCTATGCAAAGCCCTTCCAGCGAGTTGTGCCTGCTGCAGTGTTTACTCTTGGACCCCTGCTTTCTCTCTGGGAAGCCTAGCCTGCGTGCTCCTCACAGACTTGGGCCCAGTTGCCCTGGTTTCTCAAATCTAGTACACCTCTGGATTCAGAGCGACATGGCGGGCTGCAGGCGGACGGTGGGCTCCTGATAAGTCCCGGTGAGATCAGAGCTGCCCAAGGGAGTCAGCACACACGGGAAGGGCCTAGAACTGGGAGCTGAAGCAGTATCTGCTTACCAGCTGTTGAGTCGTAGGGTGGCTTACTACACCGCAAAAGCCGACAGACACACGGTTGACCTCTCTGTACTAACCGCGGGGGCTGTCACTTGTCCGTGCTCCACCAGCGGGTACGTGGTGAAGGCTATCAGTTACCACATCTGACATGAGGGCCTGGGCTCTTAGGTCACATCACTGTCCACACTCAGAAGCCCATACGAAGTGCCCTCAGTGTCAGGGTACTTTCTGTATCGGAAGAACTTGTCATTTCTGTCTAATGAAGCTGCAACTTGGTGGTCTGGCTCTTGCTATTCTTAGTACCTGAAATGGGTTTTCGGCTTCTGAAATCTGCTCAAATGTAACCACTTCTTGGGAATCTCTCATCATATTTGAAGACAGAATTACTTTTCTCTATCCTCTGGGTGATGGTAAAAAGAACCACAGCTGCTCACTCTTTGTGCCTTTCACAGTGTGACATTTCAGTATCTCTTATCAAGAGATGAAATCTGCTTTTCCATCCCCTGAACATAGACTGACTGACTGACTTGCTTTGGCCGAGGAATGTAGCCCAAGTGTAAGTATCAATGTCACAGTTCTGGGAGGTCTGAGACATCTTGTATTCTCAAGGGAAACCTGATGCCCCTTCCAACAAGTCTACCACGTCCCGCTGAGATTCAGAGAGCAGAGTTCTGTCAGCCAGGGTGTCTCCGCTGAAGCCCAGATACGGGAGAACAGCCTAGCTAAGAGGAGTTAACCCACATCAACCAGAGTATGGACACACACACCACACACACACACACACACACACACACACACACACACACACACACACACACACACACACACACACACACACACACCACACACACACACACACACACGGACACACACACACACACACATACACACACACACCACACACATACACACACACACCACACACACACACGGACACACACACACACACACACACACACACACGGACACACACACACACACACACACGGACACACACACACACACACACGGACACACACACACACACACACACACGGACACACACACACACACACACGGACACACACACACACCACACACACACACACACCACACACACACACACACACACACACCACACACACACACACACACCACACACACACACACACACACACACACCACACACACACACACACACACACACCACACACACACACACACCACACACACACACACACACACACACACACCACACACACACACACACACACACACACACACACACACACACGGACACACACACACACAGGATAAACGGCCAGACAAATGGTCACCCTAAGTTTGTGCTGAAGCAACAGACAAGGGTTGTTACTTTTTCTGTTTTACTTCAGGTTTAAGAGATCATTTGTATTTCTGTGGCCGTTTCAAGCCCCCCCCCTTTTTTCCCCCCGAGACAGGGTTTCTCTGTGTAGCTTTGGCACCTTTCCTGGAACTCACTTGGTAGCCCAGGCTTACCTTGAACTCACAGAGATCCGCCTGGCTCTGGGAAGGAGTGCGCCACCACCGCCCGGCTTTAAGCCTTATTTTTGATTGCGATTGAGTTCTTTTATTAACAAAATGAACAAATGATGGAATGTCAAACTAGTCAGAAAAATTTGTTTTCTCACAAAACAGAACTCTGGATTTCTCTCTATAATGATGGTCCTGGGGACTGAATTTGGGGCCTCGTGCTGGCAAAGCCAAGAACTCTGGCCTTTTATCCACGTTTCCTGGCTGGAAGTCAGATCCGTGTGAGCATGGGATCTGATACCTAGCAGGTGCTGCTTAACTCTCATCTGCCGTGGACTCTGTGCCGGAAGGAAGGTGGACGTAAGCAGAACAAGGCAAAGCCAGAACACGCGCACGCGCGTCAAAGTCAGGGCAACCTCTCCCCGCGTCTCCTGGAGGGAGAGTCAGGGTCGGCCAGGAGCTGCTCTGTTTGTTCAAATGCTGGCAAGTGTCTTTCTCTTTGAAACTATGTTCGTCCCCAGTACTCCCCAGCTCAAGCCACACAGTCACAAACAGCAGGAGCATTCTGTGATGGGCCACCTTGGAGGCATCTTGCTTTCCAAGGCAGTAGTCCTCAGCTCCGGTTGCACATTAGAGAAACCTGGGAGCTTTAAAGAAATGCCCTCAGAGATCGGGTTAATTAGTTTGGGGGTACAGCTTGCATGTGCGGACACTAAAAACCTGTGGGTGATCTGACCGAGCAGTCAGAATTGAAAACTGCTCTTCAGCCTTCCACAGATTCCCTTCCATCACACTCATTATGGGATTTAACAATCAAGGTAATTATAACAAAACCTTTTTAATGTGCCTGTAATCAAAACTCAGCACCGATGCACCACAGCTAGGAAATAATTTCTTATACCAGACAGTGACTGGCTGTGAAGGAACTAAAAATGATTACTAGATGAGAAATGTCCCCACGATTAACTCCAAGCACAATGTGAACACTTGGCAGAACCCAAAATATCCTAAAAGCCTCCAACATAAATGGGTATTCAGGGTTTCATTGACCTAAATTAAATAACACATAACAATACTACAGACTGCATTAAATAATACAGCAAAGCTAATTATCATTTAAGTGTCTAGTCTAAAAGCACATTAAACTCTTTCTCTGAAAATATACATCATTTGTGTGAATAAAATCATTTTATCCCAAATTAAGCTACAATGTGGTATTTTAGTGTGATTTTAATTTCAGGTTCAGATTCAACATGGAGATCTCAAAGAATGTGGGTTTTATCTTCCTAGTATGCAAGTAACTCACATGGCACTAGTGCTACTTTCACAATTATAATTATTTTTGGACAAGACTTCAAGTGTCAAAATTATAAATAACCTTGTTACAGAGTATATAATATATACAAGTCACTTTACTGCCAACATTTCATCTTAATAAACATAGGTTCCCCAAGAGCAAAGCCTGCTCAGACCCGACTTTATAGACAGGAAAACAAGGTCAGGAGATAGGGATCACGATCAGCAGTACTCCTGCCCGGAATGTCTGGGTAACCATGTCTGGATGTCTGAGCCTACGTCCTCTCTCTCGGGCATCTGGAGTGTATTCTACTGCACAAAATCAGGGTGCAGTACTGGAGCTGGTCCCCAGCCTTTGCTAAAGGCCTATGTTTTGCCAACCTCTGCATGGTTATGTTCAGTGAAGGATTTTAGCAAGGGCAGAAATGATCACTTTCTACACTAGTTCTTCCTACAAAATGGGCGGATGTCAACTATAGTAATTTACTACATTAGCTTAAATTGTTTATTTTCTAGTCCATCATTAGCTTCTTATATTAGCATGCTATAATTTATAAACTGATATTGGCACACTGTTATCATTTAATTCATATTTTCTTAGAATTTATCTAATTTTTTGAAGACAGGAGTCTCATTCTGTAGACTTGGTTGGCCTTGGACTGGAAGCAATCTTCCTGTTCCATCTCTCAAGTGCTGGGAGTTGTGAGTCACCACACAAGGCTTCTAATGATTGGCTTTTTGTCCCGGGATGGTGTATTACATTTAGTTGGCTCTTTTTCTCTTTTTTTTTTTTTTTGAGAGACGAGGAGGAGGGAGAGAAGGGTAAGGGAATGGCCGGCACACACACTCTTTGAAGGAGTGTGACAGGGATGGGGAGGGAGAGAATGGATGGACATGAGTATTTTTCTTCTGGGATTCAAAGGGGGCAATCCTACAAATTACTGCTCTCCTGTTCTCCTATGAAGAAGAGGGCACATGTTAATGAAGTAATCTCAAGTTTTAATTATGAGAAATACACTGTGGACAGGAGAAAGGTTAAGTTAAAAAGAATGTGACATTTGGAAGGACCTGACATGTGGTTTCTGATTTTTAACATGGATCACCAAAACCTAAAAAGCAAGGGAAAGGGCAGAGTAGAGGAAATAACAGGCATTTCACACACAACCATGATACTCTTGTATAATTTGCCATCACTGGCTTGAGAAAGTTCATATTCTTAAAGCCCACAATGATTCAATGAACATTTCCCTGCCAATGTTTATGTAAAACATTTCCCAAACAAGACTGATTCATCTTACTTTGAAGAGGATTGTCAGATCACAACAGAGAATGCTAAAGCGTTTGTGTCCTTTACAGAGATGCCAAGTATTTTACTCTGACTGGTGCTGCACTATAAATGGGCAAATCTAAAGGCCAAAAAGACCCTCCAGGTTGCCAAGCACAGCACTTCAACATCTTTTTTTCCTAGTACTAATGACTTGTTCTTTCAAAGTTTGAAAATAACAGCTAGTTATGATTCCAAGAAAAATTGTAGTTTACTTCAGTTAATGCAGTGTAAAAGATACTACACTGAATGGGTATGTCTGTTGCTGTCCTGTCCAATGAATACTTCTTTAGATATTAAAACCTTGTTAAGCAGTGCTGTGATGACAGGTGGGTTTTTAAATTAACATTGAGAGTCAACCAAACTTCTTGGAAAACAGTTGAGTCCAAGATGAATAATTCTGAACTTTGTTAGTGGGCTTTGGATGTATGTAATAGCAGATGTAAATTTTATCTACTGTGATGGAAGAAATGAATAAAGACAGAACTTCAAAACTGATAAGCCTGCCAAATAAGGAGATCCTAACAACATCCTAATGCCCAAAGGCACAAAGGAAGGAAAACTAACATATTCTAATGGAATGTAGAAATTCTGGGGAAATCTTTTTATGTAAGAACAATAAATGAGGAAATGTCACTTGTTTCTGATTGACATTTCAAAAACAGTATGGATCTCTCTGTCATGCACTATGTAAAGAGAACGTAAATAGTATAGGGATTTCCAATGACATTTAAGGTTATCATTCATCTGAAGAGGTGACTCCTGGGACAGAAACCTCCAGGAGACCTGGCATGGATGGCGTGGTAGTGTTGTGAGCACAGCTTTATGACATTTTCTTCTAATAAAATGACTACCCCAGTGGACTTTAGGATTTCCTCTGCAACTGATTAGGCTTCATATCAAATTACAATTTTTATGAGGCTACCTGTCTTTAATCAGTCATCCATTATATATATATATATATATATATATATATATATATATATATATATATATATATAGTAATAAAGTAACTGTACTTGATGGATTATAAGAATGGTAAGATTTGAGCTGGGGCTATAGTTCAGCAGAAAAGCATTTGCCCCATCTGTGTGAGGCCCTGGGTTCAATCCCTGATGGTGCAGAAACACACACACACACACACACACACACACACACACACATACACACACACACCTGTGATTTGGGGGGCTGGAGAGATGACTCAGGGGTTAAGAGCACTTGCTGCTCTTTCAGAGAGCCCAGGTTCAAAATTCCCAGCACCTAGTTGCAGGGATAAGAGCCACCTGTAATTCTAGTTCCAGGCATCTGGCACTTCCTTTGGCCTCCCCTGAGCATCAGGCACACATGTGGTGCATAGACACACATGCACGCAAAATGCTCATACACAGAAAATAAAAATAATCAGAAAAATAAATAAATCTTAAAATCTTAAAAAAAAGAATGGCAAGATTCAAATTATAACAAATAACATTATTCCAAAGTTGTTCCTGGGCTTCATTAAGGGTGTGGCCTACTTAGACTTTCATGGTTAAATTTTTGCAGGCCTCATGGCAAATATTTAAATGTTCTATAATACATAAGAAACAACATGTAAAATTTTGTGGGTTTTGGTATATTATTGTTAACTATATTGTCAAATTTGTTTTAATATAAACTTTAGCTGTTGCATTTTGAGTTTTTTCTTACTTAAAAAGTAACATGCTTTTAATTTACTTTAAATCTATTTTGTACTGGAATGCATAACTTAAAATATCTTTTAAAGAAGATTTATTTATTTTATGTGTATGAGTGTTTTGCCTGTATGTATGTCTGTGCACCACATGCATGTCTGGTGCCTGAGGAAGTCAGAAGAGGGCTTTGGACCTCCTGGAGCTAGAGTTACATACAGATGGTCGTGAGCTGCCATGTGGTGCTGGAAACTGTACCTGGATCCTCTGCCAGAGCAACAAGTGCTCAGAACCACTGAGCCATCTCTCCAGCCCCACCAAACAGTTTTGAAATGGCAATTATGCTATATATTCTTGGTTTGGGAACTAAGAATGCAATTTTCAAGCCACATTTAGTATATCATGATACTAAAATAGATAAAAATTGTTTATTATAATAATTAGCATTTATGGTATCTTGAATTTGGACAAAAATACTGAACTTACAAAATTTTTTGTGGTTAATAATAAAGTAACCTGGCAAAAAGCTTTTGGCACACGCGCGCACACACACACACACACACACACACACACACACACACACACACTCATCTCCCAACCCTTTCCTAGGTCTCTCCATCTATGTTAATCCTCTTTACAAGTGTCTTTTCCACATTCATGCTTTTGTGATGTTTGTTTTGGTTTTTTGAGACAGGGTTTCCCTGTGTAACAGCCCTGGCTGTCCTGGAACTCACTCTGTAGAGCAGACTGGCCTTGAACTTAGACATCTACCTGTCTCTGCCTCCTGAGTACTGGGATTAAAGGTGTGTGTCACCACTGCCAGGCCACATTTTTGTGCTTTACCTTATGATCTGGTGAGTTTAATTGGGGCCATCTGTGTGACCATGAACTTTGAGCTATCCGTTGGAGCCTGGAGGGCTCACTGTGGGGACACTAGGGAAGAAGACAATGACCATCTCTCCTTGACAGTTCACAGTCAGCAGGGTGGGCTGTGGTCTTGTGCATCCTTCCTTGATCTATGATTGAATGATGACAGGCTTGGTCGTGAGCAAGGCCCAATGCAAGCAATTATAAATGCTGTGATGGCCGATGGGTTAGTTATGCATTTACCTGAAATTTGTACATACTGTGTTTTATTACTCTCTCTCTCCAAAATCCTGAGAAGTGTGTACAAATTCTGAGCACATGACTGCAGTTAGTAATGTGATAACTGCGATGTTTCTTAATGTTTACTGTCAAAAACTGGCTGTCCTTTATATGTATAAAGAAATCTCATTTAATTAATATTGGAAACTACAGAAAACTGAGATGGGAATTATGAATGTCTACACAAACCCTAGGCATTGAAGTGTGCTTGCTCACCTGATCTTCTCTGTTGACATATTCCAAAACACCTTTCTCAAACATTATTTTCTTAAACATTTAAGTCATCATTTCACTTACCAATTCTTTAAACACAGAAATTGGATTTGAACCATGGTAGTACCATAGTTAGTACTACGACATGTGTACAACTCCTGGACATGCTGAATCTCAGTGATTTTCCTTTAGTATTATGAAATGTGTACAACTCTTGGGCATGCTGAATCCTAATGCTTTCCTTTAGTACTATGAAATGTGTACAACTCCTGGATGTGGTGAATCCCAATTATTTTGGTGGAGCAGCTGCTAGGAAGAACTCAGCACTCTGGGCCCAGGCACATTGTAAGAAATTACATAAGGGCGAAGGGAAAGAAGATGGGGTGCTGAGAACATGGGAAGAAAAGGGGAGCCCTGAAAACATGGGGCAGGCAGAAAGTCAGGCTAGCATGCTTTGCCATTGACAGTGTTTCCTCCAACTGCACCAGGGACCTGGGGCTTTCTGTCATACAGTCCGTCTGGTTTTGGAGAATACCTCAGAACTCAGACAGTCAAGACTCACACATCACACATACCAAGCAGGGCTGTATGGTTCAGGAACTCAGGCATGAGGACAATGTGTGCACGGCTCCCCGTGACTCACATCCACTGAGGTCCCGCATCTTCTTGCAGCAGAACCATAATCAATATCTAAAAGACTATGGGGAAATTTTGGTCTCAAAACTGGGAACAGTTGCTTCTCCTGGGAACATTTAATTGTTTGGGTTTAGAACATCATTAATCACGAAGCAGCAAACACAGTTCCCTTTCAAACTGCTCATTAAATAAAATAAAGTCTGTTTCTCTCATGCCCACCACAAAGGATCTTGTGGAACTCCTCTGTATCCTACCAGCCCTCTTCCCTTCTATTCCGTTCCTCATTTCACTCCCGCCATGCTTTCCTGTCCATTTGTTGTGTATTGTGGTCCTTCTGGAGTAGGGCATGTTCTCACCAGTCCCCGGTTTCTAAAGCTACAAAGAGCTTAGAAATAATCCAGTTCTATCTTGCATAGTTCACAGATGAGAAACCCCAGGTCCCAGTGGTTAGCGTTTCAAAGTCTGACTGCAAGGCAGGGATCCTAAAAGGAATTTATGATTTCTAGTTAGCATACTGTTGCCTCCATGTCACGAGACTCTTTTCTTTCCTGTTCTTAAGATGGCATCGCTTGGACTTCTCCCCGACACAGAGAAACTCTCCAGGCTACACCTTACTTTAGAGGGTCACAAGAAAATTCTGAGAAGTCTTCTAACAAGTGAATCCACTTAACCTTTTCTAACTTGTATCTGTAAAACATATCTGATTATGAATTAAAAACATCTCTTTTGGGGCCATGGTTGGGAGTTATACTTATGAAGGCTCCTTGGAACACACCTTGAGAAGTCTGGGGTCAAGACGAGATCCCAGGAATCAGGTGGAGGACAGAGATGGCCACATGTTCATCTCCTGACGCGTCAGCCTCTGCTGAGGGTGCTCTTGCAGGTGGCAAGTCACATTGTCCCTAGGAGCTCAATCTCCCAGCAGTGGAGAGGGTACTAGGCCTGCTAGAAACACTGCACCAGGAGGGTCATGAAGGAAATGTCTGGAATTTTGTTTTTTAATGATCACTGTCTTTTGTCCACTTTAGATAGGAGGCGATTGATTATAAGTTATTTTTCTACAGAGGTACACACAATCAGACAATGGTTTGTTTCCAAGTGTGTGCCTTTAGAGAGGTGACTGTTTACAGATCCAAAGGAGGGGACAGCTCAGCAAGCTCAGCCCAGATTACAAGCTGTTGTTAGATGACAGTGTTGACTCTCACGTTCTTACCCTCTCTGAACTTCTCTTTCATCTTCAGTAAGATGGGTATCCTAATAATCACAATATGGAGCTATGCAGATTGCAATTTAATACCTCAATGCTTGCCCTTCCCTTTCCAGGAGCCATGATGTGTCCTGTAACAGGAAAACACCGTTCAGGCTTCACTGTGTCTTCCCTTCATACACACTTCTCTTCACAGTGGACAAGGATGACGTACACCAATGGTCACATAAGACCCTTGGTCTCCTCCCCTAAGGACAACTGTAGCTAACCAGTTAATACTGGCTCCTCCAAGGATCTACCCGCCTGTGAGCTCCTACCCCCGTCCCTTCTGATGAGTTATGCTCACAAGTATGGGAGACCAGGTGTCAACAGTAACAATGCTCAGGCCCCGGGTATAGTGGTACTGGGGGTTTCAGACTCAAGAGAAACAAATGGGTTTCTCTTGGATGCCATGGATGCCAGAGTCATGATGGGCCTGCCACCAGGTCCTCTGTAGACAGCCTTGCCATCTAAGCAGCCTCCACAGACTTCCCAACAGGCAGGAGTGACACAGCTCTCTAGGATGCCCTCGTACAACAGCATCTTAGAGATGCCAAGGGCATCTACCCCATGCCCTCAGCAATCCTCTACTCAATTGTTAAAAACAACAACATTTATATTAAAAACTGATAAACTAAAATGCATCAACTGGAAACAAGAAAGGAAGGGAGGGAGGTTGCTGAAGATCTTAGTTATTTTTATTGATTTCTCTGTTGTTCAGTCCCAAACACTGTCATATTAATGCACTCTTCTATTTTTTGTCTATTTATCATCATTCTTATTTATTACTGTGGTTTGTAAGTCTAAGGATTGAACATAGGTCCTCGGGCATATGAGGCATCTACGCTGTTACTGAGCTTTAGCTCCTGCCCTCTTCCTATTATAATCAGAAAAAATTAAAAAAAACAATTAAAATATATGTTTTAGAAAAAAGAGAAATACAAGCATATCTTCAAAAAGATTATCAACAAATACTGGAAAGTTTAAAAACAACAAAACAAATAATTTTCATTAGTCATGTCACTGGCGGTCAAGTGAAAGGTGGGCCTTGACTGTGTAAGATGAGTCTTTACATAGGTGACCTCAAAAGCCGGGAGGGTTTGCAATGATCTGAGGGCCGACGCTATCAGAACTGCACACTGAGAAATCTCCTGATTTATAAAATGCAGTAGCTGGGGGAAATATTCGAAGGGGTTATTCTTCTACATATCTGGCAAGACTGGGGAATGAGGGACAATCTCATGGCAAGCTTGGGGACAAGCTCTAAACTCAGGCCTGACCTCAGCTCGAGTCTGTATTTCTGCCCTGGCAGTATCCAGTCCAGACCGCAGAGACTTTGACCGCTTCCTTCTCCAGTTGGTGCCTTCCAGGTTCTAAGCACCATGGGTGGCACCCTCTCCATGCCCCTTGCCATGCAGTGTTTACTCTCTGCACACCTTTAAATGTGCTTTTTCTCTTATTCAGGGGGCACATAACTGTTTCCATGAGCTTCAGATTAACATCACCGGCAATGGTATGCGTGCTACAGTACACGGAGCAGCATCAAAGGCTGTCTGGAACGTGCAGGAAGTCTTTCTAAATTTCTAGGATTGAAATTCTTGATGCTGCAGTATTGAGATGGGTACACTGCTCTCATAAGGACCTCTCTTTGTAAGACATGCATAATGCAGGGCAAAGAAAGGAAGCAAGGAAAACGGTTTCCCAAATTATAACTTGCATCTTGGTAATGAGAAGCTATTAAAATATATTTTAAAAAATCCCTAAGCTGATGTGTTTCTTAGAATTCTGAGGTTTCCCACTGCTCTGCCGTTTCCCATTCTGTATGCACAGCAGAGGCTCCTGCCAAGACTATTACAGTGAGCAAACAATGTCCTCTCTGTCAGAGCCGAGAATGAATAGTATCACAAAATTCTCCTCTAATGTACAGCCTCCACTCCCCACAAGCCTTCCGAGGAGAGCAGCCTGGGGAGGGGAGGACAGAACGTGGCTCTCCTCTTGCCAATCTGAAACGGCTTTTCAGAACACCAAGGGTGGACCAACACTAACTGTGAATTATCTTCTAATCAAAGAAAGTGGACAAGTAGGTTTTAATTCCCATCGAATATTGTCTTATCCCTCTGGATTTGAGCACACAGACACTTTTGTGAGGAAAAAGGAGGAAGGGCTCATCAAGCAACATCTCAGGGCTTAGCGAAAATAGCCTTTTGCTACAAACTAAACAGCAGCAGAGGGACTGCCCAGAGGTTTGTGTGAGGATACCAGGAGCTGAGGCACAAGTGTGAAAGTGAGTGTGGGCTCTACTGCTTCCCGTAAGCCGTGGTGTCTGCTAAGCTCATGATTCATGGAGGAAGAGCCTGGAGCTACTCCCCTGGATGTAAGACAAGGCTGGCCCACTCTGCTCCGGTCCCAAGGACTGTCTATGTCTCCCCCTCCACGGCTCCTCTTCAGAAGAGGCATTAAGTACACAATCTTCCAAAATGAGACATTTAGAAAGCATTTTGCACACAAATCAATGAAAGGCTTACTTGGTGTACATTTTCAGAAAAGAATAGAGATTTCTTAAAACTTTTCTTATTTGTTGTCGTAGTTGGTGCAGAGTATAATGGTCTAGGCGCCCCCCCCCCCCCCCCCCGCCCCCCGTATGACATGTGCAGAACATATACTTTATCTGACCTTTAATTAGAATCACTCAACTCTTTCGTCATAAAGGAATGAACACTACTTTCAGTCTAAACACACAGGCCCGCTCCCCTCCTCTTTTCCCACACACTTGCCGGCGACCTGTCCCATGATCTCCCAGGGTGAGATGGTGCTCTCTTGGTGACACACTTAGCCAGGCTGCAGGAAGCAGCGACAGCCCTCCTTTCTTTCTCTCACACAGTCCAAGTCTGCACTAGACTAGACAATCAAAGCTCTGTGTGTGCGGTCCCGCCGCCACCGCCATCTGAGAATGCTGACCATGTGCTCGTTCTTCCTCAATGGCAATATTTACCTTGGAGGAGTGCTTGTCCAAAAGTATTTCTGAGTTCTAGTAATGTGTCCCGTTCAAATGTTGTTATGGGAGAGCCCCTCTCCTTTCTTGGCCTGCAACCAAAAAGAAAGAAAGAATGTTGGGGGGCAGGGAAGGCGTATGGATAGGCTGTGAGAGACACTTGCCAGCTTACTGGAAAAACCCTGGCCTGTTTACCAGACATGGAGCTTTGCATTCCTCTCTAAGGAGGCTGCAGGTTTAACTTCTAAACAGGCAAACGTACCAACAGCAGTGAATACATACAATTTTTCCCCTCTGAAACAAGAGCCACATTATTATTTGATCCAATATAAAGCAATTTATTTTTTTTTCCTGCAAGTCTTCCTAGTTTGTGACAGATAAATCTGTATGTTACTTAGTACAATTAGGATCAAGTAACAGTTACCAACATTTGAGGTAAAACACAGTATTTATATGAAAAGAACATTCATACTTTTTGGCAAGGTAAGCTATGACTCAATTCTGAAATTTTCTGATGGAAAGGAAGCTGTGGTGGTGTGGTGCATACATCAAGACCCAAGAGCCTGTAGATCTAATCCTTTATCATTCCATCAGCACCCCACCATGGAAATGAGAAAGATTCTCAGAAAGGGAGGCAACTCCCAGAAGACTCCCCCAGTCTTTCCCACTCATCAGCTCCCACATCCTGTCACTGGTCGACTCTAGAGTTTTGGCCAGCCCTTCTCCCGCCTCCCTTTCCTCTTTGCTTTACTTCCTATTTTTGAACAAATCTCTTTGGTACTGAATACCTAGTTTTATCTTTGAAAATATTTATTCATGTGTATGTGTGTGCATGTGTGTGCCGTGTGGGGGTGTCCGTGGAGGCTGGCAGAAGTGCTGGAGCCCCTGGAGCTGGATTTGCAGGAAGTTTTGAGGAACCAAACCTGGGTCTTCTGGAAGAATTGATGAACTGCCTCTCTGGCCCTTGAACACTTACTTTACATGAGACAACCATGTTGGGGGCCGGGCGAGGGAGAAGAGGAGAAGAATGGAGTGGAAATGAAGAGTTTATTCTCATGAGACTATTCCAACTGCTGACCAAGATCTAGAGCTTCTTAATTACTTTAGCAGACTGAGGTGCAAATTCTGTATTGTTTAACATTCAGTCGTAGAACCCGGATTTGTATTAACTGTTGTTCTTTTGGACTGATCATTTCTGAGTGCTGCTTTCTTCTGCTGCAGAATCAACACATTATTCATATTGTATATATTGTATTAAGGTGTAACTATTCTTTCCCTGCCAGTTGTCAAGTGAGAAAGGCTGCCTTTTGTTTGCCAGTGCATTCAGCTACATTATTATTTTCTTATTTCTAAAGTAAATCTAAAAAGATCAGAACGAGAGGCACAATCACGGGCTGTCTTCTTCCTCTAACCCAACTCCAGGTCTCTCTCTGTCAATCACACAAAGTGGGAGGGACAAGGCTGTGCTGGGTGAAGTGCTCCTGGGCTAAGTGAATTCTAGTGATATTGTTCTACTCTTTCATTAGCTTTCCAGTCAAACCTCCTCCCAGGCTCCTGCCATGCACATGGATTTAGATGCAGATTCTAATCACCTCTTGGCCTCTCTATGTCAATGCCCAAGCTCAGAAAACTCTTTTGAATTAGTCAGAAAGATGAGCAAGGTTAATTATCCAAGTCCAATGGCTTCAGGTCAGGGTTGTTTTGTTTTTGTTTTCAAATGTGAAATTCTGTCAATGCATATTAGAAATAGTATTTCAGGGCTGGGGATGCAGTTTGTGAGTTTGTGGTAGAGCACTGTGTAGTATGCTCAAAGGTCTAGGTTTAATTCCTAATATCACAAACACATACAAATAAAATCAAAATGAGTTTTCTTTTACTAGATGTGAAGGAAGAGTCTGACTTAAAAACTGAACAGTCTAGGGTGGTGCATAGTTTTGCACTGTCAAAATAGCTAGAGCATGAGTTAAAAATATTCCAGGGAAACAAGGTGATGGAGATAGTGGTGTTATCACAAAGACAGACAGACATACAGATTAAATGGGAAAAAAATTACCACCCATGCAAGCAAACCCATAGATTTACATTCCTTTATTTACATGGTCAATTGCCTTTTAACAGAAGTGCCCAAACCACCCAATGGAGAAAGAGCAATCACTTTAGCAAACAGGGCTGGGATAGGTAGCAGCCATAGGCAAGAAAGTGGAATCCTGAGTTCACGTGATACTAAAGTTAAGTTGAGATGATAAATGTAAGAGGTAAAACCACAAAAAAAAAAAAAAACCTAAAACAAAACAAAACAAACTACTGTGAAAGAAAACACCAGGTAAATCTCCATGAGATCAGATTTGGCCAAAGCTACTGATATGATGCTAAGTGTACAATCAATAAAATATAAAATAAAAAGTTATGAGCTTTAGAAAACACTAAGTACAATAAAGATGACATCCCAGAGAAGAGAAATAGCTGCAAGCCTATTTATGATAAAGGAAATGTAGTGAGAATATATAAAACCTCTTAAAAGGAAATACGATATCCAAGTCCCAAACGAGCAAAGAGTCTTAGATAGGCATTTCTCCAAAAGAAGTTATAAAAGGACCGATGAATTCACAGATGGTCAATGCCATCATCAAAGAAATGCAAGTGTAAACTACAATGAGATGCTGCCTCACGGGTCTGAACTAAACGCTAAGAGTAATGTGTGCTGGCAGGATGTGGAGAAATCTGAACCTGCAGCCGCTCTGCTAAGAGTGCAAGACGATCATCCACTTTCCAAAGAGTCTCAAACTTCTCTGAAAGTATTAACCGTGAACTATCATCTCATCCAATGGTTCTACTCCTAAATAGAACAAAGAAAAGCAAGAACAGAAATCCACACAAAAGCTTGTACACAGAGGTCCAGAGCAACATGATTCATCACAGCCTCAAACCAGAACCACCCATGTGTCCATCAGCTGATGAACGGAGACAAAAATGGTAAACACACAGTCACATGTAGAATGGAATGCCATATTGACATAGGTTCAACATGGATGCCCTCTGAACACATGGTGAGGGAAAGAAGCCAGTGATCCTGAATATTATGGGATCCCATTGATAAGAAATGTCCAAAAATGATCAAATAAATAAAGCTGGGTGCCTAGAGAAAGAGTGACTGCTTAGAGTTGGGGAAGATGGGAGGTAGGCACCGTGGTGGAAATGTTCTGCAAACAATGCTTGCATTACTCTATGCTAACACCCATTAAACTGCATCGTTTAAATGGATGATTGTATGCTATGTAGATTATAGCTCAGTAAAGTTCTTACTGAAAAAATATTCCACAAGATGTAGACATTATAATATTTTCCAGATCACTCTCAAAGAACTGTGGCAAACTTGAGCTGAAGCAGAGCACCTAGCTCCATGGCAAATGGTCGTGTGTGAACTGCCCTGAGTAGAGTCCTCACTGACATGGTGGTCCTTCGGGGCTCCTTTCGTGTGTGTGGCTATCTGTACATGTGTACACTGCAAAGGAGGACTGACTCAAACTAAGCCCACACTTTCAACTTAATAGCTCTTCTGTCCTGTGGGATTTTAGGATGCCCCAAACCAGGTATCTACTCATCTTTCTGCTCCTCTGCATCTGCATCCACAGAGCCTGTGGAATGTGAGGATCAGCATCATTTTTTTCTACACTTATTCTACGGACAGCTTCCTTATGACTGGCAACAGGTTCTGAACATTAATAGTGATACTCCCAAGAAGGTCCAAACAAGGAGTTTGTGATATGCTTGCAAAACACCTGAAAGCTTGCTCAGCCTAAAGCTGCTCAGAGCCATGGGAATGATTTAATTTGGGGACCCTGGGACCTGTGGTAGGAGATCTGCATTTGATAAAAGGCCTGGTCTGGCATCAAAAGTCTTCTCAGTGGTCAGTGACAATATCATCTCAGCATGGGAAACCACAACTGAACAAATGAATTCCACCAATACTGAGCAAGCATCCACCATGGATGAGGCCCAGTGAATGTGATCTGTGGTGCATTCCACCAGCAGCACACATTAAACAGCCTCAATACTTCATGTTTTAGTCACCACCAATTCAGTTTTGGGGAAGGCACGATGATGTGTGTGAGAAAAAGTGGTGAGGAGAGAGGGAAGGCAGGCAGGAAGAGACTTCCTGGGGCGGACACTTCCCGTTTCGGTTTTGTGGGTTTTTTTTTTTTTTTTTTTTCTTCTCCTTGAGCAGTTCAAAGGCAATTCTCCACTGAATGTGGCTGGTCAAGTCGGAGTACAGAGCCCTGGTCTATACTGCCTTGCATATCATTCTTTATACAGAAAGGCAAAGGTCACAGCAGCTTCTTATCAGCTATATTATCCTGTTGTAGACAGCATCTTAGCTAAAACAAAATGTGAACTTCCTTCTGTGGCTAAGCCCCATCTCTCCTTCCTGAGGCTTTTGCAGTTGGACTGGGGAGAGGCTGCTTACACAGTCTCCAGGGCAGTTCTGCGTCTCAGCTTTGGGGTGCAGAGCTAAAGGCCAGAGTGCTCCTGCTTCCTGCACTGCGCCATTGGGTGGCCATCTTTCACAGTTTTTAGCAGCAGATGGAGTTTCACCCAGATGAGGCCTAACGTTGACTAAAATGGGATTAGTCTAAAACTCCAAGAGCCTCCCTGGGAGGTAGCAATTTATTAATCAGCTCCTCTGGGATATGCCTACTAAATCAGCTATTAATCCAGTTAATTATACACATCCCCAATTTGTCAAGATGATGAATGTCAGCAATTTGATAGATTTTTGGTAAAGAAAAAAAAATCCATAAACTAATGCATGCTACTTCCCATTAGTCCATTGGCATTCTGTGATGGGTTTAACAAATTAACAATAAATTAGAGAGATCTCCCTCTATTTTAGACAGAACAGATATTCCTGTCCATCAAATGTCAATATTCAGTCCTTTTCAGCAATCCTGTGAGACAACAGTGTTAACTGCTCAGTGGCTCGGCAATGCAGGGGCAGCGAGAGACAAAGTAACAGGCTGCCAACGGCTGTGCAGTGGAGGGACCAGTGCCCTACGCCGGCCGGCATTCCAGGAGTCTCATTGCAGGCTGCTGGCATTGCCTGCCCTCACTAAGCTTTTCCTGTTCCCTGCTGCCGTCTATCTCCTACCAGTTCCCCAGCTGTTTCTCTCTCCCCTCCCCATCCTGCTGGCCACAAGCTCAGCCTCCCTGGTGGTCACTGCATTCCCTGTTCACAGTTGCTGTCTTCACGCCATCATCTGATGCTCCTGCTTCATTGTTCCTGCACTCAAACAGCTGAAATCCCTGATGGATGCAGAGCGGCAGGCCATTAAGAGGAGGGGGTTTTCCTGTTTTATTTTCCTTGTGGCAAACGGAGAAATGGAAAAGGGGAGAAAGGATAGTTGACAGAGGCCCTGCAGAGGCCACCATGAGGATGAGATGGCTTAGGAATGTCAGGGTGTTTTTTTTAAGTCATCAAAAAGATTATAAAGACGACACTGGGACAATAGTTCCTTCTGGAAATCCTCTCAAAGGTTCAGTTTAATAAAATAATCTCCCCAAGAATAATATGCTTTCTTGAATTTTAGGGAGTTGATGATAAGAATCCTTGAATACATATTTTTATACTATCTGCAGTCTCCAGACCTTGGGAAGACAGGTACCATTCTAATGCCAAGGTCTAGTCGTAAACAATTGGCATTTTATAAGCAAAAGCTTTCTATTTATAAGCCTATTACTTGGAAAGAGATAAAATGACACATTAACACAAACCTTATCTGTGAGCATGTATCACAAGTGTGGCTTGGCGATGGATCCCTTGCAGTTTTAATACTAGGAGAGAAATAATGAAAGTGATAGAGCGCTTAACAGGAAACCAGTCCTCCTGGCTGGTAAAGAACAGACTAGGCTAGAATATGCAAATGTGAGCATTTAGGGGAAGTCTACAGCATACTTCTTAGGTATCTGGACAGAAAGCCAGTGGCACAGACACCAGCATGTGAATGCTAGTTTCAGAAATGACATGCTGCTTTGGAGATCAGAAAATACAGAAAATGTTTCTGCTCATGACCTTTACAAGTTGGTAGCAAAAAAAAATATTTAAGAATTTTCTCAAGGTAAGCAGATGGCACATGCTAGCATCAGGAGGCTAAGGCAGGAGGATGGAGAGTTCAAGGCCAGCCTGGGCTACATAATAAGGCCTGACCCCTCAATCCAATTTAAAAGAATACTCTTTTAGAGAATGGAAATACACACGGAACAGTCACAAAGCAATGGGAAAGCCACTTTTCATTCACTTTCTTCATTCATCTGTCAATTTTATTACCTTTCTTATGAATATAAAATCTCCTCTTTCCCAGTCCTGCCCATTCCCTACGGCACAGAAACGTCTTTTTTTGCACCGAGAATTCACTGCCATTTATCAGCTTCTGGCTTCGGGTTGACTTTGTCTCATAGCGATGGGCATCTTCCCGACAGGGCAGCGAGAATGCAGACTTGTCTATCACAGCCCCAGGTCAGCCTTCAGATGTGTCCTGATAAGAAATAACTTCTCTAATTTCTGTTTTCTGTTGCTGCACTCAAGGGTTAATCTCTAGCTCACCCAAGGGCTGGAGGAAGCAGAGTTGTATGAGTGTAGAAGGGAGACGGGCAAGAATGACGTTTTCTTCTTAGAAGTGGTGTAAGTGCAGACTCTGGAGCTGAAAATCAGGACAGAGACACCTCTGACACCCTCAACTGCACGAGCATCTACACGCTAAGTGCCAGCCCATGCCAGCCGGGTAGCAGGGAACGTGTTGGCTGTTCTTGTGGAGCCACAGAACGAGTTGTGCTGCGTGGACCCTAGGCAGGCTACCTGTGCGGCGGGTGTGTGTGGGTGGGGGTGAGGGGGTGGGGGTGTGGGGTGGTGGATACAGGCGATGATGTGATGAGGCTCTGCTCATAGGCCTCCACATTTCAAAGACTGGTCTGCAAAGTTGCCTGAGTTTCAGAAGGTTGTGCGAATAGGCAGTAGGGCTGGCTGACATTTAGGAAATGGACCATGAAGTAACTGTATTCTTTGTCTCCATATAGACACACACAGACTAGATATCTATCACCATCTTTATAAATGTATAACACACACACACACACAAATTGGTAAAAGGAAAATTCCTTAGATCAATTAAATTGAGTTTCTCAGGCAAGATAAAACAAAAACTTGATTTCCAGTAAATACAGCTTCCTGAACCAGAGCAGGTTCTGAGAACCTTGAGCACCAATCTAATCAGACACTAATTATACAGCAATGAGATACAGGGAAGGCTCCAGCATGGCCCCAAGTCAATTGGTTATAGCTTAACTAGTTCACTGTTCACACATTAATCAGTGAACTGGCTACAGCCCTTTTTATAAACAACTTAAGTTCAGTTATTCTCATAAAACTCCATAGTCCTGGCCTCCATTAAACTCCATAGTCTGTTGTAGAATATTATTTTAAGGTGTGTTACTTTTGCTAATGTTACATTTGTTTAACTCTGTGCAGCTGTGTTACTGTGCCTGTGTAAAACACCTGAAGGTCTAATAAAGAGCTGAACAGCCAATAGCGAGGCAGGAAAGAGAAACAGGTGGGGTTGGCAGGCAGAGAGGATATATAGAAGGGGAACTCTGGGAGAAAAAGAAGTAGTCAGAGGAGGAAGAGGACTCCAGGGGCCAGCTACCCAGATCCACAGCAAGCCACAGAGTAAGAGTAAGATTTACTGATGTAAGAGAACGGGAAAAGCCCAGAGGCAAAAGGTAGATGGGATAATTTAAGTTAAGGAAAGCTGCCAAGACATAAGCCAAGCTAAGGTTGGGCATTTAATAAGTAATAATAAGCCTCCATATGTAATTTATTTGGGAGCTGGGTGGCGCCCCCCAAAAAAGAGCAAAACAAACAACAATAACAGTCTACAGCAGGCATCTGTCCAAACTCAGGACTTCTTAGAGTATGTTATTTAACAACTCTCTCTCTCTCTCTCTCTCTCTCTCTCTCTCTCTCTCTCTCTCTCTCTCTCTCTCTCTCTCCAATCCTCTGTATACATGGATTCAACCAGTTGCTGAATGAAAACAGAATATCAAAATATTAAAAAATGCATCATTACTGAACAGTTTTTTTTTTGATGTCTCTAAACAATACAGTAGAATAACTACTTACAGAGCACTCATGGTCCACTAGGTGTTATATCCAAAGAAGATTTAAAGGATCCTGGAGGATGTACAAAGTTCTATGCAAATACTATGCCATTTTATATAAGAAATAAGCATCAGCAGATTTGGGTATTTGTGAGTGTGTATGTCCTAAGCAACCCACTCAGATACAAGGGGGAGTTGTATACACAATGACACACACACACACACACACACACACACACACACACACACTTCAAGCACATTCTTTTCACACTGCTTGCAGACATCACAGAGGGCTTGTTCTATGAGGTGTCACCACATGCAGGACACCCCAGCCATTCTCTGATGGGAAACAATTACTTGATGACCTAAGTTGAACTTGGCGATTCTGATACATTCAGTAAGATGTCATGCTTAGTATCTCAGAGGAAGACAAGGAAATTCATCTGAAGGTAAACAATGCATGAACCAATGTGTGCTCAAGCACCCCAGTGGAGCCATGCAGTAAACAGTGAGAGCTCGGTGCATATGGGCTGTGTCATGAATAGTCAGACATGGTGTGTTTAGAAGAATTGAAGAGGAAGCTATAGCTCTGCAGGGTGACACACTCATACTGCTGAACTGTGTGGTGGTATTTTACTTGTACTGAAATGTGATTTTAATTGTATGTTAATAAATAAAGTTGCCTGGGGGTCAGAGCTATTAGAGCCATAGAAAGTGCGCGGCGGCGGTGGCGCACGCCTTTAAGGACCTGGAGGGCGGTACATTCAGGCAGTGATGAGGCAGTCACATGTTTGGGTTTACAACCAATGAGAAGGCAGAACAGCTAGAGTATATAAAGACATACACACAGAAGTAGGCCCCTTTTTCAGAGAGCTCTCTTGGCTGAAGAGGATCCCTGAATCAGGAAGGGTGAGGCTCTTAGCTCTGACCTCTTGGCTTTCTTCTCTGAATTGGCTCTGTGTTTCTTATTTAATAAGACCGTTGGTTACATCTACAGAACTGTGTATATCCAAGTATACACACTTACCTGCTACCTTTCTAAGACCATTAGAGGTTCAGTTGTCTAGGCAAAAATGTACACACACACACACACACACACACCCCTAGATCCAGAGTCATGCACACACACCGGGAGAACATGATCCAAACTGAGACTTGGTTGCCTTAAATCAAGGTGCTGCAGAGTGAAAGAGGCCGGGCACACTTGCTTGAAGCCACTGCAGCGGCATGCCTCGCTGACCCCTGGATCTTAGCCCCAGCGTGGAGAGCTGACACAAGCTATCGCTGTCACCCAAGCCACACACTCTGGGCCACTTTGTTATGGCGGCCTTGGGAAACTGTCAGAACCAATGCATGGAAAAACAGCCACACCTCCTACCATCCCATCCCACCTTTGAGGCAGAGAGGGGAGGGTGAGGCAGGTGATGCTCAGGGCATTATAGCCCTCACATCAAGGCTGACACAGCCACCTTGCTGCTGCTGTTTCTTAATTATAGAAATTCAAAGGAACGTAGAAGGAGCAGGCAGGTTCACATCATTCATTATACCATTTCAAAGATGGAGCGTGCATTTTTAAACATCATTTTCAGGACTAGCTTGCAGGCCTAATTATGAAAACAACATGCAGCAGGATGGAAGAGAAAATTCCATAATTATAATTGTGAGATAGTTATGAAAGGACCCCACAAGACTTCGGGCTGGCTGGAATTCTCTGAGAACTGCTTCTACTCTACTAGAGCATACTGCATAAACATGTTAGATCACGGTTAGTTCATTTTGGTAGTGGGGACTGAACCTAGGCCTTGCACACGGTAGGTGAGTGCCCATTTGTTTTCTGTGATTCCACTCTGTTCATGCTGTCTCTTCTCGGAAAAGTCATCTAGTGTTCACAGTTCTGAGACTACTTGGGTTTCCGACATTTCCTTCATCTTTGGTGTGTAATGGTGTTTGTGTTCTGTTCCTCAGGACTTGTACCCATTTCAGAGTAAGCTTAAGATACTTTTAGAGCCGAGAGCAAACTCCATGATAGCTCAGCTCTGAATGGTAGCGAGAAGGAAACCAAGGCTCAGCGAGGACCACCGAGGACCACGTAGCACTTTAGGATCGGAGCCCGGAGCAGAATCCCTACGACCATGTTTCATGACCTTTAACTCTGGTGGTGACAAGGACTTGTTCTGCAATCAAATGAAACCCCTCACCCAAAGGTTGCTGTATTGCTGCACCCAGACCAGCTGGGCCCAGATGCCCACTTAAATGGGGCATGGCCCTGAAACATCTCAGCTTCAGTAAAACAACACTAATGATGTGTGGTTTCTTTAGTGTATTTCTTTTTAAAGAATCTCTTCTTTTTACTTAACACGTAAAATATATTTCTTCTAATACATCTGTAGAGCTAATGACCATCACATATAAGCCTAGCTTTATTTCCTAGTTGTTTGGTGACATTTTAAATGACAGAGGAAATCTATGTTCTACTATTTGCAGCCCTTTGCCTGGCTACCCCATCAAAGATGGAATGTACATCCACCCAAGTGACCATGGAAGAGGGCGTGAAAGGGAGGAAATAAAGAAGAAAAGGAGAGAATTAAAACAGGCTGTAGCTTGGCACGGTGGCACACACCACTAACTGCAGCACTCAGGAGGCAGAGACAGGTGGATCTCTAGGAGTTCGAGGCCACTTTGGTCTGCACAGTGAGTTCCAGGACTGCCAGGACTATACAGTGAGAGCCATGGTTTCCTGCAGCAAGAGTTTGAACTCCTGAAGGGTCATCTTTGCTGACAGCTACAATCAAAATACTTTTACAGGACATTTGAGGAAGTCCATTTTTGGCCTTGGGCAGATGCAAGAGTATCAGTTCATGTCTCTGATACACACTCTCAACTTACTTGAAGGTTACACATGTTCTAGGTTCTACAAATCTGAGAAAGGGTCACTAATTGAAAGTTCTAGTGAGCAATGGCCCTTTAGGGACAACACTCTTTGGATCTGTCTTCCTCTGCCCAGTTTGCCCATGGTAATAAAGTACCCTTCTCCCATCACTTTCCTTCCCACTAACTGCTTCCCAAGATCCACTGAACAGACGGTGTTTGTTCAACAACAGTATAACAGTTTCAGGAGGACAGACAGATACTAGAAACTAGTAGATGCTATACACCAAATAAGAGAACTAAACTGTATGTTTCTTTTACCTCTACAAAGCTGTTAACGGTAAATACATTTGATTTCCTCTTTCTGGCTCTTTGGAGTCCACTACCTGTGGTGGGACACCTTGCACAGCCTTGATGCAGGGGGAGGGGCTTGGACCTGCTTCTACTGAATGCACCAGGCTCTGCGGACTTCTCATGGGAGACCCTGCCTTGTTGGAGCAGGGAATGGGGGGGTGTTGAGGGGGAAGGCATGAGGAGAAGGAGGAAGGGAGGGAATCTGTGATCGGTATGCAAAATGAATAAAAGAATTTCTGAATTAAAAAAAAAAGACTCAGAAAAAAAAAAAACCCATGAAAAATCAGCCCAATAAGGGGATTACAGAGCGGAATAGGTCATTTACAGAAAGAAAAATCTAACAAAAACTATGTAAAAATTAATAAAGACATGACTTGTGTTATAGTCAGCAAAACCACCAGGCAACAAAACACTCCAGAGGGTGACGTAGCCGCAGCTTAGCGTGTAAAATGGAAACTGCAAAGAACAGTTTCAACCACCTGCCAACATGAAGGAAACAGGTATCGCTCACAAGATTAGAAAGAAAGAAAGCATCCCTTGGTCTGAGTAAGGAGCAAGAACACAGCAGCAGCTTCCTTCTGCAAATGGCATTCAGTTTTCTTTGCAGTCTGCTATCAACAGGTGTTACTATGGCAACCGCCCTATAGTTAAGTAGCAAAGGTGAGAAAAACTATATAAAACCACCACAGAAAGAAATCAGAAAGGTGCATTGTAGCAAAATGAACCTCAGATCTGGAGCAACCAGGGACTTGGTATGCCATTTCGTCAAGCCTTGGGTGTTGTTTGAAAGGGATGCTGCAAGCAGAGAGCCCACCAGCTTGGGAGCAGGGTCCGTGGGGGGACCAGTGTTAGTCAGGGGCAGCTGTGCCCCTGAATTTGTTCTAAGCACCACTCTCCTACAAACGGTGCCGTTCATCTCTGTGATAGCATGGTAGGAGGGAAGACTGCTGTGTCTATTACATCAACACTTCTAGAAGATGACCGGCTTTGGGGTTATAGTTCTCTGTCTTGTATACAATATATTTAGTAACTATTTTTTTCTGCCTTCTTCCTTCAGACCAAGAAGCTGTGGACAGCATGGGGATTCCTCCTCTAGAGGTTACAAGAGAAACATGGCTCTGAAACGCCTTGACTGCAGATTATGGATTCTAGAACTTTGGGAAGAATTAGTAAAACAATTAACAGCTATTTATTTGTGTGTGTGTGTGTGTGTGTGTGGTATGTGTGAGTCCATGTGGCCACATGTGTATGAGCACAAGAGGGCCAAAAGCTGATGTTAACTATCTTCCTCCTTTCCACCCTCATTTTTGAGACAAGTTTTCTTCATTGAAACTGGAGCTCACAGAAAGGCTAGCCCAGCCTGTCTTCTCCCCAACACCTGTCTTGAGTGTGGGGGTCACAGTGCTACCATCCAGCTCTTTATATGAGTGCTGGGGATCCAAACTCAAGTCCACATGTTTTACCCAGGCAGCCAACTCTCTAGCCTGTAACAACTATTTCTTATGAAGAAGTATGGACAATATTTCTAGACTAGGTACTAACATTTTTAGATTAATCACCAGGAAATGCCTTGAAATCCGGCTAGGAACAAAACTTTATTTCTGTGGAACTTTCTGTATTGTTTATGATAGTATCCATTGATTTAGTATGATGAACGAGAAAGTTATTATTACCATTATCAAAATGAAATACAAGTTTGTAAGACATTATTGGTGGCCTACTTAAAGGACATTATTTATCAAGCTTGTTACTCAAATGACCAGTCTACTTCATAAATAAGTAACATAGATGAGAAAAACTGCTAATCTCTGTAGCTGACAGAAGATTTTTGGGAGCTAATATGAAAGGTATAAGCTAAGAAAAAAAATCTAGATGGTACCAAGGATGTTTGGCTGAGATACGCAGGCATCAGGACGGCAGTGAAAGATGGTACCTGCGGTGTTGGCGAGGCTCCGAGACCTGGGATTTGCTGTTCCCTTTCCTAAAGAGGTTGAGTTATTCTTCCTCCAGGGGCTGGTGTGAGGCCATCATGGAAATAAAGCATGTGCTTGCCAGTTTTTGTCACTGTGACAAACACCTAAGAGGAACAATTAAAAGGAGGAAAGGCTTATTTTGTGTCTGGCTTCAGAAATCCGTGGCTAGTGGCCCCATTGTTCCAGGCTAGAGCTGAGGCAGAACATCAACCACATCAGTGACAGCCCAAGAGAGAGGAGGCTGCTCACCTCACAGCGGCCAGGAAGCAAACAGCCAGACAGGACGGGGTCAAGGACAAAGCATTGTCTTTCAAGGGTGCATCTCTAGTAGCCTACTTTCTCCAGGTCATTCCCACCTCCTAAGTTTCACTACCTCCTCATAATGCCATCAAATCCATGAATCGATTGAGTATATTGATGAAGCCAGACAGCCTCATGACCCAACCACTTCCCCCAAGTCCCACCTCTGAACACTGCTGCTTTAAAGGGAGCAGCTCACTTCATTCCCACACCATTTCCAAACATAGGAAGTGTTCTCTTCACCAGCTGTAAAGCACCAGGCATATAACAGCTCACGCCGGAAACACGGCTGTCATGTGTGCTTCGGGCTTCCTGCTGTCAACACTACCTGGCTCACACACTCTTGATAACTAAATAAGCAGGGCCTGAACATTTTCACATGATGGTTTTGGCAAAACGTCTCTTTCCTCCTTATTTGGAGTCGTTTATCTGATCTGGAAGTCTTTTTCTCCAGTGAGTTCCCTTTGACTTTCTATTTTCAGGCTAGAAGATTTTTATCAAGCATGGCTGGATGTGTGTATAGAAAGGAAGAGGGATGATGGACGGGCAGAAGGAAAAAAGGTCAAGAGACCAGCTACATAGAGGGAAGGTGACGTGAGAGGTGTGGGGAGACCATTATATGATGCTAGGGGCAGACAGGGGAAGTACCTGAGGCTACCACAGCTGGAAATGCAAAGAAAGATTCCTCCCCTAGAGCTGCAGAGAAACATGGCTCTCTCTGAGGCACCCTGACTGCAGACTTGTGGACTCTAGAACTCTGGGAAAGGAAGTATTATTCTGAACCACTGGTTTGTGGTTCTTTGCCATAGCCGTCACAGGAAATGAATGTGGTAGGTGAAGCCTGGGCTCTTGGTACTTCACACAGGACTTTCTAGAGACTGATTCACAGTTCAAAGGATTCTCCTCAGTGCCTTCCTTCCTTTCCCATCACCCCTCGGCTATGTCATCTGCTCACATCCCAAGGCCCTACGATGTGTCCTACCTTCACCTCCATTTCCTTCTCCCCATGTTCAAGCCTCCCTAATGCTTTCGTGGGCTCTAGTGCTGCCCTCTGCGGGAGCTGCTTCTGAGAGCTCTGCCTCACAAGGCTCCCGCTGAAGTGACTGTCCCTTCCATGCGCACTGTTAAGTGCTGTTAAGAGGCTCTGACTTTATTTTGTACTCACCTGTTTTTGCAAATCCATCCCTCCCTACTGTGCCGTAACCTCTCAGAAGGGAGGAGCCATCCCATCAAATTCGATACACAGAAAGTCCCCAGGGGCTTTTGCTACACAGTACACCAGAGGCCTAAAAATATGAAATCGATAAGCTATTTATTGCAAATTTTGTCTGTTAAAAGCACTTCGTGCGAAGAGGTAGAACAAATGACTGAAGTCTACAACTGGCGGTGCCTGTAAAGTACTTTCCTCCATTCTGAATTCGTGGCTATTTTCAGCTTGTTATCATCCCCAGTGATACATAATCTTTTCATCAGTCACATGCAGAAACTGTAGACTTTTCCATTAGATTCAGCAAACTCTCACAGCTACAACCATCCCAGGTAAGTGTTTCCAAGGGGCTGCCTGGCCTGTTCCATGGAGGCAGAAGGGAATCAGAGGGTGCTTAAGGTAGGTGGGGGGAGGGGATACTTACTTGTGGGTGGGGTGGGAGGACAGCAGGGGCAGTGAAAGCTGCTTTTGGGTTTAGGTAAATGTTCTAAAGCTGACTGCGATGGTTGCGTGCCTCTGGGTACACTGACAGCCACTGTACTGGGCACTGGAAGTGAATGCACTGCATGACATGAGAATGCTATCTCTATAACTTGCTTTTAAAAAAAATGGAATCTCAGAGGGGATAGAGGACACCAGGAGAACACAGCCCTCTGAATCAACTGAACAACACATATGTGCTCACAGAGACTGAAGCAGTAAGCACAGGGCAGACATGGGTCTACACCAGGTCATCTGCATACACACATACATACATACATACATACATACATACATACATACATACACATATATATTTAAAATAGCTATTAGCTTAGTATTTTTATGGGACTCCTGCTCTCGGGACTCTTTTGCTCCTGCTGGGATGTCATGTCCAACTTCAATATGAAAGTTTTTGCTTCATCTTACTATATTTTATTTTGTCTTGTTTTGTTGTTATCTCTTAGACGCCTGTTCCTTTCTAATGAGAGACAGAAAGGGAGTGGATCTGGAGCGGAGGAGGGGTAGGGAGGGATTGGGAGGAGTAGAGGGAGGTGAAACTATAAACAAGATATTGTATGAGAAAATAATCTATTTTCAAAAAAAAAAAAAAAAAAGGATGATGTCTTACATAGGGTTTCTGCTGCTGTGATGAAATCCCAGGATCAAAAGCAAGTTAGGAAAGAAAGGGTTTATTTGGCTTACACGTCTATATCACTGTTCATCATCAAAGGAAGTCAGGACTGGAACTCAAACAGGGCAGGAACCTGGAGGCAGAAGCTGATGCAGAGGCCATGGAGGAGTACTGCTTACTGGCTTGCTCCCCATGGCTTGCTCAGCTTACTTTCTGATAGAACCCAGGACCAGCAGCCCAGGGATGGCACCACTCATAATGGGCTAGACCCCTCCCCATCAATCACTAATTAAGAAAACACCCCAAAGGTCTGCCTACAGCCCATCTTATGGAGGCATTTTCTTAATTGAGGTTCCCTCCTCTCAGATGACTTTAGCATGTGTCAAGCTGACATAAAACTATCCAGCACAAATGGTTTATTAAATTCATAAGTTCACAAAACTGCCATTAAAACAAGTTAATGTTTTTCATAAGCACATACGCACATAAGCATGTAAAATAGGCCTCTTGCACTAAGAGCAAACAAATCCTGTAGTCTCTTCAGGAAAAGCTGACACAGCTGGCCCTCTCACCCTGTCTCTTGCCCAGGTAGAACAGAGAAACTAGATGACATATGTTGCCTTTGTTTACAACATCATGTTCCCTCTTCTTTCTCTGGCATTACAGAGTCCCTGGATTCGGCCAGCTGCGATCTAGTGAAGAACTAAGATACCCATTTGGTCAAAGAGAGCCAAGAAGGGAACCCCACTGTGGGGCGTTTACCCAACCACCCCCACAGTTCCCCAGAGTTTTCTTGAGTGCGAGCAGCAGGAAATATTAGATAGAAGGAATTATTGCGGAGAATATCGCAGAGATAAACAGATAGAAAATAAAGGATAGCCTCGAGAGGGCCTGGAACCTATTCCAACGGCCCCCGACTGTCTCTGCCCCAGGGTTTTTATAGAGACGCCAAGGGGTGGAGCAAAAGACCTCCTCCCCCAGCACAGCCAAGTGCAGACCATCTCAGACACCTGCACTCAGGCCCGTGGTCCTAATCATCCTCTATGAGGACCTGCTGGGTAAAGCCACGAGGAACCCGAGAACGGGCTCCCACACCCCACAATCCAGAACCCCACAGTGGAAGCCATGCCCGGTTCTATACATAGCAAGTCTGTTGATCTCTGGGCTAAGCCAAGACAGTCACAGCAGTCAGGATCTCACAAAACAGAACTCTGTAAGAAGCCCTTTTTAACAAATCAGGCAGGTCTAGGATAGACAACCTGGCTCTTATCCATATGGTGCCTTGTATTTACCATATAGCATGTGACTGTCCACATCTTCCTAGCGAGACTTTCGGGGAAGGAGCTGGTGGCTGATATGCTCTGTTTACTCCAGGCCCCACAACTTTCTTATCACCCTTGCCCAAGCATCACTGACAGACATAGCAGTCCGTATTGAAGCATTCAGAGAAGAGTTAACTATGGCTTTATGCCAGATGGACCTCCCTTACAGTCTCATAATATTAAAGACTGATTTTGTTTCTTTTAGTGATATCTCTGGGCATGATTCACTGGAAGGGATGACAAAATCTATAGGTTATGACTGGCCATTCTCTCTCTTTGAAGTTCCTTGTCGAAGGACTCAATCTTGAGCAAATTCAACATAACCCTCACTCAAACAGAAGCGGCAACCTTAACATTAGTAGGTACTTGCCTTGGGAATATATCTGGACTTTACCCTGAGTTACCCAAACATGCCACGCAGTCTGCCTGGACTGATATATACTCACAAACTGCAATTTTAATGTCTACCTCATAGCTAACTCTCTCTTCTAACATAACCACAAACATCCTTTTTATCAGGGAAAAGGAGGAAACAATCTCTTTCTGCAACATGTCCTTATAAAGATCATACACTCCAAAAATTACGGGCTCTTTGCTAGTGAAATCTGATGATTAGTCACTGAGTTCAATGTATAATTGGAAAGCTTCTAGCTACATGTTATTAGTCAAGATAAATTAGAGAGAACGATGCAAATATACAAAGATATTCCCAGAGATCAGCATGCTAGCATACAGTAACACAACAGCAACAAAACCTTCCCAAAGAAAAGCCCACTTGTGCTGCTGCTGACAGTTGTGGGTGAGGAGGCAGCTCCCCAGCTCTCACATGCTCCGTCAGCCTTGGCTTTTTCCTAACACAAAGTTACTCCCCTGCATATATCTCTGCTGATAGAACCAGGCCTGGAATGTTTCTCCTCAAACATGTCCCTATCATTCTTGGTAAAGCTCACTCTTTTCCTCTGTCTTTAGGTTCTATGCAGTTTCACATGACCCGAAATGCTCTATTACCTGTTCTGCAAAGGGAGTGAACTATTCCGCCCCATGCCCATATTTCAAGCACATAAATCCATCTCTTCATTAGCTCCATCTATGGGGAGGTAACGTGACTACTCTAAGGAATTACCTGGGGGACATGCTGCTTCTCTCGGGAGTGGGGCTGCCCTCTGGGAACACAAGCTCTTTTCTAGTCTCTGGGCCATAACCTGAGTCGCTCTGCTGGGATTAGGGGGTGGCTTGTGCAAGCCGCTGTGGCCTGTACTTCAAGCTGGGGCTCCATATTAGAACAAATAAAACCTGGCCTTCAGCCTGGCCTCTGCTAGCAATGGGTAGTGTTTGAGCCTCACCTGTCCATGATTTTATTCCATCTCTTAATGTTTCTCAGAGCTTAGGGAAAAGCCCTAGGCGTCTTTAGCGTAGTGTTAACCAAGCCTCCACTATTCTTCTCTATATGAATACACATAGTGACTAGACAGCTGTACAAAGTGGTGTGAGATTGTATCTTATTTTCCTGCCTGGAAAATGTGTTGGATCACATGCTGACAGCCTCTGCCTTCAGCACTCCCTGACAGTACATAACAAAAGTGAACTCAAATGGGTTCAATCATTAACATATCAGCTAAGATATATAGAAAAGACTGAAAATAAAATAAAACGGAATTGTAACACTTGTGATTCTGGCTAATGATTATGACTTTATTGGTACATTTCTGGTATCACTTTTCAGCAGGGTGACTCGAAAATTAATATGGGCAGGGTGAGTATGAAATTAATATACGACACACACTGTGATCCTGTGCAGTAAATCTAATTGCACAGTGAGCCAGAAGAGAGAATAAAAGATAAGGCACACACTGATTGATTTTCTTCATCAAAACCTGCAAGATTTCATTTCAAAAAAACCCCATCATTAAATAGACAGCATATCTAAGAGTGAATTTTATGTGACACGTGTCCTGATCTAATGTCCTATGGAGTGATAGTAATCCATTAAATGCCAAGTTTTCATTTATCTATATCTTAGACCTTCATAATAATTTTTAGACGCATTCATCTATGCATAAAAGCTTTTAATGTACAGAGAGAAATGACTCAATCATAAGTCTGTATGAATTTGAATAATTCCACATGAAAAACAAAAAGGAATGATAATTATGTCTAATTAGTGTTTGTAAGTCAAATAATTGAGAAGAAATTACATTCTGCCTTAACTTTAGTATCACATTACTAGCTCCTAAGGCTTAACTATGCATTTGTTGAAGGGCAGCGGGGTGTTAGGACTGGCATAGGACTGGCATGGCACTGGCGTGCGGTAAATACCACACAGGAACAACACTGGAGAGGACTCCAGCATCAGCATCGTCCAACACTCGCAAATGGGACAAACATCCCCTTGATTCTAACTTCCAATCCTTTAAAACGACAAAGCAAACACTGTCATACACTTCTGTACTCAGGGAAACTGAGGCTCAGGGATTCAACAATACTCTGAGGACTGGCACTCTAGCCAGAGAGCCAAGTTTCTGCAGCTAATTACTTACCTGGAGATTGGTGTGTTACTCCTGAGCACCTGCTGTGTAAGAAACCCCATGTTGGGACTTGGGACACAGGTCATTACTCTCCTGTTTTGATGCAACTGACCCTGTTTAACATGGGACCAAATCATCAACGCACACATGGCAGTCCATATACACATTTAGTTTTATTTGTGTATAAACAACACACCTATAAATACTTGCCACCACCCCCAACAAAACCCTAAGGAAAGCTGCCTTAAAGTTAAGCTCAATCATTAACTTAAGCACATGGTTTATTGTTCCTCCTCAATGCTCAAAATAGAATGATGGTGTTTCAATTAAAATGGAGATTCCAAATTAAATGTGTCCTTTTTCATTTTACAATATAGCATTTAATCTTCTAGCAAATGGATGAGAATTTAATCACAGAAAGGAGTCTACTTCATGTGCCCAAATGTCACAATTTATCGAATGAAACCAAGTTCAGTTTAAACATCCATAGAGAGAACTACGGAATTTGCCCGGAAGATGCTCTTTGACATTAAGCGGTAATCTTTCCATATCAAAGGTGACAGGAGGTAAGCTTTCCATATCTAAGGTGACAGGAATCTAAGGCCTCAAGGCCTCTCTGCATTCTCAAGTCAGAACTGTAATTTGAGGTCACCTTTTCACAAGTACAGCCATCACAAAGTGCCAAACCATGGGAGAGAGAGGACCGATACTTAGTCATGAAGCCACAGTGTGTTTTCTTCTCAGATGGGGTTTTCTCATGTAGTCCAGGCTGGCACCAAACTCATTATTCTTCTGCATCAGCCTCCTGAGGTTGCAGTGGATAATAATATGATGGGTCACCCACACTGCTTTTTATCCTATCTTTGTCTACAGATTATTTACAATATAGTAAATACATTGAATGTAAGGCAGATTTCCCCTCCAGGTGGGAATTCCAACAACAGAAAAAGAGGCATCATATTGAGAAATCCATAAACCAATGAAAAGACAAGAATTGGTGTCTGAGTCAGTCAGTCATGGCTGATTCCAAAGTCATGTCCCTCCCACCCCTGCTGCTGTGCTGGGGTGACTTTATAGTTCGCGTGCATAGGAGGAATGAGCTTACCACAGTGCAGTACCTGTCAGATGCAGTAAGAGGAAAGAGGACAATGAGACATCAGAGAAGTCTAGGTTATATAAATCACACTGTCTGGTGTCCTTTGCAAAGCACTTAAGCTTTCTGAAACCACTGAGTCCCAAATGGACACATAAATTACTACAGAGGATGCATCTACTGAGAGTTGGCGATATATATACATATACATATATATGTATGTATATATATGTTAATTAGAACTCTAAATCTTCTGCTCAAGTCTCCCACAGTTGTTAGCTTATTTACATATATAAGATTTTAGCAACATATAGAAAAAACTCTTAAAAACCAAGTGAGAAGAGGGCATAAGGGGAGGGTTTTACTTCAGAAGTTTTCAAGTCTGCCATTAGGAGCGACAGACTCATTAGAAAGTTGAGAAAACAAAGGGACAAATCCTAACAGTCTATAAAGTTACACAACTTTACAGAAAACAGAAAGTAGCGGACGACAAACTCTTCTGACATCTAACATTGCTTTTGACCTTCTTGAGAAACATTGGTTCAGCTTCTGCCAGCCAGTCCATATTGTCACCTTTATTTTCAGTTAGGATGCTGTCCTAGTTTGTCTTCTGTCGATGTGACAAAACATTCTGACCTATGGCTATGGTTCCACAGCACCAGTCCATTCCCAAGCTCCAGCAGGTCATAGATGGGGTAGATATTAGGGGGGGGGGGGCAACTGTTGTGAATGACTTTCATACATTTTCCTCCATAACATCAAATCATGATCTCACGTGTAGAACAGTTAGCATTCTAGAGAAGCACTGCTTTCCTATTGAGAGTGAGAGGATTCTTCCACTTCTCACTAACTAGAACACCTCTAGGTGACAGGGAAACTTTTGGAACCCTGAACAGAGGTGTCGTATGATTAGGGTAGGCCTCAAACACGAGGTTGATGGTGAGGACAGCATCAACAGTCACCATCACTACAACGATTCCAGAACCTACTATGTGCCAGATGTGCCAGATGTCTTACAGGATTCTTCCCACGCTTCCTGTCACACCCTCTCATGAACTAGGCACTACTTCTCACTTTAAGCACAAATAGGTTACCTGACTAATCTTAGGGCCATGCTCTATCCATTGGACCAAACTGTCTAGCTCTGACAAAAAGATCATTGGGAGCAGGGCCTGATGATGCATGACTATGATCCCAGCTACTCAGGAGGCTGAGGCAGGAGGATCACAAGTTCAAGGTCATCTGGGATTCAGAATGAGCACAACCTGAATACTTAGTAAGACATTGTTTCAAAATAAAAAATAGCTGGGCATGGTGGTACATGCCTTTAATCCCAGTACTTGAGAGGCAGAGGCAGGAGGATGTCTGTGAGTTTCAGGCCAGGCTGGTCCACACAGCAAGTTCTAAAATAGCTAGGACTACATAGTTAGACCCTATCTCAAAAACAAACAAACAAACAAACAAACAAACAATAACCCCCACCACCACCAAAATGATGACACACAAAAATAAAAAAATTAAAAATGCCTGGGGTGTAGCTCAGTGGTAGAGTACTTGCCTAGCATATGGGAGGCCCTTAGGTTCAACCCTCAGTACTGTAAAAATAAATAAAATAAACAAACACAAACTTTCTAAATGACCACTGGATGGTACTGTGGACCTGCAAGCTTCTATTTCCTAAAAGACACGAACCTACTTGTGTGATCTAGTAGTGTGATCTAGTCTTGGAGTGCCACCTGCCAGGTTAGATGGGAGGCCCTACGGGGTCACCAGCTTACAAACAGTGACACAGTGCCAGTAGCGGCTGCTATCACTACAGGAGGCAGCTGAGAAAAGGGCATGGAATCGATGTGTTAGCTTAACATCCACAAACACTTGCTCTTTAAGTGTTTCAGCAATTCTGAAGTCTGATGGTGGGCGGTATCTTTCTCTGAACCAGAATGTAAAATCATTCTTAATTTGACAGTAATTGAGCTATACTTTTTCTTTATATGTCTGATCAAAATATATCTTTGAAAGTCTATAGATAATTAACACTCCAGGGAGAATTTGGGGAAGAGTATAGATGTATTATATTATCCCTAACAGAGGAAACTATGAATCTTTAAGATCACTGTTTGGCACGTGGACCTGTTATTCTTGAGTCTATTTTGTGTTCCACAAAGACTAATATCTTTGCTGGTAGAATCAGAATTAATTTATGGCCTCAGCTCTACATGTAAGTGTTGTCAACGTCTCTTCTGTTCTTGGAAAACAAAGACAACTCCTGTCTAAGTTTCAAATAGAGAGTGAAATTAAGGCACTATGAAAATATTTGCTGGATAAAACAAATGCCAAGATCAAAGCTGCTAAGGCACTGAGTGGATATTAATTACTCACTAATCCCTTTGTGTTTCAAGCTTATTTGTGCGATATTCCTCTGTGCTCTTTACTAGTTATCAGAGAATAATTTAAATTCATAAAAGAGTAAGCAGAGCTAATAGTATCATGAGCTTTACAATAATATTCAAGTAATACTGATGAGGATCAAAATGCATTTATTATCTGTCTGTGCTCTTTGGATGAACAAGAAAAATGATAATGTCATGTTAAGGGTTTTAACTCTTTACCCTCAATCAACGAGGCTTTGCATCAAATATGGGAGATTCCCTTTCAAAGCAATAAATAAATGGTTTTGAAGTGCCAACTCGATCAATTGGATAATCACTCCTTCCTCCATATGTTCGCGTAAAGAAACCATAGGCTTAAGAATATTCTGGCCATCTACCATTTCCAAATTTTCACTTGAAAAGCCATGTCTACAACTCAGCAATGGACCTCTCTCCCATGACAGAGATGTACCAACAGCTGTTACCTGATAGACCTTCTGGAGAGGAATTTCTGGGCTCTGGTCTGAGCACACTGGAATGGGGAACCTTCTCATTGAGGCCAATGTTCTCAAGCAGATTATACATTTAGGATAATCAACAGGCATTCACTGCAGATTGGTCACAAGCAGTGAAAAGAAAGATGGCATGCTGACATATGGTAGTGTTGTTAACCCAGATAGGAAGGAAGCCCAGGAGGAATTTGTTTCCTGTGGAAAATGTATTCTAATCATTTGCTGATTTTAAGAAGGACATGGGGTCTGGAGGTAGAGGAATTTGATGGGTGTCTAAAATTTAAGGATCTTGATCTCGGGGGAAAGATGAAAATACTAAGTGAGATTAGGAAACTCATCAATTTTCTGTAAATGGCCAGGGCATAAATATTTCAGGCTTTGGAGGCTACTCATTCCCTCATAACTCCAACTCTGCCACTGCAGCACAAAGGCAGCCAGGAAACATAGCTGAAGGACGAAGGCATGGCCGTTCCAGTAAAACTTAATTTACAGATAACAGGTCCCAAAATGTATTGCTGTCAACCTTGCGTCACATGACTAATGAAAACCTAGGAACCGATAGGGTCACCTACAGAGAACACACGAAAAACAGGTTTGTCTGTGATGAAATCTGAAAATGCAATTCTGAAATTCTATTCAGTGTAATGCAGATGTATCCTGTGTGCAGAGTGTGCAGTGAGGCTCCCAGGAAGCCCCAGGCTCTAGGTCATACTGTGTGTGAAATGGGCCAAGTTAATTAACCTCTGAGCCCGATTGCTTTGCCTTCAAATGGCAATGGTGATGATTGTGGCTGGGAGGAGGCCAAAGACGACATTAACAGCAGCCTCAGGACTAGGTGCTCTTATGAGCGAGGGTGCAGAGGCACAGAGGGTGCTAAGAAGCACGGTCAGACGACGGGGCCGGTAGGTGGGGAAGAAGTCTCATGGCCTGCTCAGTTGGTCCTGAAACCCCTCGCCAGGGACCACACTCACCCCTCACATGTCATGTGCGTACCAGATGGCAGAAAGGGAGCTTTCAGTGCTGTGGGCAGAAAGAGCCTTGTGAGGCCACTGTCACTACATCTGGAGTGATGGGCTGGGATGAGGACTGAGCCAAGGTTGGTCCTGTCCAAGACATTCTCCCCACCGGATTTATAGCCGAGCTTGAAAAGGGCCCCGGATCAACTCTGCCGGCTTCTTCTAGGCTGTTTTTCCCTGAAGGAACAAGGAAAGGAAAGAACAGGGTCTCTCCATATGCTTGCCTGCTTTGGCTTCTTTCTACTACGTGTTCTAGTCAAGCTTGGGGACTGTGGTAAGGTATGTCTTCACAAGCATTTAGGTAGAATTAGGAATAGAGTTCAGGAAAATCGAAAGAACAGGAGAGCGGTTCTGCAAAGGCATTTTTTGTTCAAGCAACTACTGCTTATCCACTAAGGTCCGGCTTGAGCCACCCTCCTCTGCAGAGCTTGCCAAGGCCTTCCTGGCTTCCCCAGCCCCATTTCTTACATATTCTCTCTGCACTCACTATTAATATTCACGTCTACTCCTCCTCCTGTGAGAGAAGGGGTCACCTGATTGGTGGGACTGGAGCCATTTTTACTTTTTAACTTTCCATGTAGAACAAGGTCTAGCAAAGGGCTTTACACACAAGACAACCACTAACTACAAAACAATAAAGGATTTGAGTTGTAAGTGAAAGCAATGATTTCACCACTGCTACTAGTTTCCCAAACACTTTTGAAAGTTTAACCGTCACATGGAGTGTGCCTATTATTTAAATCCATCAATTATCGCTAAACGGAGTTAAAGCCAGGTTTTGATTTTTCTAGAAGAATCCGAATGCTGACATGAATTAACTCTACTCAGAAAATGGATTAAGTATTTGTATCTTTAGACACCAAGGACATTACAGCTCAAGAAACTACAGAGAGTGTTCTTTGTTAAGGGCAAACAGCCTGCTTAAACATCAGCTTCAATGCATAGGTCCTTCACAAGACTCTGTAGCTCCTTCCTTAAAGACTGTCAGCTTCTTAAATACCAGTCACGATGAAAGGGCTCCCTAAATGTTTCTGTTTGACTGACAGTATCACAGTACAGAATAAAATCCAAATCTGCACCAAGTGCCAGACCATTGTCAGAGATCACAACATCGAGATTTTTTTCAGCACAAAAATTAAGTTCAGCCACTGGTCAGAAGATGCAAGCCAAGGTCCTGCGTAAGATGGTGGGCCAGGCCCAGGGAGACCCGAAAAGTACCTGCAATTAATTATATGTAAAGCTGTCTTGGTGCATGCCTTTCTTCCGAAGACAGTCCGAAGCTGTCGTCAAACCCAGTCTATCACCTCCCCAGATCAAAGTCAACCTTGGGCAGTCAGGCCTTTCTGAACACATTTGTGTTGCCTTAAAGGACAAAGTGGGGGGCTGGGGAGGCGGCTCAGTCAGGAAAGCATAAGTATGACAACCTAAGTTTGGATCCTCAGCATCCATGTAAAAAGCTGCATGTGGCAGCTCCCACCTGCAACTCAACCCTGGGGTGTTAGACTGTTGGGGCCCTGGAGTTTGCTGGCTAGCTAGTCTAGCCAAATTTGTGAGTCCCAGGTTCAGTGAGAGACCCTGTCTTAAAAACTAAGGCAGAAAGCATTTGAGGAAGATCTTTTACAACCTCTGGCCTAATATATATGTTTCTGTGCCAGATCATTGGCATCAGGTCCAAGCTTAAATTTTGTGCATGACATATAAACTCCCAGAGACTGTGGCAGCATGCACAAGGCCTGTACAGGTCTAAGTCAGATGAGGTCCTGTTGGCTGAGAGAGGAAGTAGAAATAAGCTCCCATCCATAGCCCAGAAGAATCTCGAATCAATAACCACTTAGAAAGGAAAAATTAGTTTTCTTCAATGGAGTCTCAACTAGGTACACAAGCCACACTTAGGGGCAGGCCCCATGCTCATCAGGAGATGGCCAACACAAAATGAACTCAATGATATTTTTGGAGGCTTTTTTTGTTTCACAACACTATGTCTGTTTTTGTTTTTCCCCACCCCCAGATGTTTTCCTTACGTATTGTGGTTTCCGATGGGTTTTCTGCGTGTGCGAGTGTGTTCCCAGCATCTGTACGTGCGTGCTTTTTGAGTCTTTTCTTTGACTCGTTTTTCCCGTCCGGTTCTTTTGTCCGATTCTGATTTGTTTGTTTTGTTTTATCTTATTGTATTATTTTCTCAGGTGAGTGTTTGTATTCTAATGAGGGAGAGAAAGAAGGGTGTGGATGTGGGTTGATGGAGAAGTGGGAGATATGGGGGAGGGGAAACTGTAATCAGAATATATTATATGAAAAAAATATACTTTGAATTAAAAAGAAGATTTTGTGCATGAGTGAAAAGTTCCTTTTTGCTGTTTTCTAAGAACTGATCCTGAACTTAGACTTTTTAGATTTGAATGTATTTCCAAGGACTGAGGAATCTGTTTTTCAAGTTCACATAAAAGACAAAGATCAATAAATGCCCCAAGAGCTAAGAACTTCTAAAATTCTTAATTATTAATTCATAAGCCCAAATTTTAAATTAATATGGAAAATTAACTCTACTTAAAAACCAAACCACATACCAGACAAGAATGATATTCTTGCAGGTTATTGTGTTTGGAGACAACCCACCACAGGTTGAGGACAAAATTAAATAAAGAAGAACTCCCAGTTCTCCATTTATGAGCAATAACCCGTTGTCTTTAACAGCGTGAAGGTATTTTGTCATCTTTGAGGAGACAAATGTTTTCTTTCCAGGATAAAATTAGGTTCTCGTGGGGATCACATAGAAAGAGATGTCATGGCACTTTCAAAGGCCTTTGCTGCATCTCCCTGCTAATTTAATTTTCTTCCTTTTCCTTGTGAATAGCCAGGTTCGATTTGGAATAGCTGTTCTATACTATTGGAAATCAGTGAGCAAGTCTCCTTAATGCTTTCAGACTGCTGATGTACCAAGGTCACTACTGTAAAGTGTAGAAGATGGGCAAAGACCATTTCCCTTCCTAAAACAGGAAGTCACAAGGACTGTGAGCTTCAAAGGCTCCTTTCTGTTTTACCTGAAGCTTTCTAATAAACATTATCTCTGGTGAACACAGAACCAACATTTCCTTTTGTTAACCTGACAAGAGCCCATAAAATTGTATTTTACAGGCTCCCTAACAGCTTCTCTGCTCCCCGAAAGAATAGCATGATTCAGACACGTTCCAAATTATATCTATTTTGCATAAATGAAGTCGACTCTGCAGAAAAACTTGGACTCATTATCATGTAAAATAAGCCATTAGCAGAAAATGTAGTAATTATATTCGCAGACAGAACAAGAACAGACTCAGGCCACTGTGTTGGAGTTGGGCAGTGAGAAAAGGGTACAGTTGCTCATGGGGGAGGTGGGGTGGTGGGTGTAAATCAACAGTATCAGGAAAGGAGGCTCTGTCAGGCCTGTCTTCTGTCTGTCCGCGGAGCAGAGCATGCTCTCCAGCTGGCCTGCAGAGCCAGCCCCACTGCAGCAATTCAAGGGTGGGCATGTGGTTCTTGTCCAGAGCCTCCTTTGTCTTGGGGCTGGAAAGCTGTCCAGCCCTCACTGACTCCAGTGGCTCCCACATTAACCAACAGTGGGTAGATGTCGGTGATCCAGTCAGATTCCACAACCAGAAAGCAGCTGCTGCTCAGTGAAAGAATGCATGGTGCCCAGTACCACGGAGTCCACAGCCAGGGGAGGCCAGGGGAAAGCTCCTTCCTTCATTAGCTGCCTGGCAATCATTCCTTCTGGTGGACCCAGAAACTATATCTCTGCTGAAATGGCCTCGGGGAAGGCCCAGAAGATGGGGAGAAGAAAGTGTGTGGCTGGGAGGAATGTTTCACAAAGGCTTCCTTCCTCAGGCCAGGCACTGCCCTGTGCACTGGGGATTTCAGGCCATAAGACAGCTGTGGTCTCTGCTCTCCTCTTTGTGAGGGAAGACTGACAAAAGACCGACTAACATCCAGTCACCAGCCGGCTAAAGAAAATGAAAAAGGAGAAGAAAAGGAAGAGAGTATGCTTGTTGTTAGTTGTTGCTGGAGTTCCTAAGATGTGGGTATTAGGGATGGCTCTCTAAGGAAACAATAAAGCTGGGATTTGAATGGCAAGAAGGAACCATCTGGGGCTTCTGGAGAGATGACTCAGCAGTTAGTAGCATGCACCATCCATATGTAAACAAAATCAAATCTCAAGAACAAAAGCAGAATCAAGGGTACCATCCAAGGTTTTCAACCTATGAAAACCATCTTTGATGGGAAGAGGGGCGACAGGTGTAGACTAGAGGGGCATGGTCTAGTCTTGTTATTATTTAGTTGTTCTCATCAGTTTTGGCTGTGTGTGTGTGTGTGTGTGTGTGTGTGTGTGTGTGTGTGTGTGTGTGTGTGTGTGTGTGTGTTTCAGGCACACTTTCGAGTATTAAATGATTTATCAGATTATGTGAAAGGGCTATAAAACAAAACAATTCAAAATGAGAAAACAGTAACCGGAATCGAGTCACTACCTTTTAGCTAACAGGAGCACGGATGTCAAAGTGTCCATACTCCTTCTCATGGTCACCATGCTTATTAGCAGAGGCTCAGAAACACACAACATCTCTTGTATTTGCTTGTCCTCTGTAAAAAATAACCCGTTTTGTTCAAAGATTTTTCTGGCAATCCCTTTAAGTCCATAAACACAGTTTGCATTCTTTCTGTTTAGCTGAAAACAAGTGCAGGGAAGCTTCTACTTCCGGACATCAGGTGAGACGGGCAAAGGACGGGTCCATGAAGCGGGGGACCCACTTGTTTGTAAGTTTCTTGGCTGTCTGGCTATGGTTTCTTTTTAATCACTCATAGATTTGTTTTCCCCCTGCAGGAATTGTTGGAAGTTTTACTTTTTTCACTGCTGGCTGATTTGTTGTGGCTAAAGCCATCACAGACAGGCTTAACCTTGTCTTTATCAGGATCATGTTGACATTGGTCAAGATTCACCATGGCTGACATCAAGACTGTAGTGAAATCTGTTTTAGACAACATCCGAGGAGTACTAAAGCATCGTGCTGGGCAATGCGATATGCCACAGAGTATTGTAGGCATTTCTTTGAAATAAAGTAAAGGGAGAAGAGGAAGATGCTAAGAAAGAGAAAAGAAACAGATACTTCAGTAGAGGAAATGATCTGGAACTGTCCTGAGTTTTAAGCTTGATTGTCAAATTGACAGGATTTGTAATCACTGTGGGAACAGTTGTGTGTGTGTGTGTGTGTGTGTGTGTGTGTGTGTGTGTGTGTGTGTGTGTGTTTCTAGACTAGGTTAACTCAGGTAGGAAGATCTCTAACTGTCAGTGGTACCCATTAGGGACCTGGACCGCACACACAAAGGAGAAAATGTGTGTGTTGAGCACCAGGATTCATTTTCTGTTGCTTGCTGACTGTGGCCGCAGGGTGAGCAGTTGCCTCACCTTCCTGCTGCCCTGCCTTCCATGGCGGCTGAACTGTGCCCTGAAACCGTGAGACAGAACAGCTCCCCACCCCCTCTTCCCTAAGTGGTTTTTGTCAAGTGTTTCATTATAGCAAGGAGGAAAGAAATCAATACAGAGGAAGAAATGAAATTTCAAAATCTAGAACAAACATCCCACGGGGGGCTGGGTCACCTCTCCTAGGATCTCCGACTGCGCCTTTTCACCGCTGTGGTTTCTTCTACTCTAGTAGACTGAGATGGGCCCATAAGAGCCCATGGTCTCCCTTTCTGTACATTGATAAGGGCTTCCAGCACAGCTTTACTCAAAAAAAGGGTAGGCTCACCAGAGAAGGTCTGTGCCGTGAGAAAAGGAACATGGGAAGCAGCTTCAGCTGCCGATGGTGGGGGCAGCCAGACAGGCCTGTTCACTGAGCTCTAGGTTCACAGCAGAAGCTTCCATGAGCTCCTCTGGGGAACCCCAAGACACTGAGAACAAACAAGGAAACGCCTTTTTCACTAGTGGGAGTTCATTTTACATAGATGAACTGGAACATCCGTCTGAAGAGAAGGCTGCCTGGTCACAAGGGAGAGACGGGAATCGGAAGATAAGGTCAACACAGTGGGGACAAGTTCCCAGATCTGGACAGGTCTCCCTGGGCTGTCCACCATCTGGCTGGAGCTCTCCCACTCTCCATCCACTATCCTGAGAGCTAACTCCTTCCTCTAAGTTTAGTCAGATGGAGGCCGAGAATGCTCAGAGGAGAGAGGGTCTTACAGAGACACACCATCATTTATGAGGCCTCCATGCATATGGAATTGGGTGGACATTGCTCATCCCATGCCTGTATTGGCTGTTGGGTACAGGAGACCATTAGAGTAACTTCTTTGCTGCCTGCCGAGGTGACTGAGGCCCACACAGAGAAGGAGGGCTCTTCTACAATGGACACGCCAAGAGTATCAGACACCATGCTTCCCCCCAGCACTATAGAGTTCAACATCATAGTAGGTCAGAAATTCGGGCGTGATGGCTGGTTTGATGGGACACATGTCACTCCACTGTCTCCTGGGCTGATCTATGGAGTAAAGGAGCCCTCAAATGGAGCCAAGCGTATGGCTGAGGACAATAACCCCCTAGCTTACTCCCTAGAGAAGTTTAGAATGAATTTTAAAGGAGGGCAAATGACCAGAAGTGAATCGTAGAAAGCAGATTGTGTTGACAAATGTTACCGAGACTTTAGCTAAAGCTGTGTAGGAAACAGAAACGGTCCTCAACACGATGGTGAGACTCCTAACAGCCTTCCCTTTTATCTCTACACAGGTCACCCCTGGAGTGCTTCTACTGCAACCGGCCTTCCCACAAAAGTGGACACGGCAGCCACAGGCCTTCAAAACCAGCTCTGAGAATCTGCTCTTGTTCACAAGATGTAAGATGTCCATTCCTAAGTTAGAGAGTGCTCCTGGAGCGCAATGCGGACAACTCCAGAACACACACGAGCTCCCCGGTTATCTCGGTGTACAAAGCAAGAAAGCCGGTGTGACGTGCAGAGAACAGCTGCTGTCTTCATGGAACAGTAACTCAGACGCCACCCAAACCACTGGCAATGTGCTAACGCCCTAGGCCCGGCAGGGCAGCTGGCTGCTTTCGGGACAGGGCGTGAGGTTCCTGGTCTCCATACCCGGATGTATCTTCCTGGTGCAGTTTCTAAGGGAGTTGGGGCTGCTGGCAGCTGAGTTAGCATCTGAAAGTTTTTCTTTTAATTGAAAGTCACAGACTTTTAAAATTGGAATAAACATTATTCTTGGCAAGGGAATAATTCTTGTCTGTCTCCTCCTTTTATCTCATTCATTTCCTCTTTAAGAAACTGACTGGCTACTTTGAAGTAGAAAGAAGAGACAGACGCACGGAAGACCATGGGAATTAAGAGGCCAGAGCTTGCCAGTTTCACATGCTGTCACTCGCGGTTCTTTTTTTTTTATTTTTGGTTTTTCTAGACAGGGTTTCTTTATGTAGTTTTGGTGTCCGTCCTGGACCTCACTCTGTAGACCAGGCTGGCCTCAAACTCACAGAGATCCGCCTGGTTCTGCCTCCCCAGTGCTGGGATTAAAGGCGTGCACCACCACTGCCTGGCCTACTCACTGTTCTTTAAACCAGTAACCAAAGCTATAGTAAGAATAAGAACCGTAGTCCCAGAGAATCCAGGACCTTGCCTTAGGTCACACGGGGCCAGAAGCAGATAAGGCCAGTGTCTACATCATCTGACTCCCCACCCAGCTCTACTATGTAAAGATCAAAGAGTTCATAGAAAACTACTGTCAGGAATTCTATATAATGACGTTCTAACCACTAGATGCATTTTTCAGCCACTGGAAAAACAATCAGTTCAGGACACAGGGAAAATTTAACTTGTAGTTTCTAAAAATAAATTGGAAAGCCAAATAGCAACTATTTATTTGATAAATACTTCTATTAACAAAAGGTAAAAACTTTTAGGAGAACTGTATTAGTTACTTTTTTATTGTTGTGACAAAACACCATGACCAAGGCAACTTACATTATAGAAGGGTGGGTTAATTTGGGCTTGCAGAAGGAAGGGTTCCAGAGGGGTGGGAGTCAATCGCCATCACCATGGGGAGGCATGCTACAAAGAGTAGGCTTGTCAGCTGGAGCAGGAGCTGGGGGCTCACATCTCAAACCACAAACAGGAAGCAGCGGCAGAGAGAGTAAACTCAAAATGGTACAAGGCCACACCTGCTAAGCCTCCCCGAACAGTGCCACCAACTGGAGACCAAGCATTCAAATGCCTGAGGATATGAGGGACATCTCCTTCAAACCACCACAATTACATAAGACGTATATGGTCTAGCCACATAGAGAACCATTTTTACATGTTAACAAACCAACCAATACTTAAAACCAATACTTAAAAGAATGAACACATTCCTGCTGACTACCTCCTGCCCAGCAAGGCCCCTGAAGCTCCTTGCACTGTGAGGCTGACTTATATGAATGAGGCAGGTAGCAGGGCCTTTGTGAGTGAGTAACAGACTTAGTGTCAATAAAGGATCAACTGTCAATAAAGCAACTGGTGTTGCTTCTGGCCAGCTCCTGGCTCTAAGCTATATATTTGGCAAATGCAGGGTCCGATTTTCATCGTATTCCATTAAGGTCTGTATGCAAAGTAACTTGGAAAACAGGAATTTAATGCTGTGCTGTACTGTTCCTTTCACACACGGAAGTGCAGTGGCATGCTTCCCTGGAGTCATGTGGTCTCCTCTGGTATTAGCACATTGATTGTTGGAGCCTGCACCAGGGTTTTACACCACTGTAACTCCTGTCTGACATCATCTCAGCTTTATGAATAAATAAACCTAATCTCTGGGGAAGCATTGATGTAAGAAGAAAAATGAATACCCGTCCTGACCCAGCCCTACGTGTACCTTCAAGTACAATGTACCCTGTGTGCAAGGCCGCGCTTGGTCCCCACTCACCGTGAGAGAGCATAGACCTGCAGCAGGCAGGAGTTTCCCACTCAAGCACTGCAGTTCCTCTTTTCTCTTTAAACATAGCTGATGTTTCAAAAAGGAAAGAGGAGGAGAAAGAGCAGAAAGGGTGGATGAGAGCAGAGTGGCAAAACCTGGATGACTGTGAATCCACCTTGTGAGTGTCTGAGGAGTCGCTGTGAGTTCCCTGGGTTTGTGAATGTTTTTCACCACAGAGTGTTTATAGTGCTTGCTTAGGGGAGACTGTAAGCTGACTGCTAACCAGCTTGGTAAGAGCGGTATTCTGGGGGCAATGTGCAAACCAAGAACTTAATTTTTTCCTCAATCATCTGCAGTGAGTAGTCGTATTTTCTTGTGATTTAGAATATAATAAATATGAGGGAAGAGGCAGAGATAAAAGATTAATGAGGCTGACTGCTAGCCCAGTGATAGCTAATTTACTGATTTAGATTCCTAGCCAAACCTTTCTTGCTGCTTTTGGATGCTTTTCAAGATACAGGCAGGTTGCTCTTAAAATGAACTGCTCTCAAAAGTAAAGCTAACAGCGTATGCTGAAATTAACCTCGTGTTTCTGAGCCAAAAGGCCACACTTCAGAAGAGGCTGGCAAGAGCCGCCATTCCCTCAGCTCTGTCGTCGCGTCACAAGCAAAACAGTGGAAGCGGCTGTGGGGAGCTCTGTGGTGCCCTGCCATAACCTTTGACTGCAGAGCCGCTTCAAGAGGGCTAGGCTCTTGCCTCCAATTAGTATGAATTAAAAATGAATCCCATTATTTCTCTCCGGCTCCTCAAATATTCGGTTCATCACTGTGTTAACTGTGGCTTCTCAGGAAATGCAGTGTTGCTTTGGATTGAGGGCCCACACCTCCCTGGCAAGTACTGATTCTGTCTTCTCAGAGTTCAGGGAAAAGGAAACACACCTGAACATGTGGTGCACACTTCCAAAACATAGGTATGACAGAAACCTAAAAATGGGTTGGGGCGATTTAAATGTTTACACCCAAATTAAACACCACGGAAGTGGTCACCATCATCGACAGAGGTGGTGAAGACACTGGATGAGCCTACTTCCTAGGTGGAAATGGTACCCGATTACAAGTTCAGGAAAGATTCAGCCAATACGTTAGCACTGATATCAGCAAGAGAGAGAAAGAGACCAGGGATAGGGTCTGGTGGTACTTCCTTAAAACACAGATATGAAAAGCAAAAAGAGAAAACAAAGCTATATTGTTGAGCAAAAAAGATGCTTATGTGATGTCAGAAAAAGAACAGCTTGAGGTCAGTTTCTTCTCATGAGTATGTTTTCTTTATTAGTCTTAGAGATGTTTTCATCCAGAGAAATTTGAATATCTAGACAGTTATTAGATGTTGTAGGTACCAAGACAGGATTAGACCTTGCCTTCAAGCTCAGGATCCACAGGAAGGTCATATACATGCAAACAGCAGCAACAGAGTGTGTTAGCGATACAGCCAACGAACCGCATGGATCCTGTGGTACCTAGAGGACCAAGGAAAGCTTCTCAGAGGAGATGGAAAGTGAGGTGAGACTTGAATAATGCTCTAGAATTAACGAAGAAAGAAGAGGCCTGCTGTGGGATGTTCTGTATGGCAAGCGTGTTGCTGATTAGTCAATAAATAAAACACTGATTGGCCATTGGCTAGGCAGGAAGTGTAGGCGGGACAAGGAGGAGAATAAAGCTGGGAAGTGGAAGGCTGAGTCAGAGAGACACTGCCAGCTGCCACGATGACAAACAGCATGTGAAGATGCCGGTAAGCCACGAGCCATGTGGCAAGGTATAGATTAATGGAAATGGATTAATTTAAGCTGTAAGAACAGTTAGCAAGAAGCCTGCCACGGCCATACAGTTTGTAACCAATATAAGTCTCTGTGTTTACTTGGTCGGGTTTGAGCGGCTGTGGGACTGGCAGGTGAGAGAGATTTGTCCTGACTGTGGGCCAGGCAGGAAAACTCTAGCTACAGAGGCCAGAGCATTCTCAGAAGTGAGGGCAGTGTGCCCAGAGACATGCTTGTCTTAAGAGGCACGACATTCTAGAACACTTTAAGAAATCCAGCCCCCGGGAGCAGGGTAAGGCATGCTGGAGGGGTGCTCAGGACTGGGTCACAGGGCTCCACGGTCAGGTATCTGGATGGGTTCTTCAGGTTACAAAGGCACAGAAGTCACTGTGTGGGAATCATGAACAGGGTCCTCAGTGAGGGAGAGTCTTGCTGGAAAGGAGCTATGGAAATTAATCAGACCTGCTCTGTGCACACATGAGGGCCAGAAGCAAAGCAGCAGAGGAGATGGAGGTCAGAAGTCACTTTCAATGGCTATTAGTGACAGTGAATACATGGCCCACTAAACACCAGTCCCTGCTCCTGAAACTTCTGCATTATTATTGTAAATCCAGAACCTGGTGTGGACTGAATGGGGAGGAAGCCATGCCAGGGCAGAGATTTCTGGCTTGAGTAACTGGGTCAACAGGGATGCCATTAATGGGAATATTGATTCCAGGAGAAGCAATCAGCTACAAGCAGAAGAGGCGGGAGTAAGGTGGGGGAAGCAGTTGTGCTGTATAGCCAGGCATTTGCAGGAGAGCTGCTTGGGACACATAAATAGGGATTATTGAGGACTAGGGACAGGAATTTGGTACAACAGAGAGCAAGCTGCAAATTCACAACTTAGAAAGAAAACCAAAGACAGAAACATATCTTTGCTGTAAAAGCTTAAGAGCTGGCCCAGGGACACAAGAGGAGCAGACAGTGCTCTGCAGATCCAGGGGTGGGGGGCAGGAAGGAGGGGTTGGCTGTGAGTGTACCACAGATGCATCTGATGCCTACTCCAAAATGCATGGTTTCCCCTGTTGAATCTTAATGTTTCCCTGGCTGGAAAATGTTCTGCACTTCAGGTCACCACTAAATGTGCCAGGCAAGTTGCCCTTGTGGAAGCAGAGTGCCTTAGAGGAAGTGTTGAATCCCTGAATCCAGATTCTTGTCAGCTGTTGGGAGATCAGAGGAAGGCATTTGCAGAGTACAGATAATCAAAGCCCTTAATGCATGGATTCTTCAGCCTCAGTTAACTAACAAAAAGCCACTGTTTCTAGGATCTGTAGTTACACTGAGAATGACCCAGGCCTCAAACTACGATGACCCAGATCTCCAGACAGCAGAGACTTAACTCTGAGTTTCTCACCAAGTGTAAGAAAAGATAATTAAAAGACAGAGGGTTATTTTTACCAAGTTCATTCTGTGTGAGACTGGGAAAACCCAGACCGGATGGACACTTTCCTCTGTGAGCACAGAGGAACTGGATAATGGTGTGTGATGGGATCGGGTCAGGGAGGCCAGGACACTGGAGATTTCTAAATCTTTCAAATGGGGTGGACATGACACTTCAAAGTCCAGGATTCATTTTAAAAAGTGATAATCTTGTAGTAATCTGATTGCTAAAATCAAATATAGAATATGTCTTTGTGTTGCCTTGCCATTTGCTCAGGCTCAAGGATTTAACTCTGGGTTAGAGTCTGTAAACAGGCTGGCCCAAGCCCAGTGCACTCAGGGATGTCTGGTGTCAGTCATCAGGGCCTCATGGTTCTGATGGTGGTAGTGGTGGGAGCTTGGGAGCTTCCCACCAAGCTCAAGAGTTAGTATTTCGGTCTCAAGATGAAGAAAGAGACTGAGATGGGATGGCATGGCCATGTCCACAGAGGTCTCCAAGAGCAGAGTCAGGAGCGAGCCTGATCAAGGAGAAGCATCATGGTGTAGGAGCTGTGTTGCTGGTGTCTTGGTCTCTTGTCTTTGGATAGGAAACATCCCATGTGTTGATGGCTTGGTCAACAGCTGGTGGAGCTTTTGAGAGGTGAATGGATTATGGGGTTGAATTCCATTGACAGATTAAGCGATGGATTCACTGCTGAATGGGCCCTACAGGAGATGGAGTAGAGAGGAAATAGGGGATGCCTCTGAAGGGTGGATCCTGTCCTTACACCTCTTCTCTGGCTCTCTGCTTCCTGTCTGCTAAGAGGGAGCAGCTTTGGCCCACCACACCCTTTAGGTGGCCTCACCATGGGACCCAAATGATGACGCTTATGACTCAACTGTGACACACAATGGTCCTTTCTTCCCGTTTCTCCCAGGGGTGTGTTAGAGCAACATAAAACAGACCAGTGGCAGCAGTCTCTGTGGCCGAGCACTTGTGCCGTGACACTTAAGGTGGACTAGCGCACACTGGCTGGAGCTGAGAGTCGCCATATGTATAACCCAGGGTCCCCAAATGAAGAACTGATGCAGAGCTATGCTAGAAGCTTAAATGATCAATATTAGAGATGATAATGTCGATGAAGAAACACCCCAAACTCACCTCTTCCCAGCTCCAAGTTGTGTTCCACTATTGAACTCAGAGAAGGAAGGGCTCAGGTTGTTCTAGAAAGGAACAAGAGGAAAATATTTCTCACTGGACTGGAACTGTAAAAATTAATAAAATTATTACCTTCTCTTTGACTTATTAAGTATTATACAGCAAAGGAATTGATCAATAGCCCTTTAAATGGTAGCATTTTAATACTACGTAGAAAGGAGTCCTAAAGGCAGAAGTTAAAGTGTGCTCTTAAAATAGCCACAGTCTGGGGCAGAGGACATGGACACGTCCGGGTTAAGGAGCACTTGTTCCTCTTGCAGAAGACCTTTGTTCAGTTTTGAGCACTGACACAGTGTGCCAGTGACTCACAGCTGTCCGTAACTTCAGTTCCAGAGACTCAGATACTCTCTTATGACCTTCATGGGTACCAGACACGCGTGTGGTACCTGTATATACATGCAGGCAAAACACTCATACACATAAAATAAAACAATCTAAATGTTTTAAAACTCACTCCTCTACAGTACCCCCTATATAAGATACCTGTATTGTACATATCACTATATATGTAAGCAAATAGAAATGATGCCTCAAATACATGTGGTATTTAATTATGTCTATGCCTTTTTTTGATTCATTGCCACCTTTCTCTTCTTCCTCACAGATTCCTACAGCAGGCGTGAGTGATCATTGTCATAACCACAGACATGTATGATGGGCAAAGGTATCATAGACTCAAACAAAAACAGCTATGTGTTTTGAGAGAGAGAGAGAGAGAGAGAGAGAGAGAGAGAGAGAGAGAGAGAGAGAGAGAGAGAATGGGAAATGAAAGGGTAGAGAACCATGTGCTAATTGCTAGCATGGATCTAGCCATGCTATGTTATTCCTTCAACTTGAAATACACTGTATTTTAAACAGTGCCTTATGCTTAAAAGTAAGATTTTATCACTTATAAAGATCCCTTTCTGCAGGAGGAGGTGTGATCCAAACCTGAGAAACTTAATCTCAAATCTAAAATTCTGCTTCTGTAGGATGGTTCTTAGCAGACTTCTCAGCCGTGCTGCATGGAGGTGAAATGCATGGAGAGTAAGGAAGAGATGTAAGAGCTGGTGGAGATGGCTTGGAAGATGAACACTAAGGTCAAACAGGCTCTCTTCTACACTTTTAATTTGTTCCTGCTTTGGTAAAGCTTAAAAGAGGAAAGAAGGAACTGTTCCTCAGGAATTGATCAGGAAACCAATATTAGAGAGGGTGAAGAGGTGCTCACACGAGGGAGGTGATGGGCCTATAGGAGACTATTATATGCCCAGGTGAGACTCCGTGGGGACCATCAAGACGTCAGAGAAACAGTGGTGCTCACACGGGGGAGGTGATGGTCCTATAGGAGACTATTATATGGCCAGGTGAGACTCTGTGGGCATCAGTAAGGTCAGAGCTTGCTACCCTATCCTACTTCAAAGATCCCTGGCCAAGTGGTCTAGAGCCCTTGGAGGTGTGCACCAAGATAAAAGGTGAGGGAGTCACTCAGCAGGAGAGGCGAGAGCAAAGCAGCCGCCTGCCTTCACATCTTGCTGCCTCTGCTGCCAGCAATGCAAGGCCGGCCGCGGGAATGCCTCTCAGCCGTCTGCTGGGGAAACTCCCAACCCAGAACTACTCAGGGCCACAACTCAGCGATACTGTGGGTTCTGGAAGGTCTCCACACTAGCCAGAAAAAACATCATTTTTAAAGGAGGAGGAACCTCAAGCTCCAATGACAGCATCGGAAATAAAAACTTGGGAATGCTTCTCGTGCATAGTGGAGATGGCCCAGGGAGCTTCGCCAGCTTCACCACACTGGCACGGAACAGATCCTCCCGCCCCAACCTGCTGCCTCCTCACTCCAGTCTCCCTCAAGCCATCTAGTCCACTGTCCTCTTCACAGGTTCCAGCCCGGGGGCTGAAAACATATTGTAGAAGAAGAGACAACCAATAACCTAATTCCAGACATCCAGATCTCATTAGAGATAAACACCAAAACAGGAACACTCAACTTCATATAACAAACATGACTTCATGTAAAGTCACAGATTAACCCCAATCCAATAATTATGAGGGAATTCAATACCCTACTCTCATTGAGAAAGGTCATCCAGTGAAAAAAAGAAACATTGGAGTTAAATGGAAGGGTAAATCAGATGGTCCTAAGAAGACATATACAAGACATTCCCCCTCAAACACTAAAGAATTCACTATGTTCTCAGCAGCACACACAACTTTCTTCAAAACAGGCCACATTTTAGGACTCAAAGCAATCCCTTTGTTTGTTTGTTTTGCTTTTCAAGACAGGACTTCTCTGTATAAGAGCCCTGGCTGTCCTGGAACTCATCTGTAGACCAGGCTGGCTTCGAACTCAGATCTGCCTACCGAGTGCTGGGATTAAAGGCATGTACCATCACCTATGGCTTCAGTCCTTAACACTTATAGGAAAATTGAAATAACACCCTGTATTCTACCTCACCACCACAGAATAAAGCAAGATATCATCAGTAAGAGAAATTACAGGAAACATACAAACTCATGGGCACCAAACAACACACTCTTGGATAATGAATGGGTCCCTGAAGAAGTCAAGAAAGAAATTAAAAAAACAAAAAACAAAACTCTGGAATTTGAATACCAAAATCTATGGGACACAATGGAGGTAGTTCTAAGTAAGTTTACACACTAAATGCCTACATCAAAAATTTTGAGAGCTCTCAAACAACTGAATGAGGCACCTTAATGCCTTGGAAAAACAAGAATAACCCAAACTCAAAGCAGTAGATGAAATAAATAAGATCAGAGTATAAATTAATGAAATAAAAACGAACAATACAAAGAATAAATGAAATGAAAGTTAGTTCTTTGAAAAAATAGTAAGATGGACAAACAGTCAAATTAACTAAGTCAGAATATACCAAAGCAATAAAATTAGAGATGAAAAGGGAGACATCACTACAGACATCAATGAAATTCAGAAACCATAAGGATATACTATAAAAATCTATATTATACTAAATTGGAAAATTTAAAATAATTCATTTTTTAGATATATATCGTTTACCAAAATTAAACCAAGATCAATAATTTAAACAGACCTATAGCCAACAATAAGATTGAAGCAGTGATATGAAGTCTCCTAACTAAAAAATAGCCCAGACTATATGGAGTCACAGAAGAATTCTACCAGAACTTCACAGAACTAACTCCATTCCTATTCAAATCATTCTCCAGAACATGAAAAGAAAGAATGCTTACAAACTCTTTTTAGGAAGTTAGTATTACCCCGGTATTCAAACCCAGATAAAGACACAACAAAAAAGAAAATTCCAGACAGTTCTCACTGATGAACATGGATGTAAAAATTTCCAATAAAATACTGACAAATACCCAAAAGATCATTCATCATGATCAAATGGGCTTCATTACTGGAATGCAGAGATGGTTTGACATACATATACCATTAAATGTAATTCATCAGGTAAGTGGCCCCACAGATAGAAATCACACAATCGTTTCATTAGATGCAGAAGAGGCTTCAACAAAATCCAATATCCCTCCATGATAGAAGTCACAGAGACACTAAGAATGGAGAAAGTCTGCCACAGCATAAAAAGGCAATCTATCAAAAACCTATCCAATCTCATGCTGAATGGAGAAACCCTAAAGCATTGCCACTAATACCACTAACAAGACAAGGTTGCCTATTTTCTCCACATCTAGTCAATATAGTTCTTGAAGTCTTGGCTAGAGCAATAAGACAAGAGAAGGAAATAATGGTATGTAAACAGGAAAAGAAGTCAAAATACCCTTACTTACAGATGATATGATCCCACACATAAGAGACCATGAAGACTCCACCAAAACCAACCAACCAACAACCAAACAAAAACCAACCTCTTAAAGTTGACAAACATTCCCAGCAAATTGGCAGTATAAAAATCAATGTACAACAACCAGTAGCCTTTTTATATGCCAATGGCAAAAATACTGAAAAAGAAATTAAGAAAACCACACCATTCACAATAGCTACCAAGAAAATAAATAAAAAGTATTGAAATCAATATAGCCAAGGAAGCAAAGACCTCTATGATGACAATTTTGACACTGAAAAAGAAACTGAGAAAGATACAAGAAGATGGAAAGACCTCACACACTCATGAATCAGAAGAAAAAATACTAGAAAAGAGAGACCCTATCAAAAGCAACCTACCAATTTCAATGAAATCACAATCAAAATCTCAGGAACATTCTTCATGGATATATAAAAAATTAATTTATATGGAAGCACAAAAGTCCAATGATAGCTTAAAGCAATCCTGAACAAAAGGAATACCGTAAGAGATAGCACATCTGATTTCAAGTAATACTGCAGAGCCACAGTCATAAAAATAGAATACTAGCACAGAAGCTGACACATAGATCATGGAAAAGAATAGAGGAGCCACATGTAAGTCCACACAATTACAGTCTCCTATTTCTTGACAATGATGCCAAAAATATGCACCCGAGAAAAGTCAGTAACTTTAACAAATGGTGTTGGGAAACCTGGACATCAATATGGTGTAAAAAGAATGAAACTAGATCCCTATATGTCATCTTACACAAAATTCAATTCCAAATGGATCAAAGACCTCAGTGGAAGACATGGTACCCTGAAACTGCTGGAGGAAAGTGTAAGGATGCTTGTCAACACTGAGGCATATGTTAGGACTTAGGAAGTAAGACCAACTCTTGACAAGTGGGATCTCATGAAACTGAAAAGCTTCTGTATAGCAAAGGAAATGAATAATTGAATGAAGAGGCAACTCACAGAATGGACAATTTTTCCAGCTATAGATCTGATAGAGGATCAGTATCTGGAATATGTAAGGAACTCAAATAACCAAACTCTCAATACTCTCCTCCTTTGTTTGGAATTCAGTGAAGAGTTAATCTGCACACACCAGTGTAAAATTTATGCTCAAATAGGACTTGCAATTTATGCCCTGCTGGCATTACAGCTGGATAGTTTTGTTGAGGGGACTAGGGGCTTTTACCCAATATATGACAATCAAAAATGTTTCTAGACTTTGACAAATGTCCCACATGAGGCGAAATCAGTCCAAGTTGAGAATTGTTAGCCTAAAATGAGTACATACTTAATAAAATACAACTCGACTTCTACCCTAATGTCTGTCTTACAGAGAAAGATGGCAGCATGAACGCAACCCTCAGAGAGGGTGCAGACAAAGAAGAGAGAGATAAGCTGTGTGCACTGAGCCCTGATATATTCTTGGTCAGCTGTGAAGTCAGTGGTCTTATTTAGTACCTGCAACATCCTGTGTTTCCTGCTTGCTTAATACTTTGAGAGGTAACATGTTAGTGTATGGTAAGGATGTAATGAAATGCAAAACTCTTTGGAGTACACTAAAAATAAATGTGGCTACAACTTCTCTCTCTCTATATGTACCCCTCTCCTTCACCTTTAGTGGACTAAATGCCTGACTTCTTGTCCTTAAGAACAGCTGGACGGATTGATTCTTAATGCAAGGTCTTGCTTTTTGTGACTCAGGTCATCACCACCTTAAAGCCAGACAGTTGTTTGGATGATGGGAAGACCATAGGAGTCACAGGAATCATCAAATGCTAACTGGCTGCATCTCTGTATTAGTGTCCCAAGAGTGAAGAGCAATGCTTCTGTGGTAGTTTGAAAGAAAATGTGCCCCCACAAAGGGAGTGGCACTATTAGGAGGTGTGGTCTTGTTGGAGTAGGTGTGGTCCTGTTGGAGGAAGGCTTTGAGGCCTCATATAAATGCTCAAGTCATACCCAGTGAGACAGATCATTTCCTGTTGCCTGCAAGATGTAGGACTCCAAGCTCCTTCTCCAGCACCACGTCTGCCTGCATGCCACACGCCCTGCCGTGATGATAACGGACTAAGCCTCTGAAACTGTAAGCTACCTAATTAAATGTTTCCTTTATAAGAGTTGCTGTGGTCTTGGTGTCTCCTCATAGCAATTGAAACCCTAAGACAACTCCCAAATTCCAACTAGAACCTTCCTGAGATCCTTTAATAAGATAAGGGACAGAAAGTTTTGAATGGAATTTAATGTTGGGTACTTTTTTTCCTCCTTATCTTTAAAGGGCCTGGTAGGCTCAACAGTTTTTACTAAATACAGCATTTCTAAGTTCAAACAAGTCCCAAAGCAGGGGTCTTCCTTAGCCCTGTCTATTCACTAAGGACAAGAGGCCTTTAAAATACATACGTTGACACATGCTTTTTCCTAATTGGTTTTTCCTAATTCTGTTCTAATCTAATCCCACCTCAATAACTATTCAAATATTTTAAGCATCTCTGTGTACCTGTCGCTACGATACCTGGGATTTTGATACTGATCAAAACAGACTAATTTTCCTATTCTCATGGAGCTTAGTGGTAGAGAAGAAGCCGAGTTTATGCACTGGGTAGAGAAGCTGTGATGCTCACTGAAGAAATCCAAGGGTTAGGGGCACCCAGGGGTGGATGTGACATGAACTGCAGGAGTTGGGAAAGACTTCACTGACAGAATGCTTGCCGGGAGGCCATGACACGGTGGGGGAATCAGAAGCCAGAATATCAGTTCACAAGAGTAAGGAGAAGGAAGGATTTGAGGTTTGGAGAACGTCTGGGTTGCCTAGCAGAAACCACGCAAGGGACCATGGTTTTAGAGGGACTTCAGTTCATCGTAGTGGGGAAGGTGGGGTAGTTGCTCTGTTTAGGGAAGAATATGAGGGAGAGCTGCTGTTCACATTGGGGGATCTGGAGAAAGCAGAAATCTAGGGCCAGAGCCTGGCTAAAACCCTCAAAGGCCTATCCTCAGTGTCTTGTTCCTACTGGCCAGGCTCTATCTCTTAAACATTCCACAACCTCCCAGAACAGTACCTGAAGTGGTGAACAAGCTTTCCAAATGGGAGTCTATGGGGAACACGTCAATTCAGGGTCTGGCAGTAACATGGAAGCGGGAGGAGTGAGTCAAGCAGAGTGGCTACTGCCATGAACATGAGACCTGTGAGCATGGCGGTGTAGACGCTCTCTGCCCTACAACCAGCAGAGGCGAGGCGATGGAATGGGATGAGGGTGAGTTTTGCAGGGTTGGAGCTTTACCAGGTGAGTTTCAAGTAGAAAGTGAGAAGAAGCAAAGACTTGAGGCTGGACACCAAAGCGTGATTACAGTGAGACCCCGTGCGATCTAACCCAGTAAGCAGGAAAGAGCTAGAGGACTAACAGAGTGAAGGGTCAACAGGCAGTTGAGTGTGGTGGGGTAAGTCGAGGGCACAGAAAGGTGGGGGAGGTAACAGAGAAAGGGATGCTTGGAGAGGAAGGGGTTCAGACACTTCCTACTCAAAATACAGTCATTGAACTGGCAGCTTCAGCAATACCTCGGGGCTTTTTTAGGACACGCAGGTCTCAGACCCATAGAATCTGCATTTTAATACTTTTCCAGGTGATTCAAGTGCACAGTAAGTCTGGGGAAGAACTGTCTTACTCACTGTTACATCCACACCAAGGTGGATAAATCTCTATTTGCATAGACGCAGTAACACCCTGTAGGATGGTGCATGAGCAGGTTTCTGAGATGATGGCCTTTCTGAAGCCTCTTCCTCAGAGTTAGCTCCTACGGTCTATTTGAGTTTCTTGAACTTCCATCAGTCTGTCTCAGGCCCTTGGTCTACAGGCCTTATACCCTTAAATGTGGCTGGTAGGCTTCAGCTGTCTTTCTCTCCTTCACTTTCCTCCCTGGCTGCAGGTGGAGAGCATCCTTTATTTCCTGACACCACAGTCCAGATATGCTCCTCAATTCTTTATGTGTAAGGGGGATCCGAGTGTGCAGTGTCCTCAATCCTGCCTGCACAACTCTATGTTCAGAGATCTAGTAAGAGACATTAGTGCAAAGTGTATAGAACTGCCCTTTATGGCTTTTTAAAAGTTTAGCTTTCCAATTCAATAAGCCTTCATGGTTCTGTACCTTCTTTAATATGAGTAGGCTGTCTTCACACTTTATTGTTATATATATATATATATATATATATATATATATATATATGAAAACAACAGCTGCATGTGACATTACAGAATGAAAGATGAGACTGAGCCTAATTAATGGAGGCTTTGTCTTCACAGCAGCTTTATTCCTAATAAACAGTGTGACATTCTATTAACCCAGACACAACCTCCTGCACGAAGACTTGCAGACAAAGCAGTAGAAAATCACAAATGTGGAGTCTCTCGTTCTTTCTTCCTGACACATGATTTCAGGGGCTGTCACATACATCAGGCTTCTTATGGCTGCTGACAATGATCAGCTCTGAGGCCTTGCAGTTTCAGACACCATGCTACCCAATTTCTCCGATCTGCACCTCAGACTGTGCACAAGTACTGTATGGGAGCCATACTATCATTACTCTGCAGGCAGGACGACAACTCCAGTGGGAAAGGTGAACTGATGCAGTCTATCAGTGCTGGAGCCAAGTTCCAAATGAGTGTATCAGATTTCACAACGACTCCTCCCACAGATGCATGCCTGTATGCTGAGGGCACAGCATCTAAGCTTTCTCTGCATGGCTGTATTCCTATGTGCACATGATCATTACTGAATATCATATGTGTTCACATGAATCAGGGAGGTTTAAACGAAGGGTCTCTAATTTCACTCTTAGTCAATATTTGGTTGAGAAACCCTCAAGTGGATATGAGCATCTTTAGATGTATGATAATTCAGTTCTTGCTGAGTTAGGAAGGTCAACAGAGTGGGGTCATCCTAGCATCACTCTGCTAACCAGTGATACGGTTATAATAAATTGGCTTATCGCCATGGAGAACGATGTCTCCAGCAGCTTGCTTGGCTGGCCCTTGAGCTCTGCTGTCAGGAGACAATGCTGGTAACTGCTGTTCCTTTGATCCCTTCCTCCACCAAGGAGACTGAGTCCTTAGGCTAGGTCAGCAGACATGTGTGCATGGAAGGAAAAGAATCAAGTCCAGCCTCCCTCTGTGAGTTAATGACCATGATGCTTTGGGCTCACTGGTTTCCTCCTCTGTATTGTTCACTACCCTATGATTCAGAGATAGCAATGTCCAGTTCCTCCCATACTGTTTCACAAGGGTAGTGTGCCAGTGACTGGTGGGTCAGAGCTCTGGACAGGAAGCATGGAGAGTAGTTTAATGGACCTGTGAGGATACACTCAGGGTTGTAACACCAAGCCAAGCCAAGGCACCTGCACACTCACAGGGTTAGGATTTGGGGCTGATGAAATATTTCTTTTGAAGTCAGTGAGGCCAGAATCAGTCAGCCAACAACAAAAGCAGTCCAGAAACTGACCTTTCCCCCTACCAGCTCTCACAGGGAAGAGGAACAGAAGTCTTGTCTTTATGTCAAAAATATAGGGCAACCTTTTTAGTTTCCTAGAGATTAAAAGAAACAAAAGATGTGTGAATACAAATATTCTAAGGCCTATCTAAATACATGCCTGTTTTATTTTAATGCACCCAGTATCAGATGGGCATATATTGTAACTCTGTATTTATTACTATCTGTATACATATTTCCCTGCCTTAAGTTGTCCAGTCTGATAAGCTGGGACCAAATCTAGTCAGTGCTTTCTGGAATGCATGTCAAAGTATTACGTAAAATTAGACATTGAAGGGTGTCTGATAGAGATAATCATGAAGAATGAGGACTGTTGATTCCATTGGAGATCATGGTGAAAGGCCCCTGTCTCTCCCACAATGTCATAGAGCATCTAGTTAATGGACACTTGTGCACAGGGATCAGCAGAACTAACTAAATGTTGAGTGGTTATGGACCAGCTGTATTAACACTGCTTGGGACACCCTGACAGGAAAACAAACCCCAGGCCACAGCCCACACCTACTGAGCCAGGATCTGCAGTTTTACAAGACACCCACGTTACTTCTATGCTCATTAACGTCTAGCAAGCATAGACTCAAGGCCCAGCCAGTTCAACTTCTTCACTTTACAAGTGAGGAGGTTAGAGTCTTAAATGGGCCAAGGGACTGACAAGCAGGGTGTAACCTGTCCTTCTTGGGACTCCAACATGCAGATTCCAGAGTTGTACAGCCTCCAGCTCACTCATGCTCTTCCTCACATGACCCTACTGTGGGATGTTGGGATTTAAAATGTGAATGAGTAACACTGTGTGGCACAGAGAACCATACCAGACTGATTGTGTTTGCTTGTCACAGTGTCTATTCTTTCTTTAAAGATGTAATTATGTGTATATGTGTCTGCATGTGGGTTTGTGTTCATGTGAGTGAAGGTGCCTGTGGAATTTAGATGAGGGCATTGCCTCCTGGAGCAAGAGTTACAGGCAGTTGTAAACTGCCTGCCATGGATGCTGGGAATTGAACTCAGGTCCTCTGAAAGAACAGTACCTGCACTTGAGAACTGAGCCATATCCCAACCTACCACCTGTATTCTTCCAATGCCCTAAATACATTTATAAGATGCTAGGGATGGAAATGGAGAAGAGCATTTCTCAGGAGTAGGCTTGCTCACCACATGCTGCTTGGGGTGACTGATGAGGTGTGGAACTGGACACCCTGCTTTTGGGGATGAGCTGGAAATCCCCCTATTTCTACATATCTCTGGTCCAGTGACGCAGCTCTGACCACAGTTCTCTTCTGACCCTACTCTTTACTTTATTACATACTTTAAAGTCGCAGCTTACACATGGCTCTGCCCAGTCAAACTTGTCAAACCCTCGAGGATGTGCATTCCAAACAAGATTAGAGCCACAGCCTCAGGAACCTACTTGAGTTGCTACTGATACGTTGGTTTTCTAAGTCATCCTCTAAAGCAGCTCCTTCCATACCTTCCAGTCTGGATATCATGTATGTCCCCAAACAGGCTTGGAAACATTAATTTCTAAGTAGAATTTGATTATGGTGATTTCCCCCTAGATTTCAGCTGTGAAAGCAGCCAGAATGTAAAGGATATTCAATAATTTTCAGATTACATCAATGTTGTGCCATTAATATTTTAAGAGGCTGAAAAGGACAGGCAGGCTCTTTAATCTGTCTGTCTGGCAGGCATCTGTCTTCACTCACATGTGAACAGCAAGTGGTCTCCTCCCAGCATATGGTAACTTTTCTGGGAAAACATTAATTTCTCATGTGTGAAGAGACTGTATGTTTGTCCATACTAACACTTTGTCTACCAATTAGGAATCAGAGAAGGACATGCTGGATATAAGAGCACTGTACTGAAGAAGACATGGCTTCAGAAACACAAGAGAGTAGCTGAATCAATAACTCAAGATGTGGGAAGAATATTAAAATGTTGCTGAAAGCAAAACACTATGAATCGCGGGGAAAGGACGATGAATTGATCCATGTTCTACAGATTCCTAAATAAACCATGAGATCAAACTGTTGCTCTGCTGAAAAGGCTGTAGGGCTCCTGGCTCACTGGGAATTGGAGCTCTTGCTCTGGATGCTACCAACCTGCCATCTCCCGCTAGACTTGATCTCCATTATTCCCTACCTACCCAGTTCTGATCTCTTCAGTCAGAATCTAAGGCCTGATTTTTGTGTGTACAAAAAATAAAAACTAGGTCTCTAGACTACAGACTGTTTTAGATTAATGGTGAGATCTTTGATCTTCCTCTTCACCACCTGACAGGTTCTGATACTTACAACATCCATTTTTAACTTCTCAACCTCTCTACAAGAGCCTGAACTACCACTGCTTACAAGAACTTGCATGTACACACACATACCCTACATGTTCACACAAGACACATACATATATTCAAATACACACACACACACGCATGCACACACACACATGCACACGCATGCACACGCATGCACAGATTCTCAAGCATATACCCCTCCCCACATCTCCAACCTGAGAGGAAGAGGGGAAGGTAACAGGAGAAAGGGACCTTTGCCTTCTTTGCATGGGTTTCCTACCCTCACAGACCCGTGAAGAAATAGAGAAGTGGAAGGAGGGCAGAACCGGGAAGGAAGGAAGTTATTTTACACCCCTGCAGTATTTCTAAAATGTTCCTCCTCAGCTTCCACTCTGCAACTGTTACGTCTGGAATCTGAGATTCTCTCACAGACCCCGAGTGTTTGGGACACTGGGTCCAGGGATGGTGCAGTTTTGAGAGGCACAGAGGATCTCAGAGACGGGGCAGAACAGGCCTCGAGGGCAAGCCCTTGACAGCTCTATCTTCCTCGGGCTCCTCCTTGCCTGGCTTCCTGGTCTGCTGTGATGTGAGCAGCCTCTGCTGTAGATAGGCTCCTGACGCCATGACCGGAGCTGCTCTGCCGTGATCGCCTGAAACATGCTGGAGCTGTGAGCCCAAACACACCCTTCCTCGAGTGTGTCCAGCAGCGTTGTCACAACAGTGCAAGAGCACCTGATACAGCGGCCCCCCCAGGGAGCCCATTGTGTGTGATAAGGTGGGATCAGGGGTGGGGAGGGGGTGATAAGAGGCGGGAAGAAAAACACCTCACTATGCTGCTCAAGACATCAGATCCATTCTTCACCTTTCCTGGGGTCAGCAGCTGCTGAAAGAAGGGAGAAGAGTGAAGCCCCACACCTCCCTGCTCTCCCCAAAGCCCTCAGGCTCCCTTCATCACCATCTTGCGCCCTCTGCTCAGTTGAACCCTTCCCGCAATGCATGCTGGTCCCTTCCCCCACATCCTGAAACCCACTCAGAGGGCTCTGGAAGAGGGATGGAAGAGCAGCTCCCTGGAGACAGGACCCCAGCTTCTTGGACTTGGAAATCATTGGCCCTGCTGCCTCTTGTTCCACAACAATCGAGCTCATGGAAAAGGAATAGATCAGTGAAGACCCCGAGTTCCTCACAGGCCCACTGGCATACATGGATTAACTGGCTCTCAACACACAGAATTAAGAACATGGAATTTATTTCCTTTGAGGTTTTGATATACACCTTTAGTTGTGTATTTTTTTGGTACACATAATTTAGTTGTATATTTTTGTATATATTATTTAGTTGTATTTTTTTGGCAGACATCATTTAATTGTATACTTTCTTCTAATGCACTTGCTTATTCAGTCAAGGTGGCTTAAACATTTAGTCTGCTTAAAATCAACTTCAAAACTTTAAAATCTGTTAATAATGATTTTAAAATTTATTAATACTTTAAAATCCAATATCTAAGAAGAATTGAGGTTCAGCCAGGGATGGTGTGTAATCCAAGCACTCAAGAGAATGATGGAAGACGACTATGTGAGACGTGGTGAGTTTAAAGCTGCCTAAGGGAGAGTATCTCAAAACAACAACAAAACAAACAAAGCAAACCACCCAACGAAACCCAACTCCCCCAAAATAACCATACCCTCAAAACCAAACCAAAAAAACTGAGGGTGGTCAATTCCCCTACACGTGGAAGACGTTTCTCTGGGCCTTAGGAAAGAGGAGATAAAACCGTCTGTCTCTTTCATGGACAAGGACTTCTGAAAGTATTCTAGGCCACAAGCAGATGAATCTTGAAAATGGAGAGCTAGCTGGGCTTAGCACACAGGCTAAGTCAGAACAAACATCTAAGGGTAGAGATGGGTCCTCTAACGAGGCAGCAGGAAGAACTCATGTATGACGAGGTCCCAAGCCCAGGGATGGCTCTGTCAATTTCACACTTCTTCGTTTAGAGCAAGCCCCTCCCGTTCTTGTGCCTTCCGTCTACAGCAGCAAGCACTATGGGCTGACAGTGCACCAGGCACTCTTCTCTACCATTCATCTGACGGCGGCCCTGCGCCCACTGATACCACGTGATTCCCATTGATAGCGGAGAACACTGAAGAGCGGAACTGTGTGCTCCTGGGCACAGAGGTAGGAGGAGGAACAGAAAACAATACAAATCCTTTGGTTCTAGATTACAAACTCAGACCCTCACCCTTTCCTCTATTTTATCACCTCTCACCCATTTCGTTATCTTCTCTCTTGCAGATGCTGGAGTTCTGGCTCCAGCAACACTAAGGCTAAGCAGTCACTGGTCTGGGAAAGCCAGGCTGACCTCTCCTCCCAATAGCGATGACACGGATTAGCAGCCAGAGACGGCCAGCTTTGATCTCAAGGAGCCCTTCCATTCCTCCATTGCTTCCTTTGGTTTTGTGTTTTTCCTTATGTAAGTTCCTTTTCTTTGTGAAATTTTGTTTCTTTCTTTTCTTAATCATAGGAGAGAGCACAAATGCTGTCCCCCACTACCATAAATGCAGAGGATGTTCCCACGTTTGGGGATTGCAGGGGTCGGCATGTCCAGAGTGCTAAGACAAGCCTCACCTTAGAAAACCACCTTTCTGTTATCTCTCTCCCATCCTTTCCCTTTCCTTCCTTCCTTCCTTCCTTCCTTCCTTCCTTCCTTCCTTCCTTCCTTCCTTCCTTCCTTCCCTGGCATCTGAGTACTGCAGGTGCCCAGAGTCCAGAGGAGAGTGTTGGATCCTCTGGAGCTGCAGCTACAGGTAGTTTTGTGTCACTTGGTGTGAGTGCTGAGGACTAACTCCAGTCCTCTGCAGGAGCAGCAAGCACTCCTAACCTCTGGGCTGTCACTCCAGCTGCCACCCCACCCTTCGTTGTGATGGGGCTAGGAATGCTACCTAAGATCCTCACCATGCTAGACACGTCTTCTACCACTCAACTGTATTCCCCAGCCCTCCTCTCTTACTTTCAATCAGCGCAAATGTTAACATAAAAGCCAAAGAGAATCTGGAAGCCAGACACAGAATCCACGTAGGCAGCCATTTCTCTAGGAACCACCAGGTAGCCTGGAAGGATAGTCACAGAATCTTCTGTCATCCTTCAACCCTAGCACTGCTTGTCCAGTGTCCTGATAGCCCCCTGTCATGTACTACTCGATCAGACAAACAGCCCTTCTAATGGTACATAGTTTGCAACAGCACTGTGCTTAGATAATACTGAGTTACTTAGGAGTTCACTATCCAACATAATGGCTTTACTTCGGGATGCCTACTTTGCAACAAAATGTGTGTGCTGTTGCCAAGTCTGTCAATATGAATAGTTTACTAATCCTCCCACCGTGGTAAATTCCTTCTGCAAAGATCTTTACTTCCATTTCCTCTGGTGTTAACTCCTTTAGACGGAGGTAATGAAACTCACGAAGGACTTACTTTCACATTTGGGTCCCCTAACAAGAGACCAGTAAGAGTGGGGTGGGAAGCTCTGAGCTTTAAAACTGAAAATGGCTCATTAGAAAACCAGACACTGCCGGGCGGTGGTGGCGCACGCCTTTAATCCCAGCACTCGGGAGGCAGAGCCAGGCGGATCTCTGTGAGTTCGAGGCCAGCCTGGACTACCAAGTGAGTCCCAGGAAAGGCGCAAAGCTACACAGAGAAACCCTGTCTCGAAAAACCAAAAAAAAAAAAAAAAAAAAAAAAAGAAAACCAGACACTGAGGAAACATTTCCTCTTTTATGAACCAAATCATGTAAAGCATGAACCCAAATCAACCCATAAGCCTTCTGTTGAAACTCCGGCGAAACCACGAGAAGATCTTTAGCAAGCAATGTTACAGCAATTGTAACAATGAAGAAGATAGCCTCCCAAATGTGGAAGGAGAAGATCTGGTTGCCGGGTCCTATTTCCTTTTATTGAGCAGTTTCAACAGACAGACTAGTGATTTCAACCTTTCTGAGGCTAAGGGGTCCTGAGTTCAACAACTGTAAATCTGCTAACAATAACAGGCAAAAATCTTTGAGTAATGTGGGACCAGAAAAAATATAACCATACAAACTGCAGGGATAAAAACGATGGGAAGGACTTAAAAGCTGTTAGAAAGAAGTGTGGAAACATGCTAAGACTAAACTGGCAGCAATGAAGCTTTTACTAAGGTGATCAGATAGGTTTGAAAACCTTGAAGATGGAATCCTATTTGAGCAGGTGGGCAGGGAGACAGACATAGTGCCAGAGGAGTGACAGCGCTCAGTCATGAAAGGCAAGAGTGACCACGTCAGATAGATGCTGATACACATACCACGTGTGTGTGAAGAAGTGAGCCAGGGCTGTCTTCACAGGTCTAGGTGACGGTGAGGAGAGTAAAACCACTTCCCCTGCTTTAAGAAGAAGTGTCTCCTAATGTTTCAAGGTAGCTGAGGGGACAGTGCCCACACCACAGTAAAGGGCAATGAGGACAGCAGCAAGGCTTCCTCACGGAAGAGCAACCCTTAGTATCTGGGATTTGGGGAAGCATTTTGGGAGGGTGAATTTTCTAATTCTTCCTAAGAGAAGCTAGAAACCCGAGATTCTATTATATTTCACAATGTTTAAGTGTATGCTACTAATACAAGTCAAAAGAGTAATACTTTACTAACATTTTGGGTCAACAAAATATGCTTGAGGAACTGTATACTCTTCAATAAAATGTTCACACCTTTGGTCCAACTCTTCTTTCTCCCCCTGCCCTTTTGTGTGTAGTACAAGGAACAGGACCCATTAGACAGGCAAGGCAAGTGCTGAGTTATGCTTCCAGGCCGCATGCACTTGAACAGGATCAAACAGCATCGTTTTGTTGTTGTTGTTGCTGGGACTGAGTTTCTCCAGTTCTCTGTTTTGCAAACAGGGTTTATAATTATTCTCCCTGGCTCTGTAGCTTGCCTTTTAAAACTGCTAACAAAATCTTCTGTGACGCAAAGTTTTTAATAGCATTCTACTTATCAGTATTTCCTTTCATATGTTCTTTCACGTAAGTGCTTTTGTGTCCGTCTAAACATCAGGTGAGCACAGTTGAGTGAATCAGCTCTGCATTTTTTCTACCGTGTTCCACTGATGTTTATTCTTCTCTCAATGCCATTTGTTCTGCTTTTTCAAAATTGTAGACGCTATTCTAGTCCCTGTCTTTCTATATAAAATTTAGAATAATTTTGCCTAGGTCTACAAAAAATCTTGCTGAGATTTTTAGAGAAACCGTGTTAAACTGGCACACCAACTTTGGAAGCATCAGCATCTCCACTATGTGGAGTCTTCTCAGCCATGAAGGCGCTATGCTTCATCAGCATCTGGGTTTTCAAAACACAAGCTCTTCAGAGATCACACCAAAGTATTTCTTTCATTTTTGTAATTTTAATATCTCCCCCTCACATAGAATTAACTTTCAAGCATAGTTGTAGGTTTGCAGCAACTTCAATAGAACGTAAAGAATTTCTATATATTCATGGCTTCCTTCTAATAGTGTCCATCTTATAAAAATCCTACATCACAGGGATTCATGATTAACAAATGCACACTGACATACAATTATTGCCCAAATCATAGTTTGCGTTAGGGTTCACTTTTGGAGTATTATGTTAATTTTGTATTTATGTATTCACTTCTAATAATTAGAAAGTACTACTGATCTCTATGTGTTTGTCTTGGGTCTTCTGAGCCTCCTGAACTTGCTCACCAGTTTCAGTAGTAATTTTGTAGATTCACTATGATTTTCTGCCGAGATCATTCCATGTAGAAGTGAATGGCTTTATCTTTGTCTTTCTGTATGCTAATATTTTGTCTTCCTCTTGTCTTATTGCACTGGACGCGACTTCCAGCATTACACTGGGTAGAAGTGATGAGATTATACACTCTTATCTTCTTTCCAGTCTTAGGAGGAAATCATTCAACCTTTTACTAGAAAGTATGCTTTTTTGAAGATATTCTTTCAAGTTTTATTTTCTGTCAGTTCTGCTTTCTTATACCTTCTGAATAACTAGCATTCCATTTTGATGTATCTGCAGTGGTTTTAAGTATATGATCTTGTACAGTTTTAGTGAGTGCTGTGTGTTTCATCATATGTAAAATATGCATCGTGGTCTACTGCTTTCATCACTAGAACTTTGAATTAAGATAACTTCATCCTTCTTTGTCCTGGTGTGTGTGTGTGTGTGTGTGTGTGTGTGTGTGTGTGTGTGTGTGTGTGTGTGTGCCAACTCCCATATAAAACTTAGGAAAGTCCCCAGGAGGCAGAGGCAGATGGCAGGGCTACAGAGAGAAATCTTGTCTCAAAAAACAAAAGAAAGACCCCAAACAACAAACAAACAAAACCTAAACCAAAAAACCAGCAACAACAAGACTTTAGGAAATTCTATAGTCTTCAGCCATATTTATGTTCACTGACTTTTTTTATTTCTTGATCTTATAAGATTGTTACTTTTTTTTTTTTTTTTTAGGGTATTTCCTTTAGCAGTTCCTTATGGAGATGCGCTGGTGATTCATTTCTTTGTTTTATTTCACCAGAGACTATCTTAACTTCCCTTGCTTCCAGAGGGTACTGTCATGGGATCCAGGACTCTGAAGAGATAGTTCTCGCGTCACTTGAACTGTGAAGTGTCAGTTCTTTTTGATCGTGTAGTTGCTGATGAGCAGCCACTGCCGTTCACGTTGCAGCGCCCGCAAGTGCTTCTGACTTCTCTAAAGTCTTGCTGTTAGCATTTGGAAGCATGAGGCATCTTATGGGTTTCTTTGGGCTTATTTGTTTGTGGTTAACTCAGTGGATCAGTTTTATACTGCTACTGTAACAAATTGTCACAAATTTAGTAGCTTAAAATACCTCAAATTTCTTATCCTACAGATCTGGAGGTGAGAACTTATGTACTCTATCCTGAAGCACAAAGGAAAACCCATCTTCTGACTTCTCCAGCTTCTGGATGCTCCTTGCAGATCTTGACCTGTGACCTTGTATCCCAGTGTCCTTTCTGTGTCTTTTCTGAGAACTCTTGCTATTACATTAGGACCCAATGAGATAAGACAAGGTATTTTCTTATCTCAAAAATCCTCAGTCACGTCTGCAAAGTCCTTTGGTTGTATATAATATGATGTACTCACAGTTTTAGGGATCAAGGTATGGCATCTGCGGCAGGGAGAATTACTCAGACAACTACATTGCACTTCTTATGTCTGTAGCTTTTATAAATGTTTTGGTCAAATTTTGTAGGTTCCAGTTACTTACTCAGATGTTTCAGCTCCCCGCCTTTTCTTATTCTTTTTAGGGGCTCCAAAGACACAATGATTTTTAGTCTACTCTTAAGGTTCTGGGGGTTCTGGCATTTTCTCTTCAGTTTACTTGCTCTCCACTATTCAGACTGGATAATTCTCTGGTTCTAACGTCCGGTTCACTGAGTCTTTGCTCTGCAGTTTATCCACCAAGATTTTCACTCTGGCTACTACACTTTTTCATTCCGGGATGGCACTAGGCTCTTCATTGCATTTCCTACTCACTTGCTAGGGTTTCAACGTCAGCAGTTGTAGCTACTGGTTCATGACTCTTCACTGAAGCATTTCCAAGGATGGCTGCTCTAAAGTCTAGCTGGTCGCAGAGTATTAGCTAGTGTTGGCCTCTACTGAATGATGACCCTTCTCCCCACACAGAGGTTGACAGCTGCCTTGTTCCTGGTATCAGGGGTTGACTTTGTTTTCATTGAAATGTGGACATTTGGTAAATAGGTTTGAAATCACTGGATCGCTGTTTTAACTTGCCTTCTTCTGATATCAACGCCAGCAAGGGAAGCTGGTGGGGGAGGGGACAGGGAAGGTGTCACTAGTGCTAAGGGCAGCATCAGATTCCCAAGTACAACCCCACTGGTGTCTGAGGGGAGGGCTTCTGAAGGCCCAGCAGGAGTGAGACTTTGGGTCCCCATTAGGCGTCCACTGATGCTTTCGGGGCTGGAAGGAGTCACCCATTGTTTCTCATGCGATGTCTTCTGACATCACTCCAATGGGAGAGGAAAAAGGCCCACACTTTTGGAAGTGGGAAATCCAGGCCTCTCTATGGCATTTACTTGTCTAGAGCTTGGACTGTAGGCTTTCATTACCACCCACCTGAAAAGAATGCTGCTCTTTTCTGTGACACCATCCATTGAGGAAGCCTGGGGAACTGCGGACTAGCAGGAGTGGAAGTCTACCACTGCCCATCATTGAGTGCTGTCGGACTGGAGTCATATACTCCTCTCGAATAGTTTGTTAGAGTATAGGAGTGTTGCTCAAGAGTCTTCCTTCTGCACCATCCCATCTCGGGCACTCTGGCTAGAGAAAGCAGATCTGATTTTTTATTGATGTTGTTATGTGCTTGCGTGCTAATTAGTCTGTGCTGCTGTTTCTTCAGTAACCTTTTCTATTCCAAATCCGGAGTATGTGCGGCAGGAGGAAAACCCAAGTAACACATCACTGGACTCTTCCTGGGGTCCACAGGTGCTCTGTCTTCTTCCCTCATCATCTTTAGAGTCTTCTTAGGTTTGATTCATGTACAATACATTGAGTTTTAGCTGGACTTAGAGGAACAGAGAAAAGCATGTCGATACCATCTTTCAGGAGGCAGAGCAAATACTGCCCTTCATATTGAGGCTAAAATTAGAATTGTCATTAAGCAGGGAAATTGCTCTACTGAAAAAGTTCTATCAAGTGGCAGCAGATCACATGAAATCAATTTGGAGTGGTTATCAAAGAACCTGAGGGTTTTTACAGTAATATGTTTTAAATATTTTCCCAAAGAAAATACTTAGTGATGTTCACTTTTTGTTTAGAAAGGAGGAGAAAAGGGCCTTTCCTGTGTAATATTTCATAATTATTACCTAACACATATGCTTTAGTGCTTCTCCTATCTTTAATTATTGGAGGGACTCCTTCTTTTCTGTTTAATAACAAGCAGCTACCTAGGACTGTACAGCATGGAAAAGCACAAGAGAATAATAAATGGAAGTCTAACATACATTGATATGAATTCTGGTTTTTGTCAATTAATACAAATGGATTACTCTTAAGAAATTTGGTTAAAAGTACTGGAGTCAAATAAGATATGTAAATGGCAAGGATGGCAATAACTTCCACAGAGAGAGGCACCTTAAGAGACACTGTAAGCTCTCTGAGGTGGTTGGGTGCTCCAGGGTCTTCACTTGGAGTAGCTGTGAGGAAATCAAGACTCTGGTTTTGTGCTCCACATGGCAGTTAGAAGCAAGTGGCGACTCCTCGGGCCAGACCCTAAATTCATTACATTATTGCTTAAGGCAGCTAGTTTCTTTCTGGGGTGAACAGAAGGGAACTGCATGGTACAGTTCCCAGTGAAATGTAAAGTAAGTATTAACAGGCCATTCTGAAGATTTAGCAGAATTAAGCTTCATAACCAGCTTGACTCACGGCCAATCCGAAAGTATCCGAGAAAGAACACGTAACAGTGATATGACAAGCAGTACAGAAAATTAAATGACTCACAGCTGCATCACTCTGCTGAAAAGTTGCACTGTGTTCTGTGAGGGAGAGCTGGTTACTAGGGGGGCCATTCCGCAGCCAACAGGAGAGTTCCAAACAGCATACCTGCTCCAGGAAAGCCACTAATGGAAACAGCAGCCTGTTCGGGTCCTGTCTCCACTGAGGGAACTGTTGACTAGACAGGAGAATGTGTGTCCTTTCTGTCAAAAGGACGCATGGAATATCCTGACAGAGCTGAGGTCTGCCCAGGGCTCCAATATCCAGCTGCTTCAGATCTAAGAGAATAATGCTAAGTAAACTTAAGGCCTGTGTGGTCACAGTAAGTATTCTATATACAAAACTGAATTGTTGACACAGTCAAGTAAACGTACTCCACCGTCAATATTTGAAGTTGTTGAGTGCTATAGTTTACATTATAGCATTCAGGGTATTTTTTTTTGTGTGGGTGGTGGTGGTAGGGATCTGTGATTTTTTTCCATATATATTGCTAATTGCTTTAGCAAGTGTATCATATTTTTAATCTGGCTAGCAAACAGTGACTATTTAGTAACAGAATTTTGCCTTATTTAATACTGAAAGCATACTTTAAATCAAAATGTAGAGACAGGAGTAATGTAAAAGAAAAGTCACTTAGTTGCTTCTTTAAGGTGGGACTATGATTAAGGAGTTCAGGCCCAGTATTAGTAGCTCTTGCTCCCACTGTAGAAAAAAAGAAGAATGTGCACTTCTCTTTAAACGTTCATTTCATCCACATGTTCATTTACTTATTCAACTTCACTTAACCTGTAACCTACATGCACTTCCTTAAGCCTATTCTCAAGTGGTCAAGTCTCCTAGTCTGAGAACAAAACATCAATATCCCTTACAAAGCTTGAGCATGATTAAAAATACTCAGGCAACTGGCTAATGAAATGTAATTATTCAATCATTCTTCATATCATACACAAACACCAGGTGTAAGATAAGTTATAAACACTTATACATGAAAGACAAAACCCACAAAACTTTGAACAAACAAGGTGAAGTCTCTTAGAAGTTCAAGGTCAAGTTCACAATCCTCAGTCCTGAGTGAGAAGGACCGTCACACATTACAACAATCTTTCTTCCTGAGTGGGAAGGACCATCAGATACTACAGTAATATTCAGTCCTGAGTGGGAAGGATTGTCACACACTACAGACTATACTCAATTCAACCAAAGCTAAGATGCTGTGTGTGGTAACTTTAGAAAGCATCAGATTATACTCTTGAAAGGGAAAGCTTCAGAATACATGTTCTGTACCCCACAAAGTTACTATAGGCTGGACAGTCCCAACACAAAAGTCCAAAGCCCGAAATGTCCCCAAACCTGAAACTTGGTGAGCACTAATGTGATGTTAAAAATGTTCTGTATTCTGGAGCCTTTCATATTTCAGATTATGAATGCTCAGCTAGTAACGTATATGCAAATATTCCAACATTGACAGAACTCAACTCTAAAACTATTCTAGTCCTAGCCATTTGGGACAAGAAAAACTACTAGTATTTTGTGGGGGATCCCTGTCTCTGACAAAGAATGTAAAAACAGCCCAGAAAAGCAAGAGAAAATATTTTGTCGTTTTGAGACCCACAATGGTGCAAGAGTTTCTTTTACACACACACACACACACACACACACACACACACACACACACACACACACACACCAAACAAAAATTAGATAAGAGAAACAAATAAGCACAGACTGCTCATGACTGTAGGAAGGGATGCTTTGCCTCACAACTGGGGAAATACAAACTTAGGTGCATAATAAGATGCCACTTGGTATGCACTACAAAAGCAAATGAAAACCATAGTAATGTCCAGTTATGGTGTGGAGAGGCATGACAGGATCTCTCACACTGTGGGAGAGAGGATAAGTAGGCATGACCTCACTGAGAACAGCTCCCATTTCCTGTCAGAATGACTGTGTCCATAACTGATGATAAACATGTCTTCTCTTAGTTGTATCTGAGAAGAGTTCCAAGAAACTATGGCCTACAGCTAAGAGTGCTTTTATAGTTTTTTTTTTTTTTAAAGAGCAAGTAGCAGAGACCAATGTACTCTGCAAAGTCTACATTATGAACTAAATATTCGTTTATAGAAAAGTTTGCTGGCCCCCATCTTAAAGAGGGTGTGTGTGTGTGTGTGTGTGTGTGTGTGTGTGTGTGTGTGTGTGTGTGTTCTTAGCCCTGTATTCACAAGCAATGAGGACAATAAAACCTAAGCAAACATCAACAGTGACCAGATGGATCAACTGAGGGATAGTCACACAATACAAGTTTATTTGGCAACAAAAACAAACTACAACTAGATTCAAAGTAACTGAGTAAAAGAAACAACTCACAAGATACACAGAGCATGACTCTACTTGCATAAAATACCATAACCAGCCAGACAGCACTGGGGATATATGCATGGGTGATGAAGTCAGTTAGTACCCCAGGGGCCAGGCACTGTGAGGCACATACACTCTCAACTGGGGAGGTACACGGCAGTCATTCATGTACTAGATACTCAGTCGTGGTTATACAGACCCAAAATAGCTGTGAAGATCCCAAAGGGCAAGTCTATCTGCTGCTCAGCATGATCTTAGGGGTTGAAAATTACAAGATAGGGATGGCATTTTAATTGTCACTAGGACACTCTCGACTATGTGTAGCTACATTAAAAACTAGTGGGGGAAAGCATAGATTCAAAGCTCAAGATCCGTGCAAATAAAACACTACTCTTACTTTTAAAAGATCTTTACATTGTCCAGCCATATGACTTTTTTTTCAAAAACCACTCAATATCTATTAGCCCCAAAGAGCTTTGGGTCTGAGCGTGCTTCTTTGACTACATGTTATTTATATAGCAATTCCTTCCCAAAAGGATTTGATGCAGCCTGGGTGATTTAGAACTTTGTGAAAAATGGAACTCTGTGCGGTGATAGTAGTTAGCTAAAATTACAACTGGACATTAATACTATTTTTATGATCTTTAATTTCCCCAATGTCCATTACCTCCCAAACAGGAGCTCCTGGCACTACAACAGCATTCCATAATCATTATTAATGGCCCTCTATCTTTTCCTCTAATGCATTTAACCCTACAATGTGGTTATCTTTGCAACGAGTAAACAGCAAAATGACTATGATATATTTAGGCATAATAAGAGGGAGCAGGATATGGCGACATGGAAATACAGCTGGAAAGAGTTTTCTGGAGGGAAATAGCCTGAATGAAACTGTGCTGGTTATTTAATGCAAATATTTAAACAACCACACTCTACACATAAACACTGAGAAAAAAAACAAAAAACCAAAAAAACAACCCAACTTAACACGTTAATAGAAAATGTTAAACTCTAACAAGGGTAAAGTTGCAGAAAATGTTGGGATGAAAGCATTAGACAAATTGAAGAGGTATATTTGCCATCTTAAAAGGGGAAGAAAAGTTGAATCAGCAAAGAACATTGTCTTTCTTGGCAGTAATAGCTGGCCTATTTATTTTTATCTTTTTGAGTAAGCATTGTGCAAAGTTCTTACTATTCACCCTTATAATTCAGTATGTTAAATGACTTTTACAAGTGGAGATTTCTTGAATTCTGTGAAGATCTGAAAGATCTCAGGTTTCTTCCAACTTGCAAGCTAACACACTGTTAAATATTTTTATTTTTTTATGTTATGAGTGTGGTGTTTGCCTGCATGTATGTCTGCCTGTCTACCTGCCTGGTGACCTCAGAGGCCAGAAGAGGGCATCAGATCCCCTGGAACTGGAGTAAGATAGTTCTTAGCTGTCTTGTGGGCTCTGGGAACGAAACCAGGTCCTCTGGAAGAGCAACCAGTATTGCAAAACCACTGAGGCATCTCTCCAACCCCACAAGTTAGCATATTGACCTGTACATCTTTATGGTGCTAGAGGAAAACACTATGGGACAATCAGCCCAGGTTTTATGCTCAGTCTCTGTTGCTTGATACTCAAATTCCAGCGGTGCTAGAGACGGGATACTCTGATTGTTATGGGTTTGCATCACACCAATCGAGTGTAGGGATCTTGTGTTGTCCATAATGGAGCCTTCCTCTGCCAGAAGACAATATCTCTATCTTGCTGGACAATAAACAAACTCTTTGTTTGGAGGGAAACACTATCTCTTTCCTTTGTAGATGTTCATATCACAGTGATCTTGAAAAGATAGCTTAGCACAAAAAAGATTATGAGTGTCTCTGCCTACAAGACATGTTGAAATGTGAAGAAAACATGGAGAATACTCTCAACATTTTCAGTTTTGCAGTAAAACAACCCTTGAAGACTATGATGTAAGGTGTGCTGTAGTTACTGATTAATTTGGAGAGGAACTAAATCTCTCCCACACTGAGTCTCTCAATCCATGAACACAGTACATCTTTCCACTTACCTAACATTTTTTTAAATAATCCTATAATTTTCTTCACAAAGACAAGATCTAATTTTGTAGTTTCTCTTATTAATATAGGTATCATTCTCTATATTTAAATGTTTAAACAAGTATCTAATTCTCTCAGGGTACAGAATACAATGATTACAATGATCATATATCCTAAAATCTTTCTATGAATTCATTTCGATGAATGTCCTGAGCATGTTCTTTGGGTGGACTATAAACCTAAAAGACAATTATGGAGTTCTACTTGTGTGCTGGACGTTAAATTGATGCTTTGTATGTAGTAGTTCTTTTATTTTCTAAAACTCTGAGAAAAGATTTACTATCTAGATGAAGACAGACAGGATATTGAGAGGCTCAAGGTCACAAATATTTGGTTACTACAGAGCAGATGTAATGCCGGACACAGGGGAAGTAGATATTGAGACAATATTTGTCATCATATCCAACAGAAGACAGACAAGTAGACATCTACAGTACAGTATGAAAAGCTCCTAAAAGGGATGTGATAACATTATGAAAGTGGAAATGAAGGGCCTTTAAAACAAACTGGGTTGGGGGATTGAACATTTGGGATCAGCTTCTCCGAGAAAGGAGGCCCTGTAGAGTAAAGTAAGAGTCAGTAGGCGGACTCAGGGATAGTTCATGCAAAGCCTCAGGCCACATCTCAGCACCATGATTGCTCAGCTAGAACACAGGAAAGTGGAGGGAGCCAGGCCAATTGACCATCAGGAGCTTCTAAAGACTTTGTATGCTATGCTAAGGAGGCAGAACTTTCTGGAGATCATGTTCAGAAAAGACAATATAATATTTTAAAAAATGACATGAGCAAATAAATATACTAGAAAATTCTCCCCAGCATCAAGGGAGAACACAGTTCTGGCAAGATCAGGCAGAATGCAGACTAGCTAGGAAAAAAGTAATATGGGACCATATGCTATCCAGACGCTGGCAGAGGGATTTAAAATTAAAAGGCAGATGCAATGCTTAACAGACACAGTGTACAGAAGACCTCAAAGGATGGAGCTACATCAGACTGCTCTGTCTTACCTCTGCAGCTAGTGATGAGTAGCAGTAAGATAAAGACTACAGGAAGGGGAGATGTAACAGGAGGACATACATGGAACAGAACAGTGAGCTGGATATTGTCCATCTTATGTTGGAAGATCATAATGCAAAAGATCCGCTTTATGTCAGGCACCAAAGAGAACTCACAAAGAGGCACTAAGAACAGTTCGTTTCCTTTATATCTCCTTGAAAATTCAAATACATGAATAGGTAACTCATGGCTGGCCTTAGTATATGGCAAAGTCCATGAAACCTTTGTCTGTCCATCAATGGCATGCTTCACCAATCATATTTCTAACAGGTATATCCCAGGCTACAGAATAAAACAGGTACCTTCACAATAGTGTTTTAGGCACCTGCTTGAATTTAAAAAAAATTGTGTATATTAAAGTGACAATTTCACTTTTTGTAACACTATTTAAAAGAAAAATATTCATTTTGAATGTGATTTCATCTTAGATATATTAAGTATGACAGATCTATAGACTCTGAATCTGAGAGAAGGGGTTCATAAATGCCCATCAACTAGCCATCAAATGCTGATGTCCTCCTATACAGCTGATGTATTATCTTTATCCAAAATTTAATTGCTCACCACAGATCTGATGTGACAAATTAAACAATATCATAACTTTGAAATTAAGGTTTTTCTATTGTGTACAGAAAAAAAAAAACACTGAAAATTGTTTCCCAAGTAAAGTCATTGGAATATCCCACTTTACTGGTCAGATGGCATAGGATCACATTTAATAATTCATTCTTTAAATTTTAACCTGATGCAAAATCTGGCACTTATTTCTTGTAATGATCAATTCAAGAGGAAAAAAAAATCACAGCAAAATCCAGGGATGTAGGCTTGGTCAGGACTTCTGCTGTCCCTTTCTCTGAGCCCAACCCAAACACTTCCAGTATGCATGAGTTAGACAAGTCACACCACCACCTCTCATTTCACTCTCCGACAAGGTGGCAATAGTGAAGCCTTAATGATACACATTAGCATGTTTTAAGAGCACTTGTCTTAAAGCTGAAGAAATGGCTCAGTAGTTAAGAGCACTTACTGTTCTGTTCCCAGCCCCCACATGTGACTCACAATCATCTGTAACTCCAGGTCCACAGGATTCAACCCCTTCTTTTGACCTCTTTGGGCATTGCATGCACATGGCACACAGATGTCCATGCAGGCAAAACACCCATATATATAAAATTAAATTTTTTTTTGAAAAGAACACTTGACTTTTAACAAAAACTTAGGAGGCGAGGGCTTAAAGGTATACAACAATGTTGCCCCTGAGTCCTTGAGGGTCTCTAGCTATAGAAATAACCAGCCTCAGGACAAATGTATTAGTGAGTAAAAAAGTAGCAGTTGTGAACATGCACAACTTCTTTCTTTTCATTTTCCCTCAAACAACTACAACATACCAACTGCTTGCATGGTGTCTTAGTTACTTTTCTATTGCTGTGATAAGACACCGTGACCAAGGCAACTTACAGAAGAAAGAGTTTATTTGGGACTTACAGTTTCAGACCATAGAGGCCATGAAGATCATGCGGCAGTAGCCAAGAGCTCACATCTTAACCCACAACCACGAGGCAGAAAGAGGAAGCTAACAAGGGATATCCTGGGCTTTTGAAACCCCCAAAAGCCTGCCCCCAGTGACATACCTCCTCCATCAAGGCCACACCTCCTAATCTTTCCCAAACAGTACCAACTGGGGCCCAAGTACTCAAATGTATGAGCCCTTGGGGACATTTTCATCCAAACTACCGCACATGGCATTTCCATTATAGTTAGCATTATATGTAATTTAGATATGATTTAAAATAAGTGAGAACCCATGTACAGGTTATATGCAAATACTATGCCATTTTATACACAGGCCTGAGTACCTTCCAATTTTAATATCTGCAGGACATCCTGTAACACGTCTCCCATGAATATCAAGGCATGACTGTTCTGAAAATAGCATGCTGACTGTATATAGCCTTTTGGTGCCCTCAAACTGACGGAATAAAACCAGAACTGTGTGCCTGACCCAAATCTGCCCCAGATAAGACATCTTGCCTTTGGAGAGTAAGCCAGCTATCCCAGATGCCGACACTCACTGAGAACACTATCTAACACAACTAAGTTTTTTTTTTTAAAAAAATTAAAGGCTTTATGGTGGTAATAAAGAATAAAAATTGGTGAACACCCATGATAAATGATATGCCAATATTACTTTATAATGCACATAAAGATCTAGAAAACGTTTCCAGACTTTATGGACCATGCATATAATCAACTCATAGAATGCTCTCACTATAATCTCAAAGCTAGTTTCCCCCTGTTCAAATCTACTGTTCCTCAAACTGCAATGAATTGCACACAGTTTTTTCCTTTCAAGGGTGTCCCTGAAATTCCTCTCTCCCTTGCTTACAACTGTGGGCACAGATGGGGGATCATGTTGCATCCATGTATGATTTGTCTTGTCTTTATTCAAGCCCTCCCAGACATGGCCCTGAGCCACCATGAGCAATGGGAATGAGAATGATCACACATCCCGGGCAGCCCAATGCCCCTCTGGGAAAACCTGGACACAAGACATCAGCCTCTCTGGACAACCAGCTTCATACAGTGGCAAATGAATTTGATTGCTGATAAAAATAATCACAGGAAAGAGTGCTCACGCCTCATGTTCTGAAGGAAACCTGTAGCAGTCTCTGTTGTGACAAGCCTTGAGTGGATCATGAATGAAATGGGCAGAATCTCTACTCTGTCCCTCCGTCAGTCACTGAAGCTGGTTTCTGGCCAGAGACAGGTAGGTCCTAGCCTGGAGTCTAGGGTGAGCCATATGGCCTGCGTTCTGGGTACCCTCAGTGCAGTGCCCTGCAGTCTGTCCCTGGTCAGCTGTAAATGGCCAGAGAGAGGCTGTCTTGGAAGACCCTTCTCCTGTCCCTTTCAGATTCTTCTGTCCACGTATTTCCCAGGAGGTCGACCCCCACATCATGGATGAAATCTAATTAAATCTTTCAGATAAACATGTTCAGTATCCTATCCACAGAAGAAAATGGAGGCAGAACCAGCCTCACACATTCAGATGGAGACAGACAGGTAATTTACTGAAGTGAATGTGTTTGCAAGCCAGCTTTTAAATGTGATTTGTGATTACCAGTGTGCTTTCCAGTCAGCAACCCTCTCTCCACCCCTTACCATCATCTGCACAACTCCTGGTTCAAGAGCCACTTAGGAAATAAATGATTCATGGCAGCTGGAAGCAGCACAATTCTCTGTAATGCATAATGGTTGGTTTTGAAGCCTGTGGGTGGTAAAAACTTGCTACCCCTTAGCCCTCTTCAGCCCTTTTGGGGGAAAAGGGCAAAAAGAGACAAAGGCCATACAGATCAAATACCTCCTTTGCAAGACAAATATTTTTTCTGCGTGCATCTACAATTCTAGCTTTGAGGAATAAAATTAAACTCTTAGAAGAAAAAGCTTACAAAAAATGTACATTTCTGGTTATTCCACAAGATGGGCTGTACAGAGCCTCAGGTTTGAGAGACAGACCATGCTCATCTGTGAGACAAGCTTGCCCGTGGCAGTTTTCCGGATTGTGTAGATCTGCTCTTTCCATTTACACACACGAGGGTCTATTTATGAAACGGGGCAAATTGTTTTGCCAGACATACCATGCACCGCCTGTGTGACCTTGGGCCAGATGTTTAACTGTATTGAGCCTGCTTCCTAATCTGTAACCTCAGAAAAAATAAGCTGCTCTCACAGGGCTCTTGTGAGAATTAAATGGGATATTAAAGAAAGAGTACAGTTCTCAGATGTAATTTTTCTTGAAGATTGGCCCACGTATCCCTGCTGAGATGAGCTACCTGGAGGCTAGGTCCCACTGAAGTCTGGGTCCCCCTCTATGTTATTACATTAAACACCAGACCAGAAAGTTGTCCTCCCGCTCTGCTTCTTTTTTGAGATAGGAGGTCATGTATCACAGGCCAGCCTCAAACTCATCACACAGCAGACCTTGAACTTCTCTCCTCCTCCTGTCTTGAGGGTGCTGTGATTATAGGAATGTGCCACCATACCCAGTTTATGTGATGCTGGTAATTGAATTCAGGGACTCATACACGGTAGGCAAGCACTCTACCACCCAAGCCACACCCCTAGCCCTGGAAGTCATCATTTCTAACAAGCATTTTAACCAGTGAATTTAGCCTTCTGTCTCACAAGGCTGTGAGTACAGAAGAGGTAGGTACCCAACAACAGTATTTCAGCATTGGGTTGGTAAGACTATGTTTCCTACTTAGCACTGATTCTGAGTTCCTATTTCTGGGTCTAATTCACCTTGTATGAATCAGATGCTACCCAAAGTGGTTGTGGTGGTTTGAACAGGTATGGCCCCCATAGCCTCATGTATTTGAATGCTTGGCCCATGGGGAGTGGCACTATTTGGAGATATGACCTTGTTGGAGTAGGTATGACCTTGTTGGAGGAAATGTGTCACTGTGGAAGCAGGCTTTGAAGTCTCATATATGCTGAAGTCATGCCCAGTGTGATCAAAATGTAGAACTCTCAGCTCCTTCTCCAGCACCATGTCTGCCTGCTCTCTGCCGTGCCTCCAGCTACAACGACAATGGACAAAACCTCTGAAACTGTAAACCAGCCCCAATGAAATGGTTTCCTTTATAGGAGTTTCCGTGGTCATGGTGTCTCTTCACAGCAATAGAAACCGTAACTAAGACAGTGATCTTCCTAAAACACAAAGCTGGACATAGGCCAGAGCATAGACTCCCTGCTCAGAGCACAGGCACCCATTCTCAATTCTCTCTTCTTCTGCCTGGATCTTCTTTGTTCAGTCAGGGTACAAGTCTTTCCAGGCCTGATTGTCTCTTTTTATATTTCAGCTTAAATGTCTTATTGGAAGGTCCTTTCCCCAGCTGTCTAGTCATTCTCAATGACAGGAATATAGTTTACTCTCTAACAAGGACCTTAAAACTGCTGATAGTCACTTGAAAATCAAGGTAGGTGGCTGTTTGCTACTGTGTCTGCTACCTACCATTGTGCCTGCCACTCAGTAGGTCCTCTGTAAACAAAGGCCAAGTGGAGGAGGATGCTAATCTATTATTAGCCTGCAACGGGGCCAGCCTGGGTAGCATTCTCACATTGAGGACTGAGGGCTGATAGGGAGAAAAGCTGCATTTCTTACTTCACGAAAGGACAAGTGCAGGGCACAGTGTGCTTTATGCAGTATCTGTGCCCAGAGGAAACCGACAAATAAAAAGAACTTGGTAAATCCACCTCTATTGAAGAAGGCTGGCCTTTAGTCATTTGCTGTGAAAAGAAGTTTACCCAGTGAACCATCTTTTTAGAAGTGGACTGTCACCTTATTTTCACGTCAGATTTCTTATGACAGCTCTGCATACTTGTTATTAGTATCAAAATCACCTCGCTTATATTTTCCTACCTATGAGTAAAAATAAAACAACTGTCTTTGAAAAAAATTGTCCCCTCATCATAAAGCAACAGGGTCACTTGTGTTGTAAGTGTTCTCAGCTCACTTGGAGAGTAGGGGGCAGCTGGGCACACTCAAAGGTTCTACTTTGTGCCTTCTAGAAAACACACATTTTCTGGCCACAGGAAGTCTGGGAAGAGACTTGAGACAGGCTGTATAATGCAGGCCATCTCCCAACCAATCTCTGCTCAACTCCTAAAATTGCTAATGCGTGAGGAAGAATATTGGAGACCATTGGTATATTTGTTTTCTAAGGAAAGAGAAAAAGAGAGGGTGTGGATTTGGGGAGGTGGGAAGGATCTGAGAGAAGATGGAGGATGTGAAATCAGAATCAGAATACATGGTATAGGAGAAAAAAAATCTATTTTCTATTTTTGAAAAAGGAAAATAAAGAGAAAAAAATCATGAAGAAATGGCGCTTTGGTGTGGGCTCTTCTCGCTTGTTAGTTTAGAACATGATATCCCACGTCATAGTTTCCGAGCGGAGACCCTGCCGTCCATCTTTCCCTGTGGTCAAAAGTGAAGAGCTCTCCACAAGAACAGGGAATGGGTCCTCTGTGGGTGCCACATTGGCTAGTGAGCTAACTGCAGGTGCAGGTGGGAGGAAGCAGGAGCGTGCCTGTTAGTTTACAGGGTGTCACATTAGAAGAAATGGAAACCCTGGGCTGTATATGAGCAAGCCTAAGGAAGGAAACCCTCACAGCCAGCCTCAGGAAGAGGTAAGCACAGGACTCACCCAGAATGCTTTCTTGCTTGCTGAGGTCACATGACTGCCTGGACCTACTGATAAGAATCTAAGGGCAAGCAGTGGGGGAAAAGCCACACCAGGCAAGTGGGCATGGATGGCACTTACCATACCTGAGCTGAAACTAAAAGCAAGCAGAGGAATGGGTAATGAATAGCTTCCCTTTTGACTCCTTTCCATCATTTTCCAAAAGTCCCATTCCTTCCACGATGATGATGATTCTTCTTTTTAAAGATTTGTTTTATTTTTAAATTATGTGTCTGTGTGGGTATGTGAACATGAGTGCAGGCGTCCATGGAAGCCAGAGAAGAGGGCCCTGGAGCTAGAGTTGCAGGCCACTGTGAGCTGCCCAGACTTGGGTTTTGGAAACCAAAAACAGGACCTCTGGGAGAGCAACAGCGCTCTTAACTATACTGCCATCTCTCCAACACTCACAGTGGCTCTTGACATGGACAGTATTCAGGGATTTTGAGTACTGCTACTTATTAACATCAGCTGTATCCTCCACTTATCAAAACCCATCAAGGTTGAGACCCCACAGCATGGGCCTTTAATCGGAATGACTGGGTGGGAACTAGTACATTGTAGCCCTCGCCAGGGATGCTAATGTGTAGCTAGCCTGGAACGCTATCACATACAAGAGCACGGCTAACACAGATGGGGTGGGGAGGATGTGCTTAAATGAGGAGTGAACGTGTAACAGAGACAGGGCGAAGGTTCTGTGGACTGTCAGCTTGGTAACAACGGGAAATGTGGTAAAATGAAGACACGTGTGCAAACTCTGGAGGATACACAGCAAGAGAAAATACCAGGGTAAGATGAGAGCAGCTCCTTCTAGAGTTAAGAGGAAGCAGGAAAATAACACTTGCAAAGAGGTGATCAGACTGTGGAAACACCTGGCCAGTGCTGGAGTGGCTGGTGCTGGAGTGGCCGGTGGCTGTATACAGAGATGCCCTATCTCTGCAAATAGGAAAAGTGAGGTTCATGCTTCTGCACCCAAATGCTGATATGCAATCTCTCTATACTCATGGCTCATCTTCAATGTGTTGGTGAACAACTAAGAACTTAAACAGAAGCAATTAAGGAATAAAAATAACAAAACAATTGCAGTAAGTTATTGCCATCCATTCGGGTGGTGGCGCATGTCTTTAATCCTAGCACTGAGGAGGCAGAACCAGGCAGATCTCTGTGAGTTGGAGGCCAGCCTGGGCTACAGAGTGAGATCCAGGACAGGGGCCAAAACTACACAGAGAAACCCTGTCTCGGAAAAAAACAAAACAAAAACAAAAACAAAGTTATTGCAGTCCAGTCCCCAGCACATCTACCTGTGAGCTATGGAAGCACACAAAATGCCACCTCACCTCACTCCCTCTGGTGACCTTCAGCATTACCCTGCCATGTTTAATTAAAAGTTGTAATTAATTCTTTCAATATTTCACATAATGCATTTTGGTTACATTAATCCCACTACCCCCAACTCCTCCCAAGTCCATCCTCATCTCCTTGTGGCCCCAACTTCATGTCTTTAAAAATAAATTAATTTGTGCTATTTGCACACTCCTGCATGTGGAGCCCTCCACTGGACTGTGGGTGATCTACCAGGGCACACCATTGAAGAGAATGACTTTCCCTCCCCTAGAAGCTCTCACATGTCAGTGGCTTCTCGGTCAGGGATGGAAGCCTGGAAGCCCTTTCCCTCTCCATGCAAGAATGCTGACTGGGTTCATCTTGTACAGGCAGCTGCAGCTATGAGTTGCCTTTCGAGGTCTTATTACTGGCCTGCATGACGGTCTGAGTTAGCAGAAGGCAGCCGTCTTTTCCTCTATCGTTGATGGGATGGCACACTTGGCTCTTTCGTAAATGAGTCTCACAATGTGTAATAGCTTTTTAGTCAAGTACTTTTGCTATGGCATTTTTTTGCTATGACAATTTTGCACACTTACCTTTGAAAAAGCAAACTTTACCCCTGGTCAAAATCTACATTCACATTCATAATGGCTTTCGAGCAGGGTAGGAGTGCCCAAACAAAATGAAACAGTTCAGACCCTCCTGAGTAAAACCACTAGAGTCTGGAAATGAACACAGACAGGAACTTTATGAGTCAACGACTATCGAGACTTATCTGGTACCATTATTTTACAGGGTAGTGAAGAACATAACGAGTCAGAACTCGCCTTGGACTTTTGTTCTGAGCAATGCCCTCCTTTTGAGCTGTGAGTGCAGTAGAGACCCACACAGTTTTCATCGTGTCCCTGACTTTCTTGAGCTCTAAGTACCTTAATTTACCTCAGGAAATAAGTTCCTAGTAGATTCTCTTCCCCAGTTTCCATATCTTTTTATACTGACTATTTTCTCATCCTGAAATTTTGTGATAGGCATGAGGGTTGCCAAGCTACCTGGAAGGACAGCTGGGATTGTCATTCCCAGTTGTTGGGATTGTTACCTACGGATTTTTCTTCACAGATTATTAACTATTCATTTAGAGTGTGTGTGTGTGTGTGTGTGTGTGTGTGTGTGTGTGTGTGTGTGTGTATGCCCATGTGCACATGATCATTTGGGTACATGTGCACATGTGTGGCCTGCAGTCCACATGAGGTACCCTCCTCTATTGCTTCCACCTTAGCTTTGAGGAAGAATCTCTCACTGGACCTGGAGCTCAGAAGTTCATCTAGGCTCACTGACAGGTAGCCCTAATTTGGCTTCTTACAAGAGCACTTAAACTCAGAACCCAGGTCCCTTTGCTTGTGCGGCAAGCCCTTTATCAACTGAGCCCTCTCCCCAGCCACATCCATGGATATCCTTTTTTAGCTAATAAAACCTCTCAGTCTTCTCAGGCCCCAGTGCTGAAGTAGGTAAGCATGGCTCCAAGCCAGGCTTATCACAAGGAGGTGAAACCACAAACCACAGGCTGGCGGACCATAGCACAGCCACACCTGGCCTTCGCTCACTAAACTAATAGCTTACTTGGCGCAGCATCAAGTCTGAGGGGAAGCTAACATTGGGGCTAAGTCGTATAAATGTGCAGAAGGCAGAGCAGATGAGAGCAGAGGGAGCTGACAAACGAAATGTGATATCCCGGGACACCCTGGTGTTCTCACGGAACTTCATAAGGCTGAGATGCAAAACACGGCTGAAATGGAGACATTTCTGAAAACCAGATTTATTGTTTTCTACCACATGAATTTGCTCCGAAACCTTATTTGAACTGGTTTGGGCTTTTTTCTCTGCAGCTAAATATAAATATCCATTCACTTTGCTACAGAAATGACTGTGTTTTCTAGATATCAACAGTACGTGGATTGTATTGTCTTACTTTTTTTTGAGGTGTGAGCTTCTAAAGGCTGCCTTTTGTTGGTTTCACTGTTTGTCACAGTGTGTAGCCCTGGCTGGCCTGAAAATTGCTTTGTAGGCCAGGCTGGCCCCAAACTCACAGAAATCCACCTGCCTCTGCCTTCTGAGTTCTGGGATTAAAGGCGTGAGCCACCAAGCCCAGCTCTTGTTTGTGTTTTTAAGACTGGGTCTTTATGGGGCCCAAACTGGCCTCAAACTCACAATCTTCTCCTCACCCCCACTTCCTGGGTGCTGAGCATACAGGCGTGCACTGTGACGCCCAGTGTGAAAACTGAATTCTACAAGACAGTTGGCACAGGGATAGTTGTTCTTTGCACAACTTCCAGACAGGCAAGTTTTCCAGAGCTGATTCTTTTGTAGTTCCCCCAATCAAGTGGGTCATTTACCTGATCTCAGCTTAGTAGTTGCTACATGATTTTATTAGATAGATTCAAAGGATAAAGAGTGTAGGAAAGGGGGTGCTCTCAGTGGCCCTGGGAACGAAGCAGGGAGAAGCTGAACAGCAGGCACATGGTCCACTTTCAAATATGACACACGCACTGAACATGGGCTTCTCTTCTTGGCTGCATCCCTCCACTTTAATGAGCATCTCCACATCTGTTTACAGTATGTAAAGGGTACAAGAAATATGACCAATGAAAAAAGATGACGAATTGCATTTTTAGTGGTAAAAGTTAACATTCCAAATGAGATGTTCAGAGTTTTGGTTTTCATTGTTGTTGTTTTTTAAGGTGAAGCACAGAGAAAGTGAGATAAAAATCAACAGGTTCATGGCTGCCGGGGCCAGTAGAGGGAGTGACAGGCACAAGGGCTCCTCTTGGAACTGAAGAGCTGTGCTGTGGAGACAGTTCCCCAGTTCTGTAAGTTTCCTAATCATCAGAACATGGTTCAGTTATGACAGACTCTTACAGCACAGAGATTCTCCCTCCAGAAAGATGCTAAACACTAGTACCTCCAACTCATAAGGTAACACTTTATGCCAACACCCCCTTTTAGTATTTCAGATTAACAGCCCTGAAAAGGGTATGGAAGACAGTAAGGGCTACCTATTCCTGAATACCTAGGGAAAAGGAGGACTGCTACCTATGTGACTGATATTCACTGTAGATAGAGAACATGACTTCCAGATATTACATTATAATTAGCCACGAGGTCTACAATCCTAAATAATTGTACTTATTTCCTCAAAGTACTGCATGAACCACAGAAAATTTAAAGTTTACTTAATTTAAATTTAAAATTTATTTAATGGTCATTCTTACAAGGAGAGTGCAAACTTCTGAGGTACAAACTGTGCCCCAGTGTTCTGGCAACCCAACCGGTGCGCATTATGTAATCACATTGAGTACAATAATCTCTTCACCAGAACCATCTACCACACTCTATCAGCAAGAAAAACGGAAAGCAAAATTAGACAGGCAGCTTCCATCTTTCATACAGATTTCCAACTTCAGCACTATAGACATTGTGGACCATAAAATTCTTCACCATGGGGTAGGGGAGATGGTTCACTGGGTTAAAAAAAAAAAATGTTTGCTGTACAAGTCTAATGACTTGAGCTCCATCCCCAGAACTCACAATGGAGGGAGAGAACCAGCTCCTGAAAGTTGTCCTCTGACCTCCACAAGCATGCTGTGGATGTGATTACACACCCCATACCACCCGCACACACACACACACACACACACACACACACACACACACACACACACACACCCACACCCACCCACACACACACACACACACACCCATACCACCCGCATACACATCACACACACACACACACACACACACACACACACACATACCACCCGCATACACATCACACACACACACACACACACACACACACACACACACACCCACCCACATACCACCCGCATACACATTACATACACATCACACACACACACACACACACACACACACACACACCCACATACCACCCGCATACACATTACATACACATCACACACACACACACACACACACACACATACCACCCGCATATACATTACACACACACACACACACACACACACACACCCACATACCACCCGCATATACATTACACACACACACACACACACACACACACACCCCCCACATACCACCCGCATATACATCACACACACACACACACACACACACACACACACACACACACACACACACATACCACCCGCATACACATCACACACACACACACACACATACCACCCGCATATACATTACACACACACACACACACACACACCCACACACCCACATACCACCCGCATATACATCACACACACACACACACACACACATACCACCCGCATATACATTACACACACACACACACACACACACACATACCACCCGCATATACATCACACACACACACACACACACACACACACACACACACACACATACCACCCGCATATACATCACACACACACACACACACACCCACACCCACATACCACCCGCATACACATTACATACACATCACACACACACACACACACACACACACACACACACACACACATACCACCCGCATATACATTACATACACATCACACACACACACACACACACACACACACACACACATACCACCCGCATATACATTACACACACACACACACACACACACACACCCACATACCACCCGCATATACATCACACACACACACACACACACACACATACCACCCGCATATACATTACACACACACACACACACACACACACATACCACCCGCATATACATCACACACACACACACACACACACACACACACATACCACCCGCATATACATTACATACACATCACACACACACACACACACACACACACACACACACACACACCCACATACCACCCGCATATACATTACATACACATCACACACACACACACACACACACACACACACACACCCACATACCACCCGCATATACATTACATACACACACACACACATACACACACACACACACACACACACACACACACATACCACCCGCATACACATTACATACACATCACACACACACACACACACACACACACACACGCACACACACACCACTGTTGTAGAAGTGTTTAAGGTGTGTTACTTTTATGCTGCACTTGTTTAACTCTGTGAAGTTGTGTTACTGTGCCTGTCTGAAATACCCGATGGTCTAATAAAGAGCTGAACAGCTAATAGCGAGGCAGGAGAAAGGATAGGCAGGGCTGGCAGGAAGAGAGAATAAGTAGAAGGAAAATAAATACATAATGAATGGGAGGAGAGAAGAAAGAGCAAGAGAACAAGGGGAAGAGGATGCTAAGGGCCATCCTCTCCGCCACCCAGCAAGAGTGAAAGTAAGATAGACAGAGTGAGAAAAAGAAAAAGCCCAGAGGGAAAAGGTAGATAGGATAATTAAGAAAAACTGGCAAAATACAAGCCAAGCTAAGGCTGGGCATTTGTAATTAAGAATAAGCCTCCGTGTGTGATTTATTTGGGAGCTGGGTGGTAGGTCCTCCAAAAGAGCGAAAAACCACCACCACCACCACACACACACACACACATACATACATACATACATACACACACACACACACACACACACACATCACTTAATAAAAAGAAAAAATTTAAAGAAGTCATTAAAAAATTCCTCGCCATAGAGAGCTGTCTTGTGTATTGTACAATACAGAAAGCATACAACTTGTAAATAGTGATTCTCTGAACACAGACATTGGAGTATTATGAAAAGAAAAGGTGAGAAATTGAATTCTCTTTATTCTCCATGTAACTGTGGAGATGTAAAAGGATTATTCCAGTCCAAGGCTGCCAGTTTTCAGGATACGTGGAGCTGTGAAAATACTTACAAAAGGTTCTAAATGCCAAATGCCCCATGGCTGTGAACAGTTTGAAAGAAGCATGCTCACGCCAGCACTGGGCTGTTTATTATGAATTGCATCTAAGAGAACAATTCTGAAAATGCTATTGAATATTTATTAAAAGGAAAGATCTATAATAATTCAGGTTTTGACATGCTACTATTAGCTAATAACTCACGGCTGGAAAGGTTATGAACTGTGGAGGGAGAAACCATTAAATTGACGAGTAAAGTAATTTAAGAGTAAGGTTAATACATTGTGCGTCACTGTTTTTTCAATGACTGCAATGTTTAGCAGCTCTGTTCCTATTATCTCAGAGCACAGTCCCAAATGCTGTTATTCATATTGAACTGTTTTAAAAAGACTCTATAAGCATTTTAGTTCCAATTATACTTTGTAAATACTTTGTAAAGTCTTTTACTTTGTTGGTGTGTGTGTGTGTGTGTGTGTGTGTGTGTGTGTGTGTGTGTGTGTGTGTGTTGTTTTGTTTTGTTTTGTGACAAGGTCTTACTATATTGCTCTGGCTGTCCTGGAACTCACTATGTAGAGCAGGATGGCCTTGAACTTGCATGGATCCTCCATCATCTGTCTCTAGAGTGCTAGGATTACAGGTGTGTGCCAACACACCCAGTCAGCATTGAACATGATACAAAGCTAATGTTTAAACTCAAGTTGTACATTTTGGCCAACATGACCAATATAGTAAAGTCAAAGAATATTAACACTATACAACTATGTACAGTTATTTATAAGAATTCATGATACTACTTTGCTTAAATACACCTGTATTCATCACTTAGCAAAACAAAGAAGTATGCTTTTAACATTGATGCCAAGAACTCAGTCACTATAGGGGACACCATTCTGTTTTCTTGTTACTTTCTTAGACATAAAAGAAAAAGCTATTGTAGGCAGTTTATGTGTTAATTCCTAACACTCAAATAGGCTTAAAATATTTGCATTCCCTCCTGTGAGCCTCTTGGTAAGCACATATAGATTTAAGACTCTGAAATTGGAAGCATGGATTTCTTAAATCCACTAAGAGACAGACCATTCACATTATGCCAAAACACTGTACTCAAACTCAACTGTGCGCATAATTATAGTATTCAAATTAGATCACTAATTTAGACATGTTCTATCATGTCAAGTATAACGAATATAAAAATGTATGACTGAAATCCAACAAGAATAAGAAAAAAAGGGGAAAAAATGTAGTTACTCTTTTTTTAGGAAATGAAAATTCATAGCACATGATATAATACACTCATAGAAATATTAGTAAGAAATCCAGCTTAACTGTTCATGTTGGTAAGTGAGTAAAAATACAGTAGCATCAGGGTACCTGGACAGAAATCTAACTCTATGCTCTGGATTACAATATTTGCATTTGGATGAAATTGGAACACATGAGGCATGAAATGGACAAATTAATCTTCATTTGAGTTACCTAACATATTACTATAAAATGCAATAAAATCATATTTAAAATACCATAATACTTTCTATTGTTATTTAAATTTTCATGTGCCTGTATTGTAATTTCTCAGTGCAATAGATTAAGGCTAGGACATTACTTTGTAGAAAAGTAATCACCAGAACTAAGATGGTTGCCTAACATTTTATCAACATTTTAGAATTTACGAATGTCTCATTATTATTTTTTTTTAAATTGGCACTACCAACACAACAGCGATCCAATGACTGTCATGGAAACATCAGTCCTTTTCGATTCAACATTTCCTGCTGAAGCTAAAATATAAAATTGGCACTATGAAGCTTGAAATTGAGATTTTGGGATAGCATTGGCAACAGCCTTTTCTACTTGCCAGAAATTGCTTTCATCTGGAAATTACCACTTAGCCGACTCCTCTGGTACATTTTGTGTGTGTGAAATAAGAAATGCAACATCATAAATTTTCCCAATGGTTGTGAGAGTACATGTCCATTTCATGACTCAAACATTACTGTACACATGTAGCTATCTATGACTTAATAACAAAATTAAGGAAATTAAAAGTTTAGACCATTCAGAGCCAAAATACAAGTTGTGAAATTGGCATCTTTAGATTTATACTGTATTGTCTTGTAGCACTTAGGGGAAAGAGACAAACCCAGTGTAAGACTTCAGTCTTATACAGGTAACACAGTAACTGCTTCAGCAGCCCAAAATAAGTTATGTTGGTTCCTATGACCAGAGCACTCAAGGAAACCAACGATTTAAACTTAACTTGGCTGGGTTTTGTCCGATATACTTGTACACACAGAATGAATGTTTCTCACACACAGTAGGCACTGTAATTATTAAGAAATAAATTTCCAAAGCTACACAGAGAAACCCTGTCTCGAAAAACCAAAAAAAAAAAAAAAAGAAATAAATTTCTAGTATAGCACAAAGAGCAAACTTAACTACAGTAATCTCAGTTTAAATTAGTAGGTCTCTGTGCTTTATAGACATATGCTTTTTAAAAGTCAGCACCAATAATAGATAAATAAAAAAAATGCCTGTTTTCTAAAAGTAAACCCATACTCTCCCCAGGTTAACTAGACATATTTGCATAAGTAACCTTTGGTCCATCGAACAGAGCGTTTAGCCAACCACAGTCCCGACCGTTGATGCTTTAAGCAGATTAATTTGAAAACAGATCTTAAGTATTCCATCCCTGCCCCAAGTTGTCCTTCAGTAACAAACGGCAAAGAAAAGGGGCAGAATCATTAGAACTTGGAATTTGAAGTCAGAACACCTCACTTTGGGTCTAACCAGCTTTATCATTTGGCAGCTGGATCTCCCCCTCGGTCCTTTGGACTCTCTCAAGTTTTCAGTTTCTATAACGGTAGTGTAGTGGTTTGAATGTAAAACGCTCCTTCTGTAGGCTCACACATTTGAACACCCGGTGCCCAGCTGGGGGCGCTCTTTAGAAGGTGTGGAACCTTGCTGGAGGCGGAGCCTTGCTGGAGGAAGCGTGTCACTGGGGGAGGGCCTTGCGGTTTTATAGCTTAGCTCCATTTCCTGGCCTCCTTGGGCTTCTTGACTGCCGATGGACGCAGTATGAGCAGCCACCTCCTGCCACCATGGCGTCTCTACCAAAACAGACTGCTCAACTTCTTAAACTGCAAGGAAAAAAAATCTTCTTATATTGTTGTTTGGCCACAACATTAAGAAAAGTTACTGCAGCCGGGGGTGGGGGTGGCGCAGGCCTTTAGTCCCAGCACTCAGGAGGCAGAGGCAGGCGGATCTCTGTGAGTTCGAGGCCAGCCTGGTCTACAGAGCGAGTTCCAGGACAACTAGAGCTACACAGAGAAACCCTATCTCAAAAAGAAAAAAGAAAAGAAAAAAGTGACTGTGACAGGAAGAGGGTAAAAATCAAAGGACAAAGCATTGGAGGACTGGTATGCATGATAGCAATGAAAACATGGTAACTATTTTCATGGTTAATAAATACTCCACATTGTCTATAACATAATGAAGTCCATTTTCATAAAACAAGTGAAAATCATGCACTTTTGTATACAGAATACTTCAGGTGATCCAATGGGCCTGACACACTACTAAACTATGAAAGGACTGGTACAGAGTGTCAGCTTTCTAAGGACACCATGCCATGATCAAAGCTGGGTTGTTCATCAGGCCCCTTCCCGTGCACTCCTTCACAGATCCACGAGGAGATGTGCTTGCCTGGGAGAACCAAGCACGTTCTGCACTGAGGAAGCTTTTCTCCCACCCTTTCCACTCTGCTCTGTGTTCCTCTGTCCACAAAGGGGCATATTAGTGGAGAAACAGGACGAAAACGGAAGAACGTGAGAAGTGCACTCCAGAGCAGATGGAGATCCAGGATCCGGCTGCCAGTGAGTTAACACCGTTCCGGGATGACATCCCCACCTACCAGCCCGTCTTCACATGGACAGAGAGGAACCGAAAGCCACCAGAGAAGAGCCCCCATCTCCAGTGCGGACGCCAGTAAAGGAAGGGCACACTGCCTCTGTGGCATCTTCCTGTCTCTCTTCTGTGTCCCCAGGCTCCCATTCAACCAAGCGCCTCATCCGGCTCTGCCTCTGGCTTCTGTCCCTCTTTGGTCAGAAATTTCTCTCGCTCACACTTCCCATCCGGTCTCCTTTCTGTGCAGCATCCTGGCCCCTTCTTTATTTTTTATCCCATACATTCTCTCAGGCAGAGAGCGACTTCAACAACCATTTCAAACACTCAATTATCTATAACATAAGGAGGCCTAGTTTTATAAAAAAACAAAACAACTGAAAGTCACATTATATGCAGGCTACCTCAGGTAACTAGATATCAACTCCTCAGATAATGGACTAGGTACATTAATAAAATGCAAATGGATTATAAACCTTCATTTGCAGCTGGGTGGTGCCTTACATTTCAAACCCGCAGTCTGCGTAGTATGTCCGATGTCCTTCTGCTGCCTCACAGTGCATAAATCCACAGCTCAGCATCTTCCCCCGTGGAATGCTCCAGCCTCTGCATTCACCGCCATCACCAATGGTCCTTCTTTCTATCTCTTCAATGACCTGAGCTAAGCCATCTGGGGATCCTCTTCAAAGTCACTGTCCCCTTGTTGCTTCTCTGCCTCCCCCAGTGTCTATACCCTTACCAGTCTGAATTCAGACGTTAAACCTGGCTTCCTTTTTTTTTTTTTTTTTTTTTTTTTTTGGTTTTTCGAGACAGGGTTTCTCTGTGTAGCTTTGCGCCTTTCCTGGGACTCACTTGGTAGCCCAGGCTGGCCTCGAACTCACAGAGATCCGCCTGCCTCTGCCTCCCGAGTGCTGGGATTAAAGGCGTGCGCCACCACCGCCCGGCCCTGGCTTCCTTTTTATGTCCCCTAGCTCATCTGTTTTGTTGATATAATACACCAGGTTGAGTATTCTAAAAGAACAGCCTAGGTCAGGCCTGGTAGTACTGGTTGGTCATCCCAGCTACTTGTGAGGTCGGGGCAGGAGGATTACTTGGGCTGCATTGTGAATTCAGGCCAGTTGGAGCAACTTAGTGAGCCCTGTCTCAAAATAAAAAAAAAAAAAAAAAAAAAAAAAAAAAAAGCACTGGGGATATTGCTCGGTGATAGAGTGATTGCTTAGTGTGTAGGAAGTCCTGACTTCAACCCTCACTGTCCAAAAAACAAGAACTTGACATGCTCAAATTCACCTGCAGGACCAAGTATGGCCAAGCTCCTTTACTAAGTGGCTGCAGCCTCTACTCTCCAGTTCCACATCTGCCACATCAGTTGTTCTCAACACACTGACTGAGCTGCCGTTCTACAATCTACTATCAGCTCAGTGACCTCATCAGACTCACTCTAACCCCCAAACCCTACTCCTTCAGACTCAGACCAAGCACTTCTTCCTGAATGAAAGCCATATGCTTACTCTTTTTTTAAACTCCTCTATTTTTCATTTATTTTTATTAAGTTAGTTCCTTGACAATTTTATGGAGCAGGATATCCCTGTGCCTGACATCTCATCTCCTGAAATATGTATCTGATAAATGTCCAAATGAGTATACCTCACTCTTACTAAAGTTGACGCAAACGCAGCTAAGCTGCTGGTGACTGGTTAAGCATGATTTAGAGGTTCACAGCTCTTTTCAGACGTGACATATAAAATAATAAGGCCACTCGGGGTACAGTTCCCAAGTGCTGAATGCAGAGGTTTAGGGAACTGTGCACTGCCATGTTAGCAACTGCCCCTCTTTTAAACAGTAAGAAGTCACTTCAGAGCCAGGAGTGGTGCCACACGCTTTTAATCCCAACACTTGGGAGGCAGAGGCAGGAGGATCTCTGAGTTCAAGACCAGCCTGGTCTACAGTGTGAGTTCCAGGACAGCCAGGGCTACACAGGAAACCCCTGTCTCCAAAAACCAAACATAAAACAAAACCCAACCAAACAAAAGAAGTCACTGTGCTTTGTGGCTTTATTGCCTCTGACTTACAATGTGGGTTGCTTCAGGATCACTTTCCCATGTTCAGTACTACTGGGGTGATGAAGGAAGGGTCCACGGTGGAGGCAAAGGGCTGCAGTGGGCGAAGCAGCCTTACCAATAATGGATGGAGTCGTACGTGGGTGAGACCAGATGAGTGAGGTGTCATCCGGTCACTCTTCATTCCTCAGGGAACACATTCACAGAGAAGCTTATCCACAGCCCTGGGGCTGGCTAGGCAAGACCACAGGTGACAGCCATGCTGTGCAGTCACACTAAGGAAGTCAGGTGAGGCTCATCACTTGCAGATAAGGGCCGACATGCTATGTTGGGTTGGGCCGCCTGGAGACCTGTGAAACTGGAGAGGGTGAAGAAAAGCTGCCAGCACCTTTTAAGTCCACGCTATAAAGTTCACAGGGGCTCCCGCACTCTTTATCCTAAAAAAGGCCACACATAGTTCAAATTTCCTGTCCCTGGCAAATCTATATTTAGAAAAGAGTTTTAAAATAAGTTTTTAATCACTTGCTGGTTTGAAAATCATTCAGTCTGATAGTCTAGCATAGGGATAGCGAAGCCATCAATACTATGCCTGGTCCAGAGATACTAACTTTTAAATTCAAACTGAAAAGACGCTGGTTCCAATGTGAAATCAAAGAGGGGAAATGCGGCTGAGGATGCAGTGCACTGGCAGAGTACTTGCCTAGCATGTGCTGGGTTTGACATCTAGGCAGGCAGTCAGTCAGTCTGTCCATGTGTCCCGTTCTCCCCCCCCCCCCCACCATCCCCTCTGCAGAGGCATTTCTCAGGGAAGGGTTTTAGACTCTACCAGGATGGACTCAGAGTTTCTGCTGTCTATCTGGACTAGAGTCAGGAAAGCTACAACACAGACGTAGGAGACTGGATGCAGTGCTCTTATTCTGAGAGGACACACTTGAACCCTACTTGTTAGACATGTGGGTACATTCCCTTTAAAAACCATAGTTGGGATGCTGTTGTTGTAACTCAGGCATTTTTAGATTTTAATAAACTTAAAAAAAAATCACTTGAGAAAAATCTTAGGCCTTTCCACTTCTCCTTTCTCTAAGGACAATGATGTAAACATCTGACCCCAAACACGGATGACGCAAGTTTGCCTTGTCACCGGAAGCTTTCATGCTCCTTACGGAGTAACACGTGGCTTTTGCTCTTTTTCGCAAAGTGAAATGTGGTTTTTGAGATCTAGCATACACTAAGCTTAAGCTCTACCTCGACAAATGTACAGAGATAGACTTCTTATTCAGCCAATTCCTGCTGTGGGCAAGAAGGTTCTACAAAGCCCAAGAACATTTCTGCTATATAATTCATCACAATGGCTCAAAACCCAGAGGCAGGAGGATATTCTGTAAGGAATACCAAAAAGTTCTCAGCTCCACTTTTTCTTACAAAACTCACCCATGTAATCTTGGACCCATGACCTTTCTAGGCCCGTTTCTGCTTCTGGGAATGACTAAAATACAGGAACTACCCAGAGGGTTAGTGGAAGGGTTGAGGGAAATACTGTACGTAATGTTGCCATCACAGCCAACACTGAGTAAGTGCTCCCAGCTGGCTATTCACTCCAACTCTTATCAGAAAGGATGACCAGCAGGGACTAGAAAGTGGTCAGATAAATCGTGCTCAGGGCTGTCTTCTTTCAAGTCCACCCCTTGGCCTTGAACTATGCAAAGACCTGGCCTTGAGATGCAATCTCTGCCACATTGCAGATAAAATGCTTGCCTGTAAACCAGAAATGTGCCTCACTCCCAAGACACCAGGATACAAGGCATGAGGTAAGATCAGTATCAACTCCCAGCTCCTCAATACAAAGTGAAAAGCCAAAGGAGCAATGGAGTTACAGCAGACTGTCAAATCACTTAGATCCATATTAAAATTGTTTTGCGCATTTTGCACACAGGCCTTCTCCCATCCAAGTACTAACCAGGTCCAAGCTTCAGAAATCGACTGGGCGAATGAGGGGTGGTATGGCTGCATGCTGTAAATGGGCCTTCTGACAGCAAAAGAAAACTGGGTGTCGGGGGAAATTTGTAGATTTAAAAGTGGCAACAGAAAATCCACTAAAATCACACAGGAAATAAAACAGCCATATGCAAATTATTTTCAAAGACTTAGCTCAAGTTATAGACATGTTCCTGGGAGATACTTGACCAGAAAACCCAGAACAGGGAACGGTTGAGAGACAGCTAGTGACTGAGGCAAAGGGTGTGTGGATCCTCTGAAAAGGAGGGCTAAACAGCAGCCGAAGGTAGCAGAGAGACGCCTCCGTTGGCGGCAGAGTCCTTTCCGGCACACTGCAGCTGTGGTACTGTGTCTCCAGGCTCTCAGACGCTGCCTACTGGAACTCACTCTTGGGAAGCTTGACTTGAGACCAAGGAGGGATGGGGAGGAGGGAGGAAACCTGTGGCTGTTAAACATCTGGCCTGAAGTACCTTTCAGTGGTAGATATATTAGCTAGGAGGTTTCATTAAACATTAAACCACCTGGGGTAGTCTGCTGCCTAGGAGCTTTCTATAGCCATTAGATTTTAGCATCTAGAAGATAAAGATCAAAGGCCAGAGCACAATGATGGTAGGTGGACTTAAGAAAGCCACAGAAGTACCATGGCCACCCAATCACTGTAGACCTAGAACTCAGGGAGGAAGCTCAACAGCCCACGGCTATTTCAAACCAAGATGGCACAGAGAGAGTCCTCACAACTTCTTCCCATGGATTTGAACCTAAGACAAAAGGAAGTGTGCCTATAGCTGTGATGGAGAAATGATTCCCATTTCAGAACACTGAGTCCAGTCTAAGTACAAGGCCCACTCTCTGCCAGAGTGGAGTTCTCCCGTGGACACTGGCGTAGGCTCAGAGACAATGTGGACTGATTATTGCTGCTTGTGGTAACTTACTTGACTCTGTGTGGACCACAGCAACTACACAGGCAGGCAGGAGGCAGAATAGATTGCATCAACCTCCACTATCAGAAGCATCAAGTTACAGCAAGTTTCCTTTTTGACTCTATGAATATATAGACAGGGAAGAAAGAAATAACAAAATCTAAATCTAGTTCCAACAGAAGACAAAAACACCCTGTTACCTCTCTCACACTAGCACTAAAGGAGCTTGCAACCACTGAGGATGATGACAGCAGCTTCCCCTCGTGGAGAACTGGGCTGTGAGTACTGTTAGCAGTTTGCGTACTTTAAACTTAAAACTTCCTAAGGACAAAGAGGATAATAACCCATCTACTATGCTTGTAAGTTGAGGCAGCAGGGTCAAAGGACACCGTTTCCGACAGGCATGTTTCAAATGCTCGCTCTAATTTATTTGATCTCAGCCCCAGTTTCCTCCTCCCTCACACCAAGACAAAGCCAACTCCCTCAAAGGCCTTCAGGGAGGTGCCGCTGGAGACAGTAAGTCCGATATTAGCAATGTGGCCAGTATGTTCACATCCTCTCTCCTATTACACTTGTGAACTGTTCTATAGGCCTCCAGCAACAGCTGTTTAATGTCTACAGCTTATCCCAAGACAAATTTCCTCTCAGAGCAATGAGCATGTTTTCCCAAAGTCGGCCTAATATACTTGACATGGGCTCAATTCCTTCACATGCAGGATTTCACTTACTCCTCACACAACCCAACGAGGGAGGTATTACTGTTACACCCATCAGTTTTACAGATGGAGATACTGAGGCACAGAACTGGGGTAACTTGCCCCAACTCAATGCCAGCAACAGAGCCAGCAGCCTGGCCTCTTGACACAACAGGCCAACCTGTTTGATGCCCACACTTGGCCAAAATTTCTTCTAGAGGTCAGCACTCAGTGCTCTTATAAACTCAGCATTGACTGCCTTTTAACTTAGAAAACAGCACCCCTTTTTTCCCTCTTAGAATTCTTAAAATAAAAACTATGTTTAAATCAGGTGCCTGTAACTAGTTAGTCATTTTGTTTTATTCACTGAAACACCTTAATATATACACACCTCCTTCTAAAGGTCATCTAAATAAAAAACCCACATCCCTGAGTTTTTATTTCAAATCCAAATTTATGTATGTATTTTTCTCTGTACGCACTTCTTTCTGTCTGTGGATACAACATATCACAGGGCAGCTGCAACGTGAGCTATTTGGTTCATGTAAAGCCTTCTGTGGTCAGCGCTCTAAATATCTTTCTTTATAATATTCACTGCCTATCAGCCACACAGCAGGGCTGTATGGTATTTCAAAGAATTCCTTTTACAAATTTAATCAACTCAAGTATTAACATCAATGGCATTAATCCATTGCTCTGCTTTAAAAGAATCTCTAGGGGGCAGCTGAGAAAGAAAGGTTAAAGATTTCTACCCTTCAAAGTAGGCCACTGCAGCTACCTATAAATCATGCTCTTTGTTTATTAAGATAATTAAGCCCATCAGTGCACTTAACTTTCAGACTCAACAATTGTCTGGCATGAACAATCTCTACTTTTCCTAAGACAAAAGAGGATGTGTTCTAAAGGGGGTCCTGTGCATGCTCTCTGTACAATGTATGGCATTTTAAAGAATGATTTATGTATCTAATTCCTTGAACTGCCTTGAAAAACACACCGAGTTCTTCCTCCCGTGCTCCCCATTAGGAGAAGACACTCCAATTTAAAGACTGCCCTGTTTTTGACTGCAAACCGCTATATCATGTCAATATTTTCATTAAATACGGTTCAAGCTGGACTTGAAACAAATGGAGTTGGAGACACAGCTGCAGCCCCTGCAGATGCAAAGTTACCCAGCCAGGAGGCTTACATAAGAGATGCAGGACAACTCAGTCATCATCTGAATCCTCTTTCTTTGATACTTGCCCACATTCTTAAAGCATATGAATTAAAGCGCACAGATCGTTTTTCTCATTTTCTCTGCCTTAGAGCACAAAACACTCAGTTGACATAGAAGTTGTTTTTCCCTAAAGGACTAGGCTCCAATTATGGGAGGTTGCCAACTTCTGCCTAGGGGAAGAGTGAAGTGGGATGCACAGAAAGCCTGCAGGCCTGAGCAGCAATGTCTCATCTCTGTGCCAGTCCTCAGGGGGATGTCAGCAGAGCCTCCTAGGATGGAGGTGGCGGATGCCCCTGACCCCACGCCGCGTAGAATCAAGGAGCTCAAAATGTGCAATTAGCGGCGGGCCAAATGCCCTCGGAGCACCTGTCTCTCCTAGCACATTTCCAACTGGCGCATTCAGCAGAGGCAGGAGCCAGCCCTGGACTCCAGCCGTCAGTCCTCGAGTGCCATGCCCCCCTCCTTTGCAGCCCAGTACTCCCTCCTCCAGCTGCAGCCCGGCTAACAGGAGGTGCCACCTCGGCCTGGCACGACAGGAATAAAACGAACCTGTCCTTCCCACGCTGCCTGCAACTTCAGAAACTACAGTCAACTTACTGGCTCGCAGGAGGCAGGGGTCTTCTGGGGCTTCGGCGCGCTAAGAAGCGCTGCAACTCCGCCACGCGCAGCCCGGCTGGCCCTCGGTGGCCCGTGGCAGCGGGCGCAGGATCCGCCTGGTCCTTGTCGCCTCGGCTCTACCGCGCCCGGGGCGGCGCACTCCCCCGGGCGCACCGGGCGGCCGCGGCGATCCGGACTGCGCCGGGGACCGGAGCAAGCGCCGCAGTGGCCGCCAGCCCTTGAGAGCTGCGCTCCGAGCGAGCTCCAGGTGCGTGTCTCCCGCTCCGAGGGAATGCGACGCCACGGAGCCCCCGCACGGGAGGCGCCGACGCGCTGCAGAGCCGCCAGTCCGCCCCGGAGGAGCAGTCACAGCGCCCGCGCGCCGGGCAGGGACCGCAGTCCGCACTGGCCGCCGCGCCGCGGAGAATGACAGCGCCGAGGAGCGGCGCGCGGGACCCAGTGCGCATGTTCGCGACTGCTGCGGCACGTCACGGGGGCGGGGCTAACGGGCGGGGTAGGGCGGGGCGAGCAGGGCGGGGCGGGTCCCGGGCGCGAAGCTAACGTCGCCGCCCGCTGCAAGGCCAGGTGCTGGAGACTCGCAACCGGGGCTGATAACCTCAAGCTCTGTGACTGAGTTTGCCTCCTGAGCCCATTGTCCCTTAAAAGGCAGTGTATCGGAACTGTCTTAAGGTCCCGGGACAGCCCACAAAGGCCAAGTTTAACTGAGGTGATTGCTTAACCCCCAAGGGCTTCCATTTAGGGACATCTTCTTTCACCTTGACCGCATGTACAGTGAGAACTTGAGAAGCTTGTAAGAGACCTTTGCCCCGGCCGCACCCCTAAAATAAGCACAGGAGACTCGAGGGGTTGGGCCCAGGTATGCAGGTTGTAAATAACCTTGCCCAAAGCTCCTCAAGAATCTAGTGCTGCGGAATGTATTGGTTGTGTGCTAATACAGAACTGCCCCATGCAGAATCAGAGGGTCTGGAGGATGGGAGAATCCCCATTCCAATAGGGTCCAAGACGATACCAGGGCTGCAAGCCTCCCCTGCCCCGCATCCTTGCCAAGTAGAGGGCGGAGAACCAGGAGCAGCTTCTTAAGTGTTGGCCTGCCCCAGAATTCGCTGGAAGAGCTTTTAACTCAAGAGAACAAATTCCCAAGGCGTATCCACGGTGGTTCTGGTTCAGTCACTAGGCACAGCGGGTGGGGGTGGGGCCCCTGGAATCTTGCCTGTAACAATCTGTAGATAAATTGGACAGGGGTTTTTGTTGGCTTCTAATTTTAGGTCATTACACCCGCAACCGCAACCTGGAATTGAGGATAGATGTTATAGTAACACATAATCAGACCAGATGTGCAACTCAGGACTCCTAAGCCAACCAGTCCTTTATCTAAGTAGCCCAATTTTTATGCAAGTATTTAAGAGCTCTTTAACAGGAAAAATGGCACAAGTGATATTGAACATACACACATCCATTTTATTGGATACATATGTTTTGCTTTTAAAGAGAGTGTGAAGTTGGCTGGATAAAAAGGGCTCATTATGAGGCAAAGGGTGGGATTGGGGAGCAGTGATTGAGAAGGGAATGTTAATCTGTTGCAGAAGAGAGTGTGTAGGAGATTTTTGACTCAACCTTCAGCTTGGAAAGGTACTTTGGGGCTACGAATGCAGGATCTGGCTTGGCTTCCAGTCTCAGTGGAAGGCAGCTCACTGGTTCAAGAGCTTATAAAGCTGTGGGTTTCACTACCAAGCTGTATTAGTTACTTTTCTTATTGCTTTAACAAAATGCTTAGCGACAGCAACTCAAGAAAGGCAGCCTTTCTTTTGAGGCATGGTTTGAGGGTCCAGTCTACGATGGTGCAGAAGGCAGGGGTGTGAAGCAGCTGGTCACATCGCATTTGCAGTCAGGATGAATTCTGAGGTGCTAAGCCTTATTATTCCAATATCCCAGTCCGTGGTATGGCACTGCCCACAGGGCTTCCCCCTCAGTTAAAGCTCCCTGGAAACACCTTTACAGGCACACCCAGAGATTTGTCTCATAAGAGACTCAAAATCCTGGAAAGCTGACAAGATTAACCATCACAATTACCTCATTGAATCCCACAATGACCTTCTAAATTAGATTTGCAAAATTATTGTATCTATTTTACACACTTCAAAAATACATTCTGGAGGGCTTAGTTGGTGAAGTGCGTGCTGCACATACACGAGGACCTAAGTTTGGATCCCTAGAACTCACTTGAAAGCCAGATGTAGAAAGCACACATCTGTAATTTTAGATCTGGGGATGTGGGGATGGATGATCCCTGCGGCTTGGTGGCCAGGTAGTCTAATCGGATCAGTGACCTCCAGGTTCAGTGAAAGATCCTGACTCAAAAATGAGGTGGAGAACAATTGAGGAAGACACCCAGTATCACCCTCTGGACTCTACATGTGTGCTCATGCACACACATGAACAGGTATATGCACATGTATCACACACAACTAATGAAGTAAAGCTAAAGTATAAACAACAAGAAGAAAAAGTCCACTCCAAACACTAGCTGACTGTTCCAGTGGAAGCATGCTTCACAGGTCAGACGGGGCTATGATAACGCTAAGGAAATGATTTGAATCTTAGAAAGAAAATGCTTTCTGCATTTACTCTTCACATGTTTTAAAAGACTTTGCCAAAACTTCGAAAGTTTTAGTTAGAAAGGCTTTCCTTTTCTAAGGAGGAAGTATGTCTTTTGTCTCCATCCAGTTTTGCAGCTTCATGTATTGGGGTTGCAAAATGTGGTTTTCAGAGCACTATAGTCCTGTGGTTACATAGCACAAGTTTTGCCAGGGATTTAGAAGGGCAACACTCATGCTTTCCAGGCACAAGTGTAATCACCATCCTCCTTTTACCCAGGAAGAGCGATTGAGGAGAAAGCATTAATCCCGGCAGGGGCCAATCTCCAGTCTCAGTCTCTTTCTCCTGATCTTTTTACCAAATGACCCCCTGGAGATAAGTTTTCACTTCCAAATTGTTCATATCAGGACCTGCAACCATCCAATGAGTCCAATGTGTTTCAAAGACAAGTCTCGTAGTTAATAAATAGACTACACTCTCAGTCTGAAAAGTTTTGGAAGCAAGTGTTGTTGTGGAATAATCTTTTTGTTCACTGTGAATATGTGTTGCTCCCCTTGGTTTAATAAAGGGCTAAATGGCTGATAGCTAGGCAGGAAGAGGCTAGGCCCGACTTGTGGACAGGAAGAAAGCACAGGAGATGAAGGGCAGAGTTGCCAGGAGATGCAGGGAGAAGCCAGACAGACCCTGAACGGGTCAGACACACAAAATGAGATAAAAGTAACAAATCCATGAAGCAGAAAGTAAATTAATAGAAATGGGTTCACAGCTCCAGAAAGGCTAGCTAACAGGGAAAGACCCTAGGAGGGACACATGGATGACCCAGCGAAGGAGAAGTGGATGAGATTTACATGAGTAGACTGGGTGTAGGGGGGTGGCAGAGGACGAGGAGTGGGGAATGAGAACATAAGGAAATGGGAGGGTCAAGCTGGAACAGGGACAGAGTGGGAGGGCAGGGAGAGAGATACCATGATAGATGAGGACATCATGGGAAAAGGAAGAGGCAGGGTGCTGAGGAGGCTCTCAGGAGCCCACAAGGATGACATCACCTTGGTCTGCTGGCAGTGGTCCAGAGGGTACCTGAACTGGTCTACTCTGGTAACTGGTCTAGTGAATACCTTAACCGTCATCATAGAGCCTTTGTCCAGTGACTGGTGGAGGCAGATGCAGAGATCCATGGTCAGGCTCCAGGCTGAGCTCTGGGAATCCAATCGATGAGAGAGAGGAGGGATTCTGCAGGCAGGCAACGTTGATATCATGATGGGTAGAAGTGCAGAGATGACCGGCCACACTAGTGGAAGCCCATGAACTGTAGACTAGTGGCTGTGAAGTCCCCATTGGACTGGACTAGGCCCTCTGGATATGGAAGATGGTTGTTTGGCTCAAACTGTTTGGGGAACACCCAGGCAGGGGGATTGGGATCCATCCCGGGATCCAGTGCCTGTGGTGTGGCGCCTTGTGCAGCCTTGGTGCAGTGGGAAGGGGCTTGGACCTGCCTAGGCTCAGTGTGCCAGACTCTGCTGACTCCCCATAGGAGACCTTGATTTGGGGGATGTGGGGACGTGGGGTGGCTTGGGAGGGAGGGCTGGGAGATGGGAGGAGGGAGGAGGTGAGATCTGTGGGTGGTATGTAGAGTGAGTAGAAAATTTCTTAATAAAGAAAAAATAGAAATGGGTTCATTTCAGTTATAAGAGCTAGTTAGAAATAAGCCTAAGCTATCTGCTGAGCTTTTATAATTAATAAGAACTCTCCAAGTGGCCATTTGGGAGCTGGCTGGTGGGACAGAGAAGTCCACCTACAAAGTTTATGGTATTTATACATTCTACTTCAGAGGTCTGCTTGTCACTACTGTAACTGCACTCTTTTGATTATAAAATTAAAAAAAAACCGAATGAGTTCATAAAAAGGAGAATTCCTTCAAAATGAGGGATCCCCTACACCATAGATTGTAAAATTGGTTATTTTTTATGTTTTATTTATTTTTATCCATTGGTATGTGGATGTGCTGTGTGACTTTACATGCACTGTGTGTGGAGATGCCTAAGAAGCCCAGAAGAAGGCATTACATCCCCTGGAACTGGAGTTACAGGTAGTTGTCAGCTGGGAATTGAACCTGGGTCCTCTGTAAAATCAGTATATACTCCTAACCATGGAGCCATCTCTCTGGCCCCTGGTACAGTTTTTCCAATAAGACTATTTTGATTACAACAGAAGTTAGTAGAATAAATGATGTTGGGACCTGTAGGTAAAGAACCTGGTGTTTGTTACTTTTCTTGTCGCTGTGACAAAGAACAGACAAAAACAGCTCGAAGAAGGAAGAGTTATCTGGGGTCATTGTTGGAGGGGAGCACGGTCCCTCGTGGTGGGGAAAGCACGGGACAGCTGGTCACGCTGCACTTACTGAAGGAAAACGGGAGAGATGAGTGCTGGCTCTCGGCCTCCTTTTCTCTTCGTTCTTTTTCCGTTTTATTTACTCTGGGACTCTAGCCCATGGCGTGGTACCACCCACACCCAGGGCAGTTCTTTCTTGCTTTGTTAAAGCTCTGCAGACACTTGCTACAGACACAGACAGAGATGTTTCTCTAAGGCGATTCTAAATCCTGTAAGTTGACAAAGAAGTGAACCATTGCAAACCCACAATTATTCTAGCTTTCCAAGGCCCCAGCAACTCCATCTGAAATATTTGTCTGGGTAGTGTTTATTGACTTCAATCAATCCATGGTTCAATTTTATATAAAAAAGTAATTAGTATGTCGTACTGTCATTGTGTCTCAAGCCACTGTTATTGACATTTAAAACATGAAACGTAATACTGTCTTAGTATTGATTGAATCTTAATATTTACCATGTCTGCATTTCAAATTTATTTCTTATTAGCTGCTATTGTTGTGTGGTGAGAATAACAGATAAACACACTCTCTCACTCTGAGATTTGTATTCATTATGGCCAGCAGAGCCTGCACTTTGAGAATGTCCTCATCCAATGACCCTAAAAGTGCCACTCATGAAGTTTTCAATCCAGACACTAGCAACTGCACGAATCTATTCTTTGCTTCTTCAAGAAGCTGTACCCAGAAAAGATTTCCTTCTTTCTTTTAAATTAAACCATTTCTGTTAAGAATCACAGGATGATCACCAAGCTAAGGAGTCCTGACTGAAAGACTCTTCACCTTTCTTAATTACATTTCTTGATCCTTTTCACTCAAAGGGATTCTTGGACATGAAAATCTCCAATTCTGCCTACCAGACAGAGGCAATCCAGAAGAGAGAACTGGGGGAATTCAGGGTGACTGGTGAGGCTGAGACCAAGTTGGAAGGCAAGAACTTAGACTTTTGGACATAGTTGATTCTCAAGTTTGCAGGGTTTGAATACATGCAGTGGCAAACAGTGTTGCTGGAAACTGTAGCTGAGTCCCTGGTTGGACTCAAGTTAGTCTGTCTTGTGTCCTGAGAAACTTTTGTGACCTTTTGAAAAGCTCATTGTTCTTGCCGTAGCATCGGAAACCTATGGCATTCCAGTATGGCAAGTGTTCAGATCTAAAGTAGTTTATTTTGAATGTGGGCAGACGAGAGCAGGAGGGTATGTTGAAAAACATTCAGGAGAGATGAGGGAAAAGCCTGCCAAAGGAACTTATGGTCATATGCTGTACTGCAGAGGTTTGCTTTTTTTTGGGGGGGGGGCGGGTAAGGCTTAAGGATTTGACAAATTCTGTTGGAAGAAAACTTATGACAGCAAGAGACAGTTTTTACAAAGGTGAAAACAGAGTGTTTTCAGAATTGTCTTTATGTTATAGGTATTCCCATTTCCCTGACTTACCTTGACCTCAGAGATTCCTTATGTTTCTCTTACGTCAAGCATCCAAGATCTGTAGCTGCAAAGCTAATGCACAGAGTAGGCCTAGGCTCGCACTCTGTTCTGCACCTATCACTTCAGTATGACATACTATACCAAGGATCAGAAGGGAGGTGTTGGCTGGCCTCAAATTCTCCATCTTCTCAAAGGTGTCCTTGAACTTTGATTCAGTCTGCCTCCACCTCCCAAGTGCTGAAAGTACAGCTCTGTTTATCCATGTCTGGTTTATGCAGTAAATGAGAACTTCAGGACTAAGGGAAGCACTCAGGCAGTCTTCATCACCTAAAACTATGGCCAGTTTTTAGTGAATAATTCATTTCTGTCATTTCTTACCCCACTATGCATCTTCCTCAGGCCCCACCTTTTTTTTTTTTTAATCTTTCCCAGCAAATATTTTCTCCTACCCTCAGTCCCGTACCGTCTCTGCAATGTAGGTCAGCTCCTGTAATGTGGGGATCAAAGATGGCAGGGAGAGGAAGTAGAATGCAGCCAGGATCATGTTTTAGAAAGAGAAGGATGTACATTGTTCATATGGCTCTCTTCTGCTTGAGTGAGGTCCTGATCTAGTGCCATACACTTGGCAGTGGCCATCCTCCATCTGGGTAGAGGAATATAGCTTAGTGGTGCTGGCTGAACATGCACAAGGCCTCTAGGTGTGAGTCTCCTGGCACTGAACAATGACAAAACTCACTCTACTATTTTGAGTAGGTATCAAAACTGGCATTTGAAGTGTTACTTGGTAGTTGGTGGTCAGACCTTCAGTGGACTCTCACCCACGTCCCGCTAGGAGAAAATAAGAGTACAAGTCTAGCCTTATAGAAGAACAAGGGGCCTTGGAAATTTCACAGCAATTCACATAGAGAGAATTCCCACGGGCAAAAAGCTGTAAAATAAACCATCACTCCAAGATGTCTTGTAAAACCAGCAGTTGCTTTTAGAAATATTTAATCCCGAATTCCACTGAAAAGCACATGGTATTTCCTGTCTCTGGAAACAGAGGAAAATGAAGCTCTGTTTAAAGCAAGCAAGCAGAACCAGATGTTGGCGTTGGTAATAATCTGCAGAGCCCAGCACGCATGTGGTGTAGGCAGAAAGATGCTGGCCAGCTGTCTACAGCTCTGGGAACCCAATTTCTCTTGGAGAGAAAAGAAACAGAGCATGGGGGTTGTTTTGTTTGTACGTACAAGGAGACAGCTGAGTCCAATAGATGTTATTTTCGTTTGTAGAGCCAGCACAACAGCAATTTAAAACGTTTTTTTCTCTTCTTTTGACACATTCCCAGTCACTTATTTAAGAAATATTCAGTATCTAACAAAATTCAGTAACACATTCCCAGGCACTTATTCAAGAAATATTCAGTATCCAACAAAATTCAGTAACTTAAGAAAATAATGTACTATTCCGTTTTGAAGCCAATTTTAAACAATCTCATAATAGTTTGCTTTGTCCATATTAATAATCAGCTTTCTTTCCCTCTGAAAATACACAATTGACCTTCTCAATTAAAATACCTTTGAGGCATATGGATGCTGCAGTTTGACTATGAGATGCCCCTGTAGGTCCTGTGTTGACTTCTTGGTCTCCAGCTGCGGTGCTATTTGGGGAGATGGTAGACAATTCAGGAGCTGAGCTTACCTGAGGGAAGCAGGGCATTGTAGAGCGGGTATGGAATGTCTTTGAAGGTTATACATGGTGTCTTAGAGTTTCTGTTGCTGTGAGGAGACACTGTGACCATGGCAACTCTTATCAAGGAAAACAGCTAATTGGGCTGGCTTACCGTTTCAGAGGTGTAGTCGTCCATTATCGTCATGGTGGGAAGCATGGCGGCATGCAGACAGACGTGATGCCGAAGAGGTCGCTGAGAGTGGATCTACATCTTGATCTGCAGGCAGCAAGGAGAGACCATGAGACACTGCCAGGCTTGAGCATCTGAGACCTCAAAGCCCATCCCCTGCGCCACACTTTCTCCAACAGCACCACACCTACTCCAGCAAGGCCACACCTCCTAATAGTGCCACTTTATTCAAACTACCTGGTCTCTGGTTCCTTCTCTCTCCTCTTCCTGTCTACCATAAAGCAAGTGGCCACTGCCACAGGCTCCCACCACCATGATGTTCATCCTTACCACGAGTGCCAGATTCAAGGAAACCAAGGACCATGGACCAAAACTTCTGAAACCATGAAACAAAACAGATCTCCCTTCCTTTTGGGTTGATCTATCAGGTATCAGATCAAAGTGGTAAAAGTATCACTATGACCACACTGATAGCAGGAGTGATGGATGGCTGCTTCATCGTATCCTATTCTCAGATCTTCTTTAGGTAAACTGGTTTTCTCATCCTTGCTTCCATATCCATTGTCCTTTCTTGCTCTGAGGTTTTACTGGCATTTTAATCCAAGCTCTCGTCTCTAATTTATGTTCTTCAAAAGCTTACCATACCCTAATGCCTAATTCGTACTTCCCCGTGTACGGGACGTTGACCTTGGTCCTCCTAGGTAGCAGAGCCTCTCCTCTTATTTATGGCTGTGCCATCGACTGCCGATCTAATTACATAGTACTTCCCTACACTGCTCTGCATTGTGTCAGTGTGTGTGTGAAAGCAGCCCAGTAAACAGAACGAGTGTGAAAGCAGGTGTTATATCTCACACTTCTTTGCCTCTACTCCTTAACTATCCAGTTACTTCATCCATTACAATCTTTATGATGGTGCTGATTGTGATCATGTTTGGTGTAAATCAACTTATAGGACTGTGGGAAGGGAAACAGAAAGAATGTTAAAGCCAATTCATCATCAAATCCTATTTGGTGTGCAGAACTAGGCAGATCATCCAGTGCTTACTGCATTTGACTTATATGGTGAGGCATTGGCTTCCAGAGGAAAAAAACTGGAATCTAATTACTAGAAGTAGGATAGAAGGTATGGGCCAGATTGACATTAAGATTTATTTTATATTGAACTCCAAGCAAAGAATAATCAGTATTTACCCCACTGAGTGACAATGGACAAGATTAAATCCAGAGCTTGGGGAAGGGTTAGGTCTCTGACTGCAGGAAATGTGATCTATGGGAACAGAGAAGACAGCACAGCAGGAAGTCAAGTAGATTCTGTTCTTCTTCCTGCAGTACCTTTCTGAGCAAGCTCCTGAGGTGAATGTAGAGTACTGTGTCTGTCTTTCTCTATGCTACCGTCTTTCCATCCGGCTCATAGTTTGTTCCCTGTTCAGGCAGGTGACCCTAGGCTGTATTGTGATAGGATGTACTGCTGACAAGACCAACTCTGACCTGATGCCATAGCTTGACACAAGGGGCTTATGCAGCAGGGGTAATTGGTTGAGCTAATGAGACTAGCCTCCACTCAAGTGCAGGCTGAAGAATAAGGAATGGGGTGGGCAGTGGATGGAGGGAAAGGGAACAGACAGGCAATGTCAAAGCAGAAAACAGATGAGGATCCCAGTCGATGCAATGGTTTTTCTGGACCGTTTGATTCTTGAAATAAAGTTCTCTTTCCATTGCCCAGTCCTTGAAAAAAAAAAATACTTAATATGCTGCACAATTAATGTTTATAAAATGAATGACTGGAAAGGAATTGTGAATATTATGAAGCATGCAGAAGACAGGATTTATATGCATGTGATGTAATAAAGGATATTTCTAGACTTTGTCTCTGGTTTCTGGCAGAGGGCTCTGGTTCAAAAACCTTTAGGATTTCCTGAGGCATAGGAATAGCTTGTGCTATTCATAATTAATCCTTTGGGGGTACTAATGAGACATGAAGTGTGATTAGGAGGCTGGAACTTTCAGCCTCACCTCCAACCTCTGGGGAGGAAGACTGGCTCTGGAGATTAAGTTCAGTCACATTTTCAGTGACTTACGATGCAGGCACATAGTGACAGTACAATGAAATCTCAGGACAGTGTGTCTTGGAAGAGCTTCTTGGTTTGTGAACAAGTGCATGTACCCAAGAGTGACATGCTAGCTAGCCTCCACAGGACTGAGGCACCTGCTTTCAGCATTGTTCTTGACCTTGAGTGCCCTGTAGGGTAACATGAAGCAGGCTCATGGAAACCTCCAAATTGTAGCCAAGTCAGACAAAACGTTGGGTAGCCCAGGGACCCTGCTGGCATCTGGTGTCTGATGTGAAAGCTGTCTAACTTGAGGGATCTGATGCTCCCTGCAAGTAACTCACTTGAGCACTGAAAACATGCAACACCCAGTGTGAGAGAGTTGGCAGCAGAAGCCAATATTTCATTCTTCAAGTACTGAAGGATACCACACCTGTGAGGTCTCTTTACAGTTTGGATAACAGCAGCAATGGTTCTGCTAGGTCCAGATAAAGGAGAAAGCATGCGCCGGGCAGCTAGTGTCCCTAACAACCTGTCTGCATGCTGACTGATGCTCAAGGGAGCAAGCGAAAGATTTTAATCTACACAACCCATTTATCCCGTTGGAGTCTTAGATTCTGGGAAGCAAGCTTGTTCATTCTACACTTGTGTGTATCAAACCATGTTGAGTGAATTGTCTCAAAAATCCAGAGTCCCGAGGCTGGAGATGACTCAGTAGTTAAGAGTGCTTACTGCTCCTGCAGAAGACTTCAGTTGGGTTCCCAGAACTGACATACTACCTCACAAACTGCCTGCAGCTCCAGTTCCAGACGGGACACCCTCTTCTGACCTTCACAAGCTGGTGCATGCAGATGGTATACATGAACTCACCTGGGCATATAAATAAGTAAATAAATAAACAAATAAATAAGCCTTTTTAAGAATTCCGAAGTGCTACTGAAACACTGCATAGTTGACGTGATGATATACAGATAAAAACTTTTTTGTTAGATATCTTGCATTCCATGCTTACTAAACAGTCTTGTCACTCTGGATACCACTGTAGTGTCGTTTCCTTCCCATATTTCACAAATAGGAAACAAACTCTAAGTCCACACGTAAGTGCCTTATCTATGATCTAGAAGCAAGTCATGACTAGATCTGCAGTTGAAAACCAATTTTTTATGCCTTTCCAAGCCTACTGTGTAACTTGTCAAATGGTCCTCAAGTACTGAGAGGTACTGGCCAGTCAATTTAGTTCAGTCCCTACCGGGGCATGATGATAGGGAAATCGTCAAGAAGTTCAGAATCAGGTTCTATTAGTCACAGCACACAAGGAGGCACCTTGCCGTTTAGATTAGAGCTGGTTCTTTCCTTTCTCTTTACTCTGGGAGCCAGTCCAGTGTCTTTTTGTCAAATTAAGTCTTAGTTATACAGGTAAGAAAGGTTAGGGATGTCCATCTAAGTTATGCTGAGGAAAAGAAATAGAGTTCAAGTATTGGCAGAAACAAGAATCATTAAAACAATAAAACTCCAGAGTGTGAAAATGACTGTCTCGTTTATCTTCCAAGTTAAAATGCAATTTGTCTTACTAAGTTGCACCTGGCCTCACCCTTTAAGTTTGCATGTTATAAACAGAATAGAAAATGTAAGTTTTGCAGGTTGAAGAATTTTTAGTCATTATGGGGGATACAGGCCAGAGATTGATCTCAGCTGGGAGAGCAGTGTAAAATCTCATTTTATCTTATCTGATTTATCTCACTCTTCAGAAGTAATGACTTTTCTAACACGTAAAGCTTAATTTTGTGGCTAACGAAATCTTTCAAAACACAGTAACTGGGGTTAAGTAATAGTCGTTAGAGCAGCATTCCACTTGCCAGCGTGCAATCATGCCCATTTAGAGCTTTAAATTCCCCTTACACATGTGGTAGAAAACTCCCAGGTTTGTTAAACCCACTGTGGGGGACATAACCGTCTCAATAAAAAGCATGTGTTGGTAGACTGGTTCTCAACATATTTCCCTCCGAGCTTTATCTAAAAGGCACTGACAGGAATGATTGTTTCCTGGAGTCTTGGGTTTAGACATTGTCCTGACATGGTCTCTGAGACAAAGAAGGTAATGCCAGGGGACTCTCTTCCATCAAGGGAAAGCTTCAGGACCTTCTTGCTCTACCTGTGCACGTGGCTTCACACAGGAACAGATGCTAATGTAGTTGTTCCATACAGCTCTCCTACTTGTAGGCTCTTCATTTAGCAGTAGCCGATGTAAAATGCTCCCCCACAGGTTCATGTGTTTGAATACTTGGTCCCCAGCTGATGATGCTGTTTAGGGACATTGTTGAATCAAGAAGAAATAGGGTCTAGCTGGAGAAAAGGAGTCACTTGGAGGGGGTCTTCAGGGTTATAGTCCAGCCTACTTCTAGTCACACTGGGCTTCTTTATCTGCCCAGATGTGAATAAGCAGCCTTACTTTTCTGTGGCCACAGCCACAGTTGTTTCTGTCATGATGCCCCCTTGCTCTCAGCAAGGGACTGTGTCCTCCCACCATGAGATAAAATAAATTCTCCTTCCCTGTGTTGCTTCCTAGTGGATATTTGTTAGCAGAAAAGAGAAGAGTAACAAATACCCTGACTTTATTTCAGTCAATTTCAACAGAGTCTAAATCAATTATCTTTTGAAGTCACCCATCTCAACACCCAATTCCAGAGCAATTAACTGGCTAGACAGGACTCTTTTCAGTCTGGGGTGATGTGGCCCACTGTAGAACCACTCTACTGAGGCACAGGAGAGCGGAAAGAGAGTTGGTCAGAGGAAAAAAAATGGCCTTAATCATAGAATTCTGAACTTTAAAGAACCAGCTAATGATTGGACTCAGCCCCCAGCATGGTGGTGAGCAGTGTAGACTCTGGGGAAAGTCACTGAGGTTTGTATGCCTCTTCTGGTAGGTATTACAGCCTCCCCCTAGCTGTTTATCCTTGCTCCAGAGTCCTTTGTAAAATGAGACAATGGTGTATCTAGTTTAATATTTGGTAGTGTGTCAACAAAGGATGCTAATATTAAAGCTGATGATTTTTTAAAAACTTAGAACAGTCTCTGGCGCCTAGAAAGTATTCGAGTCACTGCTCCTATGTGAGGTGCTGTGGGCAGCCTTGTCCATAATTCACTTATTTTTTGTAAAGACAGTGGACTACCGCTCTCTTGGTTTGCAGGTAAGGAAGTGGAGACATACACATGGGCTAGCGAACCTGTCTGAGTCCACATAGCTAGCAGGCAGCTGACTGACCTCTGTGCATTTAAAGTTGGACCACGTGACTATGAAGTCCACGCGCAGAGCCCCTGCTCTCTGACACACGACTAATAAATCAGTGTGGTATTTTATTTATCGCGGTTTTCCTTCCTGTAAATCTTCCCAGCTCTGTGAACGTGATTCCTGCTCCTTCAGGTCCCAGGAGGAGCAGCCGCTGACTCCCCCTCCCGCAGCTGAACCAGTGATTCATGCCAAAGCCACTTACTATTTGCAGGGCGCCCCTGGTGAAGAAGAAAGGGTAGTGGGGGTGGGGTAGGGGGCTGAAATTATTCACAGGGTGTTATGTGTTTTGTTTGGATCTGGAAACTCAACTAGTACCTTTGAAGACCTCTGTGTCTTAATTTCTTATATTATGGAATGACAGGTTAGACCTGGATCATTCCCATGCATTCCCCGTCTCTAGAATTTCACAACAGTCTATTTATTTAGCAGTTACTGAATACCCTCTTGGCATAGAGCGTTGTGCTCTTTGCCAATGACAGAAAAAAAAAATGAGTAAATAGAAGCCATGGTCTCACCCACAAGGCATTCTCATCCTGAATAATAGACAACTGTTAAAGCCATCATGATAGGAAGGCTGTATGAATTGGGGTGACTGGGTTCAAACACTGTTTTCCATTTCCTACCTGTATATTGCCTTTAAAATTATCTCTCTGAACTTTAATTTTCTCTTTTGTAAAATGGGCTTTGATAACATTTTCCTCACCAGGGTGGGATCATTGCTGGTACTCATAAGTGTTGCTTAAAGTGTTTGACAAGTGCTTTGAAGAGACGCATTATTTACAAGAACAAGTAGAGGTATCTCAATAGAAAGAGATACACTGTGGGATCTCTAAAGTACATGTGGCATCACAGGCTACTTTAGTTTCCTGGAGCTACTTTCAACAAACCTAAGAAAGGGATTATATTCCAAACGCACTGTAAATGCTCTGGATTTAAATAAAGTTAATAAAGTCTAGGCACCAAACAAAATTTTACAATTGGGAGCCTGTGTACCTTTGGTCTCTAGAGATGCCTTAGAGATACCAAGTGCTTTGGCAGAGATGGGATGTGACCTTGTGAGGACTTCGTGCTGTTTTTTATGAAGGTGGTTCGGGCATGTACAGACTATCTTCTATCTCAAAACCCCTGTTCCTACCAAAAGCAACGGTATGTATACAAGTAAGAGAAATAGATAAAATGTTATCCCCAATGAGCAGAGAAAGAGCCTCTCTTCTCCACCCAGTTCTGGTGCTCTCTTCTGCATAAAACACCTGACACTCTCTCATCCTCCTTCCTCATCCCCCCCTGCTGTTGGGGGTGAAGAAGGGGAGACTTTATTTGATTGTGGAGGTTGAAAGGAGAAGCAGAGCACAGGCAGTTTGCTCCCTCCCTGTTTCTGTTCGGCTGGCTCTCTTTCTTTCATGGCGGTTACAGATTTGAGGATGCTCCTGGAGAGGGAGATGCATGCTGCCCAGTAGGCCAGCAGTAGAGATGGAGGCTGCCTCACTGCCCATCTGTGCCTTCGGAGTACGTGGGATGCCTTGTCGCCTCCTCCTGTAACATATTTGTTGGTTAAAAATGTTATATTATCACCCCCATTTGTCTAAATTTTTTTCTCTTGTGACTTAAGTTACTTGGAACTGAAGGACAGAAGGTATTAATTGCTAATCACCCTTGATTTCCTGTATCCAAGAAGTTGTTGACTCTAGCCCAGAGGGCCTCTGTTTTCCCTGCTCATCTGTATGGTGTTCTTTCTTGTCTCTTTGATGGCACTGTATATTTGGTGGTGGTGGGTGACTTGGACTAATAGAAATATTTTCCACATAGCGTCTAAGCCTGTTAAACTGAGTCAATACATGGGAAGAACTTAATTGGGCCTTCTACATTGGAAATACGCTGTAGAAAAATGAGAATGACCAACATTCTCTTAATTAAAATGTATTTCAGTTTATTACTTTAATGCTACTATTATGTGATACCTAATAAGAACATGCATACACACACACACACACACACACACACACACACACACACACACACACACACACGTATATACTAAGATGATACATATCCATGCAACATGAGAAACATGCCAGTTTGCTAATTTGTGAATTCAGGGATAAAAAACACAGTCTACATTGTCTACATTCAAAGTCACACTGTCCACTCTAGCCAAGCTGGGTGCGGTTGGTAGATTTGTGGCTGTTCTAGGTAAGTGCTGGCCTGTGTCTTTTCTAAGCATTTTAATGCCATCGCTTACAGAGTGGTCCCCTTTCAACTCTGGGCTCCTAGAATAATGTCTATTCAGCTCAGTGCAGCAGCTATTCATATATTTGACTCAATATTCTTTATGTTGCATTCCATGCTCTGTTTGCACAAAAGAGTAATGAACCAGGTAAGTATGAATCATACTCCCCTGAGGAGTGTTGGAAAAGAATCCAATTGCATTTGCTTATTAAATTATAATTGTTAACAGGGAAATATTTTCTAAAGTCCAGAACACCTTTATTTAAGCCTCTGCACTGTGATTTCTATGGCTATATTTTTGTGTGTGTGTGTGTGTGCTCATGCACGGGGAGGTCAGAGGTCAACTTTGCATGCCATTCCTCAGGTGTCATCTGCATTGTTTGTTGGCACAGGGTCTCTCTTTGGCTTGGAGCTCATTGATTAGGCTAGCCTGGCTGGCCAGCGAGCCCCAGGGCCCACCTGTCTTTGTTTTCCCAGTGCTGGGCTAACAAGCACGTGCTACCACGCCGGGATCTCCTGCTTTCTGTCTGTTTGTGGAATATATACATGGGCTCTGGGGACTGAACATGAGTCCTCACGCTTCTATACCAAGCACTTTATTGATTGGGTTATCTTTCTAATTCTCACTATGCATCTTCCCTTTAATTTTTAAATTTGTAAAAGTCTCAATTGAAATAGAATTAGAACACGGCTCTCCCTCCACCTCCTCCCAGGTACCCTCCCTTGAACCTTTTCCATGCCCCCCCCCCTCAAGCTGGTAGCCTCTTGTTTAAAAATTATGATTGATATAAAAGGAATAAAAAATAAAATGAAAAGTATGGTTGCTACATGCATATATATGTACATATATGCACAACTGTATAATAAACACAACCTTCTGAGTCCACTTTCGTTTTTTGTGTGGATATGGTTTCAAGGCTGACCATGCTGCATTGGACAACCAGTAAGGGGGCTCAGGTCTGCCAGAGGCTAATTCTCCTTTTCCCAGAAGTCATTAGTGGCCTATGGTTCTCTTTCTAGAAATGGGGCCATTCAAAATTCCCCCACCTTCACATGCCAATCAACACAGCCATCGCTCAGGTGTCATGTACACAGCCATTTCTAGGAGAGACTGACTGTGTCACAGCGGACTTCCTGGTGTTCTGGCCCTTGGATCTTCCTGTCCCCTCATCCACGGTGCTCCCTAAGCCATAGATGCGGAGGCTGTGATGGAGATGTATCTGTCGGGTCTGGCCTCTCCACTGCCTGCTGATCTCTGCAGCACAGGCAGTTGTGGTTTTTTGTGGTCTCCATCTGCTGTGAGGGAAGTTTCTCTGATGAGGGATGGTAGGTACCTTTGTAGAGGAAAGGTGACCTTCACAAAAAGACAGCTCAGTCCTCGGCAAGCAGACCGACCAGCATCCAAGCGAACCCCATTTTGAACCACCACCTCCATGACCACTCACTACTCCATGCTCCAAACTTAACACTGGTTGTTCATCAATGTGAGCTGTTCTCATAAATTAATATATGTCAGATTGGAAAAAATAGACTACATCTAAACTAGGAAAGTAGAAAGGAAAAATGGAGGGATGAGAAGGTGACGGTGCTAAAATGCTTGGTTCTTGGTGGTGGAATGAGCTTTATGAGTAGTTATTTTCTACTTTCATGTATTTTCTGCTTAACTATGCATTAATGTAACAGGACAAATTAAAGCTACAAGGAAGATGTTGGTACTATTTAATTAATTTGATTTATTAATTCCACTCCTAAGTTTCTTTTTAAAAACAGTACTTACCAAAAGAATAAGAGCCATTTCTCTTTCCAAAATGATAAGGTGGTGGTGGTGCACGCCTTTAATCCCAGCACTCTGTGAGTTCCTGGTCTACAAAGGGAGTTCCAGGACAGCCAGGGTTACACAGTGAGACCCTGTCTCAGGGGTGGGAGTGGGGGGGGGGGGAGAAAATGATACGGTCGGACTACTTATTGTCCCAGAAATCATTCTTCGATTTTTTAAAATCGTCTTTTGAACTTTCTAGTGCACTTAGTGACGTCAGTGGACTACTTTCTTCTTTTTTTTTTTTTTTTTTTTTTTTTTTTGGTTTTTCGAGACAGGGTTTCTCTGTGTAGCTTTGCGCCTTTCCTGGGACTCACTGGTAGCCCAGGCTGGCCTCGAACTCACAGAGATCCGCCTGGCTCTGCCTCCCGAGTGCTGGGATTAAAGGCGTGCGCCACCACCGCCCGGCACTTCCTTCTTTTTAGTGGAGCAGAAATTTGTCTTTGAGCATTTGAGCAGATCTCTACCCAACCAGGCTCCATCTGTTCTGGGTTAGACCCTGCCCTGAGCAATCTGCAATTCCACTGCCCCTTTCAGGCTGTTTTCATTCTGGTCGTCCCTGTAGTTCATTAGGCATTGCAGGGAGGTAGGAAGTGACTGCTTCCCCCCCCCCCCCCCCCCCCCCCCCCCCCCCCCCCCCCCCCCCCCCCGGCAGCTTGCTCAGCACCTTCTGGTGCTGTGAGGGCTAGTGCCCAGGGAAGAAGCTCCAGGTCAGATCGGGCTCAGATCCTTCCAGTTCTGTGTCTGACATGGGTACGGGTACAGATATCTTTGATCATCTGTATCATAGGTCTTTTAGATAACTTTCTTGAATGGGAATGGCTGGATCAAAAACTATACACATTTAACCTTCTAACTGTTGTTGTGAATGCGTCCATTGGAGGATAAGTACCTTCAGTCTACATCTTTCACCTGTTTGAGAGTTCCGAGGGGAGGGAGAGTTCAACTTCACTTGCAACCAAAGGAAACACTCTCAGAGGAGAGCCCAACACAGACCGAGGTGACGCCTTCAGGTAGTCTGGGGAGGGAGGAGTTCTTGAGAGGTGACACATTGGGTACTTTCCCTGGGGATTCCTCACTCTGGCTGGCAAACGCCAGGCTGGAGGGGCAGACAGGACTGGTTAAGGAATGTTTCTGACATTCCTTCTGAAGAGTAGGGTTGCGGTGACACAGCTTTTGTGTTGATCGTTGAACAGCCCTGTTGGTTACTCAGTCTGGACAGCTTGCGGGACAAGACACAGGTCCGGACGGCCTGCGGCATCAGTCTTTTTCAGTTAAGAATACTTTCTGTTCCACATGACAGGAAGTGAATAACAGTGGCTCGTTAAAATTCGAGGGCTGTTTTTTCCTTAAATAGAAAGTCTACCTCCAGGAGGCTGGGAGCTGGCTCATGGGCTAGCTAGTGTCAGGGTCTGTGTCCTGTCATCCCTGAAGTTCACTTGACTCTGCTCAAGGTGGCAACATGGTCACCTAAGCTTCTGTTCTCCCACCTGCAGTTAAGCCAAGAGGAAGGAGGAAGAGTAATCCTGCATCAAGAAAATATTTACCTCCCCAAAAGCCCTCACGACAGACTTCTGTAGCAGCTTTACTGACTCCTACTCTGAGAGAGAAGTTGAAAGTATAGAAGTATAGAGAATGGAATGCCACAGTCGTTTGGATCAGTATGACCATCGTTGGTAAATGTGTACTCAAATTTTCAAGCAAAATCAAGGTTCTCAGAAGAGGAGAGACATTGATATTAGTGGATAAACAAAACCATCTTCTTATTGTTTGGATTTTTGAAGGGTATATACACAATCTACTGATGAAAGTGACTTTCATTTTGGAAGGCCAAAAGCAGCCCTTCTATTTCCCAGATGTTTATAAAGTTTGTGAGAAATGGCTGTCTTCCCCCGACCCCCCCCCCCCCAAAAAAAAAAACCCTCCGAGATTCTGGACTTAGGAAAACTGATTTCGGAGTGATGGCCACTGATGAAATGAACAGCTCTCCTGTTTACTGCACAGTGTGAGCGGAGAAGACAGTGCCATCTCCTTGATCTGCACAGCTTCTCTTGACTTCAAAAGGCTTATTATAAACAAAAGCGTTTCACAGGATGTGGAGGGAAAAACATGCCACAGTGTAAGAGGATTCTCAAGGGACGAGCAAATAAGCCCGGTTAAGATAAGCCCACATCTACACACACAAACACAAACGCTGTCACGTACGTTATCATGGACTTCAAAGCATCTTCAGTTTGGTGATCAAAGAACCAGTTGTTGTCTTCTTCATGGTAACAAGCATTTTCTTAATATAAAGATGTTCCCTCCTTAAGTAAGCTCAAAACTAGTGCTAAATGCGCTACATTTAATTTATCCATAAAATCATATTTTTATTGATATGATGATGATACATTTGTGCTTAATAGAGGATAAACAGGAACAGAGCATCAGAACAGGAATTTTACTATTGGTTATATTTAAATTAGGAATTAAAGGGAGCCTTTTAAAAAACTTAGGCTTTTTGGAAATTATAAATTGGCTTATGCATTGTATTTACTAAACCCTTTTTAAATATTAAATTGTATTTACTAAACCCTTTTTAAATATTAAAACATTTTGAGTTGAGAAAAGAGCATTTTTAAAAATGAATTAATGTTGCTTTGAACAAAAACCAACCACTGTTATGAAACTGTGATTTCTTATGTGGAAATATTAGGAGAAAGATTTAAAGTCTTAGTACTTTCAATGTATACTCCAGGGATAAAACCCCATAGAGTATGGATAAATGGTTTTATTACATAGTAATTAAATTTTTTATCAAAATAAATGCTGTTGCATGTTATTATTTTATCAAAGGAAGGGCACAAGTGTTTTCAACCTTCCAGTGCAGACCTTTCCCTGACATGCGCTGTTATCAATGTAAGCATGCCTAATGGGGACCCAAACGGAAGAAGTGAAGCCTAGCTTCAGTGTGGTAACAATACCAACATTTATTCACAGTCCCTCCCAAGCAGACGTGAACATGCATTGCTAGGTGATTTCAAAGTAGTAAGTATAACTCCTTCCATAGAAGAATGTTGATCAAATAAAACATTTTTTTATATAAAAGAAACCACCCCTCCTCTTTTTCATTCCTTTTCACTTTTCCTCTGCCTTATTGACACGGAGCTGTCTGGTTTTCAGTTTGTGTTACCTCGGATGTCACCCCAAGATAGGTCAGGGGTGCTCAAGCTCTGAGTTTTCCAGCTCTGTTTCTCCAGGTTCTATGGGAAGTCCAGTACGTGAGAGGGGATCTGGGAGCTCTTTATAGAGAATGCAAGGTAAGGGAGAGAGAGCAAGAATGGATAGGTGAGCCTTCCCATTCCCTGCAGACCTGTGGTGAGCAGGGTGGTGGTGGAGGTGTAGGGGTGGGGTGCTGGGGTGTGGTGTGTGGGTCTTATGTGGTAACAATGCTTTGAGAAGGCTGAGCCAAGCTTGTGGGAAGTACCCCAGACACTGAAAATTCCCTGGAGAAGTGTCCTGTCGATCCAGAGAGGCAGTTTTGGAGTGGACTGTTGTGATCCAAAGCCACGACCATTGGACTTTCAACCTGCTTTTCAGTCTATGCCTACCTCCTGAGCAGGGCATTTCTGTGGTCACCACACTAGCTGTTTTCTCCCTCACCCGCCCTCTAGATAGTCATGTCGCTCCTTATCTGTAAGCTCCTGGTTAGTTAGCTCCAGCACATCCTGAAGGCTTCTGTAACAAGGGCTTGGATTCAGACACACCATCTACTGTTAGAACTTCTCTCCCTGATCACATTCTTCAGCCAAGAACAACTTCTCACTGGGCTGTGGCGTTCCAATGCCACCCAATGCCTCTGACCAACATTTGCTCAAGCTGTTCCACACCTTCCCTTCCCGCCTCTCAGTCCATCCAAATCCTCCTTGTTTTTCTACATCCAGAGAACTGCTTCTTCACTGAGTCACTTTCCTCTAGTCAGGATGAACACCTCTCCCTCGATCACAAACTGCCATAGTGTGAAGGTGTCTAGCTGGTGTGGTTTCAGTTTACTTTGGATCTTTTCTTCAAAGATCGGGCAGGCAGGAGTTGGATCACTATGACCATATCAGGCAACACATGTACACACATCTGATGCATGCTCACTGAAAAGGAAAAAGCCCAAGGGTATTGGTCTGTGAGGAGAGGGTGAGAGAAGAAAGATGTAACTGTCATTTCATGGTTCCCAAAGACATTTCTGCACAAGGACTCAATTAGTTTGTTACTTCTTAGGAAACACTACAGATTTCTTCTCCAGAACAAAATACATTGGCCATAGATTTGGAGGGAAAGGAAAACAGGTATATCTCCCCCACCCCCAGTCAGCCCTTGAGAGCTCAACTGTAAAGGGGAGACACAAATCTGGGTGGGTTTTGGAGCGTCCATCTTCCCTTGCTTTCTTATATGCATCCCAGATTCTCCCGCCTAGTTCTCAGAAGCAGGCTGAGCTGTGAGGTTTCTCATGCCTGCCTGTGTTATCTTTGGATCTCCATCCACCAGAAGAGGGTTGGGCAGGGTGTGGGTGCAAAGCAGCAATCATGGGTGCTATGCTATGCAGAGAGGGAGGAAGTGGGCATTCTTACCAAAGCAGGCATCTGATCACCACAGAGTGATTGCCAAGAAATCACAGGGTGAATCAGGGTGACGAAAACACAGGAGGGGGCGAAGAGGCCGAAATGAAGCCGGAGGGACACACTGTGTACTGCAAGGCCAGTTGGATTGGCCTGGACGATTTTCAGCTCCACAATAGAAGTAGAAATAGTAATTGCTAAGTTCCACTGTGTGCTCATTTTTACACAGGCCACACTTTTAAGTGTGTAGTTGATTTCTGCTTCTATGCAAATCTAGTCCAGTCGAAAAGACATGAAAACCCAACACGTGCTCTAGTTTTACATGACATTGATAATGATAATTGAGCTTCTTTCTCCTTCTACATTTAATTTACCCATGGGTCGTAGTGGATTAACGTGCAAACCATATCCCAAACCCGTCTCTAGCTTTACCACACACCCTTAGTGAAGATCTTGCTTGTGTCCTTTGGAGACGACTCTGTTTCCTTTCTTCTAGTTTTGTGTCACCATGGCACATGCCACCATCCTCTGTGCTGTGGCTAAGCCAAGGAGACTTTTCAAAAATGATCAGTGGTGTTCATTGTTGCCCTTGGATGAGTGTATTTTCACAAAGTTCCTATCATAGCTAACTCCTAATGCCTGCTGGGCCTGCCAGGGTCCTAGCACGCTGCAGCTCCTCTTTCTAGATTTCGGAAGAAGAGACATTGTCGGTCCCCACGGTTGTGGAGTGCACACAGGAAAAGGGAAGATCCTGCGTGGTCTGGCCCTTGCACTGAGAGGCACTCGGCGCAACCCCTGTCTTGCTGCCCCCACAGTGCTCTAGCCACACAAGCTCCTTTCGGCTCCCGGACAGCGGACAGCGCGGGGCTTGGCCTCCTTCAGAGCTTACAGCATCTGTTTCCTTTTTCTGCCTCAGACACTTAGTTCCCCATCTTTGCGGGGCTGCCGTTTTCCTTTTAAATATACTGTCTTTTCTTTTTGATTAACATGTTAATTTTAGGTATTAGTGGGTTCAGTGCCATATTTCAGTGTAGGCATACAGTGTCCATGAATCAAATCCATCTAGCTTTTCTTTCATCCTTCCTTCTTACCCCACCCTCCCCAAGCTCTAGTAAATCACTATTCTACATTTAGACTGGCTTTTTTTTTCACTTTCACATATGAGAGACAGAACACATGGTGCTTATCTCTCTGCGTCTGTCCCTTTTCACTTAACACAAAGTCCACCAGTTCTATCCACTTTCCTGCAAATGGCTTTTCTTTTTTCTTTGTGGGTGAATATCATTGAATTCCATTGTGTGTGTATACCGTGTTTTTTTATTCATCTATTAATGGGCACTGGGGATGACTTCTTATCTTAGCTATTGTGAAAGGTGTTGCAATAAAAATAGGCATGAAGAGATCTCTTCAGCATGTGATTTTGTTTCCTTTGGATCTATGCCCAGAAGTGGAATAGCTTGAGCATATATAGCCCGGCTTTTAGTTTTTTTGAGGAACCATCATATTGTTCTCCATAAGGAGAATGGGAATGTACATGAATTGCCTTTTCCCCACATCCCCGCCACCTGCTTTTAATTCAGACCCCCTCAGCGAAGCCTTTCCTAGTAGTCTGAGCTATTAGTACTCAGGGCATACATTTGTCACCCTGTTAAAGATCTTCATGGTACTTAGCAACATCTGTATACTTCACCCCCACCCCTTCTTACCACCTGAGCACACGTCTGGAGAGGAGAAGTCTTGAGACTTCTTCAGGGCCCTATTCACATTGCCTGAAACGATGCCTGCATATCCTTGGTTCTTATTCAGGAATTATTAAATAAATAGATTAAAACTACTATTAGAGACAAAGAGAGAACATTGAAATTCAGAGTATTTGTGGAAAGTTCTTGAGGGGAGAAAGATAGTTTTTAGCTACAAAGAACCGGTGAGAGCCAAGAATGTACTGGGAACAGTATGCTTGCATTTGCATTTGGCCAAGAGGGAACCCTGGCCTGACTGGAGCAAGAGGCACACAGAAACGGAGGTGGTGGATGTCATGTCAGGCAGTGGGATGTCTACAGGGTCAGAGGGTAAAAGAAAGTCATTCCATCACCAAGTCGTGCATGTGCATGCTTAGTGTGTATACACATAGTAAATGACATCTATGTTGTATATATATATTTGTATATATTTATTGCCTTGGGGGATGAAACATTGATATTCTATGTGGAACCTGAGAGCCAGGAAAGCTATTTATCATCTTATTTCCAGCCATGACAAAACAGAACAAATTACAATCCATGAGTCATGAACATAATGAAAAAAAGTCAGTCAGCCCCATATATTTCGTTTTTGTGCCAGTTTGATGATTTTATTTCATTTATTCATCTTTTTTGGCTTTTTTTTCATGAACTAGTTTGCTATTTCGATAGAGCAATTCCCTGAGTTATTCAATCTAGGAATAGTTTTCATTTATTTGACATTTTATTTTCTCTCAGGAAGGACTCTTATAGAATATGTATTTCTTTTCCTTGAATGAGGTGATATATTTGATAGTGGTTTGCAAAATATCAGATGCTCCTAAATAGAAGGTAGAGTGGAAACCTTCAAAGGACATCAAGGGCATAAACTACAAACAGCATTGTCTTGGTGACCCAGTTGTCATAGGAAAAGCTGTTTAGTTATTCCCCGGGATTACACTCACTACACTCAGGAGTTGATATGTATGTCTATTCACTTCCATTACTAACTCTTAGAAAAAGAAGCTAACACATTTCTGATATAAATCTTGGTTGAGCAATCAGTCCTAGAGTATATTCTTTGCCAGAAGAACAAATAATTTGAATTCTGCATATTTGAAAGACTGCATATTCTCATACCGCTGCTGGGTCCTTCTCTGACTGGCACAGAGTGTCTTCATGCAGAATCAAGGAAGTGTGGCAATTTCCGTGAGTACACAGCAGCAAAGAGGCAGGGGAGACCTTAGTTAGCTTCTCCAGCTCACAGTAACACTGTCTTAGTAATGAATTTAGGGAAAACTGGGAAACCAGAGCTTCCCCCTGCCCTCCACAAATAGCCGAGGGGGTCTTGGTACTAGAGCATAGCATTTCTGTGGTCACACTAATGCTTTCTATATAATTTTGAAGGTGATATTTTCCCATTTTATAGATATCGTAAGAGAAATGAGTTCCTCCAGGGTATACTGGGGTGTCTGGGTCCGCTTCCAGGAATAAACAAAGCTGGGAATTTGGTCAGGGGGTGAAGGGCAGATTAGGGTGGAATAGCTCTGAGTTCTGGCCTGCATGGAACTTGGCTATATCTGGGTGGATACTCATATACTTGGCAGGAGTGGAGATCCAGGCAGGAGTTTTCCAGGGAAGACACAAAGCAAAGGAAGAATAGAGCCTTGCTGCCATTGCCTGGAGAAGGCAGAATGCAGGATGAGCAAATTAAACTTCCAGGAGCACAAGAGAGACACGAACCCTGCACTTTAGGAACCTACTGGATAGTTTATGCAAATCCAGACTCTGAATGCAGTAACAACAGTAATAGATATTTATGAGTCACAACCATGCTCATTCCATTTTATGGCTCAGGAAACAAAGGTATAGGAAATCTAAGATGGCAAGTGGTGGATCCAGGAACAAAATGTCTATCAAATCCCCAAATCTATGAATATATATGGACACACACACACACACACACACACACACACACACACACACACACATATATATATGGGAAAACTTCATATATATGTACACACACATATCCAAAGGTTTATGTGTTTATATATTTGATCCAAAAAAATGTAATCACACATATGCAGAAGCTAAAATTAACTTTAATCTTATGTAAAAATAACATAATATAATGCTTCAGACAATTCCAGCTTCTAAAGGAACTGCTATTACCAATTTATGTTAGTTCCTTACTCAGTGCCTATATTCCTTTTTCACGTAGATAATCATATAAACACATTTTTCTGAGAAAAAATGCTGTGAAATGTCATATACATACATACATAATTATGAAAATAAAAATACATGCATATACACAAATAAAACTTAGTCCATATTGCCAGTCAAAGTTTATGTCAATTCATGACTTTACCTGTGTATCACACAAAGCTCTGCTTATGTTTTGCACAAACTAGTTATAAAGTTTTAAAATCTGTGTGATTCTGAAACGGCAGCTCATCTGTTTTACATATTTTGAATTATTATTAAAGATTAACTTTTTCACATATTTACTGAACATTAACTCAAATGCATTTCTTAACTACTTATTTTCTTAACTTCTACAGTGTTTTTGGTGTGTTATACGTAGTTTTGTGCATGTGTATAATAAGCAATATGGGAAGGAGGGATGGAGAACGTCAGGAAAGAGCAGATATGGCAGGGTGAAGGGTTAGACAGAATGAGTTTGTAAAGTGGAGCTAAATTTTCCTGTTTTTTAAAGGACATGTTGAATGTTAAGAAAAGTTCAACATATCATTAGTACATAGTTACTTCTATTTTCCCATTCTATCATCTTCCAGCCCACTATAACCCATTTCAAGTGTGCCCACACACTTTGTAGCTTTATAAAAACACTCCATTTTAAGAATGCTGAAAATTAAAAACAGAAGAAGAATGGCAAAAACGGAGCTCCGGAGCTGGCTCTGTTGGTAAATTGCTGGTGACACAGGCAGAAGTTGAGCTTTGTCCCCAGACCTGTGACAAGGCTGTGTCTGGTGCTGTGGGCTTGTGACCCCAGTGCCAGGGAGGCAGACACAAGCACAGGGTTTGCTGGCCAGCCAGTTTGAGCAGATCAGCAAGCCCCAGGCCAGGGAAAGACTGTCTCAAAGAAACCAGGTGGGCGGCCCCTGAGGAACAACACCTGAGCTTGTCCTCTGGCTTCCACAACGCTTGCACAAACAAACACACACAGTATAGTGAAAATCACACGTCTTCTCTGTGTCTTTCAGGAAACTTGGAGTTGGACAGTTTTATAAGGAAACACAAAGCCTTGGAATTTTGCTTTCTTTTGATTTAGAAAATTCTAAATGTGTTTTCCCTCAGGACATGGCAGAAAGCTCCTCTGTTAAATCAGGATTTTCTGATATAAATGGACGTGGACTCTCTTGACAATTTACCCATTTGAATTCTGATGGGCTGCTATACATATGCCTGGAGGGTCCTTCAAAGGGTGGGTATTATAAATCAAAATAAAAAATCCACTTCCTGTATTAGAACTATTATCACTGATCCATTAGGCATAATCCCCCAAATCTTCATTTTAATCAGATGCAGTTTTATTAAGCACTGTACGATTTTAATAGCCAGCTCTCTGTTCATTGTAATTCAAGGTTGCATGGAAGCTGCCATTCATAAATCACTTGTTATGTGCTCCTGCTTTTTAATACCAGCCTAACCTTTTGCTACATCTCGCTGTCAAAACATTACAATAAGGTTTGATGCAATTTCATTCTACATGTGTGCACCCGCCTAGCCTACAGAATAGCAGAAATAATTGACTACATCTGAGTGGCTTTCTCTCCAAACACCTGTACTCATTAAAGCCTCCAATACGTGGACAACTCTTGACAATCGTGTTCATCATGAGGACCTTCTTTTCAGAGGCACAACAAACCAGATGTGGATTGTATACAATGGCTTCTCAAAAACGTGTGGGCAATGGGAACTTTTTATTTGCCAAGCATTCCAGAAGATCTCATTTTGAGCCAGCTCAGATGTGACTCATTGGATCCATTGGTGATTCATGTCAGTGGCAGCCCTCATAAAGACAATAAAGAAACCCCTTTATTGTCTAAAACAAAGGCGATCCCATACTACTTCCTATGTAGATGACACACTCACATTGATCTTCTTTTGTTTTACCAACAGATAAATCTTTTCCAGGTGACAGATCACACCTGTCAAGCCAGTCCCCAATCAATGGGTCCCCAGCACCCCACACCAGAGGTGTTGGAGAGATAACACCAGGACAGATGTGTGAGCTCAAATGTTCACACAATAGAGATATAATGAGTGGTATTGATGTCTCTGTTATCTGACACTTAAAACACAAATGATATATTTTAGCTGACAACTTTTTTTCTTTTTCCTTCCTATTTTTATATACAGAAATCCAGAGATGGACATCAGGAAGCCAGTTTAAGCCATCCTCGAGGCAAGATTAGAAATTAACTTTGCAGAAGGTACAAACAGTACGTCTCAATACAAATTATATGTGGAAAGAAATCACAGACTGGGGAGATGGTTCAGTGGGCAAAATACTTGCCAGAAAATTGTGAGAACCAGAGTTCTAGCCTCAGAATCCATGAAAAAGCCAGGTGACAGCTGCCTGTCATCCTAGGGTGGGGTAAATTGAGACATGGAATCCCTGGAGTAAGTTTGCTATTTATACTAGCAGAAACCATGAGTGACCCTGTCTCAGTGTGTAAGGTGGAGAAAGAGATGTCAACCATGGACCTCCACACACAGGGACACACCCACCCCCACCCCTTACCCAGCACTCCATACAAACATATATAGGCAAAATAAATAAATTCATAAAAAATAAATCTTGCATATCTTATACAATGTGTAATATAATCATCTCTTCCCTTCTCCATTTTTTGGCAATAGTTATGATAGAGAAACGTCCTTGCTTGTTCCTAGGGGCTTAGGAGATAGTTTTTGAAAGAAAATGGAGAGCCTAGCTGCTAATGAAGTATTTACTCTCCTGAAGTACTTTCCCTATTCAAATTTCTCTAAGAAAAATTTAATTTCCCTTTTAATATCTCTTATATGGGCACAGTATCAGGTTTCATTATTATTATTTTTTTAATCTGCAATTTCCCTACGAAGCAGGGATGCAACTTAGTAACCAATTCTTTTAAAACAAAAATGGGCTGATAGCTTTTCATTGTTTCTAATACTGAAATATATTAGAGGCAGTGAGAGGAAAAAGCTGCTTGCTTTTGGCCATCTAGGAAAGAAATGTGGTATCATCAAGGAGGAAAAAAACCTTCAATGAACCACAGGTTTCAGCAGGAAAATTGGATGTGGTCTCTTGTGTAGATGGGTGGCAAGAACTCAGATTAGCTATACAAAATGCACAGTATTTTCTCTGTGACAGTGTTCTATGTAACAAAGGAGCTTAAATGGTGTGCATTATACATCTTTTTTACTTGTATAAACATAGAACAAGGCTCATGGAATATGGCTGAGCATCACCCCAAATGCTGGAACTGTGCAAAGAGAGCAGCCAGGCTCAGAGAATGACTCAACAAGTTAGAAACACGTAGCATCTCTGAGGGCACATTCTCTTTACCGATTCTCAGAGACACCAAATACAGCCTTGACTTTCCATTAAAAGATTAAAGAACTAGAAATTTCTCCTGAACTTTTACATAGAAGTCCCTGAATACAATAGAAATATAAATATTCCCTAATTTCTTGGCTATTTTATTTGATTGCATTAATGAGTCTTCTTATGTGTCGGGATTAAGTTTGACACAACTACAGCATGTCAGTCATAACACTCATCTTATCCTAGTGACCTAGCACTCATTCCAAGTCCTATAGGAAAAACAAAGTCATTGATGTAGTTGTCTGAACATCTCATGCTGACCACTGATGGATGCCTGAACTGTATCTTAATTGATGTTTGACATGGTCTAGTGTTTTGGAAAGTCATACATATCCTAGCAGGTCATGGGTTATGGTATGTCTACGTAGGGTTCTCTTGTCTCCCTGCCGCTCAACACACACCTTTGCCTAGGTCCCCATCTGAGTTACTTTTCTTGTTGCTGTGACAAAATACCTGACAAGCAGCAGTTTAAAGGTAGAAAAGATTATTTGGCTCACAGCCTCAGAAAGGGTGCAGTGTGAGGCAGCTGGTCCTATTACACCCACAGTCAGGAAGCAGAGAGGGGACATGATGTGGAGCTGCTCTATGCAGCTATAAGGCCCATCCATGGTAACTCACTTTCTCTACAGAGGCTCCACCTCCCAAAGATCCCAGAGCCTTCCATAGACATCAACAACAGCCAGGACAAAGTGTTCAAACCCATGAGCTCATGGAGGACATTTCAGAGTCAAACCACAACAGTCTCTAACAGATCACCCTTGTGCAGTCCTGGCTCCACCAGCCTCTCCCTTCAGACTCTTGGTACCTTCTTCTTTTGGCAGCAGGGTCTCATTCACTGGTGTTTCTGAATCATTGTATTCCGGGTATAAACAATGATCCCTGCAACACCATAAGAGACTTGGAGCTCAGAGTCAACTAAATTAGTGTAGAGAACGTCAGGTGAATATAGCGCTATGGTAAGTGCTGAAAGTGGGGTCAGGAAATACATCTAAGTGCTATGGAAACTTGGACAGCCTCTATCTCTTTCTATGTTTTATTTCTTAGATCATTTATTATAATTAGACATTGTATATATTTACTCATTGATTAGCAAATTCTTAAATACTGCCAACCTTCCTTCCTCCAAATATAACACAGATTTAGAACAGAAACTCTTTGACTCTATTTGTAGCAGAAATCTGAGTGCCAGGGCAGTGGGTGACATGTAGAAGTTGATAAAACAGTGTTTGTGGAATGAGTGAAAGGATGCCACCCATGTGCCAGATTCTGTATTAGACGCTAGAAAAGCAACAGGTGAACCTAACTACGTGCAGCTTACACTCTAAAGGGATGTGTCATCCTACAATCCACACACTACTCTGATAGTTTCTCACACTGATGACAACCATGGACATAGCCATGGCAGATATGTCATAGAGAGTGAAAGCAGATTTTGTTCAAGGAGGAAGGTCAGGCCCCGCTTCTCTGAGATGACATCTGAAATACAATCTGGACCATGAGAATGAGGAAGTCAAGTGAGAGGAGATGGCATACAAGCAGGTCACAGGCTGTGGCTGCAACGTGCCCTTCTTAGACTGAGATATTGAAACCTAATGGTAAATGTGACTGGGCCTTTAAGGGGTAATGGATTCATAAAGGATACTCCCCTTGTAAACAAGGCTGAAGCCCTTTAAGAAGAGGCTTCCGCCCTTCTACCTTCTACAAATGATGACAGCATTCTTCCCTTCTGGGGAGAACACAAGGCACAGTCTTGGAGACAGAGAACAATCTGCAGTAGACAAACAAATGTGGAGTCACTCTGATCTTGAACTTCCCAGACTCCAAAACTGTGAAGCATGAATCTCCATTCTGGATCAATCTTATAGTCACGGTGAACTGAAGCTCAGGTGGAGGGTGTTACTTCTGGGCCCAAGAGGCCTGTGTGCCTAGAGTAGGTTTATAGAGTGAGATAGGTGCCCTGTAATAGGGTGTGACAGGTGGAGGGAGGGGTTTAGCTTTTGTTGTGGTTCCAACAGGAAGCCACCAGCACTTTCTAAGTACAGGAGTGCCATGATCTGATTCCTCTGAGACAACACTTGTGCACAGTCACTGTGTCTTCTGCAGTTACCTTTTGAAAGGTAACAAAGTCAGCAATGTCCTCTTGGATGGGGTCTATGACAAAGGTGTGAGATGAACAAGACCACAGCCTGAGGTGACGCTATGGCATGAGGCTGGTGAGAAGCACCTGGAATCCAGATGCATTTCAGAGGAAGAGGGAAGACTTGAAGATAGACTCAGAAAGGATGAATCAGGGAGTCATGGATGGAAGTGACAGAATCTGGACACATTAGGTGAGGGGAGGTGGTGAATACGTTCTCTGGAAACTCAAGTCAAAAGTCAAGTGAGCAGGATTGACCTAGATGTTACATACTTACAGGGAACTGGAATTTCACCATGGAAGCAGAGACCAGCAATGGAAAAGCAGTGTTATTAACCTGTGGTGGAGGGTGATAAGAGAGAGCTTTGCAAAGAATAGAGCTTTGAGATGTTAGGGAAATTGGTAGGCAAAGCAATGCCTTGGCTTCCCTTAGCAGATACAGCAGAAAGGCCTGCCGATGCAGGGAGAAACAGCGTGTAGACAACAGACCACATTTCCGTATCTTTGCTGCCTGTTTTCATATTTATCTGTGACGTTCTACCCCCAGGATTAGGTATACTGGATGAAGCAAAGGGAAAATAAAGAATTTAAGTTTGATTGAAAATTTACACAACTACAAATATTACCACAAGTACCTGGGGAGGAAAATGAGGCAGGTGTGGTTATTTGAAACAGGGAAAGAAAGTCCCTTTCTTAAGATAGCTGGCTAAAAGTGTTTAGGCTTTGGCTTAGAACATGTTTGCATTTGAATCCCACAAGGTGAGGTCTTCAGGAAGTTCATTTAAATAGAATGAATCAGCAAAGCTCAAATTGAACTCAGGTTCTGGGAAGCTGCAACATTTGTCAGAATCAAATCTGTGCTGGAAATAGATTAGCCTCAGAATCTTATAGAAGGGTGACCCTTTTTGAGATTGTCCCAGGAAGATTATAATAAGAAGCTATGTGTTTGGGATTAATAGCTTGAGAAATAAGCAAGTGTTGAGATGTCAAAATAAGCTGTAATTAAGCTCATTCATTTACATTTGACACATTGGAATTGTAGTCAAGTCTGAAAGTATCCCACAGGTCTGCAAACTTCCCTGAGGTCAAGGACCACAGTCAATGCATCTTCTGATTTGCACTTAGCTCCAGTAAGTGCTCAGAGGACATTTTCAAATGAAATGACTAAGGGTCTGGTGAAGGAGAAAGTGGTTGTGGCTGTGGCTGTGTATTAGGAGAAACCTTTTGGGTAGAGTAGAATATCAACTTACCTTTTAACAGAGAGAGGTAGAAGTCAGATGATGTGGGTGGGTTGCAGCTACTAAGAAATATGCAAGATTTCCTCTGACTCCAAATGTTGACAGGCGACTGAATGTCATCGGTCCATTTATTTCTCCAGCAATGCACTTGGGCTCTACTGTGCAGAGCTATATGCTAAAACGTAAGCACATGTTGAGAAATAAAGCACATGAAATCCTAACTCCAGGAAGCGCATAACCTAGTGAGGAGGATGTACAACAAATAAGTAGGTAACTGAATTGAAAAGGCACAGAAGAAAGCCAGCGTGCACTCATGGCACATCTTGAAGAAGAGACTAGTTGATGAAGGTCACCGGAGAGACCCTTCCTATGGACTGCCACTGAATCCGGACGAGAATCAGCTGGGGCAGGGCATTGGAAGGAGGTCACAAAGGGCTGATGCTTCAGCCAGGCAAATGGCATGAAAAGCTGTGAGACAGGAAGTACAGTGCTCTTTGGGGAACTGAAAGGAGGATGTGTAGGGCAGTTCTGAGGCTTGGCTTTGAATAAAAGTGAGACTCCCAAGCTGAAAGGGCGGGTCCACTGTACTCCCAGCACCTAGGATTGGAGGCAGGATGATCATGAGTTCAAGGCCAGTCTGGGCTACATTCTGAGATGCTCGCTCAAAAACCAACAAATAAACAACAAAAGTGGGACATGGGACATCTGAGTGAAGATCTAGAATAAGGGGGTAATTAACAACCTCAAGAGGGTGAATTGTCACCGGGGATGGACATCTGGGGCTTTGTGGCAATGGTAGTATGCATTTAAAAGGAGGGACACAGGAAGTCATAAGAACGTGATAAACAATTGAGCTTTTGGTCATGATAGGCACAATGAAGAGGATACAATGATTTTGATGACTCCAGTGAGGAAATCAGAGAAGGCTTTCAAGGAGAAGTCAGCCAGGTGACATGGAGCAGGTGCATTTCATGCATTGCGTGTGCAAAGGCCCTGAGATCGGCTTGTCTATGCAGCCTTTCCCAGACGTCAGAAGGCTCAGACTAGTCTCACTATCCTTCTGTCCCGTAACACATAATCACACCAGACCCTATCATGACCACAGACCCCCCACTTCCTCCAGGAAGATGAGGTCATTCTGGTTTACCCTTCACCTCCTCCCTCTCCTTCTCTCTTTCTGCCTGCCCTTCTTTCTGTCACCCGGAAGAAGTTATCTTCTCAATTCAGCTATGTGGACCTCTCCCCTTTCCCCTCCTCCTCCACCTCCTGAGGTGTGTACCCACCGTGAAGAGCTGTTGTGAAGGAGGAAACCCAAAGAGCCAAGAGCAGGAAGCCTGCATGCACAAGGAGGTCAGATCAGGAAATGGGTGTAGTACAGTTCACTGCCAAGTGAAAGATATGGTTCAACAACCTGCTGCCAGTTTCCGGCTGTGGGGCCTGGAGGCCTCTGGCCCAGGTGCTCCCATGATCCCCAGCGTGCATATGCACTCTGTCTGAAAACGGGAGCTCTAAAATTGCAATCAAATGCAAGAAAGATAAGAGTGAAGTGGAGAATTTGGTTCTCAGATCCAGCCCATATCTTATCATGTTGTTATTTAAGGTGCACTGAGCGCTACCAAAGTATTAACATAGAACCAGTGAAAGGTGTACATATATCTTCATTATAGAAGGTACTCGTCCGTCACTGAATGCCACAAAAATGAACTAAGCACCAGTTATAGACCAAGTAATTGGCTAGGGAAACAGATGAATCGTACGGTGATCTTTTGAGATAGGTTTTTTTCAGCCAGAGGTGAAAGGACAGGTTGACACACTGGCCACTCATTAGCAAGACAAAATGAGGGTGTCAGAGAAATCTTCTGAACATGTACCCTGAGGTCGTTTCCTGAGGTTTCAGTTGCCTTCCCAGCACATGACAGCAGGCATTGGGGGGCAGCCTGGTGGGCAAGCAAGAGTATGGTGGTTTGCCTTCTCTGTGCCAGCTCTGTGAGCTTGGGCTGGCAACTTCGCAGTCTCCTGATCCCTGAAATGTATTTGTGTCTGCTCTTCTCAGTCTGCAGATTCACTGAACCAAGACTGAAAACATGTTTAAATTGCAGCTGCATGACACATGTGCAGACTTTTGTCCTTCCAGTTCCTGGGAGAATATAGTATCATAGGCATTTACACAACACTGACACTGTGTTCCATGTTTTGATGGGCTGCGGAGATGGCTCAGTCAATGAAATGCTTGTCATGGAAGTATGAGGACCCGAGTTCAGATCCCCAGCACCCAGGTAAGAAGCCGGGAATGGTGGTGTGCACCTGTAATCCCAGGGCTGGAAGGAGGAGACGGAAAGGTTCCTTGGCTTGATGACCAGCCAGTAGATGAGTCAGTGACAGACTCTGTTTCAAAGAATAAGATGGAGAAGGATTGAGGAAGATACCTGATGTTGGCTTCTGAGTCCGTATTCATGTGCATACACATGTACACATATGTGTATATATACATATGTCATAAAACTAATTTTTATTGAAAGAATATTTAGAGAGGATTGAAGCATGTTGTGTGGGAGGATATTGATGGTTGTACACAAATGCATCATCATTTCACATAAAGAACATGAGCATACTCAGGAAAAACCCCCACCTCAAAACCTACATGTCTTAATTGGACTTAAGATCTGATCAACAAGAGGGAAACCATGCCTGGTACTGGAAACCTAGCTAACTTCTCGATGTGAGTAAAGTCATGGTTATTGGAGGAGAATCTACCACCACTGATTTACTAAATCAGCATAATCCCTAGCAAAAATCTGTAAACTTTCTTCCTTATCCACAGATAAGTTTCCCTCACCAAGGAAACTTCTTTTCAACAGAAGGAGAAATCAAAACCAGCTGGGCGGTGGTGGCACACGCCTTTAATCCCAGCACTTGGGAGGCAGAGGCAGGAGGATCTCTGTGAGTTTGAGGCCAGCCTGGTCTACAGAGCGAGATCCAGGAAAGGCGCAAAGCTACACAGAGAAACCCTGTCCCCAAAACAAACAAACAAACAAAAAAAGAATAGAAAACTCAAACCAATCAAAATAAAAAATTGTGGAACCCAGTCCTGATATCTTACAAAACACCCAGGAGACATTTCAGAAGAGGGAGTGTAAAGATTGTAAGAGCCAGAGGAGCAGGGAGTTTGCTGTGTGACTGTGTCTCTTGGTAATGTCAGAAGCTACACCCATAAAGTTTCACCAACATGAGCTGCACAAGTTCAACACAGATGGACACACCAAAGTGGACAGGGAAAAATCTCACTAGGCCTCAACCCTACACAAAGAACTATGGGAAACTGAGGAAATCTGCCCCAGGAGAGGTGTTCTGCCCCAGGGAAGAGCACACTAGCTGGTCCTTCAGGGCCAGATGGTCAGCCCTGAAAACATACATATAAGTAACATTATACAGATTGCGTACATTATATTTAGGAATATACATGTATACACATTTACATTTATGCACCCAGTAACAATGAATGAAGAGGCAGGGATTCGAAGGAGACTGGGGAAGTGTATGAGAGGGTTTTGAGAGAAGAAAAGGAAGGGAGAACTGTTGATATTATATTATAATCTCAAAAATTAGAAAAAACCCCACAAAAATCCTACATTTCTCATCCCTGTCTCTTGGATGGCTACAGGGCAGGAGCATCCTGGAGATGCAGTGGCAGCCAGTGGGACACATTGTCTAGAAACATACCAAACCCGCCATCTCCTGTCAGAAGACACTGAGGTTTCCAAGACATAAAGAGCGTGGCATTAATATCACAGTGCTGTCTTGTTTCCATAATCACTACCCCCTGGACCTTCTAGATGCCTGAGCAGGCAGATCTCCAGAAATACCGCACATGCCATGTCAAAACTCTTAAATGTGAGTGTTTCAGTTGGGCCCCTATTAGGAAGATATTTATTTCTAACTCATTTTTTTTTTTACCTGCTCAGTTCATCAACCACCTTTCCTAATAAATTATGTGATTATTTTTTCTTAAATAAGTGAATAACTTGACCTTTTGAAGCTGGGAAATAAATCAGAAAAGAATAAAGAGGAGGTAAATTGTTTTAAGTGTATCAGAAAGGCCTTAAGCATTCAGGAGCTCATTGGATTTTCTCTAAGTCAATGTACAGTGCTCAGCACAGAGAGCTACTGGATACAAAGCTAGGAAAATAGCAGCAGTGATCTCAAACTGTGACTGCACAGCGGTGACGTCACCCTTGTGATCCCATTCCCCCCTCGGATTGGCTGCTGTGTTGTACTTTAGGCTTAGGGGAACCAGATTTAATGCGTGCAGTCTTGTCTTGGATGTGTCTGGCAAAAACTCCTGACAGAATTAGCAGCAATGTATCGTGTTAACAAGACAGGAAGTCTAGCAGCCAACCACAGCCTATCTCCTACTTCTTTTTGTGACTAAGGTATACCATCATCTCTTGCTTGGATTCAGGGCTTTGGCAAAAATGACCTCTCCTCCCCATTCTTCTACACAGCAGCAATTTAGGGCTAGAAATAGACTACTCAATTCTGTCTCTCTCTGAGTAGTGACTCTGGGGGCTGTTCCTTCTCTGTATGGTTAGAATGGTGAACCACTCTGACATCAGGGAAGGCAAGGGGAGGAGGGCTCGGCAGAGTCCTTTAAGGTGGCAAATATTAACTTAAGAACACATGTTCTGTCATCTTCTTGCTTCTTACATTTATGGTGAGGAAGTGATTTTTAGTAGTAAGGAGCCTGTGAGACAGGTAAAACCCTCCAGAGAATGTTCCAGTTCATCCAGGTTTACGGTGTAAATAGGGACGTGTTTGGAGAGAAAACAAAACACAGAAACTGAGTACAGGGATGAAAGCTTGAGCCCCCAGCTTCCGTTCCCACGTCATTGCCTTTTTTGTGTTTTCACTTTTGGATGGGAATGGGGAGGAAGAGAGAGGGAGAAGAATTATACCGTGCTGAGCTACCAATGGTTAGGAGTGACCCATCTATGTATGACCTTTGCTGTCAGTATTTACCCAAGCTCTCCAGCTCTGCAGCCATGCCTTCCTCATCCAAGGTTGCCACATCTGCCTTTGAGCCCCAATCCGGATTTTTTCATTTGTCTTTGAGGAAATTGACCTAAACCTTAGAAAGCTTTTGGGGAGAAAATGCTACCACTGATCATTCTGGGATCTAACCTTTGGGTACTGACATATGAGGGACTTTGGCTCTTATTACTGCTACTGATGTTTTTTGTGGTGCTGGGGATAAAAGGACCTTGCCCATGATAGGGAGGCCCTCTACCCCTTAGCTACACCCCAGCCTCAGGGAGGGTGTTTTCTGAAGATGGGTAGGCCACCTCTGGTGTGTGATTTCGGAATATGGGCTGTGATATGGGTGGTGCTTTGAGAGCGACTCTCACGCCGGCTGCTGGGTCAGCAAGTTCTCAATACGGGAGTAAACTCGGGTGAGTAACATACTAAATTTAAAAAGGGTGATAACTTCCCCGAGTGCTTGTTTTTAAAACCGGTACAAGTGTTAGCAATGGGGGAGGGGACTATCTGAAAGCTTTGGGACAAGCTGGTGCAATAAATTGTGAAACTGGATGCAGCCAAAGGCTTATGAAACAGCACCCACTCTAGAAGATGGCTTCCCTTTGCCCTAGGAGGTTGCTTGTGATGGAGAAGTTGTGTAAGTTCTGTGCTTTACAGTAACCCATTACAGATGTACAAATACCCCATCACCGTTACAAGGACCGCACCCCACCTTCCCTGGTCCACAGCTCTAGTGGCAGAAACAGATGCAAGTCATTAAATAAATACGCCAATCTTTTCTCTAATCACTTGTCTAAAAATTTCACTATTTTACGGATTGGAGAAGATTAATTTTCAATCTTGTTAAATTAGAATAAAATGCAAGAATAGGGACACTTTTTTAATATTTGAAGAAATGTATTTTATTTCCCTCATTACCAGAGTAATCTAAACCATGTCATTCAGCTATTACTATATAATTCATAAAGGAATAAGACATTTAAAAGAATTAATTAAATTATCCTCTAATATAGACAACTTGATTTAATAAGAAACATGATTAAAAATTATCAATACTCTTCTGACTGTTGGTGATATACAAAAAGGAAAGAGAAACGTGACACAGAGGATACATAGTATGTGTTTAATTCTAAAAGTCACTTTAATTTAAACTGCACTATGTACATTTTCACAGCAGGAATTCAAAGATGTATTTTTGGACCACTTAACTGTCTAGTTAAGTCAGACATAACTGGAGGATCTCGTTCTAATTTCGTAGACTCATTAAGATAATTCCTCATTTTAGGATCACCAATCTAGCTCTTTTCAAAGCACTGGAAAAGTTGTGGGGTATGTGTGTGTGTGTGTGTGTGTGTGTGTGTGTTTAGATTTAGAAATGTAACTTTCTGTACTATCCTATCATAATAACATAGAATTGCTTTTCATTCAGTATTTTTAAATAAAAGCTCTCTAGTCTTCCTTAATAACCTTTTGAATATTTTGTCTGATGTTCATACAAGCACACAATGTGTTTGGATCACCCTCTATTTCTTGCACTCCAATTCATATACTACCTTACACTCTACCATTTCCCCCTCTCGGCTTCAGGTGCTCTTTTTTTTTTTTTAATACTCACTGTGTCCATTTAGTCCATTAGTGCATAGGTGTGGATCCTCTATTGGAGCTCGGGTAGCTTCCCAGGACTTGCATCCCTGAAGAAAATCAATTCTCCCTCTTCCAACAGCCATCACTTGGCTCCAGCTCCCCAGATAGCACTCATGAGTCCCTTTCCTATCCATGCTGGGATTTTGGCCTGGCTTGATCTTGTGCAGGTGTTATCCTGGTAACCACAGCTGCCGTGAGTTCATCAGAAGATAGCATTTCACAGAACTCCTCCCCACTCTCCAGCTCTGAAATTCCTTGAAGCCCCATTCTATAAAACATTTCTTTTTCAAAGATTGCTGCTTTGGAAAAGAAAAGATACACTTTTAAATGTTTCATGAGATTAAAGAACTTTAATTCTATTAACATGGCCTCAAAATTTAATTGACTCCCATCAGTTTACAGGTTTGCTTATTTGTTGGTTTGTTTTGAGGAAGAGTGTCCCAGTATTGCCTCTAGTCTAGCCTGTTTTTGAACACATGATTCTATTGCTTTAGCCTCCCCAGTAGTTAGGATTACAGACACATACCACCATGCCCAGCCTTTCCCACAAGTTAGGAAAATATAATAAGAATGTCACAATCAATCCATGCTTCACTGTTTAAACAAATGGACTTCGAAAAGATGCTATAATAAAATCATTTCATTTTAAGAAGGGATGATAAGCCCTGGGTTTAGAATAATTTTCATGTTACCTTTGATGAACTAACAACAACACGTATTCTGCAGCCATGGCTTCACTGTTTTGTGTTTTTTCCCCTTCATTGTGCCCTTGGACTTTTATTATTCCTTAAATGGCTTCTAGATGCCCACATGGCCACTGTCAGTCACCCCCAGGAGGTTCTCATGCTTTGGACACATTATGATGCACTTTGCAGCAATTTCACTCAGTAGACACCTGTTTTTTCCAAATAAGACTTGGTAAAACTCAGTTCAAATAAAATTTAAGTGGTCAATCAAAGTTCTTGACTAGCGTTTTGCAGAAATAAATATTTTATAAAATAGGTGACGTGTTCTTATGCACATTTTAATGCATAGAATTGACTCATAATGTGCTTTGGGTAACATCTATTTTCATTCTCACCAGTTTCTCTGGGCTGTGGTGGACCTCACATCCATGGGCAGAACAAACTGGACTTACTGGGTCATTAAAAAAAAAAGGCAAGAAGCTGAGAGAAGGAAAGTTGGTGAAGTGTGAGGGAGCTGGAGAGGAAAAGTGGGTGGCAGATATGATCATACCTCAATGTAAACAAGTACGAAAATCTCCAAGACAAAGAAAAATGGAAGAAAGAATGGAGCTGGGGAGAGAGCTCAGCTGGTAAAGGCACTTCCCATGACCTGAGTTTGATCTCACGGACCCATATGGTGGAAGGAGAGAACCGAATGAATTCCAAAAGCTGTCCTTGGATGTCCGCATTCATGTACACCCCATACCACACAAAGTAAATAAATAAAATGTAACTCTAAAATATTTTTTAAAGAATGACAATTTAAAAAAGCATAATTCTTTATTGATTCCTTGGGAATTTCACATCATGCACCCCAATCCCCCTCAACTCCCTGTCCCTCCATATCTGCTCCTCACCACTGCAGCATCCCTTCTCCAAAAGGAACCTCCCACAAAATAATTAAAAACAAAACAAAGCAACCAAACAAAAAAAAAAAAATCCACCCCTCTCCTCTGTCTTTCCTGTCTCTCAACACCTCTTCACTCCTCTTAGTGGCATTGGGAACTGCAGTGTGTCAGACTGTCTACCCTTTTGTCTAATCAACCCCACCCGTAAATGTCCATTGCAATGAGCCATTGGTCTAGTTCAAGGCCTCTGGCACACCATCAGTACTGGACCCTCAATGAAACTCCTCTTGGATGTCCTGCTGTTATCCTGAGTCATGGAGATCCTGAAGCTATGGTTCCGAAGGATCAGTTCCTTCACAAGCTCCAGCAGGTGATAGATGGGGTAGATGTTAGGATGGGCCAACCCACATCCCAGGATGTGGGTCCGGGTGGTAGCTGAATTGGTCAGTCTGGGCCACTGGGACTGAGCCCCTCAGGTGAGGAATGGAGCCAGCTCTTCTAACGCTCAGATGTCACCATGGCCCCAAGTGGCAGTGCAGGTCACTCAGATTAGCATGGCCTCTTTGGCAGTATGACCCTTATACAGTAACATGACCTCATGTGATGGCCCAGATCTCAGGTATTTTCACGGCCTTTGGTGGTAATAGGAGCCAGGGACATCAACACAGACCCTGGCTGTGGTAGGGCTACAAAGAATGACAAGTTTTAAGCAGAGATTGTCATTGACAATTTGATTTGCTATGGCAGTGTGGGAGTCCATGGGGAGTCCAGCTCTGACCTTCTCCCAGCTTTTGAAGGGTTCTTAAGTGGAGGAAAGAGGAATGAGGAAATATCAGATAGAAAGAGAGACCTTGCCGACGAGAAGAAAGACAGAAACACAGGATAGCTTTGGGAGGACCTGAGTCAATACCCAACAGCCTCTCTGTTTATTCAAAAGGACTTTTTATAATATGCCAAGGGGAGAGGCAAAAGACCTCCCCCTTGCAAGATCAAAGCACATTACACAGACAAGTGTAGACTCTTCCAAATACCTGGTAAACATGCCCATGGCCAAATCATCTCCTATGCAGCCCTGATGGGTAAAGCAAGCTCAGATTCTCTGACTCTGAGTAATTTGTCACTAGGAAGCCTCTGGGGGCTCCTACGTGGCAGTAATAACATCTATTGACGACTCTTGGATCTTTTTTATTTCAGTCCTAGCGATGGGATCCAGAGCACTATACCACTATGTGACAAATTCGGGCCTCTGGAGCCTATTTTTCTTTTTAAATGCATTGAACATTTACCTATGTTGCCTAAAACTTTTATTTTAGCATTGCTAATTGTTTTTAAATTGTTAAGTCTGGAAGAAATTAAATTTGCAAAGAAATAAATTATTTTTTAAGTCAGTAAACTCAAAATATGAAAGTATTGTGGGATAATCTTTTTGTACACTGTGAAGATGTGTCTCTGCTAGGCACCTTCTGATTGGTTTAATAAAAAGCTGAACAGCCAATAGCTAGGCAGGAAAGGATAGGCAGGACTTCCAGGGAGAGAAGAACTCTGGGAAGAATCTGAGAGGTGGGGAATTCACCAGTGAGACTCGGAGGAAGTTGGATGTACACTGTATTGAGGAAAGGTAATTAGCCACATGGCAGAATGTAGATTATATTTAGGTAAATTTAAGTTATAAGAGCTAGTTGGCAACAAGCCTAAGCTAAAGCCAAGTTTCACACTTAATAAGAAGTCTCTGTGCCATTGTTTGGGAGCTGGTGGTCCAAAGAAGGACCAGTTACAAAAAAATCTTGCATTGTATGCTCTAAATCTGGTTCAACAACAACAACAAATCCATGCAGGCTCCTTGCAAGGCTCAGTGGAGCTCCAGGAAGGCAGAGTACAGGCAGTGCTAATCACCCGTGTTAAGGAGTCACAGCAATGTCGCCTTGCTTTGCCGTTGACTTGTTTTTCTTTAGTTCTGTTGTTTTCATGCTGAATTCCTGGAGCACAGGTAGACAAATCCCATCTTCTGTAGGATCCAACAGTTCCAGAAACAATGTGCCACAGTGGAGATGAAAATGACTGAGCTTCAAAAATCCGCCCTCAGAAAACAAATTAGCTTGCAATGATTAAAAAGAAAATTCTGGTTAAAAGACTTAATGAGTTTCTATCCTTGCAATTAGCCATGTCGTTTTATTAAAAGAAAGGAGGGAGGCTTCAGCGAGCCCGTGTGGCGTGGTAAGTCCGATTTCCACGGTGTTGCTTCGGTTTACAAAGCTTTCTCACAAGCAATTTCATTTTCATTTCTATGGTGCCTGCTTACTTTTCTGTCCAATTTGAGAACTCTGTTCAGATCCATCATCAGCTGAAGCTTAAAGGTGTCGTTGACACAGAACTCGGTCGACAGTGGCTGACTTTATCTCGGATGAAAAATACCAGAGCTCAATAACTGAAGCGCAGAAGATGGTCCCTCACACACGGCTCCCTCTTACTTGGCATCCTGGGGCCAGTACTTCAGGGACAGCATTAGTGAAGGAGGCTTTGTAGTTCAATTTTTTTATTATTCAAAACTATGTCCTTGGAGACCATATTATTTAAATTCAGCTTTTAAAATCATTTCATTTTCACCCCTGTTGCCCTCAAGCTTTTTCATCAGGAATTTTCATAGGAAAAAAACCCCACCTTTTTGCAGTCAATATCCACAGAAATGAAAAACCAAATTGATCTACGCAGACTTTACTTTTACAATACTGCAAATGGAGGAAAGTCACATGCTTTGCATGGTGAGAATAGCTAGCATTTCTTATTTGTAAAATTCAGATAACTATCTGCTAATACTTTCTGTGGGTCCAGTTTTTGTTTGTCTCTGTTCTGTCACCTGGATCCCTTAGGCGGTTTTGTAATACTCTTGAGCTGATTTTGAAGGTTCCTCCTTTGTCACTGGGGTCCTTCTCTTTTAGCCCCTGGAATATTCTGACTCAAACAATTGTATCTGAACTATGTTTGCACGTGAATGTACAAATGGGAAACTGAGCCAGTTTTGCTACTGATTCATGCAGAAAGGAAAACAAACACAGAAAAAAACCAAGACACTTGGCAACCTTTATCAAGAAGTTCTCGGCGAATGTCTTTTTCTGTTCCAGTGATGCGGAAGACTGTCTAAGCTTTCCTCTTTTGGGTACAGAGATGCCTCATGTCACATGGCTTTCTCATCGCCTCATTTCCTGCCTCCTGAGACTATATCTCTTCCAGGAAGATGAAGATGTGATAACAAGTTTCAGTAGGTTTGATGCCTAGCATTTAAAACATCTGTGAAGATCTTAACTCATCTTTGGGCCTGACCCCCCAGTCCTCCATCTGAACCAACTGAATCTTCATTCATCTATTCAGTCACCTATTCACTCATTATTTAGCTATGGCTTGCTTTATGCTAGGTCCTGGGGAGATAAAAATGTCAGTGTCTTGAGAAGGCAGTTCTATGCGACGTGATGCTGTAGGCAAAAATAGATAGCATCTAGAAGTTTCAGACAGCCTTCCAGAAGCAGAAGCAGAAGCAGAAGCAACAAGAAACAAGTTTTCACCTAACCTTTCCTGTTCATCTTCTTTGATGTTTCCCCTCAAATCCTTATGGATGGTTGGACTGTTCTGTGTCTCGAGTCTTCGGGCTCTATCGTTCCAGGGTAGGCATTTTCAACAGCCCAGGCTTTGGCAAAGGTTCATCATGTTTCTCTGCCAAGGGTTCTCACTGGCAGATGGCAGCAGCTGCTGCAATTGCGTCTAAGAAAGTACAGGAGGAGCCCTGCAGAACGTCCTTTTTATTACACTAATGCCTTCTTTCTTGAAAGTGGCTTTTCATTGTATCAGTGCATAATTGTTTCTGCTAATGCATTTGCTCTGATCATACAAAAATCTAATTACTCTGTATAATGAATCATTAACAATTTCCTTAAATTCGTTTCCGTGTTTGCATGCTGGTATTCAGTTTATGCTAATAAACCTAAAATATTCATGCTTTTCAGTCTGAGATTGCAGATGTTAAAAATTTGTTTTAGTAAACGTACATTGCAGATCTACGTTTTGTAAAATGCGCAAGTATAAACTCCTCAAGATTATTCTGGAATATGCCATTCTGCTTTTCTATCCACTTTTAAAGTGAAGGTCCTTCATCTCCTTCACCACCACACTCAGTTAACCAAAACAGACTGACACATGCTCATGTTTAACGTGAGAGCGTTAATTGGCGTTTAGTAAGGAAGGAGGATGGCAAGTGACTGGGGCTGGATCTTTCCTTTTGGTTTATCCACACTGAGATTCAGCCTCTATCCAGTTGGTGAAACAGATATTAGAAATTAATATTGCTGTTAGTCTAAGAAGGAAAAATTAAACTTTAAATTCTCACCATGAACATACACCACACAGCTTTTCCTCAGCACTGCCACTCTTAAGAAACTGTATTCTGGGATGGCTGTCTCCTCTACTAAGTGCCCATATATTAATCACCTCCAAAGCTTATGAGGTCAGTCTATTATTATCCTCATTTCACAGATTAGAAACAGAATCTGAGAAGTGCAGCAACTTGGCCCAAGGTTACAGTATTTCACAGTGGTTCCCACGGGATTAGTTTTGTCTGTTTGGGGACATTTGGCTATGTCTGAAGACATTTTTCACTGTCACAACCAAGCAGGGGCCGACTTATACAGTGAGGAAAAGCCAAGGAAGCTGCTTAACATCCTCCAAGGCAAAGAACAAAGCCCCACAAGAGGAGATGATCGCCCCTCCCCAGCACGACCACAGTGCTGTGGCCGAGACCTGCGGTGCTGCAGCTGTGTCCAATGCTCCTGTCACAGCTCTGCGGGCTGCTGGTTTCAGAACAGCTGTAGTAGGCAGCTGTGGCGAAGGCTGCGACTACACCTCTCTCCCAGCACCTGTGGGAGTGTGGCCTTGCTTCCCTGTTTGGGGGCTTTGGAACACTTGGGGGGAACTAAGGAAGCCGTGAGTGAATGTGTATTGTTTGACATGGGCACAACTATGACCAAGACCCAATGCCTCCGAATGGCAAAGCCTTCCCCATACTGGTCAGGTCCAGAATTGGCAAAGCCTTCCTCTGGTTTGAGTGCGAATGTTGACAGTGTGTGGAGGTATGAATATTTAAGAACAATTGACCAGTGTGTGCAAAATGAGCAGTTGTGGCTTCCTCCTTCTGGTTCTTTATATCCTCAGACTGCTCACCTACAAGACCTACACTCGCTAACTCCTCCCCTGTGCTGGACATAACAAACTTGTTGAGGTTCAGGTTGTTGTAGAAATTGGAACACTCCATTGGAGTAAGCACAGTCCCCCGGATCCCAGTTTTTCTGTACATGTGTGTCTGTTCTTCATTCCCTTGCTGCCCCAGAACACCTGTGGAACTGCTGCCTGACCTGTGCACACAGTTTTCACCTATGGAAGTGACTCTCAGCTGGTGTTCAGACTCTCTGTTCTATAGGGCAATTGTGAGGGAATTCCGTAGAAACTCTGTCTCTGGAGGCTCAGTGGTCACCACTTAGTTCAGCTGGGAATCCTTCACCTCCTCCTCTAATTGAGGTTTGCCCCAGGGCTGGTGATACCTCCGGGGTTCCAGGTGGAAGCTGCTGCTCTGTGGGGTTGCAGTCAGTAAGGGCTCTTTATCAGTACTTACTTACCATTTTTTTGCCCTACTCCTCCATCCCACTCTCCCTCCAAAGTGACCTCCTAAATTCAGTCCCTGTGCCTCACTTTCAAAGGACCCCAAACTAAGACAGAGACAGTGAATCTTCATATCATACTGTAAATACAATCACACAGAATCAGATGGTGAGTACAGGACCATCAGTGGCCTGTGGCCATGAGTGGTCTTTGCTCTGTTTGCATGGCCAGCCACTGAGCACGGCTTCCCTGAGACTCTTTCAGTTCTCTCCCAGTAGATCTGTAATGTGTCTCCAATGGTCATTTCATTCTTTGTGTGTATGTGTGTGTGAAGGATGTGTGTGTTCATGAGTATGTGTGTTCATGTATGTACGGATCAAAGGCCCCTCATCAACCTCTCTTACCCCTTCCCTGGCCTATTGCATCTTTTCTTCCCAAGTTCCTCTTACTTCCCTGTCTTTACATGCATAGGTGTGTGAATATGTACATGTGTGCATAAAACCCACTGTTTTGATTAGAGTTTCCTGCACAAGCATGGGTAGGAAGTTATTACTTGAGAAAGGATATTGTACTAGTGGTTACAGCACTGAGGACTACGACTCCCCAATCCTGAGGGATTTTTCCTGCCAGTAGCTCATCTGGGAGGAGTGAGGCCTTGTAAGTCCTCCCCCAATCTATGACTGACTATTACCAGGCCTCCTCTTGTGAAGGTGGCCACCGTTGCTCTGAGTTCATGGGTGCAGTGGCCATGGCCTGTCCAGAAGGCAGTCTTTTACAGTGTTCTTTCCAATCATCCATTTCTCACCATTTTTCCACATTTCTTTTCTCTTCCACCCAGTCTAAGAATGAGGTGACTCCTCTGTCCTTTCTCTTGCCTCACTTGTTCAGCTAAACCCCTGTCCTCTAGGTGGATGTCATCTAGCTCTCTCTTTCCAACTCTGATATTTCAGCCATGCCCGTGATGGTTTCTCTTTCTTTCTTTTTATATGAAAATAGGATTTATCAGAGTGGCTTATAGCTTATGATCCTATAACAATGGCTGTCTCTCAACGGAAAGTTCAAGAATCCAGTAGTTGTTCAGTCCATGAGGCTGGATGTTTCAGAATTCTTGAATGCCAGAATCCCAAAGAAGTAGGCTCTAATGCCAGCAAAGGAATGCACTTGCCAGTCAGAGCAAGGGCAAGCAGGCAAAGAGCAAGGGCTTCCTTTGTTCCTGTCCTTTATATAGGCTGCTACCAGAAGGTGTGACCTAGATTTAAGGTGGCTCTTCCCGCCTCAAGATATCCAGATTTAGGGGAGGTTCTTCCCACTTCAAGTGATTCAATCATGAAAAATCCCTCATAGGTGTACCCACCATCTTGGATTTAATTAATTCAGGATGAAGTCAAGTTGACAGCCAAGAATAGCCATCACAACGATACATATCCATGATGACTGAAACTGAGCTGCTCTATTAACACTTACAAAACAGATTCCTCCAGTAGAGTTGGTCCAGCATTGCTTAACTAAACAGCTATAACTGAGAGACTTACAGCTTTTTAAAAGGAACTTTGACATACTCAATGATCTGTACATTAAATTGCCTTTTTAAAAAATAATTTTTTTTGTACAGAATAATCTGATCTGGGTTTCTCCTGCCGTGTCTCCTCTGAGACCTTCTGTATCTTCCCACCTATCCAACTCCACACCTTCTTTCTCTCTTTCTTTAGAAAACAAATAGACCAATAAAAAAAATAAGCAATCAGAATAAAACAAGGCAAACAAACAGAGAAAAGACAAAGGAAAAAACAAAAACTACAAGAAACATATGCATACAGAGACACACACATACACACACTCATGAAAACACAGAAAGCATAATAGACAAGCAAAAGAGAGTTAAGGTAAAAATAATATATCATTGAGTTTATTTTGTGTTGGCCATCACTGCTGGGCATGGGGCCTGCCCTTAAGTGTGGTCTGTATGCCTAGTGAGCATCCATTGGAGAAAACCAACTTTTCCTTTGTGAGAGTTTGTCAATAGCTGTTGGGTTAGGGATGGGAGCTTGTGTCCACTTCCCCTCTCAGTGATGGGATCCTATTTGGCTTGGACCCTTGCAGGCTCTGTACATGCTGCCACAGTCTCTTGGCTTCATATGTGCAACAGTCCTGCTGTGTTTAAAAGAGCTCGTTTCCTTGGTGTCTTCAATCCCCTCTGGCTCTTACAATATTTGTGCCTCCTCTTCCACACAGTTCCCTGAGACCTGAGGGGAGGGGTTTGATGAAAACATTCCATTTTGGACTAGTGTTCCAATATCTCTCTTTGCACATGGTTCAGCTGTGGCCGTCTATGTTAGTTTCTATGTTCTGCAGAAAGAAGCTTCTCTGACGCTGGCTGAGCAAGACACTAAGCTAATTCCCAGCGGGTGTGGCCTCTGAGTTCCCCAGTAGAGAGTCCCATGATGGTTTCTTTGCCTTCGACTTTCAGTCAGAATTCCTTGTGGTGATATTGTGTTCCCCATTATATTGTGCACCTTAATAAACTTATCTGGGATCAGAGAACAGAACAGCCACTAGATAGACATAGAGGTCAGAAAATGGTGGCACACACACCTTTAATCCTAGTCTTCTGGAGGCAGAGATCCATCCAGATCTCTGTGAGTTCGAAGCCACGCTGGAAACAACCAGGCATGGTGACACATGCCTTTAATCCCAGCATTGAGATCTCATGTCTTGCTTGGGAAAGACACATGCCTTTAATTCCAGGAAGTTATGTCAGGAAGCAGAGGGGTATATTAAGGCAGAGGACCAGGAACTAGAAGGCTTTTAAGCTTTTAGGCTTTTAGCAGTGGTTCAGCTGAGATCCATTTGGATGAGGACTCAGAGGCTTCCAGTTTGAGGAAACAGGATCGCCTGAGAAGTTGGCGAGGTGAGGTTAGCTGTGGCTTGTTCTGCTTCTCTGATCTTTCAGCGTTCACCCCACTACCTGGCTCTGGGTTTGTTTTTGTTAATAAGACCTTTTAAGATTCATCTACAATTCCTAAAACCTCTTTTTAAGGATCTGGATTACTTTTTATACATCAGCCCAGCTGACGCTGTTTCTTCCTGGTAATCACTCAGCCGAGAAGCAATTCCCCTATGCAAATTCAGCGTGCACTTTTAGTCCCTAGGCAAATACTACTTCCTCCACCAATTTCTAACTGGCAGCCTTTTGGGGTGGGGGTGGGATACCAGTGATTGAACTCAGGGCCTTGTATGAACTCAGTGAGCACTCTGCTCCTGAGTTACTCCTAGGCCCTTTTTTAATTTTTATTTGACACAGGGTCTCACTAAGTTGCCGAGCTGCCCTTGAACTTGAAAGTGCTATTCAAAAAAGCAATGGCGCTACAATGAGGAAAAAAATCACAGCCCCTCTCGCATCTGAAAGTAGGAAGTCAAACGCAGTGATTTCAAACTTCTAAGTTGAATGGTTATCTTATAGATACCAAAATGTTGTAGACAGCATCAATTTGATTTTGTAGAATTGAATTTTTATCCTAATGAATGTATTTCAATTAATATAAAATTTGAAAATTTGAAAGGTGTATAGATGGATGTGCAATTTCTACCTGCATTGTATTTTGGTTATATAATACTGAGAAAGCTGGTTAAATAACTGTTTTTTTTTTTTTTTTTTTTTGGTTTTTCGAGACAGGGTTTCTCTGTGTAGCTTTGCGCCTTTCCTGGAACTCACTTGGTAGCCCAGGCTGGCCTCGAACTCACAGAGATCCGCCTGGCTCTGCCTCCCGAGTGCTGGGATTAAAGGCGTGCGCCACCACCGCCCGGCAAAATTTTTTTTTTTTTTTTTTTATTTTTATGTGTGTTATTGTTTTTGCCTGCATGTATGTCTATGTGAAGGTGTCAGATCCCCCGGAATTAGAGTTACAGACAGTTGTGAGCTGTCATGTGGGTGCTGGGAATTGAACCCAGGTCTTCTGGGAAAGCAGTCAGTGCTCTTAACCACTGAGCCATCTCTCCAGCCCCTAAATAACTGTTTTTAAACAGAGTTTAGGAACCCACTTTGTAGTCAGTGAATTTTATTAAGCGTTTGCCTAAAATTATTGATAGGACATACCTTAACATGTTGATAATATTCCATACAGTAAATTTGATGTCTGTGTATTTATTACATCATTGATTTATTCAACATATGGCATGATCACACACAAGACTCCACTTTAGATCATGAATTCTCAGTTTATGGATATTATTCTGCCAGTGGTGATGTAAATATTGGCTACCGAGAAGAAAAGAAAGTTAGCTATTGAAATGGTTGCTTGGTCTCTAAATGTAACATGGACACAGGAGACATATAGTATTACAGTTTTTATAGGGAACAACTGGGGAAGCCGTGTGGAAGATTCTTAGGGGACAATGAAGGGCAGCAGCAGTGGATAGCATAGGAAAGGAAACCCCTGTCCTCACGGAGCAGGGGTTGTCATGGCAAAGAAGGGGCCCACAAAGAACAGGACAAATAATAAAAATAGGCCATGCAATATCATATAGATATGGTCAATCTGAATTTATGGAGTTTAATTTTTAACCAGATGAAACTATCTCAATTAATGAAAAACTGTAAGTTGAGGGGTTTTCAAGCCCAATGTTGGCTAAGGGGAAAGGTGAACTGAAGAAGAGAACTAGGAAGTGGCATGTGGGAGACCAGGGCATTGGCACTAGCTGGGGTCACTGTGGACATCTGAGTGCAGACCTTCATGAATAAAGGGTGAGTAGAGAGGAGGTCTCCAGTGATGGGGCAGAGGGTCCAAAGGCCCTGAGGACAGTGTAGGAACAGTGAGCCATTGTGGTGGGAAAGGATGTTGAAAGGTGTTAAAGTCACAGGGTCCAAGGCCTACGGACTGTTTAAGGTCCTGTTCTAACTCTTAGAAGAAATGAAGCTGTTAGGATTTTAGAGGAAGAAATGATACAATGTTGTTTACATTTTTTTGTTGTTAAAAATCTTTCTCACCATTGTGCTGAGAATGGACAGAACAAGGCAAAGGAGACCCTAGAGAGATTAGCTGGTACTGCTAATTCAAAATCCCACAGGGTAGGTGGCTTCAGTTTGGGAATCTGGAAAGTGCAGACTCAGGGTACCAACTAGGCGAGTTTCATGCTGAGGCCTCTTCTCTACCTTGTAGGTAACCACTATATCACTTTGTGTCCATGTGGCTTTTTTGTGGTGGACATGCACAATGGAGAAAGAGAGATGGGATATCTCTTATTTATCTTCCCATCTTATAGGACAAGTGCACTAATGCCAAAGTACAAGGGCTCCACTCTCATAACACCACCTAATTCCATCACCTCCCCTGTGGTGGTTTGAACAAGAATGCCCACCCCCATGGGCTCACATGTTTGAACATTTAGTCTGAAGTTGGTGGGACTGTTTGGGAAGGATAGGAGATGTAGCCTTGTTGGAGGATTTGTGTCACTTGGGGTGGGTTTTGAGGTTCTAAAAAGCCCATACCATTCCCAGTTAGCTCTCTGCATCCCATGCTGTGGATCAGGATGTAAGCTCTCAGCTACTACTCCAGCACCATGCCTGCCTCTTGCCATGCTCCCTGCCATGTCATGGTCGTGGACTCACTCTCTGAAACTGTAAGCCCCAAATAAACTGTTTCTTCTATGATTTGCCTTTGTCATGGTATTTTTTCACAGCAATAGAAAAGTGACTAAGACATCCACCAAACTTCAAATGCTACCACACTGATTCAGCACATGAATTTGGGAGAGATACAAATTTTCAGTCCACAACAGAAGGTCACTGCAACCTCTCAGATGAGAGATGACTGAGAACATGGTATCGTAAAGGATACAAGCTGTTTGTGAAAGTATTTTTAAAAGTAGAGTAGATTAGCTCAGTTGAGTAATCTGATATAGAGGATGGGAGAAAAAAATGGACGAAAGACAGGAGAGAGCATTGGATAGGCATGTTATTATTACTGTTTACTATGGTTTTCCATATTGATAAGTTATACTGAATACAGGCAAGCAGCTAAGAGTCTCCTGGACAGCAAGATTTAACAGTTCTTGCTTTAATGAGTTTCAATTTGTGAATGAATGTGAGCAGGGCATTTCATAACACATTTGTTTGACACTGTGGCTGGAGATAACTGGCCTATAAAGGACCAGGGCTAGGGATGTCAATGTTCTTTCAACACAGGCTGTCCTGTGCAGCTGAAGAATGGTTCTGCCACAAATCCCAGCAACATTCCCCTGGGAAGCATCAAGGGCATTGCTTTTATGTGTTTTCTTTTCTTAAAGCTGCCATTTCACTCTGAAGTGACAGAATATGGTCTTTTATTGTTGGATGGTTTGGGTATAATCTCCACCAGCTAAGTTCTAAAGGCCTTTTGGGCAGAAGTCATCTCAGATATTTCCTTTGTATCACCCTCCAGAAAATGGCAGAGAATGCCTTCACTTTGAAATCTCTTGCTTTCTCCACAGACCGTCATGTACTCTGATTTTACCCACTTTCAACCACAGCACAATAGAGAATTCATGGGTTATGTGAATTTAAATACAAGCTTGGTGAAGTTCTTCCACTCTGAAAAGGGAAGATACATGTGAAGCCAATACTAGTCGTAGATAAGGGCTGGTTTGTGCCGTGAAGTATCAGCAGACAGGAGAGGATAACGTTTTCTTAATTAATGAAAATGGCAGAATATTACAGAATTCTTTTTAAAAATTTACATTTTGTGTGTGTTCCATGTGTTGTGTACATCTTCATGTGGATGTGTTCATGTGAGTGGGAATATATAGGTGTGTGTAGGCCAGAGGTTGATGAATGCCTGCCTCAGTTGCTCTCTACCTTATTTTCTGAGACAGGGTCTCTTACTGAACCAGGAGCTTCCTCATTTGGCTAGGTCAGCTGTTCTGAGAGCCAGTGACCTGCCTATCTTCACCTTTCCAGCACTGTGATTATAGTTGTGCACGCCCTCACTTGACCGTGTGGGTGGGTGAGTGAGTGCTAGAGAGCTGAACTCAGGTCTTCACACTTCACTACAGGAATTTTTCTGGCCCAGGCATCCCCCCAGCCCTTGAGTTATAGCAGTCATGATGGAAGCAAGTGCTGCTCTTAGTTAGAAGGCTTTGAGTCACTAGTAGCTTGCCCATTCTCTTACAGGCACATCTTGAGAATAGAATTTAACTGTTTTTGTTAAATCAGTGAAAAATTTATCTTCTCAATCCTATGATAATCTGAAATAATGTTTATGTCTTCATATTGTCTTATGGTTTTTTTTTTTTGTCTACATGGAGTTTTCAAACACTAAAGACTTTCTATTATAGAACAGCATCGAATGGCAGCCATTGGAGACTGGGAGGCTTGAGGGAAGCAGAGGGAAAGAAATTAGAGGAGAGCATCAGAAGACTAAGAGGAAGGTGCAGTTGCTATACAGCACAGTGAGGGTATCTATTGTTTATAAAAAACCTATGGCCAAATACTACTGGTCTAAAAAATAAAAAAGTAGTGATACAATGACTCCTAATGATATTCTACTATACTCACACATCAGTGCCTTATTCAGCCATCATCAGAGAAGCTTCCTCCTGCAGCAGACGGGAACAAATACAGAGACCCAGGGCCAGACTATACAGGAAGAGAGACCTGGGAACACACAGCTCTAAATGGAAAAGTAGGAAGTAGTCTTGAACATGTTGGCACAGGAGACCACTTCCTAAATATAACACCAGTAGCACAGACACTGAGAGCAACAATTAACAAATGGGATCTCCTGAAACTGAGAAGCTTCTGTAAGGCAAAGGACATGGTAAACAGCCTACAGAATGGGAAAAGATCTTCACCAACCCCACATGTGACAGAGGGCTGATCTCCAAAATACGCAAAGAACTCAAGAAACTAGACACCCAAATACCAAAAAATCCAATTAGAAAATGGTCTACAGTTCTAAACGGAATTCTCAACAGAAGAATCTCAAATGCCTGAAAAACATTCAAGGGATTGCTCAACATCCTTAGTCATCAGAGAAATGCAAGTCAAAATGACTCTGAGATACCATCTTGCACCTGTCAGAATGGCTAAGATTAAAAAAAAAAAAACACTGATTACAGCTTATGTTGGAGAGGATGTGGAGCAAGGGGAACACTTCTCCACCATTGGTGGGAGTGCAAGCTTGTACAGCCACTCTGGAAATCAGTATGGTGACTTCTCAGAAAATTGGGAATGAATCTACTTTAAGACCAATGATAACACTCTTGGGCATATACTGAAGTCATGCTCAATCATACCACAAAGACACTTCCTCAACTATGTTCATAACAGCATTATTCATAATAATCAGAACCTGGAAACAACCTAGATGCCCCTCCACCAAAGAATGGATAAAGAAAATATGGTACATTTACACAATGAAGTATTAATCAGTTGTAAAAAACAAAGACATCATGAAATTTTTAGGCAAATGGATAGAACTAGAAAATATCATCCTGAGTGAGGTAACCCAGACTCAGAAGCAGCCTGCATAGGACTGACTTAGGCCTTCTGCATGTGGGTGACAATTCTGTAGATTGGTCTGTTTATGGGGCCCCTAGCAGTGAGACCAAGATGTATCCCTGGCACATGAGCTGACCTTTTGGAACCTATTCCCTATGTGGGATGCCTGCCTCAGTTAGCATTGTTACAGGGGTGTGGGGAGGAGCTTGGTCCTGCCTCAACTTGATATGCCATGTTTTGTTGACTTCCATGGGAGTGGGTAGGGAAGGGGGGTAGAAAGCAGGTGGGGGAGAGGGAGAGAGAAGAGAGGAGGGAGGGGAAACTATTGTTGGTATGTAAAATGAATGAATGAATGAATAAATAAATTAAAAAATCCAGAAATAGGTCAACCATAAAGGTGACTTGACATATAAGAAAATGTCCACTGAATCAGTCAATTGATGGTAACAGTTTCATCACATAATGTTGGTTCAATGGGGAATGGGGACACCTACACAATGTGTGACATGACAGTATGTCTTAGAATTGACTCTCTTCCTGTCTTATTCTTTCTCCTCTCCTTCTTCTTCATTATCCAATCACAGTTTCCAAGCAAGTAGTTGCCTAGAATGCTTTATTACAAGTGCTACAAACCGAAATTTGGAGGACTAAGTGAGGAGGCATAGGTTAATAGGATCTAGTTTTATTCTGGCATTTCCAAGCATCTTTGGGGTTGTTGTATTTATATCTATACAAACCTACTTTCTGTTGATTTTGAGGTGTTTGTGATCAAACCCATGCCCTCTTGCATGGCAGGCATGTTCTGTGTCTGTAATAATCTGTGTCTGATGCTTCACAACAATGTTGAAGCACCAAGGCAGCATTAGCTCTATTATACAGCTTCCTGGGTTAGAAATTAGGAGTGTGTAGTTGTGCAGTTCTGGTTTAAGGGATCGCATGATGCTATGATCAAGATTACAGCTGAGTCTGCAGTTATTTTAAAGATGTGCAGAGCTGGAGGGTTGGCTTCCAAGGGAGCTGGTTCACATCATCAGAAAGGTGGTACTGGATGTTGGTGGAAGGCCATAGTTTTTTTTCTCCCAGGGTCTCCTATAGGTTATTTAGGTTTCCAAGTAGCATGGCAGTGGACCAACCCCATATTAAACAAGCTGAGAGAAAACAACAGAAACACCACACCTTCTATGATCTCACTTCCATAGCCCCATTCTATCATTTTGGCAGCATCTGACTGGTTGGACACCTAAGTTCTATTTAACACAGAGTGGAAGCCCACGGAGTATGAAACCTAGGAGAGAAGGATCAGTTGGCATTTCTTGGTGGTTGGCTACCTCAACACAACTGTTACCAAAGAGGCACTTGGAAACATCCAGACTTTCCTGCAAAACTACTGACTTTGAAGAAATCAAGCTGATGAAATTTTCATGAAATAATGAGGATAATACATCTTTCATAATGAATTCTGCTCTTCTTTCTGCTCCATTAGGTTTCATTGTCAATGCATGCTCTGGAACTTGGTCGGCAGTATTATGAGATAATTGGCAAAATCTACAGGGTCAATAGTCATAAGCCAACACTGCCCTTCCTGATGCAACACACTTACCGTAAAGCAGATGGATTGGGGATGGTCTCAGCCTTGTTTGTTGAACATTGAGATTTTTTTCCCTTCTAACAGTATAATTACAAGCTGTTGTATGGCTATAGTGATTAAAATATATTTTATTGCACTTTGTTTATCCTTTGTTCATTTTAAAAGTCCTTCTAGTATAATAAAGGGGCAACATTACCAGCAGTGAGTAATGAAGCCAATATTTAGTGAAAAAAAACCAGTGGCATTTTTAGAAGAGGTCATGAATTTAATTTTTCTCATGTAGAAAAATTACCTGAGAAGGGCCATCTGAGGGGTAGTTTGAAAACCTAAAACAGTAGAAGCTTCCTAAAATATATACATATATGAAAGTGATGTACTTGGAATCTCGTAGTAACAGGAGAGTTGGAGCCCCAACTGTATATCTCACATCACCAAATGAAGCTTCCAGTATTGGGAATGGGTTACATCTAATCGAGTGGTTGGTCCAAGAGTCCCCATGGGAACCTCCAAACAACCCAGGCTGTTGCCAAGGTTATTGATTGCTTTCCACAAACTGACTGTAAGGCTCTATTGCTGAAGACAACACCTACACAATTCAGTGAACACAGAGAAGTCAAGCTGATGAGTGCCTAGAGCCTTCACCCCTACTGGCTAGTGCTCAGGGTACTGGAAGGTACTCTGCACACTACCAAAGAAGAAAGATAAACAAAAACCCGCTATGAACCCTTCAGTCTATGCTGTGGAATGTTCTGTATGGCAAATGTGTTACTAATTAGTTAATAAATAAAACACTGATTGGCCATTGGCTAAGCAGGAAGTGTAGGCGGGACAAGGAGGAGAATAAAGCTGGGAAGTGGAAGGCTGAGTCAGAGAGACACTGCCAGCTGCCATGATGAGAAACAGCATGTGAAGATGCCGGTAAGCCACGAGCCACGTGGCAAGGTATAGACTAATAGAAATGGGTTAATTTAAGCTGTAAGAACAGTTAGCAAGAAGCCTGCCATGGCCATACAGTTTGTAAGCAAAATAAGTCTCTGTGTTTACTTGGTCGGGTCTGAGTGGCTGTGGGACTGGCGGGTGAGAGAGATTTGTCCTGACTGTGGGCCAGGCAGGAAAACTTAAGCTACAAGTCTACAATGGTGACCTGCCTACAAGATGTGCTAGTGCAATAGTGGCACAAGCTTTATGGTGATAACCAACCACTCCCTGGTTGGAAGCCACCCAGGGCAATGCTTGGGTGACCAAGAACCTGAGACTAGATAGGTCAGAAATCTTGGGGAAACCCAAATCCACTGTTCTGCTACAGGAATGCAGCAGTAAATAAAGTAAGTCCCAACAACATTCTCCTATTCTCATTCACAGTGTCTTGCTCAGCCATCATCAGGGAAGCCACCTTCTGTGGGAGATGGGGATAAATAGAGACCCACAGCTGGACAGAGAGTAAGAGAGCTTGGGACACTCAAGCCTAAATGAGATGTCTCTGTCAGTTGCCTTCCCCCGGGGCTCAGGGAACCCCGAAGACGAGGAGGCAGAAAGATTGTAAGAGCCAGAGGGAATGGAGAATACCAAGAAAACAAGGTCTTCTCAATACAGCAGGGCTGGTGCACATATCAACTCACAGAAACTGTGGCAGCATCCCAGAGCCTGCACAGGCCTGGTTCTGATGGGGAGTGCTGAGAGGGGACATGGACACAAACCACCACTCTTAACCCAGAGTGCAAGGATGGGTGTCTCTGCATCCATGTGCTTTCCTGAGCTGTTCTTTGGCTCTTTTTCTTCAGTTTGTTTGTTTTGTCTTATTGGCTTGTTTTAATTTTATCTAATTTTATTTTGTTAGTATTATTGTTTTAGATGTTTGTTTGTATCCTAATGAGAGCGAGTTGTGGTGGGAGGATTTGGGTGAGTGGGGAGTATCTGGGAGGAATTGGAGGGGGGAAAGCCATAATCAGAGCATATTGTACTAAAAATATTTTTTTCAACAGAAAACAAAATACTGTTTTCAGTACCCATTCACAGAAAAAAATTCATTAGGTCTGAAGTAAGGCCTTACAGCCAAAAATTTAAGTAAGTGGTTGGTCTGATCTTGAAATAGTCCACAGCATGATGCATAAAATATGCACAACATTCACTAACTTATCATGTCCATATCCATTGATTTGCAGACTCAACCTACAGTATGAAAGACTTCTGACAAGAGGATCTCTCCAACATTAATTCCTGAAAGAGTGTTTTCTTAGGAAAATGCATAAGATTAGACGAGAACTTTCTACGTTAGCCGTGAAGCTCTGAAGAAGACACGGGATGCAATGAGGTGCAAAGAAACAGGTTTGCATCTTCACGTAATAGCAGAGAGTAGAAACCTGCTGTGGATGAGTAGCTGAGGATGAGAACAAGCAGAGACCACAACTCTACAGCAATGCTGTGGTTAATTAGGATGCTTACTCAGACTGAACCACACATCATTTCCCTGGAAGGATTCTACCCACCAACTAGTGAGTAAGAACTAAGTATTGCTATCAGCCCACACTGTGTATATAGCTTTAACAGTCGCTGTACATAAATACAAAGGTGAAATGTAAACATTTCTTATTTCAGTAAAGCCTAAACGTTCTCAAAGAATGCCTAGCTGTTTCAAGTTTTAAAACCACAAACAAAGGAGCTGGGGAGAGTACTTGCCACACAAGCCTTAGGACTGCAGCTTGAACCCCTAGCATGCATGCAAATGCTTTGTGGGTGTCGAGATCTCAACACAGGAGAGGCCGAGATGAGATCCCCGGAGCAAGAGTCCTAGCTAGACTCACTGAATCAATGAGCTCTGTGTTGAAGTGAAAGATTCCGCCTCAATACATAAAGTGGACAGTGATGGAGGAGGCCATCCCATGTCAACCTGGCTTCCACATGCATGTGCACACACACACACACACACTCACATGCACACATGCACACGCACACATGCACACACACACACACACACACACACACACACACACACACACACACGAATGTACCCAACCACATGTGAACATTCATACACACATGCAAGCACCCCATATACATACAAAATAAAAACTCAAAATGTGAATAAACAAATCAATATATCTGCGTGTTGGTGTCTTGGGATTGCTGTGACAAAGAACTCTCAGGCTGTGTCCTTTAAACAACAGAAATCAATGTCACAATTCTGGAGTCTACAAGTCTGAAATCAGTGTGCCAGCAGGCTCGTCTTGGGGAAAGTCTGTTTTAGCTGCTTCTTGCCTCTGAGCTGGTCGTCTTTCCTGTGCATCCGGCATCCTTTCTGAGTCTGCTGTGTCCTAATCTCCTCTCTTCGCACAGTCCAAGTTTTATTAGACAAAAGTGTATCTGGTGACCACATTTTGACTTCATTACTTTTGGAACTATCTAGCTGCGGCCTCTGAATGGCCACTGAAGGACATCCACATCTTGGGAGGGACGCATTTCAACACATTAAACACTCTTAATTATCCTTGTAAATTTTTATACTTGTGTTTTGGGGTTGGGATTGAAGATCCCTAATAAATAGGTTTAGAATAGAACATATGTAAACACGTATGTGTGTGCGAGTGCGCATGCACACACACACACACATACATGCATGCGTGCATACTGCTTGGTGATAAAGCATTTTGGGTGTGCAGGAGCGATGAAGGTGGTGGAAATAACCTGGTGAGCAACACAAAGGAAGTAGACACCTTGTCCTTGCCCTCAAGGGTCTTAGACTCTTTTTCTATACAAGAAACGGGCATGTGAGGTAGGATGAAGTCTGCTAGCTAAACTGAATTTAGCTTGGAGTGTGTTTGTGGTTCCGCAGGCAAGATGCCCAAGTGAGGGTGCGATTGTTCCTTCACTGCTCCCACTAACCTGGTGTTCTTCCAGAAAGACTCGGAACAAAGCAAATAGGAGACAGGTAGTCAATGAAGTAAAGCCAGGAGAGTGTGTTTGGATGCCGTCATTCTGTTTATAGCCCTGAGTAATGGAAGCTAAGTGGTCAATCAATGACTTTTCACACAACTCTTACTGAGGCTTCTTTGTTGTTACTCTCTTTGTCTCTTACTTTTTCTCTTCTAAACACAGCCACGTTTCTATACATCACTATTTCTCTTAAATATCTGTTAGGACAAGATGGAGTGTAGATACAATAAAGTTCCCAGAGGGGATCATTTTGCTTTATTTTGTTGGCCACAAGGAAACACTTTGATAAATTAAGTCAGCTTTCAAAAGCTTGAAATTGTAAATAAGAAATAAGAGTCAAGAAAAGGTCAAATGATGGATGAAGCTAAATCATGTAATTTAGATAGGATTTTTTTTATGAGAGAGTGGAATTGTGCCAATTTAGTCAATTGTAGATTTAATAGGAAGAAAAGTCTCAGATCCATAGCTGTTTGTGTTTCATGTAATAAACTATAATGGAAGTGAATGGTAGTGATTTATGGGATTCCCTTTGATCCTGACATCTCATTATTATTATTATTATTATTTTTACCCAGAATGGCATTTCTGGTACCAACTTTTAACATTGTGTTTCCTCATCTTGCTCTGAAATAACATCTCTACCACAATCAGCCTCTTTGTTGATACTCTGCTGATTTCCACTGGGTAGGCAATAGAACCATAAACAGGATCCCTGATCTACTTTCATTTGTGATTCTCTATGAGTCTTTCTGAGGATATGGAGAAGGATGGACTATGTCTTAGGGTTTTCATTGCTGTGAAGAGATACCATGACAGTGGCAACTCTAATAAATGAAACATTTAATTGGGTGGCTCACTTACAGTTCAGAGGTTCAGTCCATTATCCTCATCATGGGGAGCATAGTGGCATGCAGGCAGATGTGGTGCTGGAGTAGCTGAGAGTCCTACATCTTGCAGGCTACAGGAAGTTGACTGATACACTGGGTAATATCCTGAGTATGGGAAACCTCAAAGCCCACCCTCACAGTGACACACTTTTTCCAACAAGGCCATACCCACTCCAACAAAGCCACACTTCCTAATAGTGCCACTCCCTGTGAGATTATGAGGGCCAATTACCTTAAAACTACATTTCACTACCTGGCCCCCAAAAGCTTGTAATAACAACATCACAATGCAAGATGCATTTAGTCCAGCTTCAAAAGTCCCCATAGTCTAAAACGGTCTTAACAATGCTTAAAAGTCCAAAGTTCAAAGTCTCTTCTGAGAGTCATCAATCTTTTAACCACAATCCCTTATAAAATAAAAACAAAAAGGCAGGTCATATTCCAAACTCCGCATTTCCAAGTCTATTGTCAAAACGTTCTTTGGATCTCCAACTTCATTCATTTTTGCTGACTGCAACACACTTCTTTCTCTTGGGCTGGTTCCACTCCCTGTTAGCAGCTCTCCTTGGCAGATATCCCACGACTCCAGCATCTCTAACATCTTGGGTTCTCCAAGACAATCCAGGCTTCAAATTCACAGCTTCACAAAATGACTTCTCTACTAGGCCTCCCTTCAGGGACACCCCTGACACATGCCTAATCTTAGAGGCTGTCCTTAGGTATGGAGTCTATAACCCATTTCTTCTATCCTTACTCTAAAGCCAGAACCATGTGGTCGAAGCTGCCAAGTTCTGCTACTCACTGGAGCTGGAACATGGCCCCCTTGTTCAATTACATCTTCACCAACTTTCTATCCTTTACTGCCTAAGTTTGACTGTCCAGAAACTGGATCTCTAGACCAGGCTGACCTCAAACTCAGAGATCAGCCAGCCTCTGCCTTCCCAGTGCTGGAATTAAAGGTGTGCCCCACCACACCTGGCTCTAAGCTTTTCTTTAGTTCTTTTTCACACATTGAAAACTTAGCTGGGTGGGTTCTTGCCCTGAGATCACCACTCCCTCTATTCCATTTCTTAATCTGTTTATCTCCTTAAACACAGGACTTAGGTCTGTTTCACTTCCTGGTGCTCTTTTTCTCCTCAAAATCTACATTTTGTAATTTACCCTGCTCAGCTTGCTCCTTTTCATTATAAATCTTCATTAGAGTTACCACTAATAATCACAGAGAAGAGTCGATACTAGGCTGTTTTGAGATTTCTTCTGCCAATGGGATTAATCAAAAAACTCTTCACTTTAGCCTCGGGCAGATTTCTCAGACAAGAGCAAAAGGCAGCCATTTTCTTTACCAAAATATCACAAGACCAGTCTCTAGACCACACACTACCATTCTTCTCCTCTGAAACCTCTTGATCCCCACAGTTCATCAAATAATCATCAGCACCACTGTCTTCCATGCTTCTACTAGTACGGCCCACTAAACAGTACTTAAAGCATTCTATTCTACTGCTTTCCTAACCCAAAGTTCCAAAGTCCAAATTCCTCCAAGCAAAAACATGGTCCAGCCTATCACAACAATACCCCTGTCTCTAGTACCAACTTCTGTCTTAGAGTTTTTATTGCTGTGAAGAGACACCATGACTACAGCAACTCTTATAAATGAAACATTTGATTGTAGTCGCTCACTTACAGTTCAGAGGGTCAGTCCATTATCATCATGATGGGGAGCATGGCAGCAGGCAGGTAGATGAGGGGCTGGAGTAGCTGGGAGTCCTACATCTTGCAGGCAACAGGAAGTTGACTGATACACTGGGTAGTATCCTGAGCATAGAAAACCTCAAAGCCCACCCCAACAGCAACACATGTCCTCCAACAAAGCCATACTCACTCCAACAAAGTCACATCTCATAATAGTGTTACTTCCTATGAGATTATGAGGGTCAATTACATTCAAACTACTACAGCATATAAAATAGAAACTCAGACTTCAAATTTATTTTGTACAAACTATACACATGTAAATGAACATGCCATTTTGCTAAATCAGTAGTCACAGTTAAAAAATTGACAACAGAATCAGAAGTATATGACTTCATCTCTTCCCTTTAACTGAGTTTTTTCTTTGTATGCCTAAAATTTAATTGTATTTTTGAAACAACATACTATGAACTAGAGAACAGAGCTTCACTTATAGCTGAGCATTTTCATTAACCTACTTCTTTTCATTGCTTCAAGCTTAAAAAAAACATAGAATTTTCCCAAAGTGATACAAAACACAGGATTTTAAGAAAGATGGTTGCTGTGCATGGGGAAAAAAATCTGTGGCTTGCATATTTTACTTGACTAAAAATTCACCATATGCTCTGACTTGAGTTTTCCCCTTCAGGGCAGTGGCTGTGTAGCCAACTGCATCTGGTCTTAAATCTCTGCTTTGATAATGATTTAAAGAGGCACTTTATCTTCCTTAGCCTGATTGCGTTCCATCTGTGAACCTGAGATGACTCTCATTTAGTAGAATTTTATGGAGAAGAAATGAGATAGTATATGTATGATGATTAACAGTCATGAGCAACCTCACTGGGTTAGGAGTCACCTAGGAGACACACCTCTGGATATGTCTTTGAGGACATTTTCAGAGAGGTTTAACCAAGGAAGGAAGACATACCTGAATATAGACAGCACTAACATAGGCTGTGCCCCTGGTCTAAATGAGCAGGGAAAAGGAGAACACTGGTACCCAGCTGTCTTCTCCTCTCTCTGCTTCCTGGTCTGCTGAGTTGTGGGAAATCCCTGTTATATTCTCTCACACCACGAACTCCGCCATGCCTTTCCCTCCATGAGCCAAGTGAACCCTTTGTCACATAAGTCATTTTAGATCAGACATTTGGTCACAGTAATGAGGAAAGTGACACAAGTGATAAATGTTTCACTTCTACCAGAACTTACTTTCCTGAACTATTTCAAATCTTAACTGAAATTAGAGCTACAAGAACAACAGGGTATTAGACTCAGAAGAATCCACAAATTAGATTGGCCAACTGCTCACTCCAAGCAAGCACCCTTGACTTCCTAGCCGTGGTTTGAACACACTCAGGAAGGGGTGCTCACCATCTGCTAAGTGTTCCTGGCTCTACGATGAATTGTTTTAATTATGACCATAACATCTGGGTCACTGTATGCATAAAATTAGTACTGGAAGACTGCAGGGTGTGGCTTGCAGGGCTTCCCACTCATGAGGACTACAGCTCACATAGCATGGAAAAGAGCAAAACCACAATATCTAAGTGAAATATTGCGTGCTCGGGAGCATATCTCTTAGAAAGCAGATGGTTCTTTGTTGGGAACAAAATATGATTTTGTTGTTTTCATGCAAGGACTTTTATACCCTTCAATAAGGCTAGTGGCAGCTGTTTTAGAATACAGACCTTCAAATTGATAGGACAGTCAAATGTGCTAGCCTTGACTCCATGTAAAGAGATACAGGGGAAACATATCTTCAGTGAATATCAGTCTGATGGTCTATATCTGTGCAACAGCACCATGTGCAGATCCACATGAGCAGATCTAGACTCATTTCAGTATGTACTATTTTGGCTTCAATGGGCAATAATGCCATGCACGCACGTACGCATGCACGCACGTACGCATGCACGCACGCACACATACATAATTAGTATAGCTGGTGCTCTCTTTCCCCCTCCGGATGGATTTTAGTTTTTATGTCCTGTGTGTTACTTTGACCACTATTATTATTTCATAACTTCAATACTATGGGGAGGTTTTTGTTATTGTTCTTTTTATTTTTTATTTTATGTGAGAAGTCTGAGTAAAGAATGGCAAGCCTTCAAAGAGAAAGGACCTGGAAACCGGGCAGATTAGCAAAATTGGTGGAAGAAATGGAAGAACAGAGCTGTTCCTGAGCTAGAATCATCGGCTGCTCAGGCTCCAACTCAGTGGCTTCAGCCAGACTGGTTCACACAAGGACATTTGGAAACATCTAGAGATATTTTTAGTTGTCTCAACTGTATGACACTGGTATCTACTGAGTAAGGACATGGATGCTTCTAAACATCCTATAACACACAAGAGAGACACCACAACAAAAAATTTGATCCCAAATGTCAGTCTTAGCTCTAAAAAAAAACCTTTAAAACTCTATTTAAAAGTTGAGGTCACATATATGTCCCTACATACGTTTTATCAGAAGATATCTCTATGAGTGGACTTCCATTGTAATAAAGTAATTGTTTTGTTTTGTTTGTTTGGTTGGTTTTTTGAGACTAAAGAAACCAGCCTTTCTTTAGTATCACTAAAGCCCATGCATTGCAGTTAAAGACAGTTACGTTCTTTGAGAATACACACGCTCAGCTGTATCTGGTCTGGTGTGGTGGGTTAAGTTATTGTTTACCTCTGTACCTCACTAGTAGAGCTGTGGGGTAGTCTGTCACTTTGGACCCACCCTTTAAACTTGTTTTCATTGATGGCCTATTCACAGAGATGGCATCAGCCATAGCTTGAGATGTCCTTGCCAGGTGCTTCAGTCACAGCCCTGAAAAACAACCAAGCATACATCCCTCTGAACTATGATCTGTGCCCTTCTAAATTTGCGGTGAAGTATGGTCCCCAAGCTAACATCATTGAGATGTGATAAGGACTTTGAGAGGTGTTCCAGCAGTGCCCACAGAAGGAATTGGTGCCATATCCACAAATGTGAGTTAGAGCCCAGGACAGACTGCAAAATCCTGTGGAATTAGTGAGAGAGTTGGTTGTTACAAACTGAGTTTTCCTCTGTTCTTCGTCCCCTCAAATGCACCCACTTGCCCTTCTACTTTCCATCGTGGTATAGAATGGCACCAAGTCCCCGTTGGCTCCATGCCTCCAGATTGTGGGGCAAAATAAGCTTCTTTCCTTTATTAACTAATAACCCAGTCATGATGATCCAAGACACCTTTAATACCTGTCTGCCCCAGAATAGATAACATAGGCAATCTTCAGCTCAAAGCAGAGGCACCCAGCGGTTCGTTGTAACCAGCCTGCTCTTGCAGCCAGCCCACCCAGGAAAACTAAGCACTCCTAGCATGGCACCTAGGAATTACAGTTCACACTAACAAAGGACTAAATAGATGAGAATTACATAGTCTCCTGTCTAGTCTAGGCGAGTATGAAGGAAGATGGTTGGTTTCCTTTGAGCTTATTTTTCTGGGATGGGTTTATGAAATGCCACCCAAAACCTGATGCTTGGGACTTCAAGCTGAAGACTCTGAGGGGGCAGTACACGCTTTCCCTCACTTTCTCCCCTCTGGCTACAAGTCCTATTCAAGGTAGTCAGTGGTCACAACTCCTCCCCAGCAAACCCAATCAGCCAAGGAAAAATGAACTCATATCACAGAGAGGAAGATGGAGGCCAACACCACACCCATATGGACTGCGACAGAAGTCAGGGTTCCCAGTCACTTTCCCCAAGTCATTTACTCTCTCTTGGGGTATTTCTACTCACTCCCCGTCTTCCTTATGGAGAGGAAGAAGTGCACTAAGTAAGTTTTCTCACTAATGTAACAGAGTGCCTTTACGAAAGCAGTGGCTGACAGACAGCGGGATGGTCCAGCCCATCACGGTTGGCACAGACAGCAGCAGGACCTTGAGGGAGCTGGTCACATGGTGTCCCCAGCTGGAAGCAGAGGAAGATGAACGTTACTGTTCGGCTCCTTTTCACCTTTTAATCAGCCCTGCACCTCAGACCCTGGGATGGTGCCACCTCCCCTCACTGTGGGTCTTCCCTCTTCTGTAAACCTCTCTAGAAATGCCTCACATACACACCAAAAAGTGTGTGTCCATGGCTAGTCTAAATCTAGTTGACAATGAAAGTTAATCAGTCATCATAGTGAATTTCCGGATGCCCTGGGTTGGGGACTATAGTTTTCTTCATGTGATACACATGTAATAAATTCTGTGTCTTTCCCCTTATTAGTCCACTGACTGTCAGTTCATTTCATAGTCTCAGTTATTGAAAATAGAAGAGTGGAAGTCTTCCCTCTCCCAGGCTGCTCTGGGCCATCACAATCTGTGGAATGCCCGTGAGTGGGAACGGGCTTAAGGGATTCACCCATCTGGGGGCCACGTGCTTTCCTCTTCTCCTGCACTGGAAGGAAGACCACTCTAACTTCACTTTTGTGCAGAGTTAAGTTGTGTCTTTGGAAAATCTTACTTCCATATCACCTTCAGAAATAACTCCATTCTATGTCGTAGAATCTGTAAAACGCTGAACAAATGAGGCTGATAAAATGTAACGATTACAGCCAGGTGGTGGTGGCGCACGCCTTTAATCCCAGCACTCAGGAGGCAGAGCCAGGAAGATCTCTGAGTTCGAGGCCAGCCTGGGCTACAGAGCGAGATCCAGGACAGACACTAAAAGTACATGGAGAAACTCTGTCTCGAAAAACCAAAAAAACAAACAACAACAACAAACAATTACTTTATTACAATGGAAGTCCACTCATAGAGATATCTTCTGATAAAACGTATGTAGGGACATATATGTGACCTCAACTTTTAAACAGAGTTTTTAAGTTTTTTTCTAGAGCTAAGACTGACATTTGGGATCAAATTTTTTGTTGTGGTGGCTCTCTTGTGTGTTATAGGATGTTTAGAAGCATCCATGTCCTTACTCAGTAGATACCAGTGTCATACAGTTGAGACAACTAAAAATATCTCTAGATGTTTCCAAATGTCCTTGTGTGAACCAGTCTGGCTGAAGCCACTGAGTTGGAGCCTGAGCAGCCGATGACTCTAGCTCAGGAACAGCTCCGTTCTTCCATTTCTTCCACCAGTTTTGCTAATCTGCCCGGTTTCCATGTGTACTGTGGTTGTATTCCCAGGCACTGCATATAACTGTCTGTTTTCTCTTTGGTGTGAGAAATCGAGCATTTTTCTGCAGTCTCCTCTCAGCCATTTGCTAAATGTAAATAACATTTTCAGGTGACCCACCATTTTCTCTTCCATGAAACAAGGCAAAAACTTGAATTAGCAGGGAAGCACTCAGCAGGAGCAGAGGACTCTTCATTATATAACTATTCAGTCTTGATGGCTTCTCTGCAATTATTTTGCTGCTATTTACAACATTTGCAGAACAGAGGAAAAAATGTCAAATAAGCATTTGATATTTTTCCTCATGTCTCCCTCCAAGGGATATGGCTTTGTAATTTGTTTAGCATTTTAGTAAATCCATTAACCTTTCACCCTGGACACAGAAAATGGGTTCGATGGTTTAATTCTGTTCCCCCAGGAGTCTATAACCACATCATAAGCTGCAGCATGTTGGGCATTAATTAGAATGTATTTTCAGTCACATCCACATGCAGGATAATGGAAGCACAGAAAATATCTACTAGGGAAAGCCAGAAGAAGCTAGCCTATCTGTGAGCATGCTGAGTTTGAAATAGTCACACTGATTTCTGTTGACAAGAGTGATATGTAGTAGTGTCTTAGTTAGGGTTTTTATTGCTGCGACAAAACACCACCACGACCCAAAGCAAGTTGGGGAGGAAAGGGTTTATTTGGCTTACACTTCAGCATTGCTATTCATCACTGAAGGAGGTCAGGACAGGAACTCAAACAGGGCAGGATCCTGAAGGCAGAAGCTGATGCAGAGGCCATGGAGGGGTGCTGCTTACTGGCTCACTTCCCATGGCTTGCTCAGCCCACCTTCTTACAGAACCCAGGACCACCTGCCCCGGGATGGTACCACCCACCATGGGTTGGGCCCTCCCCCATGGATCACTAATTGAGAAAATGCCTTACAGCGGGATCTCATGGAGGCATTTCCTCAACTGAGGCTCCTTCCTCTCTGATGACTCTAGCTTGTGTGAAGTTGACACACAGAGCCAGCCAGGACAGCTAGCATTGGAGCACCAAGAGTAAGTTACACTTTGTTTTATAGTTGAGACTTGTTTTTATTATTCCTTAAAATTACATGGATAGCTATGTTCATGTGAATGCGGGTGCTGTGGAGGCCAGATGTGTGGTCAGATGTCCTGGAACTGGAGTTGGCAGGTGTTTGTGAGCTTTCCAATATGGGTGCTGGGAACTGAACTTGGGTCCTCTGCAAGAGCGGTGCATGCTCTTAACCACACAGCCATTGATCCGGCCCTGTTCCAATTTGCTTTCTATTGCTTCGATGAAACACTGACCAAAGCAGTTCGTTGTATCTCATAATCTTGATCACACTCGGTTGCTGAGGCAGGAACTGAAGCAGAGACTATGAAGTGTGTGTCGTCCCCCCCCCCCCCCCCCCCCCGCGCCCCTTACTGGCTTGTTACACAATCCAGGACCATCTGTCCAGGGGTGGCTCCCTTCCATAAAATTCATTAATCAAGACAATGCCCCGCAGAATTGTCTACAAGCCAAGCGTATAGAGGCATTTTCTTAGTTGAGGGTCCTTCTTCTCACATGACCTAGCTTGTGTCAAGTTGACACAAAAATCAAATCAGTACCAACCCCAAGTTAATCTAAATTTAAAAAAAAAATCACTCGAAATAAGCCCGTCTTTCCTGCGTGTGATTGCCACTGATTTCCATCACTTGGTTTCTCCAGGTGCTGTGATGTTTAGGGCTTGGAATCCAGAGGACTATTTTAGAAGTTGGGAACTAATTTTCTGAATCTTGCGTACAAAGGCAGCTTTTGCTTTTCTGTTGTCTCTTGCATCCCCAGAATCAAGTCTGAAAAGCAGGGAAAACATCAGTAATGTTCTGCAGTTAAGGTGAGGGAACTGAAATTCGGCTCAGGAGAGCAGCTACCTGCGCCTGCGCCCAGCAGCTCCCTGCACCCAGCAGCTCCCTGCACCCAGTAGCTCCCTGTGCCCAGCGGCTCCCTGTGGCCATCTGCCATCTGCAGCCCCATACCTGCGCTTCTCACCATGCAAGATGTGCGGGGCTAGGAATAGTTCCACTCTAGAGCTTGACTCAATCTACCTCACCCAGGCTCCTGTCACTGGAGGTGACACTTGATAACTCCAGTCTCTTTGGACACAGGGTGTGTCCTTACTTAGCTGACTTTAAGACTAATCTTGTAATCAGGCTAGTTTCCTTCATCTTTCTTGTATTGGATCAAAGATTTGTCTTTAGGCTAATTTCCAGCGTTATTGTGATGCCTGAGGACTTCATCAGTCTGGATGAACAGGCTCTAGAAGTTGAGAGGAAATGTGTGTGCGAATCTTGAGCATTTCCTGTTATTTTATGGGAGCAAAATTTTATTAGAAGGCGTATGTCTCTGGTTCAGTTCAGTTTTATTCTTTTGTGAAATGGGAGTGCAGAGGAATGAACAGATTGTAGGATATGTAGGTGCGGTGGTTTGAATAGAAGTGGCTCCCAAAGGCATATATTTGAAAGCTTAGTCATGGGGGAGTGGCAATACTTGAGAAGGATTGAGAAGTGTGACCTTGTTGGAGGAAGTGTGTCGCTGGATGTGGGCTTCCAGGTTTCAACAGCCCAGACCAGGTGCAGAATTGCTCTTCCTGCTGCTTGTGGATCCGGATGTAGAACTCTTGCCTGCTTCTCCAGCACCTTGTCTGCCAGCATACCACCAAGCTCCCTGCCATGATGATAATGGACTCTGAAACTGTTAGCCAGCCCCAATGAAATGTTTTCCTTTATAAGAGTTGCCGTGGTCATGGTGTCTCTTCACAGCAATAGAACAGTGATTAAGACAGGAAGTCTCAAATTTGGTTTCTATATTTTTTGAAAATTGAATGGAAGAACCTCTGGGGCATGTATTTAAAGAAAATTCTCTTTACCTGGTACAATTCTCTCTCTCTCTTTCTCTCCCTCCCTCCCTCCCTCCCTCCCTCCCTCCCTCCTTCTCCCCATCTCTCAGATTAGGAGGTAGGTAGTACAAGTGGAAAAGAGGAAGGAGAAGCATTGGAAGCATTGGATACGGATGAGGAACAACACCTTTAAGAAAGGACAGAATGATTACACAGAGCGGGAGCACTGCTCGTGTCAAAGAGAGGGAACAGGGGAATGCTTGCATGAAACTGCAACAGCCAGTGGCTAAATTTATTAGACTATTCTTCAAGAAAAAAATCCACTTTTGAAATTGTTTTCCAATGTGTTATTCATGCTAACCAGGAAAACAGAAATCTGCGCTAAGAAAGTATTTTTAAGCCTCCTACTTTAAAGATTTGGAAACCGAGGCACAGACAACTTAAGTGGCTTAAGATCCATCACTTACAGAGCAGGCATGTGAATCAATAGCTTCTCATTTCACGCTCCAGCCTGAAAAGGGCCGTCCAAAGCCATCTACAGACAATCTCAGGCCCAGTGTATATTTTATGTTAAAAACCAAAAGGGACTTTAGGATTGTGATAAAGTTAAGGCTGGTTCTGGGCTACCTAGACATTGTGGTCCCCTCTGTGCCCCGTGAGCACTCTGACTATTATGCCGCTGTCCTCTGAGTGGTGAGGAATGAGCCTTCCCTATCTCCTCTTCATGGTTCCCTGGGTAACCTCTCTCAGGAAGACAGTCCAAACCTTGGCTTTCCTACTCTCAAGTTCAGTTGAGAATTAGTAATGTCTAGGGCCTCATCCAGGTCTGGAACTACTTTTCTTTAATAAGTGTTGTGCAAATAAGGGTTTTTGGAATATTTATGTAGGTACTATTATGGTTTCCAAGTGACAACAGACAGTTTCTCCACTTTGTCAAACCAACTGGCCTTCTGTCAGGTGGCATTACTTATTAGGACCAAACTGTGGGGATCACTTGCATTCTCTAGCCCTTTCCTCATATAAAAAAATACTGAAAACGACTTTCTTCAGCTGCTTGAAAATCATATCTCAGTGGACACATTACCAAAGTGGAGACTGTGTCTTTTCCACAATGAATCAGGAAGCATCCAGGCTGCATTCACGGTGCTTGCACAACATGGCTGCTTCCTTACAACCTTTGTACAGATAGACAGTAAGAACAATCATTGTTCTACCCCTCAGAATCCATGCTTCAATAAAAGGAAGGCATAAATGTAGACTATTCAGAACGTAAGTCAAGAGGTTTGAGGAAAAAACTCTCACATCTCTCTGCAAGCGATGTTCCTCAGAACTATGTCTTTCCTGGCACAGAAACATCTTCATCTTCAAGCCACGGAGAGACTGCCAACAATTCACACTTGAGTCTGGTTCTGGGGGAAATTCAAAGAATTCTCTCATATGAAAAAGCTGTTTCTATAACTCGTCAACATATGACTTCATAGTTACAATGTTCTCACTAACTTTCTCTGGGAAATCATAATTCTGAAGGGAAATAAGCAAAAGGTTCTCTCTGTATAAAATCTGGAAGAGTACCACAGAAATTATGTAGCCAATTAATTCTGAATTGTAGTTACAGTCAGGTTCCAAGTTCCTTGTGTTGTCTTCACTGTGTTTATGATCAATAGTTTAGAATGAGTCCTCTTTTGAAGCCATACAAATTGCAGAAGCCTTCAGAATGGGCAGAATGTCAATGTTGGCATGCTGGGGTTAATTATTCACTCTGAAGGGAGGATGCCAGACAGCAAATCATCAACATACTTCTTGCCACACCTGGGGTTTTCTCCGTGGGATTTCCATGCTAGTGTTGACAAAACTCAACTTTGGATAGACTTTAAGAATTGGTGGGACTATGGCCAAAGTGCTTACATGTGAGTGGGACAGCCTCCATGCCCATTAACTACACTGTTCTGTTCTCCTGATGCAAAGAAAACAAGCACTTTATGAGTTTCCCAAATCAGTGCTAATGGTGAAGGTTTCCAAACGAAAACCCTCTAATTATTGTCATTCCTTGTAGTGCCCTGCCTGGACTCTTTCCTGAGAGAAAGCTTGGTCTGAAACTAAGTTGAAAGCTACTGCCCAGTGATAGGTCACGTAGGCGTGGTAACATGCCGCCTGGTTAACGTCAAGATGCAGGCTGCCGCCACAGTATCGGGTTTTACTTTCTGAACAGTCCTGGAAGCAATTGGAGCTAATGCAGTGCTCCACTTTCCAGTTGAGTGAACAGGCAGCCCAGAGTGCAGGAGTCCTGACCCCCTGGGTAACTGATTTGTCTTGGGACCAACACTTAGCAAGAGTTGCCCATTTCCCTCTTGGGAATTATGTCTTGGTATTAGCTCACTGTGGAGCTGACCTGTAAGATTGTGTAAGGAGTGATGACATTTTTAAGAAGGTCTGTCTTTAGGAACGCAGATATTTCATGGTGGTCTCACATACCTCAGTGCTTGACAGTGGGTGTAAATACAATAAACAGAGTGAAATATTACTTATAAAAAGGACATGATAGGAAAAGACTGACTATCACTGTTCAGTCTGCTAAGCCTTCTTTTGCTGCTGTTATCTGTAATTGTTCAATTATTCTAAAGTCAACACGGAGCCTGAGTTAAGGAGAGAATATACGAAGATTTACATTGACATGACGTCAGAAGGGTGGCTGGGGACCTGGAGATGCTGCATCAGGCCTTTGTTTTGAATACAATAACCTGATCTGGTACAACCTTCTAATGGAGTCTGTTGGGTCCCCATAGACCTGTGGAGCAAAACCAGCAACTTTGGGACTACAAAATGTGAGTTTAGTACCAACTATTTAACAGTTCGTTCTTCAGAAAGAAAGGAAATCGGTGAAAGAGTCTAGAGAACCAGTTACTACGACCCCGGAACGGGTGCTTTCTGTTTGCTGAGTCTGAGCTGGGCTCGTTAGTCATCATCACCTGTCATGACGTAGGTTTAATATGGTGAGTGGAAGTGTTCTTAGAAAACCAAGGGGTTGGGATATCTCTCAGTAGATAGTCTTAGCATGCACAAACCTCCAGTTCAACCTCCAACACCAGAAAAGGTATATTAATTTTAGGTATTGGTAGGTAATAAATTATCTAGCATCACGTTTCTAAGCAATTCCTGTTGTCTAGAAAAAAAAAACCCTTTAATTCCAAATATCTTTCTGCCATGTAATGATATTCTCCAAAGCCCTGGGAAGTGGGTCTCTGTCCTGAGATACACTCCCAGCACAGAAAGTCTCATTTTATGGAGAACTTAACTGGATATAGCAAAGGCCTTTGCCCTAAGGGAAATAAGTGTGGGCTGGAGGAGGGGTATTGGGTCATTCCTTTGGGAAGGGTCTGGTGCTGATGGACCGTTATCCGAGTCTGCACCAGTTACTACTGAACCTCGTGTGACCTGAAGCAGGGAAAGTGAGCGACTTTCCTGGATGACTGGGCAGCACATCACTTTTCTCCTGAAATATAAGGAGCAAGACAGTTCATGCCCCTAGCCGGCTGGTGTGTGCAGGCACAGTCTTGATGTCCTTAGCACGAATAGCTGCTGATAAGGTTTCAGTGGGGACAGATGGGAAGGCCACTCATTGCGCACACTTCCTCCCTCAGGGGTAAGGCACGTGACAGTTGCATGCCAGTCCTTAAACTTTACTGAGCAAAGCTCTGGTATTCCAGGCTCTCCCCTTTCCTGATTTCAGTAGGTCTGCAAAGTAGATGAACGTCTTTCAGTCAAACCCATACAGTCTGTGATCCCCGAAACTCTCACAAGTGTACCCTGGCTTCTTTACTACTGATTGTCCATTTTCTTGGGAACAGTTTACTATGAAATGCCCATTTTTTTTTTTACCCAAGCAAGGGAAAAAAGAGTGCCCAAGTACAAAACAAGCAGCTCTGAAAGTAGAAGATGAATAACAGAAGATGAGAAGGAATTGGCTTAGAATCACAGATATTTCAAATCACGGGAAGCAGAGCATGGTGGGGAGTAATGTATGTGGATAATAGAACAAGCTTCTCTTAGGACTAATAATGAGGAAAACGTGGCTAATGCATCCTTTTCTCTCCTCCTCTGGTTGCTAGAGATTGAACCTAGAACCTCACGCATGCTGGTCAAGCATTCTGCCTCCGAGCTATATCCCCCAGCAAGGTTAATATGCTCTTAAAAGATTTAAAGCAACTAATGGCACAACATGGAATTAGATTTTAAAAAATAACATGAAACCTATCGATTGTGATAATGGATGTAAAGATTAAGCGATGCAATTAAAAGGGGTTTTCAGACGGCGTCTGGAGTTACAGGTGAAGCCGGTGAGTGCATGAAAACCAAGCCACTCTAGGAACAGTGTGTGAGCTGAAGTAGACAGCGGCAGCTACTTATGAGCAGAGTCACCGGCACCCCTTCATTGGATACAAGGCATAATGGACTGAGTAATCCCAACAGATAGGAGTGTGTACACTGAATCAGCTACTCGGAGATGCTGAGGACACAGTGATGAACCAAACGGATCAGCCTGCTCAAAAAATTATTAGTTCTATGGAAATTTCCAGAATGTATTTTGATCATATATATATATATATATCCATTTCCTTTCCCTACCAAATTCCATCTTCTTACTCCCGACAACCGACTTCCTCAGATACGCCTATTAAAGACGAAACCAGGCAAGGAGGATAGGAGGGTGGAGCTGAAAGTAGTAAAGGCACAATATTCATAAATTGCTTTCCCTTAAATACATGGCATTAAAATCATCAATAGAAACACAGGAGGAAATGTGAAGATTTTTCTGCCTTCTCTCCTTAATACGTTATATTTAGTCGTTAGGAACTCAGAAACATAAATAAATATAAAAAGTACTATAGCAGCTCTGAGTAGTTTTAACTAATTGATTTTTATGTGTGTGGTAAATGGTATCTATACTTTACCAAGAGAAAGGTGTTTTGCTGGGATTTGTGAGTGTCCTGTAAAAGTCCCTTCCCTGCTAAGTCACACACACACACACACACACACACAGACACACACACACACACACACACACACACACACACACACACACACACACCTGTTATTAGTTTACATGCTGGTTGGACTTCCACAGATCGTGGATTATCTCAGCTGACCGAAGGGAGAGAGAAGACAGAATGCTTAGGAGAAGGAAATAGTCTCCAAAGGCCTCGTGGAAACAAATTGTTACTTAACTGCTGTTCACAGTACAGAAGTTTTGGTCCTCTACCCAGAATTCCACGGCCCTCTGTGTTTAAACCTCTGCTGCTTTTTACGTTTTAGGAGACGCAGTGGTTCGGATATGAGTTGAATGTGCCCCTCCCAGCTGGGTGTGTGTCCTGGAGTCCTGGCTCCCAGCGTGGTGGCGTTGAGGTGGTATAACCTGTAAGAGGTGAAGCCTTCAGGCACAGTGGTTCATACCTGCCATCCCAGCACCCCCAAGGCTGAGTCGGAAAGATTATGAATATGAGGTCAGCCTAGGCTACACATGAAGATCCTACTCAAAAATCCCCCCAAAACAAACACTGTGAAACCTGGTGGAAAGTGGGTGGTTGCCTAATTCGGAAGGGATTAATGAAGTTCTTGTGGTATTCCAGCCTTTTCCTTCAAGAGCAAATTGTTATAAAAAGAACAAGCTGAACCCTGCTTCTGAATCTCTCATTTTCTAGCTTTCTGTGTGACCTCTCACCTGCTAAAATACTAAGATATCGTGATGTGATGAAGCCAGGAGCCAGTGCCATACTCTCAAACCTTTAGACTTGAACAAACACACATTTTTTCTTTGTTCATTTTCCAGCCTCAAGTATTTGTTACAACAGAAAATGAACTGCATCTGAGGTCTCACTGCAGTGGTAATGATATCATGTCATGTCTAGTGTGGGTGTGAGCTAGAGTAAAAACAGCATTCTCCATTTGGATCGAAGTAGAAATTTATCTCATTTCTGGCAGTCTGGATCAGCTGCTGTGATTTCCCTTGGGGAAATATCTCTTTCTTGACTCCCGTTCCTTATGAGGGCATAGAAGTTCTTGGGTTTAGAAGTTCACCATGAAAATTCACCCTTGGAAGAATCCCGTGCCCACACATAACTGTATAAAAAGCAGCCTGCGGCGCCTTTTTATTGACTGTGTGGTCTCATCCTTCGAGCTTTGAACATATTGTGCATTTGTGTTTGTAGCTCAAATGATTCAATACTGCAATTGAATAGAGAGGTGGATGCATTTTCCTAAACAAGCTGGGGGTTGAGTCTCAGATGAGGTCTGCCGATGCAGTTATCACTGGTCAACAATAGCACAAGGTTCTGGTGTCAGATGACCATGTGTGTTGAGAAAACAGGCTGATGCGTACCTTTCCTCAGTCTGGATTTTAACCTCACTCATATAAATGAATGGCTTGTATAGCTGGGGACTGTGTCTTCATAATCATGGTGGCTCCTCTAAATTATTGCAGTGAAATCTTCTTACAAGTGAAGTAATGGCTCCCGACTTTATCTTCTCTCTGGAATTTACGAAATGCTCTTCTTACATATTTTGTGCCTGGTGATATGCAACCGTGTCTTACAGTCAAACTTTATGCACCCTAAGCTTTATATTCTTCATAAATATTTTAATTCAAATAAAGTACATTTCAAGTGTTACATTTTCCTCCCAAGACTGGAAATAGAGTCATTGTTAATCATTTCTGATTTTATTAGCATATTCTAAATATCATAAACAAAATTAAGAATATAAATCTTGACCTGGGTTATTTTTAAAAATTAGTTTTTGAGAACTTCTCAAAATTTTCAGAAAATATTTGGGGGAAATTGTTCATTTTATCTGAAAATTACATCTTCAGTTGTATATCTATAATTACTTTATCCCTTTTACATCTTTTTCATATCCTGTCTAATTTATCATCTGTGGCTTGTCACAACTTTTGTCAATTGGGTATTCACATGCATGTGTTTTCTCCCACAGATTCAGCCTCCACAGATCAAGAGTACAGTTAGACCTACAGTAGTCTCTGCATTGAACAGCTGTAGCCTTTCATTTTTGCTGTTCTTTCTCAAACAATACAGTATAGCAATGACCAACATAGCACTTACACTATATTTAAAGTAATCTAGAAATGATTGAAAGTTTACAAGCAAGCCAGTGAGACATGTCAGCAATTAAAGGTGCTTGCTGCTAGACCAGAGTTTGGTCCCCAGGTCCCACATGGTGGAAGGAGAGCATCAATTCCTACAAGTTGTCCTCTGACCTCCACATGTGTGACATGATATTAGCATTCACACACACACACACACACACACACACACACACACAAATGGACTACCAAATTTAAAAAGGAAGTATATAGGAAAATATTATCAGTTATATGCAAATACTATACTATTTCATAGAAGACTTGAGTGCCCCCAGATTTGGGTATCCACGAGCGTTTCGGGGGCTGGGAGGGCTGGCTAATTGCTGATAGCAAGCAATGACTGTATTTCATGCCTCTCTTTTGTTTACTAGCTAGAAATTCTTGCTTCAAGTCCAAAGCTAACTACCCCTTTAGGGAAGGAGACAGTCAGGAGAATTACACTAGGAGATATGTATACTTAATTAGGTCCATAAGTTTTGGGGGTCTCTCAGAAGGATTGAGTCTTAGTAGGGAACTTGCCCATAAATAGCATAACTCAGTGTGAAGTACTTCAAAATTTGCAAGATCATCTTAAGTTTATTCTCATTAGCAGGAAGATGAATAAGAAAACTGAGTTTTAGAAATTTTTAATTTCCCCAAGGATTGTGGGTATTTTTGTTGTTGTTTGGTTTTGTGGGTATTTTTTTTTAGCTTCAATTATTGAAAGACACTTCAAACAACAGCTTCTGATGATCCAACCACCATTTCACACTTACAGATCCTCAAAAGCAGAGTGACTTTTCTCTCTCTGCTCCTTGCCTATTATTTCCTTTTCAGAGGAAATATTTAGAGCTGATGCTGAAGTTACAATTCTTTTCTGAGTTCTATTCTACATATATTTTAGCCAAAAACCATGCTTGAGTATTAGAATGGTTTAGGACAATTATAATAAATGAGCCAAATCCATTAAATTCTTGGGTGTTAACTCATTGGGAGCTAAATTTACTAATCCTGTAGACAGCCTCAGCACCCTGAACTCTGATGAGCACTGAGCTATGAAATACTCACTGTCTGAAGGGGAGTATATTGACAATTGATTTATTTACTTATTTATTTTACCAAAAGGGTAGTTTATTTTAGGAGCTTTCTTCTCAGGTCTGCTGCCTGAATATCACTGACTTTTAAGCTTATTTTGTTTACAGATGACAATTCCTTTTTCCATTTCTCCAACTTCGCCCCAAATAAGGTCTTAGTGAGTGATGGTACCTTGGTGTCTTAATATACCCATGTTCTTCCCTTGTTTAAGTGACTCATTATCTTTTCTTACTAATATCAGTGGGGTACCTAACATGTGGACACTACTGTCCAAGGAATTGAAAGGTAGTTTTGGCTTTAATATAAAGATTTTTTTCCATAAATTTTTTCCTTAGGAAAGTTTAAGACTAACATGTATATTTTTTTTTTAAAAAAGCCTATATGTAAGTAGTATACAAGCAAGAAAAAAGACAAGGGCACCAGAAAGGGCAAGTGAAATCTTAGGGATCAGAAGATCTATGGGTGAATTCTTCGAAGGGATCAAGGACAATTTCCTGGAAAACATCAAGGTCAAGTGTCAAGTGACTATTGTACTAAAAGCAAACTATGCACTCATATAAGGTAGACACATACACTAATCACTGCACGGCAAATGGGGTTTTCAGTTTCTGCCCTTATGCTCTCCTCCTCCTCACAACCAAGCAGACAGTGTTTAATCATGACTCTCTCGTGGTCAGTGTTAGTGAGTCTGCTCTATGGAGTGGCTCAGGCCCTCAGCAACAGATTCTCGCTCTCTTTCAACAGTGTTGATCATTTTCTCCCATAACCTTCCTGCGTAGCATCTGCTCTCAACATTCTTACCCCTTTGTCCTTTAACCTTGGTCAATTTTCACTTCAAACTTATTCAAATGTCAGTGTGCTCCAAGGTTTTGATGCTCCTAGTTACTCTCTCTGCTCTTCCCCAGGGGCTAATTTAATCTAAAGGTCTCAGCTAATGTCTTCATCTAACTTTGCTGTCTGTTCTGGCCATTGGCTGTAGGACATGTGCATCTTAATCACACTAAAGCCCACTATTATCTTGAGTTTCCTGGAAACACACGAAGAACACAAAAGTCTGAGGAGGTGCTCTAGGAGGGAACATCTGTGGAACAGCAAGGGAGGTAGCATTTGGGGTGGAACACAGAGCTGCAGTGTTCAGAAGGCCTCAAGTACCCTTTGAGGAGTATTTGATGGCTCCTCAGTATCATTCCTAGTTGGAGGGTGGAGGTCCAGCATTTTTATCCTCACATTGATCTGCAGTGGATACAGTTGCTGTTAGATGGGGACTTGGCTTGAGTAAGGTTGGCTGTTAAGTACCTAACCTCACCATAACTCTCTATTAACTTTTCCAAAATACATTACTTCTCTTATATTCTTCCATTTGCTATCTTGCTCTCCTGTTCATGCCAGGCCCAAGAGACAGAGGCTGTGGGGTCTCTGGGTCTCATTCAGTTCTTACTAGCAACTAATCCAATGTCCAAGTATCCCCTTCTATATTTTTCTCACTTTTTCCCCTCCTTGTCTGACCTGTCATGGAGATCTCATGCAGATCCATTGGCTCCTATACCAACATCCACAATAGTCACTTGATATTTTTTGTTATTATTGTAATGATTGAGTGTGCATGTGTATGGGGGTGTGTAGCTGTAAATTTTCTCAGGTCCTGCCCGGCTCCTCAGTCCTGTGCTCCTCGGGTCCCTCCACCCTAGGTCCCTCAGCCGCTTAAAAATAATCATTTAGAGGCTTAATATTAATTACCAATTGTATGGCCTATGGCAGGATTCTTTCTAGCTAGCTCTTTCATCTTAAATTAACCCATTTTTATTAATCTGTGTATTGCCATGTGGCTGTGGCATTACCAGTCTGCTGGCATGGTGCTCCCTGGGCAGCGGGCTGGCATCTCTCACTCCTCTCCTTTCTTCTCTCCGCATATTTGCTTGGATTTCTGGCCTGCCTTTAAGCTGCCTTGCCATAGGCCAATGCAGCTTTATTTACCAAGCATTCAGAGCAACACATAGTCACAGCATACAGAAAGACACCCCACAGCAGGGGTATGGTAAGATAGTGTGATGCTTATAAATAGTGTGAACTGATCAGATGAGGATAATGACAATTTCCATCACATTACCATTCCTTTCTATTTGGACACTTAGAGCTCTTCCAGTTATTAACAGATATGTACTAGCTTCTTGTGAACTGAGCTATAAAATTCTGGAACTTACTACTTGTTTCTGAGTTAGTGTCTCTATCCCTGCTCTGGGTCTCTCAAGCCTTCCAGGTCTAGTAATCACTACACATGACAAATCACAACTGTGGCAAAGAATTTCTCCAGTTTTGCATAAAGCCTACAACCTAACTGTCTTAGCTAGGGTTGTTGTTACTGTGAAGAGACACCATGACCATGGCAGCTCTTATAAAGGAAACCATTTCATTGAGTTGGCGGCTTACAGTACAGAGGTTCAGTCCATTATCATCATGGGGGAAGCAAGCAGACATGATGCTGACTACATCTTAATCAGAAGGCAGCAAAAAATGGTCTGGGACACTGGATGGTATCTTGAGCATAGGAAACCTCAAAGCCCACCCCCACAGTGACACACTTCCTGTAACAAGGCCATACCCACTCCAGCAAATCCTCACCTCCTTATAGTGCCACTCCCTTTGGGGGCCATTTTCTTTCAAACCACCACACCAGCTATTCAGAAATGTTGATGTCCTTTTGACCTTAAGGCAGTCTTGCCATGTTTCTCATTGTGTTGTGCCTCCCATCTACGATGTTCTCTCACCCCCTCCCTAGCCACGCGAGACTGTCCACTTAGTCTTCAGGTCTTAGCTCAAGAAAGAATCTACTATGGAATCTTTCTTGGCTGTTTTTTTCCTTCTGGGGTGACCCCATTCTTTGGATTTATTTATGACTTCAGTGTGTCCCAACATACTATTAACTTTATAGCTGCAATCTTAATTGCATTTTGTACCCATGTCTATCTGCACATTTGTATTCTCCCTGAAGGCAGACACAATAGCTGATTTATTTCTGGACACCGTTGGAAGAAAGCACATTAATTCATAGTGAGCGAAAAGCATTGCCAGCCAGGAGGATCCAGTTGCTGACAGCAGAGTGAATCTGGAAAAAGAAATTTTCAAAGGGTTTGTGTCCCTCTCCAGTGATGCCGGATGAAGATCTGAAAAGCTGGGTCCATTAGAAGGAAAAGATACAGCGGAGGGAAAGGCTTATCAGAGGGCTTTCCAGAAACAGCTGCCACAGGAAAGAGTCTGCCAGAGACCAGCAGCCTCTGTCTGCTGCCTGAGCTGTGGGAGAGACACTGTCCAGGGCCTGGGGACACAGGAGGAGCCAGGAGGAGGGAGAAGATGGGGGGTCAAGGAGGAAAGGAGCACTCAGGAGCTCGGTGTTGTGGAAATCGACGCACCTTTGTCTGAAGATACAGCTCAAGCCACAGTGGTAAATAGGCAGATTAGGTGGTACAGTGCAGTAATAATAATGAAGATAAAAGTTGTTTGTTCTTAGGAACCTGAAAGGAGATTCAAGGTCCAGGGCTGGGTGGGTTATCAGAGCAAAACCAGCCTGGTTCCTTTAGGCTCCTCCCGGGTGGATCTGCTCTTCTGTCATAATTAATTAATGGTATCCCTCTGACTCACGTCTCCTTGTTTACGTGATAAATTATAGCTAATGTTCCTTAGTCTCTACCACAGAGCGCAAGCAGGTTACTGTAGTGCAGGTATGAGAGACCTCTATTCCTGGACTTTGGTAGAAAGAGGAGGTTCAAAATCAGAATTAAAATGTAGCAAATGATTTAAAAGAGTAACTATTGTAATTTGTTTTAAGATGATAAAAATGAATGGATTTTAAGTTTACAACTCGGACCACAAATAGAGAACTTTAAATTTAGAATTTATACCCAAAGCCTTGGGTTTCGGTACTGTGGACTCTGCCTTTTGTGTTGTTTAGACTATAATAACTTCAAACAAACGATAGACTCTTCCTGTGGCCAAAGGACTTATACTTAAAGGAGAGTTTGTCTACTTTGAGATGTTCTCAAATGTGATTCCTGCATCTCGTGGTGGAAAGAAGGAAGGACAAACGTTAGAGGGCCTGTCTCAGTTCTTAGCAGATGACAAGAAAATAAGTCAATTAGTTATCCTCTGGGAGCCGTGTCACCACTGGTGGAAGAGATGCTAACGTATCTCCGACCTCTCATGTGGTAAGGAACAAATGGTATAAAAAAAACCCTTTCAAGACCTAACTGTACAATTAAGTGTGACATGGTGGCTCATGCCTTTAATCCCAGCACGCAGGAGGCAGAGGCAGGTGGATCTCTGTGAGTTCAAGGCCAGCCTGGTCTACAAAGCGAGTTCAAGGATAACCAGGGCTATTACACAGAGAAATCCTGTGTTGAAAAACAAAAACAGGAACAAACAAACAAAAAAACCCCAAAACCCAAAACAATAACCCAAAACAAAAACCAAACAAACAAAAAATCAAACCAAAACAACAACAATAAAAAGAACTGTACAAGTTAAGTGTGCTAAATGTTCTTTCTAAAAAGAAAAAAAAATTCAGGTGAAAGTCATTAATTAACTCTAAGTTAATTAAGTAACTTTTTTATATAACTTACAAGTTTATTTCATAAAATCAAATGTATGAAGAAGAGTTGGAATGACTGAAAATCAGGGTTTTCTTGTTAGAAATTGTCTTGTTTTACATGAAAACTAGAGCAACTAGTGAATAAAAGGCCTGATGAGAAAATGAAGTAATTCTGGAGAGAAGCTCTTTAGTTCATTGTTTTGTATGTGTTTTATCTAATAAACCACCAACCTAGTCATCAGAAGGTCAACTGTTTTATAGATTAACTTGCCCGGCCCATGACAGAGGGCTGCCTCTGGTTAGAGAGAACAGATGTTCCTCATTTGTCTTTCCACATCAAAAGACCTGCGGGAACTTCTGAATACATTAGACATGTGTTAAGGAGATTCAGTTCTTGATGTAAAGAATATACATCTCACAGCACCAGTTTCCCTAAAATGAAAGGAAGAAATGCATGAAAACTTACTTGGGAGAGGCAAGATGCGTAGAAAACCTTTCACTATTGGTGAAGCACACATTTAAGGTTTGACATTCTATTCGGGACACTTAATTCTAATTTTGAAAGGTTGCAAAAAATATTAAGAACGCCACATACAGATTTATATTAGAATATGCTTTATTTTTCGTACAAAATAGTGATTCTTCAAACAATAAACTCTACTTTGTTTAAAGAAAGGAGCAATTTAATTTTGCCCACAAATGGTAAACTGAAGCTGAAAATATTAGAAAAACAACACAGACTTTTATGAAAATGAATATACATATGTAAGAAAATGGCCATATTTTTAATTCACTGAAAAGTCCAGGGTCTAGGATATGTTAGGAATGTTACAAAGACTGTGACAGTTGGGTATTTATAAGGTGGATAATTCACACTTCCACCTTTTCTTACAGGAAGATATTAGCCAGCTTCAGCTGTAGATGATGGTGGGCAGAAGTCTACAGATACCTGCTGCCCTCCCCCATTGCAGTCTCCTGGTGGTTTAATCATCTATCTAGGCCATGCTGTGAAGGAATCTTGCAGCTACAATTGAAAGTCCCAAATCAGTTAACCTTCAGACATGGTGATTAACCAAATAGGTCTAATCTAGTCGTGCAGAGCCCTTTAAAAGATGAATGCAGAGTTTGTACAACCACTTTGGAAATCAATATGGTGCTTTCTTAGAAAATTGGGAATCCATCTCCCCCAAGATCCAGCCATACCACTCCTGGGCATATACCCAAGGAATGCTCAATCATACCACAAGAGCACTTGTTCAGCTATGTTCATATCAGCATTGTTTGTAATAGCCAGAACATGGAAACAACCTAGATGCCCTTCAACTGAAGAATGGATAAACAAAATGTGGTACATATACACAATGGAATACTACTCAGCAGAGAAAAACAATGACATCATGAGGTTTGCAGACAAATGGATGGATCTAGAAAAAATCATCCTGAGTGAGGTAGCCCAGACTCAGAAAGACAAACATGGTATGTACGCACTCATAGGAGGATACTAGATGTGGAACAAGGATGACTGGACTGCTACTCACATCACCAGGGAGGCTACCTGGAAAACAGGACCCCAAGAAAGACACAGGGATCGCCCAATGATGGAAAAATGGAAGAGATCTACATGAACAGCCTGAACATGAGTGGGGGTAGTGAAGGGCGAGGGTGGAGGGAAAGAGAGCTTGGGGGAGCGGGAGATCCCAGCTGGATCAAGAACAGAGAGGGAGAACAAGGAATAGGAGACCATGGTAAATGAAGACCACATGAGAATAGGAAGAAGCAAAGTGCTAGAGAGGCCCACAGAAATCCACAAAGATACCCCCACAACAGACTGCTGGCAATGGTCGAGAGACAGCCCGAACTGACCTACTCTGGTGATGGGATGGCCAAACACCCTAATTGTTGTGCTAGAAACCTCATCCAACTACTGAGGGATCTGGATGCAGAGATCCATGACTAGGCCCTGGGTGGATCTCTGGGAGTCCAATTAGCGAGAATGAGGAGGGTTTATATGAGCGAGAATTGTTGAGACCAAGGTTGGATAAAGCACAGGGACAAATAGCCAAACGAATGGAAACACATGAACTATGAACCAATGGCTGAGGGGTCACCAACTGGATCAGGCCCTCTGAATGGGTGAGACAGTTGATTGGCTTGATCTGTTTGGGAGGCATCCAGGCAGTGGGACCGGGTCCTGTGCTCATTGCATGAGTTGGCTGTTTGAAACCTGGGGCCTATGCAGGGTCGCTTGGCTCGACCTGGGAGGAGGGGACTGGACCTGCCTGGACTGAGTCTACCAGGTTGATCTCAGTCCACGGGGGAGACTTTCCCCTGGAGGAGGTGGGAATGGGGGCTGGGCTGGGGGGAAGGTGAGGGGGGAGGGAGGGGGGAGAACAAGGGAATCCGTGGCTGATATGTAGAACTGAATTGTACTGCAAAATAAAAATTAAAAATTTAAAAAAAAAAGATGAATGCAGAAATCAAGAGAGTAGATGCGAGAGAAGAACAGGGCTTGCTCATACTGCTTTGACGATTCGGGGGTCATGAGTGTGACATCTGCAGGAGTCAATCTCAGCTGATGGCCAGCAGGAAGGTGATGATCTCAGCACTACAGCCATAATGATGGAACTTTCGTTATTGTTGCTTCAGTTTTCTGAGGCAGGGTTTCCCTATGTGGCTCAGGCTAGCCTGGAACTTCCAGTATGTAGTCTAGGCTGGTCTCACAATGGTCTCACATTCCCAATGTTCCTGCCTCAGCCTCTTGATGTTGAGATTATAGGCATGCACCACCACACTTAGCTTATGGATTCCTCTCTCTAAATTCTTTACCTAAGAATTAAGCTTGGCCAATACTTGAACTTTGGACTTACGAGGCCCTAAGCAGAGAATGAATTGGGCCACTACAGACTTCTGAATTCTAGACTGTGAAATAGTAAGTAGACGTTCTTCCTAGTTGCTAACTTGGTGGTTAATTTGTTATGGCAGCAATAGCAAACTAATGTAGAAGCTCAGGGTCCTGAAGCAAATGAGCCATAAATCTAAGACTGAATCCATCCAGCACAGCTGGAGAGAAAAGCAGGGAAGCAGGACAATCAGGAGCATCAGAAGATGCTCAATCCTGAATCCCACGGTCACCCATTCATCCACCAAGGCCCCATGCTTGACTTCCTTTCATATGGCCACTCTATTGCTGAAAGGAACATGGAGATAACATTGGAGCCCCTTTCCCCAAAGTATCCACAACTGCAGAGTTTGGGCAGACAACCAAATGGATCAGTGCAGGTTAGTATGTCTCTCAAGGACCATGAAAGATGGGCCAGCTGTCAGGCTAGCTAGACAGCTGGGCTCTCTGTGAGTTCCCATGTTGCCTGATGTAGTCAGTATAATAGTCTCTGAAGAAGTCCCAACCTCTGGAACCCATGACCATACTGTTTGAGTGTTGAGGGGAAACTAAGGTGGGAATGGAATAAACTTGCCAACTGTCTGACTTTAAGATGAAGAGATAATTTTGTGCTGTCCACTGTTATCACATGTTTCCTTTAAACTGAAAGAGAAAGTAGAAACGCATCGGATTTTCAAAGGTGGCTGTTGGAGGTGGGTAGGAAGTGATTACCTAAGGGACTGAGGGGTCTCATTAGGTGCAAAAATATGACAGGGTATTTGTAGTGGTTCCAAAACAGATCACTGAACTGTGCTCAAAAGAGAAAGGTAATTGTATATAAATTATACCATAGAAGGCTTGATTTGAACTCTTTCTCAAGAAAATAAGTAATTGTTCGTGGTTTAAACAAGAGACTTACCAACTTCTCAAATGTAATTTCAAGAAAATGTATCTTTTTAGGCTGGCTCTGCAGCTCAATAGAATGCTTGCCTAGCATGCATTGAGTCCCTTGGTCTGATCCCTAGTGTATACACACACACACACACACACACACACACACACACACACACACACACACACCCCACACTCTTTCTCACACACACCCCACACATACTCTTTCACATACACACTCTTTCTCTCTCACACACACTCTTTCACACATACATCCCACACTCTCTCACACACATACTACACACATATACTCTTTCTCACACAAACACACCTCAAACACTCTCACACTCACATACATTCCTTAGACACACGTACCACACACACTCTTTCTCACACACCCTCATACTCTCTCACACTCATACATATTCCTCACACACACTCTCTCTCACACACATACCACACACTCTTTCACACACATATACCATACACACTCTTTCTCATCCACATTCCTCACATACACACTACACAGGCACACTTTCTCACACACATCACACACTCTTCCACACACATACTTTATACACACCACATCTCCCAACTCTCTCACACACAACACACACACTTTCACACATATACCACACACACTCTCTCTCATATGCACACCACACACACACACACACACACACACACACACACACACACACACACACACTCTTTCTCAGACACACCACACACTTTCATATACACCACACACTCTTTCTCTCTCCCCCTATCCCCCCCCTCTCTCACACACACACACACAAAGAGAGAGAGAGAACCTAACTTAAATGAGAAGCTTTGTGTGTGTGAAGCCATTCAACGGCTGTTCATTCACTAGAATATGCATTTCCTAATGTGATCTATTAAATCAGTGTAAAACTTTAAAAAGAACATTTTACTTAAATCTAAGGACCAAGAGAAGAATTAAAGTGGCTGGAAGAGGAGGAGGAAATGTTCTCTCATCATCTTCATGAAAAAAAAACAAGCTCCTGTAAACAGCTGGCTGAGCTGTGAACAGTTATGTTGCGAATTACACAAGGGTGTGCTGAGATGAGTGTAATTTATCTTGCTCAGTGTTCAAGAATGACTTTTAAAGGACTTTTTTACTAAAAAGAGAAACATTTTCATGCTTGCAAAGTGCTCTAAGTTCCTCAGAGAGAAAAGCTAAGTACCGGAAGGGTGTTATTATTTCATGAGCTCGGGGGCTTGCGTTGACAGTCATTATACCGGTTCCATTTATAACTACTGGGGCTGCCTGTGCAAACTGCGTCTTTGATGTGTGCATTTGGAACCCATTAAAAGCGTGCACTCATTTGGGGGAATATCCTTTCAGAGATACGGATAACAAACTTGTGAAAAGGCAACTGTTTTGCCCAAATTACTTAATGCCATCCGAGGGCATCGCGGGAGTGAGTTCAGACAAGCGCTCTTGGCCCCATGGCTTCTGAATCAAAGTGTCTCCTCAGTGAGTCCCTATGAATTATTTACTTGCTGGAGATTTTCAAGATATTAGTTTGTGGACAGCTCTTTTGGGGAAAGAATTTAGAAATTATCATTTTTGCCTATTATCCTGCAAAGGGGTCTGGGGATTGGAATAGGGAAGTCAGCTTTTTAATTTTAGAAAACAGAGTTTTATTTTCCTTAGAAATTTTATATCTGTGCAGGGGGGACAAAAGCCCAGCCCAATTATTTACTAATACCATTCAATTGCACTATATCAAAGATGCAGCCTGCTTGTCGCTATTTTAATAAGCATGCTGTCTCTTCCTTTGGGGCTTGGGATCACAGTCAATAGCTATAAACTGTGGAGATGTGACAGGATGTTCCATCTCATTAAGAGGCCCCTGGCACCCAGATTCCATCATCCTCCCCCTGACATCTGATTTACACTCCTCAAAGATGACCTTTCTGCCCTTCCTTGCTTCGCAAATACATTGCATGTCCCAAGGGCACGTGATGAAGCAGGCCACATGCTTCATGTTGCATAGTGGAGCTTGCCTTTTGACATGCATTTCCTCAGTTCTCTGTGGGAAAATCCTCTTGTTCACAAGACATTCTTGGGTAAGTTCTTGGCACCATCCTCAAAAAAAAAAAAAAACCCACAAAGTCCTTGATATACTGTGGAGTACTTGAGGTCATCTGGAATTTCATCAGTCATGAGAATAATTAGACTCACACTTTATAAAGAGCAGTGTCCACTCATGCTAATGATAGGATTGCCTTAGGCATATGTTTCTAGAGGTATAAAAGACCTATCAAGGATAATAGCATCATTGTACCCTTTGCCAATTAAAGTACAGTATCTGAATAATCTTTGTGTAATGTCCACTATAAAATACATTGAATGTATATTTTGATATTTCTCGACATTAATAAGGTGTCTTGCATGCATTTCTAGCTAGTGAGTTTCTAGTAAATCCTTTCTGAAATGTTATGTACTATTCATACTGTAAGATTTTTCCAGTCCCATAAACCAATGTGCATGCTGTCATTATTTATAGTTTTTGCCTCCATGACTTCAGTAACTGCATATGAAAATTTAGCAATGAGATACAATTTCATATTGCTGAGTATAACTATCAAACTGTAAAAGATTTAAAAATATTTAGCACATGTAATTTTTTTATCTTTTACTTAAAATAACAGAATTTTATGTATGTAGCATAAGTGGATTTTGAAGAGACTCAGGATAAGAATCTCTGCCATTCTATTCTATGATGGCAATCTTCGTCCTTCAGAAATCTAGTAGGATTCACTAAAGAAATCAAGTGGCTTAATCCAAGACGGAGCATGTGTGTCCTAATTAACAAACTCACTTAATTAAATTGGATTGTATGACATATATACCCATAGTCAAAGAAGATGACTTCCTGGCAGGGGGTGAAAGAAGGTGGGGGCTGTGACAGATGCTGCTGTATTTGGGGATGTGTGTGTGTGTGTGTGTGTGTGTGTGTGTGTGTGTGTGTGCACATGCACTCACGCTCATGCCTGCATTTCCAGTGTTACTGGGTGGCGCTGGACTCCAACAGGCCTCTTATTTTCCTGTGATTTAGAACATAGACTAAAGGCATTCATTTCCAATCTTATTGAATGTGAAGACTTCCTTTGTAATATAAAAAGAAATCAAAGAATTTTATTAGTCAACTGAAAATTCATAATCAAAACATTTGTAAATAATTTGACTGTAATCTTCAGATTATCTACAAAGGCTAAAGACAAAAAGCGGTAGGAGAAGCATTGTATTCACTTGACTTTAGGCTGATAGTTCCTCTGAAGCTGTTGTTAGGAACCACTTAATTAAGATGAGCTTTGTGTGTATATATGTATGTGTGTGTGTTCACACATGTGCAGGTGGACATTTGCACATATTTATATGGAGGCCATTGGTCAACTGCAGATTTCCTCAGGTTCCTCAGGATGCATCCATCTTGTTTTTTTTTTTTTGTTTGTTTTTTTTGTTTTTTTTGTTTTTTTTTTTTTTTTTTTTTTTTTTTTTTCCGAGACAGGGTTTCTCTGTGTAGCTTTGCGCCTTTCCTGGAACTCACTCTGTAGCCCAGGTTGACCTCGAACTCACAGAGATCCGCCTGCCTCTGCTTCCTGAGTTCTGGGATTAAAGGCATGCGCCACTACCTCCCGGCTCCATCTTGTTTTTTGAGACAAAATCTCTTACTTGATCTAGTATTTGCCAAAGCAGCAAGTCTGGGGTCCAGTGAGCCCTGGGGTTGTCTGTTTCTGCCCCCTCACCATTTGGATTGCAGGCATCCACTTTTCTACATAGGTTCTGAGGATTGAACTCGGGTCCTCACACTTACATGCAAGCACTCTACTGATAAACTATCGTCCTGGCCCCAGTTTAATATTTTGAATGCAGGAAATAAGGGAAAATGCTTTGCCTTAGCATAATAAATGATGAGAAACTGACAAAGAGCTCAAAGATTCTTATGAATTCTTGGAGACATACTGTTTCTATTTATTATCTTTGGCTGAGTGATATTTCCTTATAAATATTAAATCAACAAAGCCTGCTTATCACCAACATTTTGCCCCCAACAGAGAACATGTCCATGTTTTGCAATAAGTTAGCACTCACTCTGCTATGTATTGTCTACAACCAACTTCTTTTCCTTCCAGGCACGTGACTGGAACATGTTTCCTCCTTCCACCACTACCAGCTGTGGCCACATGACTGAGCAGCAGCTAATTCAATATGGAGTGAGATGTGTCCCCTTCTCTAAGACTGGATCATAAAGAATGCCTCCAACTCCATGTACACTCTGCCTCCTCCGCACTGTGACTGAATGGAGAGGAAATAGGACAAAGAGAAGGGAGGAGCCACAGGATGGGAGGATCCTGGGCCCAGGCTGACCTGGCTCCTCCCCTGAGATCACAGCCACTCCTCCCTATGCCTCCCGCCCAGCTCTGTGTAGTTCTGCCCAGGCTGCACATGGTCTCAGGAGATTAGAGTGTATAGAGTGTGGACGGTTAACTGAATCGGGGACTCCATCTATTCAGCTATAAGGAAGTTGTCATTCATGCTAGGGGGAGTATTTTCAGTGACAGTAGCTGCTTTGGGATCACCCACCGTCCTGTATGGAACCCCTTACCCATGCTCTGTAGTTGAGTCTAACAAACTCATGGATGACTTAAGTGAAATTGTTACTTTGATCTGGCATTGGTGCCCTATTTTGGAGGGGGGAAGGTTAGGACATGTTTGTTTATATCTCTCTAGGAAGAGTCCACATGACACCCGTGCTAAGTAACCCAGGTAGAAATGGAACTCTCGGCCTTGATTTGCTCTCCACCCTCTCTTCTGAGTGGTGGGACCGAGTTTTCTTGTTTGAATGCTTGGTAGAATGCCTTACTTTATTAGGTGCTCTGTAAACTCACTTTGTGGATGAGAGATGAGTCTGCTGTTACTGTCTATATCTCCTCCTTGTCCTGAGCCAGTGACCCAGATGATAGTAGTCTGAGTGCTACACCCCCTCTCACACCTGTGTCTAGAAACATCTGGAGCTGTTCAATTATATTTTTAATTTATACAGCTGCTTTGTGGATACCTACTTTTAAGGAATGATATAAATTATGAGCAAACGAGTTGATCTGCCAATATTTTTGAATAACTTCATTACATTGCAATATGTAAAATATCTTTATTTATCCATAAGAAAGCAGCTAATGTCTCTGTTTTAGTCTGTTTTGAATACCAAAATACTGGAGGCTAGACCATTTTATAAAAGAACATTATTTCCTATAGTTTTGGAAGACTACAAAATCCAAAGTCAAGGTGTTTGAGGGTTTGGCTTCTGGTAAGGGCACTGTCTGAGCTTCCAAGATGGTATCATAAATGCTTTGCCCAGCAGAGGACAGGGAAGAACCCTATTCCTCAGGTGGCAGATGAGTGAAGGAGGGGAGAGACAGCAAGAGGGATGAATTCTTCTTCCGTAATGGCAGCAGTTCTACCCAGGAGGGTGGGGTCCTTATGGCTTAGCTCCTATTGTTACAAGGACAAATAAACTTCAACATGAATTTAGAAGGTGAAAAATATTCCACCTATAGCCATGAATTACTATGGGAACATGTCTGTTTATTGGCCAACACGTGGGAAAAGGGGGATCCTTTATATCTTAACACATATGTTAGTTATTGGGGTTTGTTCGCTTATTTTGGAGACAGGGTCCCACTCTGTAGCCCAGGCTGGTCTAGATCATATAGCAATCCTGCTTCAGCCTCCCAAGTGTTGGGATTACAGACATAAGTCCCTATGCCTGGCTGGGCTTCGTTTCCATGGACAAGAAGTTTGAATTTTCTAGGACCAGAAGAGCATTTTCTTCAATGTTCCCACTAGAGTCTTCTCATCATGCTAAAGCTGTCATGGCAGCATGCTGAATTCTCCCACTTTTCTGAAGACCTCTTTGTGGGCTAGCTGGGTTCCCTCCTGAGGGTACCATGTTGGAAGACAATTTGTTCCTGCACTAACACAGTGCTGGATTTAGTTCTTAAAACACTTGCCTTGCAAGTGTCCATGGGCTATTGTTGAGAGGGAAATCTGGATCCTCAAACCAGCAGTGGCAGTTCGACTTGGTGGTCTACCAGTAGTCCCAACCTTGAAAGGAAGAAGCAGGGAATCCCCAGAGCAAGCTGGCTAGTAAGACTCATCGTATCTATGAAATCTGGGTTTTCATCAAAGACCTTGGTCTGCCTCAATGAGTGGGATGGAATTACAAATGTACATAGATATTACAATAGGGATGGTTCCTGCTTTTTGGAGGCCTGCTCATTAGAAACACAAAAAACCACAAATATGGACATAAAACCACGTGCAAACCAAGCCGCTATTAAACAGTAGATGGCAAGATAGGCAGTAAGGATGCTTTTTTTTTTTTTTTTTTGGTGGGGGGGATGGACTCATCCACTGAGAGTGAGAAGAGAAGATATGCACTTTATTAAGTTCTGCTTCTCTTCAAGGATTCTGAACCTCAAGTTTTGTTTGGCTCTGTGAAACCCATGTTGAGGTTGCAGTAAGGTGTCCATGGGCTATTGATGAGAGGGAAATGGCAACTCCCTTCTTCCGGTCGATCAGCTTCCAAAGCCTGGAGTCACCCTTCTCCCAGGCCCACATCCAGACTCTCCTAAGTCCCGAGGTCTTCACCGTTAAGACATCTCTCACCTGCCTTCACTTCTCCTGCCTGGACCCAGCAAGCCTCTTCTGGGTTGCCATTAGCCTTTGTTCTGACGTCCGGTGGTGCCTTCTAACTGTGTTTGCTTCCAGGTAACCTGCTGTTCTGCATTCTGCTTTCCCTAGAGAAGCCAGAGGAGACCTCTCAGATTGCATCATTTCTCAGTAAAATCTGGCCATGGCTTCCCACAGTGCAGTAGTCTTGAGTTCTCTGTTACAGTACACTATAGGCTCTCCCTAGTGGAGCCCTCTGACTTCATCTTCTAGCATTTTCCTCACTACTCGTTCCGTTCCAGCTACACTGGCTGCATTTCTGCTGCCTTTCACACACACCGAGAAGGCTTTTGGGTACTGTGGCTTTAATGTCCCCATCCTGTGTATTCCTGTTAAAACGGGTGGACCCAAAATTCTGTGATGTTTCCAAGGCAGGGAATAGTTCTCCCTCACATAGAGTGTCAGGCAGGAACCAGCTCCATGAGGAGTCCATCTTCCATGTTGTTACTCTGGACCCTAGGCTAAAGGAAGAGCTGCCACTTTGCTCAGAGGTTGCTCAGAGGGGCACCCCCACACTGAGCTAGAAGTATGAAGGGGCATGGGGGAAGAACATGGTAGCCATAAGCTTCACTCATGTCCACCAGTTTGAGCTCAGTCACCAGACAGAATCTAGTGGAAAAGCAACTGGGACATGAAGTTCGCTGGGGGCTAGGGAAATAGAGAGAGTGTGGTAAGTGTCCATCACACTCTGGTAGATATGCATTTGTCTGTCACTTTCTTTAGGTCTACCCTTAGCAACCACCTTCTTAGAAATACTTTGCAGTTATTGTATAGCTACAATGCACCAGGCATGGGCTCACTCTTCTGTTTTATTTTTCCCTTTAATCATTCTCTCTCTCTCTCTCTCTCTCTCTCTCTCTCTCTCTCTCTCTCTCTCTCTCTCTGTCTCTCTCTCTGTCTCTCTCTCTCTGTCTCTCTCTCTCTGTCTCTCTCTGTCTCTCTGTCTCTGTCTGTCTGTCTGTCTGTCTGTCTCTCTCTCTCTCTCTCTTTTGGCTTTTCAAGACATAGTTTCTCTGTGTCACAGCCCTGGCTGTCCTGGAACTGCTCTATAGAACAGGATGTCCTCAAACTCATAGAGATCCGCCTGCCTCTGCCTCCCGAGTCCTGGGATTAAAGGCGTGCGCCACCACACCCAGCGTTTTTCCTTTACTTAATAACATTGTTTATCTCCCCTAGTGGTTTGACATGCAGCTCCTATAAGATATGTCCAAGCACTTATCCCAGCACCTGAGAACATGGTGTTATTAGGATGTTTGCACATGTGATTAGGGATTATGGAATGAGATCATTTTTGGATGGCCGTCCTGGGTCCTAAACCCAACAAGTGTTCTGGGAATAGAAGAAAGCCCAGGCTGCCGGTGGGAGTGGGGAGATGGTAAGGCAGAACTTGGAGTTGCACAGCCACATCCAAGAATTCCTGGAGCCATTAGGAGCTGGAAGAGGAAAGGAGGATTCCTCACGAGGGCCTGCAGGGATGTGGCTTTACTGACACCTTGATCTTGGGACTTCTGGAGAGAGAGTAAGAGAGTGAGTGAGCGAGAAAGGAAGAGAGAGACAAAGACGGCATCAGATCCTGTTGTATAGCCCAAGCTGGCTTCCCCAGCCTCCTGTCAATTTCTCTTGTGCTGGGAACACAGGTGTGTGTCCCGTGTCCACCTACAACACTACCCTTCTCTTCTAAGCCATTTGGTTTGTGACGATTTATGACATGAGCCTAAGGAGAAAGACACATCTTCCCCCACCATCCTTATCTACTTCCCCGTCTGTCCTTGGATAACCTTGCCTCCTGTTATCTAAGCTCTGCGGGAGGAGGGGGGGAGTGGGGCTGGGGGGGGGCTAGGGAGGGGGTGTGGAAGCTCTGTTCTGTTATTGTATTTGTGGTACAGAGAACACTGCCTGGCCAATACTGGTTAAATGGATAAAGAGAAACAGACAGACACACCTTTGGCTTCCTCGGAAGACATTTGCCTTTGGGAACAGCTTTGACAGCCATTGTAAAATGATCTGTCCCAAAAGACGGTGTCTTCTGGTCTGTCCTCATTCTGAGACAGGGTGTTAGTTCATGAGAGCTGAGACTCTGAACTCTGGAATAAAACTTTCTCTGTGGAGTCATTGACAAGTGTGATATTAGATATATACCACTTACGCCTCAGTTTCGATATTTGTAAAACAAACCATGTCTGCATAAGCTTGGGGAAGAATTGTGTGAGATAATGTATAGATATTGCCCTGTGGGAGACCTGCTCACACCTTTTGAAGGGTTCTTATGAGAGAGGGATAAGAGAATATTAGATAGAAAGAGAGAAGTAGCTGACAAGAAGAAAGACAGAAACAGGATAGCTTCGGGAGGTCCTGAATCAATACCCAACAGCCTCTTTGTTTATTCAAAAGGGCTTTTTATAATATGCAAAGGGCAGGGGCAAAAGACCTCCTAGATCAAAGCACACTGCACGGCCAAGTGTAGACCCTTCCACACACCTGGTAACCATGCCTGTGGTCAAATCATCCCCTTATGCAGCCCTGCTGGGTAAAGCGAGCTCAGATTCTCAGACCCTGAGTAAGTTCTCACTAGATTGCCTCTGTGGGCCACCACACTGCCCAGGGTGTGATGGGAGTGTGTCCTGATAAACTGCTAGGCTCTAAGTACTGTACGTCAAAATTATGTTCATGCTCTCTCACCTGGTGGATGTTCCAGCTTAGCAACACAATGCAGTGGAGCTCCGTGTGTGTATGTGTGTGTGTGTGTGTGTGTGTGTGTGTGTGTGTGTGTGTGTGCATGCGCGTGCACGCTGTGGAGGCCAAAGGACAACCTTTGGATGCCATCCACCTTTGTTTTCTGGGTCTCACTTGATTAGGGAATTGCTAATTCCATGAGGCTGGTGGACGAGCGAGCCTAGGGCTCTGGGATTACAAGCGTGTGCCTCCACACCTGGCTTTTGAAAAAAATGTTGGGGTTCTGGTTATCAAATCCAGATCATCAGGCTTGTAAGGTAAGCACTTTACCAACTGAACCATGTCCCCCCAGGGGGTTCTTGTTCCCCTTTTGATCACGTGGCTGACAGGAACTGTGGTTCACTGTTCTTCTTGGCTTCATTAGAGCGCCGTCATGCATGCCATAAGCCCAGGGAAAAAAGCTGAAGTACTGTTTCTATACAATCATAATTCACACCCTTGTAAAGGAAAACAATTAAATCCACCCATTCTAAGGTGGAGATGATCTGGGTAAATATTCACCCACCGTTCAGTGCTTGGCTATATAAGCTGATGAGTTACTCAAATAATAATGATAATCACTTAGGATTAATAGGAGACATCTTAAAGACACAATTATCTTTCAATCTAAAATAGCATTCATCTATCATAACATTTCTTCACTGAGAATTTCAATCAAGTAAGCCTTTGCTAACCACAAAATACCTGACTGCGCTGTTACATTTGCAGAAATACTTCTGCATGACACACATAATGCAGAGCAATAGTTTGTTAGATATGAGCAAATGGCTGGGCAAACAATGGGAGTTCACTCTGAGAAGCCCAGACATCATGCTGAAGGGCGAGGGTGGGCACCATTTCCTACTTCTCTGCCCTCAAGACTTGCTGTGTTCACCACAGTATGTCACGATTCTGCTATTTCATGAAAATAAATCATCTCCCTGCTGTTTATGTTGTGATTTAGTGCTTAAATATCACATATTGATACTGCATGCCACTCAAGGATGCAACATTTCAAAAACATAATTATTCATTTACATACATTAGCATAACATCAGAATACAGACAAAAAAAGTCTCAAGTCTCTACATCACTGCTGCAGATAAATAAATAAACCTGAGGGAAGATCTCTGAGGGTATTGGGAAGGGGTTGGATAGTAACCCTGCGCAGTGCTGGCCAAGGAGCGAGATACAAACTAAATGCTGGAAGATAAGATGGGTGTTCTTGATCAGTTTTATCATTTTGTGCAACAATAAAAATATTTCTCAGAATTTCAGAAATCCCTTCTTTAATGTTGATTTCCTTTTTCGCTCCTCCATTTGTCAATGGCAAGTTAATGTAATCTCTGGGTTTGGAAAGAAAATAGATCGCACTTGGACTAACATCTGAAGCCCTCACCTCGGCTCAGGACATCTTGAGTGTTAGCTGCCCCAGGGTCTGTCCCAGCAGCTTGTGTCCTGTTCCTTAGGGTTAGTTCAATCCAGAACCTTTGTAGCCGATTCCCAGGCTTGGCAAAACATGTTCCTAGTTATGTGGCTGGCTTCTTCAGAGCGGCCTCCTTAAATCCCTGCTCATAACTCAGCCTGGTTGGATTCATTGTCCAGTGTTAATGTTGTGTATGTGTCTGTCTTAGTTTGTGTTGCTGTGATCTGACCAAAATCAACGTGGGAGGAAATGGTTTATTTGCTTACACTTGCACATCACAGCCCATCATTGAAAGAAGTCAGGTCAGGAACCCACGGCAGGAACCTGGAGGCAGGAACCTGGAGGCAGGAACCTGGAGGCAGGAACCGAAGCAGAAGCCGTGGAGGAGTTCTGCTTTCTGGCTTGCTCAAATCGCTTTCTTATACACCCCAGGACCACCTGCCCAGGGTTGGCACTGCCCCTAGTGAATTAGGTCCTCCCTCATCAATCAATCAAGAAGATACCCCTGCAGACTTGCATACATCTAATGGAGGCATTCTTCAGTTCCTCTTCCCTGGTAACTCTAAGCTTTTGTAAAGATAACAAAAGCTCAACAATGCAGTCTATGTGTTTGCCCAATCAGTCATTTCCCAGACATTTTCATGGCTAACTAAAAACTAAGTTCTTCAAAAATGACACCCCAGCTGACACCCTAATACCCAGTAGATACTCCATAAATATATATTAGATATAGTTAAGGCAGATGCACTTACTTAATTGAAAATTTATTTCCTCAGCCCTTAGATAGTCTAAATTCTCACTCCTGGAACCATAGAATGGCACACCAACACTGGCACATAAAATGCAGCTCGGGGATACTGCTACACACAGGTGCTGGCCTGCGAAGCTGCTGAGCAATGTGATGGTGCAGCCTGTGGAACAGGGATTCAGGAATGCACACGCTGTCGTGCTACTCTATTCCTTCCACGTCAGCATTCCCAAGGGAGAAGCACCCAGAGAAGAGGGCTGACAGAGAAGCCGAGGCCATCGTTATAACCTGGAGGGATGACCCTTGGGTTCCCAGAGTTGCTGCTGAGAGGCACTGGAGCAAGAGGCTCCTGGCCCGGGACTGTGGCACCAGGTGACAGATCCAATTCTTTCAGGCTCAGGTGTTTGAATCCTACTGTCCTTTGTCCTTCAGCCAATAGTGGGAAACAAGTGCTGTGAATGCCTGGGAAGTGGAGAGAGGGGGCCCTGGCCTCAGTTTCTCCATGGTAGAAACCCTTTGGTCAGTTGCTACCATGGCACGTGGATTTGGAGAGAAGCTTCGCAGGAGTGGAAATGTCCCTATGTGAACTGTAGGATAGAGTCCTAGGACAGGAAATGCACACGTGCTGATTAGCAGAGCAAGGAATTTAACAGAGAAAACCCAAATTACAGGCTTTCCCAAAGCCTTCTATCTGAACGCTTATTGCAGCTTTGGTCACAATACCTAAAAACGGAAAACAAGAAAACAGTATTAGTGATGACGAATGAATTGCCATGCATCCATAAACTGGTATATTACTCAGCAATTAAACAACTCCAACATACAAAATATCATAGGTGAGTTTTATAAGCATCACAATGAGTATTTTTTTAAAGCTAAGCAAAAGGACTACTATAGGCTATATGATTTCACTTCTATGACATTCTAGAAAATGGAGATGTACAGGGAGAGAAAGCATAATATGTGTGTTCTGGGAGGGATAGAAGGAGTAAGGAGATTGTTTGCATGAGGTACAGTGCAAATTTGGGGGCCATGCAAAGCATCACAACTATAAGGTGGACATATCATGGTACACATTTGTCAACATGCATCAATATGTCCCCTTGAACCTGGTGACGCAGGGGCTGAGGAGATGGCTTAGTGGCTGAAATGTTTGTAGTGGAAGCATGGGAGTGGAGTTATGACCTCTGTTGAAGTCAAGAGGGTGCAGTGACCTGCCTGTAATCCCAGCAGTTGGGCAGCGGGGTCAGGGGTAAGGTGGCTAGTTAGATTAGGTGAAGCTGTGCCCTCTGGGGTGAGGAGAGACATTGCCTAGTGAATAAAGTGAACCGTAATGGAAAAAGACACTCAAAGCTGACCTCTGACCTCCACACACAGGTACATAGAAGTGCCCATGCACCTCTAGATACACATGAGGACATGTATACCACATATCCTGATGGATTTTTTTGTTTTGTTTTTTGAGACAAGGTTTCTTTGTGTAGCACCAGCTGTCCTGGAACTTGCTCCGTAGTCCAAGCCTCGAACTCACAGAGATCCACCTGCCTCTGCCTCCTGAGTGCTGGGATTAAAGGTGTGCACCACCACCTCCTGGCAGGATTTTATTTTCTATTAATAATGTCTTGCTGTGGGATGGTCTGTATGTCAAATGTGTTGTTGATTGGTCAGTAAATAAATCACTGATTGGTCCGTGGCCAGGCAGGAAGTATAGGCGGGACAAGGAGGAGAATAGAGCTGGGAAGTGGAAGGCTAAGTCAGGGAGACACTGCCAGCCGCCATCAGGATAAGAAAGATGTAAAGTACCGGTAAGCCACAAGCCACGTGACAAGGTATAGATTAATAAAAATGGATTAATTTAAGCTGTAAGAACAGTTAGCAAGAAGCCTGCCACGGCCATACAGTTTGTAACCAATATAAGTCTCTATGTTTATTTGATCGGGTTTAAGCGGCTTGGGACTGGCGGGTGGCAGAGATTTATCCTGACTGTGGGCCAGGCAGGAAAACTCTAACTACAATGTCTCAGCAAGGCAGCCTGTTTATGTGTATCCATGTATATGTGTTTACAGATGCATAGCTACATTCTACTTAATTATTTAAGGAAGGATATTATTTCAGACCCATAAACATTGGAGTCTGAGGCAAGGATAGTAGCATTTCTTCCTCTTGAAGCATAGCGAGGAAGAAGAAAGTGGGTTTTTCTGTCTGTTTAGTAGACAGCCTATGGGCATGCTCTAATGGTGGCAATGGGTGACACACTCTCCTTTTCATTCGACATGACTCTGAATGCTTCTTCTCATTTCACATTGTTTTGCAATTACAAATTCTTCTTTGTATTCATTGACAGCATATTTTCTGCTTGGGATTTTTGTTGTTATTGTTCTGCTTACCAGGGCTGGGGGGAGTGGCCTGGGGCAGGGGAGAGGGCACAGGGTGACGCTCTTTCTGAGGGATCGAAGTGCAGAGCCAAGGATTCTCATGGTTAGTATGGGTATGTTGTGACCTGAACTTGTTGTGACTCAGCCTGATGCATGTTGTACATAGCCTTTGTGTCCCTCTCATGAACTCTCCATTTCACAAAGGCCGCACTGTGTGGTGATCTGGTTAGAGCCTAGGTCTTAGCCAAGGGTTCGAGGAGGGGCCCTGCAGACTTTCTGTGGCATTCAGCTGGGTGGGTGTTTTAGGGTTTCTATTGCTGTGATAAAACATTATGGCCGTAAATAAATTGGGAAGGAAAGGACTTATTTCATCGTATAACTCTCACGTCACATTCCATTGTTGAGGGAAGTCAGGGCAGGCACTTGGAGGCCAGAGCTGGTACACAGGGCATGGCGAATGTTCCTGACTGGTTTGCTCAGCCTGCTTGCTCTCTTATAGCACCCAGGACAGGCAGCCCAGGGGTGGCACTACCCAAAGTCAGCTGGGCCCTCTCACATCAACCTTCAATCAAGAAAATGTACCACAAGGCTTACCCACAGGCCAATCTGGTGGGGGACACTTTCTCAATCGAGGTTCCTTTACCAAAAGGACACTAGCTTGTGTCAAGTTGATATGAAACCAGCTAGCAAGGCAGAAGATCATTCCAGTAGAGAAACTGTTAGAATCAGTGCTAAGAATAGATAAGCCTTAGGTATTAGGGCCAAGTTTGGGGGGCGGGTGGTTGCCTCTGACTCACCTGAAAAACTGAAACTCAGATGACAGAGAAAATCAGTCTCTACATAGGAGTGTTTCTTCCTGTAAAATATTTGTACCAATTTAACCTAACTTAAGTATAGTATTTGAAAGCCCATATGCTAAGGGGTGTGGTGGGGCGGTGGTGTTAAGACAGACCTTATCTGAGGTCAGTTTCTCTCTCAGCCATGGGGGCTGTTTATTCTCTAAAGAACATGGGCCGTCCTGGGCTTACTGTAACAGATGGAAGAGAGAGAGCCGTGGCCACTAGAGACCAGAGAGACCTTTTGTCGACTAAGCTAGAATTACAGCCGTCTCTGCGAAGGGCGAAGCGAGGTCCTAATAGGCATCCCTTCAATTTTCTTTCATGGACGACTATTTTGAATGTGTATGTGGGACCCTCGACTTCAAAGAATAAAAATATTTCTATTCAAAGCTTAATTACTTAAGAAGGGATGCTATTTCAGACTCAATCTACTAAACTTGAAGGTGACAGCCATTTGTAACCATTGCCAAGTGCCATGGCTTCGGCCATAAGGCCACACCCAGGCAAAGCTCCCTCCACACTGGACTGGTTGTGCCATCTAGTGGCATGATTGGGGAACTACACTAGATGGGGTGCTACCTGGCATGATGGTCTGCCCAAAGGGTGAGAATTAATTCTGTATTTAATGTCTTGGGATTAGTTTCTGCCTTCGCATCCTTTTGTTTCACCTAGCACCTGTGTGACTTCAGAGAAATGATTGGGTATTTCTTCATCTCATTTAACTGACCTGTAGAATGGGGATAAGAAGCTGCCTCTACGCTCATCACAAGGCTCTCGTGACAATGCATGGAAAACACTTAATAGAGTTCCTGACAGTGAGGTGTTTCTATTTATAATTTTTATTCTCAATATGCAAGTCCAGAGCTTATAAAATAGGCCAGAGCATGAGAAATCGAGTTATGAAAAGATGAGTATTTCTGAATAAATTAAGTCTGTAATATTGAAAGCTTGGACGAAGATCAAGTCTATTTAGGCTCTCTGTGCACACTGCCAACCAATGCATTATCTCGATTACACTTGCCTCGTTCCAAGCCTTTCCCCACCTCACAGAGAGTGCCTTCATCCCAGCAGACAACTCATTATGTGCATGTTAATGCCTGTCTTCTTTCCATGGCTTCTCTCTCCCATTGAAAGGATCTCACAGTCTTTACGCCCAACTTGGTGTCTGCTTCCTATACACATTTCTCTAGTGCTGTCAAGCAGAGCTTAATCCTGCTTAGTCCTTTACTCTGATATGTATTAGAGCATTTGACACAAACAGGCTGTAAGTGAGGAATGGGTGCGGTGGAGGCGGCCACAGGACTCCAGTGTGAGATGCCTGTCACGAGACACTGAGCGCTACCCTCGTGTGTTCTCTCCTCCACCGCAATGCCTGACACAAAGACCTCACACAACGAACGCCCCATCAAAGCTGAGAGGGAAAAATTGATTTTTGAGATAGGGACTCATTGTGTAGCTCAAGCTGGCCTTGAGTTTGTAACTCTCTTCCCACAGGGTGTCATTTTAGGAAGGCTGCATGGCTTCTCACAGAGCACTGGACTAAACCGGCCTGGTAGACTGAATCGGCAGATTTGATCCATCAAAGTAGCATTTTTTAAATAATAGTAATAGATTCCTCTAAAAAAAAATCTAAAGATTACTAAGACATAAAGAAAAAGCTGTGTTTTTCCTATTCAAGTATTATTAACATTTGATACGTTTTTTAATACTTTGCTGATATTGCAGAGTTATAATAATTGCTTTTGTGCAATTATGTTCTCTGATAGTTGTTGTTTGTCGTTTTGGTGGTCAGGATCTCAGGTGCTCCCTAACTGAGTTTTAGACCCAGACCTTCTAAATTTAAAGTATTGCTAAACTTTCCCCCCTTGTACTCGAGCACATAGAGTGTGGTTCTAAAGGCCCAGCGTTTCACTGAGTGCGGGTGCCATGACGGCTCCTCTGCAGAGCACATCTTTGGTCATGAATCTTTGTCTGATTTTGAAACTCAGATACAACCTCTCTGGCCTTTCTTACTAGAACGACTAGAACAGGAATGTTAGAATAAATGCCATCTGAAAGGTCACAAGACAATGGCCTTTTGATGTTCAATAGCTCTAGGTGACCTTTTTTTTTTTTTTTTTGGTTTTTCAAGACAGGGTTTCTCTGTGTAGCTTTGCGCCTTTTCCTGGAACTCACTTGGTAGCCCAGGCTGGCCTCGAACTCACAGAGATCCGCCTGGCTCTGCCTCCCGAGTGCTGGGATTAAAGGCGTGCGCCACCACCGCCCGGCTAGGTGACCTTTTTGGATGTGGCCCAGAAGGTACTGCAGATATGAAGAAAGGCCTGGAAGATGAGGCTGATGCCCGTGCCACCTGCTCTGGGCTCTGAATCGGGTTTTGAACTTGTTTCTTTCCTCCGTCTTTCCTTGCATACACCTGTGTATATGTGATTATTTCATTTTAAAATTGAATACTCGTGTCCAGTACATTCTATCTCACTTTATATCTTATTTCACAAACAATAATTCTATGGTCCTTAAATTTATTCACTTACACATTAATTTTTTAAATCTTACATATGTTGATGGTCTTTTACTCTGAGAATAGTAAAACATCTTTCTTTTCCCTTTTTGAGAGAAGGTTCCACTTATAGCCTACGGTGGCCTGGAAATCACAACGACCCACCCGCCTCAGCCTCTGAGTGCCAGGATTACAGATGTGTATCACAACTGACTATAGAACCCATTCTTAAAATGATTTTATAACTTACTGAGAACAGGATATGTGAACACCAACAATGCTGTAGGAAACGTTCTTTCTCAGATGTAAGATCTGCACTGTTTGGGGAAAAGAGAAAGTTCATTCTGTAAGATAGCCAGGCAGGCTTCCCAGAGCGGCTTATAATGGAATCTTAGCAGATGAACATCAGAAGATGGCCCACACATCCACGGGTGTGAAGGGGTTCGGTGGGACATGGGGAAACTGAAAACCTCTGTGGCTGAGGAAGGTCCTTCATGAAAGGAAGGAAGAAAGACAGAAACAGGCTAGACTTTGAGGGCCCTAATAGTTTCATAGGCCCAGCTGAGACACGTGTATTTTATATAGAAACCCATTACGAGCTGTTTAGATCATTTGATTTATCTTTTTCTTTACTTCCTAAGGAATGACACTGAGCCAATAGCATTCAGTCACTGAGACACGTGAGCATCCAGACATGTTACTTGAGCATTTACCTGGGAAATTTCAACATCACAATGAGACAGTAGACTTGCTTCCTTCCATACAAAGAGGAAAATGAGGCTTCCAGTTTGGTAGCTTGTCCAAGGTCACACTGTCAGTCAGTTGCCACACAGAAGGAATGTAATTAGGTTCTGATACAGTTGAGCTTACTTGTCAATTTTGTGTGCTTTAGAGTCACCTAGGAGACACACATCCTGAGTGTTTGTGAGGACATTTCCAGAAAGTTTTAACTGAGGAAAGAAGGCTTAAATGTGGGCGGTATCATCCCATAAGCTGGGGGCCTGTATAGAAAGGGAAAGGAAAAAGCCAGCCCCTCAATCCAATTGCTCCTTTGGAATAGTATTTTAGAATGATTAGGATCAGGGCGATGGTCCACAGTAGAGCACACGGCACAAGCCCGAGAGCCAGCTTGAGAGGCTCGCGCCCAAGACAGGAACGAGCAGAGCTAGGGGAGGGAACAGAGGTGAGAGTAAGAAGAATATCAGCTCTAGTCACAGCATGTGGACAGACAGAAAAAAAATCACTGAAATTCTAAACAAAATGGGTAAATTTCACTAAGTAGACGGACACTCTCCCTATTAGTGCAGCCTGCCTATTAAGGGCTATCTGCCATAATGTTCCACAGGGAAGTTTCCAGTCTCTGCTTGGCCCTGGGTAATGACTTTCTTTCTTAAAATTTGGCACAGTTTAGCCTTCGGCAGCAAGATTTTCTTTAATGTGAGGAGTTTGTGCCGGTGCAAAGGTCCAGCCAGAACCCAGCATGCTGCCTTCTTTTGGGAAGCAGAAAGGCTAAAACTTCCTCATGAAATCCTTTGAATCAGGAGAAGTCAGTAAGATCAGAACAAAGTGATTCTAACCCTGACAAGCCACACAGAAACGGCTCCATGGGTGTACATAGGAGACATTACCAGGCTTCTCTCTTTGGACCCCGTTTCTTTATAAAGCAGAATGCTCAGGCTGAGGAGGTGGCTCACTTGGTAAAACACTTCCTGTGTGAGCAAGAGGGCCCGGTGAGCAATATTCCCCAGAACCTACGTAAAAAAGCCAGGCTTCACATTTGTGGACTTGGGGAGGTAGAGTCAGAGGAGTCCTTGGGGCTCATTGACCAGCCATTCTAGGTAACTGGCAGGCCCCAGGCCAATGAAGGTCTTTGTCTCAAAAAATGAAGGTAGACACCTACTGATAAAAGACATGCTGCACACATGTGCATGCACACCCACATACACGTGTACTTACCTCCACACGTGTACACACACACACACACACACACACACACACACACACACACACACACACGCTGGAATGAAATGAGAGTCTGCTCCGTGAGCTGTGACGTTTGAAACCCATGCATATAGAAAGCTCTGCACAAACGCGAGCTGCCTTCCCGGGCTCAGCCAGCGGAGCTTTGGCCTCAGGCTTCCGGCACCAGGAGACTTCTCGAGCTTACTCTACCTTTCCCCGCATCTGTCTCCCTCTTTTTAATTTCGCTCTTTGAAACACGCAAACCAAAGAATTATCAACACAGAAGTCACCACTTCCCTTTGGTCTGATTGATTGGAAGCCTTGCCTCATGGCAGGCTTCAATGGGCACACGCCCGGACTGCCTGTTGGCCGTCAGCTTGCACGGCATGCTGCTCAGGCCATCTGCTGCTCCATGCGGGCCATATGGAAAGGGGCCCACACTCTGGAAAAGCCAAACTATTTTCTTCTGTGTGTTCTCTTCTTTGCTGTATTTCCAGCTCTACGGATCAAGCCTGGATGCAATTAGAGCTTCCTTATCTGTTTACGTCGAGAGCCATTGACTTGGATTTTATGAAGAGAACCTTTAGACGGAAACAATGACTCCATCACCACCTTACTCTCTGATATCTGTGGCACAGGAGAATTAAGAAATTACTTCTGTGGTCCTTTCACACAATGGATCTAGTCTCTACAAAGGGACCTATAAGATCACATTGTCTTTCCTCTGGAACTCTAAGCTGCCTTTACCTCTGCCGGGCCTATAAGAGCAGGCACAGACACTCGGAGGTGTTTAGTTCTTAACTGTGGCGGCTTATTAGTAGCCTAGAAAATGACTTGCAAAGTTCCAAGGTGGAGCTGGGCTCCCACTGTGACCGTCTCAGGGGGATTTGCAAACGTCAAGACGATTTCCAAGCTTTCCTTGACACCCTGAGCAGAGCGCTTCTCTAGAGTGGGGACTTAAGTGATGTCTCAATCAGTTTTGGAAAGTAAGTTTCTGAAGCTTTTGACTAAAGAAAGGCAGGTACAGACTGCTTGTTTAAAGATATTCACGACTCATAGATGTTTTTTAAGGACCAGGAGGGAAAGAGTATGTCTCAGTTGATTTTTAGCAAAACCATGAACTGAGGTGAGTGTCTGTAGCTAACAACAGCTCTTCTGCCCGCCCGCTTTAGCTCCCTCTACGGGCAGTTCGAATTGTTTCAGCCCCCTCCCCCTGTGAAAAAAACCACACCAACTCACTAGCATCTAACTATAAACTAATTAAAAAATGTCAGGCCCCTGAAGATAAAATATTAACATGCATTACAATGCATCCCAGAGGAAGGAATAAGCTATTAATTTTCATTCTTGCCATGATGTGGCGCCTTCTTCTCTTCCCTTTCTTGGGTAGTGATGGATTCTATCACCAGTTTTTAAAGTGAGCTGTTGTCCCTCTCTGCCTTTTCAGATTAGAAGCCACGTGGCCCCTTCCTGTTAGCCTGGTCTCTCCCAAAGCGTTTTTCATAGACTGTTCTATTACGTGAGCGTTTGGGTTGTGCCTAGCAAGAGCAGGTAAAAAGCTTAGTCACGGGTGCCTCATTCTTTGTGTGCCCAGCTGTAGGCATGGTGCTCACGCAGGCTGTAGGACGAGCCAGTCTGGGTTCAGTGATGTAAGGTACACGATTTACCACAGAAGAAACCGGAACTTTACATAAATCAAAGGCACCTCCGGTGATAGCACCGAAAACAGATTTGGAGCCTATATTTGATATCAGATGATTCCCTTTTAGTTTTGTGGGCTGCAGCCTTTTGTGTTTATGTACAGTTTAAGGTTCTTAAATATCCGGTGGCCCCCTTTGAACAATTAACGGAAAAAAAGAGAGAGAAAGTATTCAGCAATGTATCCAACATGCACATAATTCTTTGCAGAAAAGCATCAATGGGTTGAACTCCTCCTTCTTTATCTCACGGTCTCTGCCATCATTTCTGTTGCAGCAAACCACCTCAAATAACATGTAGTGTGAACAAAAGTTAGTCCGTCTGTGCGAGCCGAATTCACACAGAAACCCAGCGGTCACTTTCGTTTCAGAGACACTGTCACATATTTCCCAAGCCCGAGCACTCTGCCGTTCCGTCCCGTTCAAATGAGACTGTCTCCTGGGCCCTTAGCCATGTGCTAGCCCTGAACTCACAGCCAACAGTACTCCCTCCCATGTATGGTTCAGTGCTCGGGGGGACAGGTCGCCACAGGAAGAGCAGACACAAAAGGAAAAATGGAGAACTAAGAAAGGCTCATAGCTGCACGCTGTCCCACACAAGCAGACTCAGGTGGCAGGTGGAACTGAAAGGCTCATAGCTGCACACTGTCCCACCCGATGCAGACTCAGGTGGCAGGTGGAACTGGGTCAGCTGGCACTTTAGTCTCCTCAGCGCTGAAGATTGTTGGTTTTCTTCTTCCTTTTCACTGCTTCGTCTGTTTTTTCTGGATTTTGATTACACCATTTTCCCCTTCCTTTTCCTCCCTCCAAACCCTCCTACGGATCCCTCCTTGCTCTCTTTAAAATCCACGGCCTCTTTTTCGTTAGTTGCTGTTACATGCACATATGTACATACATAGACAACCTGCTCAGGCCATATAATGTTACCGTATGTATGTTCTCAGGGCTGACCATTCGGTGTTGGATAACCAATTGGTGTGCTCTCCCCTGGGAACACCCTTCCTGTGTGATTCTCTTCTTTTGACCCGTTCACCCTACCCAGGGCCAGATCCAGACCTTAAGAACTTGATACACAATTCAAAAGCTCTTCCCTATGAAAAACAATATTAAAAAAATTTTACAGTGTCGTCTACAAAAATAAGTATTCATTTAGACTATTAAAAACCAATGAATTATAAATTGTTTAAGACAGACATATATTTCAAAGATCACAAATGCAAAAATGATATAAATTAATTAAATAAATGAATCACTTGTTTGGCTCAATGCTGTGACACTGTCCTACAATTTTTGGATAAGGAGTTAGACTAGTATTGTAAACATTGCCCAATTTTAATGGTTCTCATTGCTCACACTGCTATCAAGACCCCTTTCACAGGATCATGCTGTGAATTTCATGTTATCTGAATCGGTATTGGCACTGTCTATCCAGCCAGGAGGAATTTTTTTTTAATCTTTATGTGCTTACATAATTTATTCCTTTACACTAACTTATCAAGCAACTTAAAATGCATTTGTTATTTCTTTTCAAAATATACCACTTTCTTTTAAATAATTATGGCTCTTGGAGTTATTTCAACTTTTAAAAACGATGGCTTCTGGATGTCAGAATAATATCTCATTCTTACTGCCCTATTTTATATCCCATTAATTGTTATATGACATTTCTCTACATTTCTTAATCAACAAATGCTAATCTAATAAAGAAAACTATTCCTCATATCCATCTAATTTCAGCGGCGTTTGTGCATTTCCTACGTTAGTGAAACATTGGCCCACACTTCAGCCGAAATGGCACGTCTAAGCTTTGTTGCTGTTGGAGTTTTTCTTCTAATTCGTTCGAAATATACTTTTATCTGTGATGCTATTGCTCCATGTCTCTCACCTCAGACAGCTTCATGAAGAACACATTGTCCCACATTCTGAGTCATAAAAGAAACACTGGAAAAGAAAATCCTACTCACGTATCTTGAAAATGCTTATCTACTAAAAGGACAAGTAGACTCAAAGTTCCATGATATTTAAAATAGTCAGCAGTTTTGGGGATCACATAGGGGAGCCGCTTCCTTTCCCGGCGAGATGAGTGAGTGGGCGGGCTGCGCAGGGCACACACACTCAGTTATCAGTGCTTCAAAGAGTGCCTGGCAAGAGTGAATCACTCACCCTTGCCAGCTCTCCACTGGGTGATTTACATAGCTCTTACACACACAAGTTGTGGAAGGAATGAGTCTCGCTCTTTTTATTTTACAGGGGAGCAAAAGAGTGTTGACTGTGCATATTGCTAGAAACGGTTGAGGCCCCGTGTCTCTGAATCGAACGGTTGGGTTCTTAATTTCTACAAAAGACTGCTCTCATTGCTTGCTGTGTTGAGAAGAGGATTTGAAAGGAAGAAATGCTTGGCTTGGAGTGCTTGAAATATTGGCATGGCCTTCACCTGTGGGTATGTAGCAAGAAAAATGCCTGCAGCAGAGCAGAAGGGGCCCACCCCTGCCAAACTTGCCGATCTAGTGGATTCTGCCAGAGACCAGCAGAGGGAGACATAGGCTTTAAGCACTCACAGTGTTCTGCTGGCCACAAGTTTAGATTAAAAATACTCTGGTGACTTGGATTGCGTCCCTGACTGAGCAACTGTGTAAGCTCTTGCTGAACTGTATTACCCCCTGAGTGGTGTGTTTCTCATGCGTAACGTCATGGCTGCGTTCAGTGGTCTCTGAGGTTCTCTGACCTCAGTTCAGCTGTGGTGCCAGCTTAAGTAGCAACATGAGGTCTGCTTAGAACCCAAGGCACTGCCTCATCTTTGGATGCTGAAGTACTAACAGGGAAGTCATTGCTCTAGCAAGAATGAACAGTGGAACACCTTCCCAATTACTAATTATGTACAAAGGAAAGATCTTTGAAATCATATGCTTTATCATATGTAAGAATATTATATAAGAGATTCTTACTGTCCTGTCACTAAAGTGACCTCAAGAATATCAGCACTTGTGTTGATATTGGTATACAGTCACCAGATATGATGAACTCTATCAATCTGATTTAGAAACTCCACTCTTGCTGAGTGTTGTTTACAAATAAATGTTCCTGACTTAGAACTATAAGTCACCAATAAGCTATGAAAAAGTAGTCACGTCATCAAGAATAAAGGAAGTAAAAATTAAAGGGAAGAAACATAATTTTTAGCTCATAAAAATTGAGTGGAAGTGTAACGTGGCGTCTTTAAAAAACATTCATTTATTTACTGCGTGTGTGTGTGTGTGTGTGTGTGTGTGTGTGTGTGTGTGTGTGTGTGTATGTGCACATGGGTATGCACATGCATGCCACAGAGTGTGCAGCCATCAGAGATGACTTTCGGAAATTTTCTCTCTTTTTCCACCATGTAGATCCAAGGGACCAAACTCAAGTTGTCAGACCTGGAAATGAGTGTCTTTACTCACTGAACCATCTCTCCAGACCCTTGGCAAACTGAAGGAAAATTTCAGTTATATATTGAAGTTTTGTACCTTTTGGTCCAATATATTTTATCTCCAGAAATTAATTTTATGCAAATAGTCACAGTGAATATAACAAAACATTCCTCCAAATGAAAAGAAAACCTAAATAAGAATAAATAAGTTCTGTATCAATTGATCAAAAAAATCTAATACTAATGTCCATAATAGTTGATTGAGAAATCTGTACATTCAATACCATTTTAAACAAAATACCAAAGGTGATTTTTTATCAAAATTAAAAACTTGATTCTTTAGTTTATATGGTTGGTAGTTGTTAGGAGCTATGGGAAAAGAAAATGATGAGAAACTGTTTAATGGGTAAGAGATTTTCCTTTGAATTATGGAAGTGTTTTAATATTAAACAGAGGTCATGAGCATTATGGTTATGCAAACACCACTGGGTTGTTCACTGGTTAAGTTTATGTTTCAAAAAAAAAACCCAATCTTTTGAAAGTTAGGGGAGTTTTGTGTGTGATGGAATTGGGCATGGTTTCTTCTGTTGTTGACCTGCTTTTCCTAAGTTCTAATGAGCACTGCCACCCTAATTATTAGGAAAGAATTATAAACAACCCCACAAGAGGCTCACACTTTAAACTAGATTTTAGGGACACTGGAAAGAAAAACGCTTAAGAAAAAGGTCAAGGGCCAGGGGTCTGCTGGGGGCAGAGGCTGCGTGTGGAGGGTCTCTAAGGCCCTGGGACCATCCTGGTTACCAGGGGTCTGCTGGGGGCAGAGGCTGCGTGTGGAGGGTCTCTAAGACCCTGGGACCATCCTGTTACTAGGGGATGGGGAAAAAGAAAGAAAAGGAGACAAGGAAGGAGGAAAAGAAAAAAAAAGGAGGAGAAAAGAAAAAAGAAACCTAGATATCCTTTTAATACATTGAAAGGGCTGAATCCCAAACAGATAACGCTTGTGAATAAGAATTTGTCTCAGATCACCATTACACATCTCACTTTGTGCTGTTTTCCAGGACTCTGAAGCAAAATCTAAAGGGTGCTGAGGGAAAGATTCATGGGCTCATTGGAGCCAGTGCCTGGGAGGGAGAGGCTGGCTGGTGAAAGAGACCTGAAACTGCTGAGCGGAGAATTCAAGTCTCCCCTGTGTGGAAGACACAAGTCACCACTACAGAACAAAATCCTCTTCCCAGCTGCCTTCTCCATCCCTTTCTCTGTCTAATAAAGACTTGAGAGTAAGTAAGCAAATGCACAGTACCCTTTCTGGTCCCTCTAGAGGGTAGCTGGAGTAGAATTCAGTTCTGGGGGCTGAGGAGGAATAGCAAGGCAATAAAAGACAAGACCATACTTCCTTGTGTTTCTCATTTTCTTCTTATATGTGTTTCTGTCTTATATGTGCGCAGTCTGTCCTGGTCCTGTAGGGATAATGCAGCCAGTGGCAGCCACTCTTAGCCACCTTTCCTGGGGTGTTCAGTTTTGTCTGTCGATGAAGGCCACGTGTCCTTTGGAATGCCCTCGTCATGAAAGGATGGTATCTGGAAGGGGAGGAGAAGTGTTACTGAGAAAACAAACAGAAGACTAGAGATCTGAAGCTTTCCTTTCTATTGACTATCTGACAGGAAAATATCAGTAGCTAGTAAAACAATTAGCTGTTGCCAAAGAGGACAGTGGTTCAAGCATGTCCAACCTCAGCTGCACAGTTGGCACCTGCATGCAGCCTGCAGCATGTGTGAATGCAGCCCAACACAAACCTGTAAATGTATTTAAAACATTATGATGAAAAAGAAACCCAGCTTGCCCCATTATCCAGTGTGAACTTTTAGATGACAATGTCGTGTTGCAATGTCAAGGAGGTCGGGCATGCCTGGGAGTGTTTCCCAGACAGGCTCTGGATGTTCCCGAATGTTTGCTGAAACTAAAAATACACAGGTGCAATCCTGGACTTATTGAAAGAGCTGTGGTGGGAGGTGAAGCAAGACTAAAAGATACACATAGACACACACACACACACACACACACACACACACACACACACACACACATCCTACGCCGAAGGTCAGTACGTTTTTGTGGGCCAAGGTTTACTTCGTGACTGTGTGCCAACTCTAGTCCGTGACCTGGTTTTGTAAATAGAATTTTATTTGGGCAAAGCCACGTCTTTTCTCTGGTCCTGATGTGCCACCATACCAGAATTCAGCAGTTATGCTTGAGTTGGATCGCCTGTGAAGCTTCAAGTATTGGTTATCTGGTCATATTCCACAAACACCTGCCACCTCTGGTCCAAGCCACTGCCCCCAGCCTTGCACGTTCACGCAGATCCCTAGGAGTCATGTATTCACATCCATCGGCTCTGCCGTGGGCCTGAGCATTCACAGCCTCCCAGGAGAAGAAGCTGCCACCTTCGTCTTAAGGGGTCATGTTTGTGTTGATTGTCTAGCACGGTGCTTCTCAGTGGATGAGGAATGGACATTTTCAGACCCAACATACACTTAATGGATCAGAGACAACCTTTTGTGGCGACTTCCAGTAATTCTTATGCAAGCCAAATCCTGAGAGCTGCTGTCTTCAGAGAGGCAAGAATTACATGTTCATGTAAGACTCCATCGCGGATTCTCCTCAGCAAGGTGTGTGCCCTTGATCATCATAGTAAGTAGGGAGAGCGAGGGACTATGCTGGAGTTCGCTGAAAACCCATACTCCTTACTCCTATATAGTAAGCTGGCCTCAAAGATGTGCGATTTCAAATGTTTCTTTGTTGATGCAATTTGGTATAACTAATATTCATTCTCTTTTGGAAGGAGAATCTTACTTTGTAGCAGCTCATTAACAGCCTTGAAGGCCATGTAATTTCTGAAATGGCCAACAGGGGGAGCTGCTATTATTTCACCAACCTTAAAGATTGCTTTTGGGATTTTTACTAGCAGAATCAAGGAAGAAATGGACTCATAAAATTGTAGTTTGGGACTTCTAATTCCTCCTGTCTGTTTTATATAAAAAGACTCCCATCTTTAGCCTTGGGATATTCAAATGATTTGATTTGCCTGGATTAAATACTCGTCTTTGCTTATCCAGCCGTACTATATGCTCAAACTGAATATAACCTGTGACATAACTACTGTCAGTATTCACTCAGACCCCTATATCTTCAAACAACAACACAGATGCCAGCAATTAGTGAAACACAAAATCGGTTTTTATTGGACATTTGAACAACTCATGTAACTCGATTGTATAATATGGAAATCCCTTACCAGGACCAGAGAGCAACTGAGCCCACCAGGCAAGGTCTTAAGGGAGTTAGTTTCCTAAAAGTGACATTTGGGTTCCTGAGATATGATATTATGGAAGGAACTGAGCCCCGTGATGCTGTGCAGATGAGGTCCCTGGTGACATAATGGTCCAATTTGTCAACAGGTGGTACAGTGTTGATGAAATTCAAGGCGCAATATTCCCAGGGTGAAGAACCAGCGCACCCCTGCCTTTAGCCCCAGGAAGATGGAAGCGGGTTTGATTTGTGTGGACTCAAGATTTGCCTTTGCTTATATTACAAGCTAATGCTGCTAGTCCAGTTAAGATAAAGAGAAACAAAGCACACGGTGTCAGCTTGGCTCTCCGAAGGACACCTCTTTGGATAAAAGAGAACATTTTATGAAACTTTCTGTGCGACACAGGGTAAATTGTGTGATGTACTAAGGGCTCAGCTTGCTGATAAGGGAAGATATAGAGGCTAGAATTGGAAGAATAAAAATGTAGCTGAGGCCCAAGTAGGGTAGTGTCTATGGAAATGAAAGTAGAAAAATATTAATCAGCGACCTATCTAGGTGAGATAATTACTGGCATACAGGGATATAGAAATCAGTGGAGGCAAAAATTAATAGTGGCAAAGAGATGATGTTTTCTTGGGAAATAATAAAAGAATTAGAAAACTTCTTGAGCTTGGGAGGGATGAGCGCCAAGACATGAGCTGAACTTAAACTGAGCTGGTGTTAGACTAGCATGTAGGTGGAGATACACTTGCACGTTAGAGCTTGGAATAGAAATAGATATTGACGTTATCTTTACAGAGATCTCAGGATAGGTTCTATAAAAGATTAAAGAGAACTTGTTTGGTTACAGATTAATCCGCTCGATCAGTGTTAACTAAGGACCTCCTTGCACCAGGCCTCCACTCCGGGTGGATGATGATAACAGTGAGACTCTTGAAGACTCTGATACTGAGGATGGATCAGAAAATTTAGATGAAACAGATTCTAGTGGTAGGAGACCAAAGATAAAGTTAATAAATACAGATGTATCAAGTTAAATGGCATGATGGTTACTCTTGACAGTCAGTGTGACTGGACTTCTAAAAGCACCTAAAATTTTTAATTTTATGTAAGTGTGTTTATATGTGTGTGGCATTTTGTGGGTCTAGGTCTTGAAACCAGAAAGGGGGGAAGGTTTGTGGAGAGCTGTCAGGAGAGGGTAGTAGAATACATGTGACATTGAAGCAGAATAAAGGCTTCTGGGGAAGTGAGGGCTTTAGAAGGAGGTGGCAGGGAGACACAGGAAGTGAGGAGAAAGGCAGATTGACGAAAACAAAATATGTCTGAAAATGCCATGATGAAGCTCACTACTTTGTATGTTAATTTAATTCATTTTCGTGTGTGTGTGTGTGTGTATGTGTGTGTGTGTGTGTGTGTGTGTGTGTGTGTGTGTGTGTGTGTGTGTGTGTTCATGCAGGTTTGGCCTATGCAGAGACTAGACGAAGGTGACAGAGGCCTGCTGTGGGATGGTCTGTATGGCAAATGTGTTGCTGATTAGTTAATAAATAAAACACTGATTGGCCATTGGGTAGGCAGGAAGTGTAGGCGGGACAAGGAGGAGAATAAAGCTGGGAAGTGGAAGGCTGAGTCAGAGAGACACTGCCAGCTGCCACGATGACAAACAGCATGTGAAGATGCCGGTAAGCCACGAGCCACGTGGTAAGGTGTAGATTAATGGAAATGGATTAATTTAAGCTGTAAGAACAGTTAGCAAGAAGCCTGCCACGGCCATACAGTTTGTAACCAATATAAGTCTCTGTGTTTACTTGGTCGGGTCTGAGCTGCTGTGGGACTGGCAGGTGAAAGAGATTTGTCCTGACTGTGGGCCAGGCAGGAAAACTCTAGCTACAGAGGCCCTGGAGCTGGAGTCACGCACAGTTTTGAGCTGCATGATATGGGTGCTGAGAACCGAGCTCAGGTCCCCCTGCAGGAGCATACATGCAGTTTAACACAAAGCCATTGATCTAGCTCCTTTTTTTTTAAAGTAAAAATCTTACCAATGATAAACTGAAGAAACGCCTAGGAGATTGGTAGAGCACACCTCCAGAGTGTCTGTGAGGCCTTGTCTAGGGGGGAGCTCTGAGGGGACTTCTCAGGGCTCTGGAAGAGTGAGCAGCTTAATCTTTTTATCAATTCAAGTTGTGGCAGTATACTGGGGTGCGGTGGAAGGAAGGAGGTGGTCCCTGGTGCTACTCTCCTTCTGGCCCCTTCTCTCTGCTTCCTGGCTGCCGTGATGGGCGCTGCTGTGGCAGGTGCACTGATGGTTCTGAAACCATGAGCTGGACACGGGTGTTTGGTCATAGTGATGAAGGTTTTCTAACGAGGATGATGTAAGAAGAAACAAAGCTGTAGAGCAGCTTAGAGAGAGACAGAGCCACAGCCTCAGGGACTTCCATTTTTAAACTGTTTTTACTAGTTAGCCTGCAGGGGAGCGAGCTCCGTTAATGCGTTTTTCATGCATGTGTGACATTATACTTTCATTGTTGGCAAAGCGCTGTCAAAGTAATAATTTGAATGAAGACTGCTTTAGGTAAAGGAGAAGAGTGGTCCAGCCCCCTTACTTTCGAGGCAGAGCAACAGGCAACAACAGGAACACTAGGGTTGGTGAGGCCAGGGCTTCCGAGGGAGGGGTGGAGTGGGATGAGCCAGATTAGGGAGGCAACCAAGGCTAGCTGTAGAACTAGCCAGGACTTGCCTCCTCTGTAGAACTCTTACGAGGCTGAAATTATTTAGGCTTTTACTAAGGGTGAGATGAGGAACTGCGTAGAGATTCCAGAAGGGTGCTATGATCTCACGTAGCCTAATGTTTTTGCCCATGCTGGCTTTCACTGCACAAAAATAAAAGAGCAAGAGCAGATGAAGCTATGAGTCATGTGTGGGGAAGAAATGGTGTCTGAGACCAGGTTAATAGCATTGGCCGTGTGGAGGGTGCTTTGTCGTGGGATTGTGGCTGTGCTCGGGGGTGAAGGCAGAAGCTGGGTCCTGGGTGCTCTTATGGGTATATTTGGAGAAATAGAACAGACTTATGGGTGGATTGTGGTCATGATAGAAAGAAGAAATTAGAAGCTTTTGCCCTGACCAGTTAGAAGGGTGGTGGTATTGCTGGTGGTGATGGAGCGGCCAGAAAAGTCATTCTTAATTTGAGGAGTGGTGGGTTTGGATGCTCCCATAGGATTCTGCCTAAGGGCATTGTCGTGGGGGGGGGCATATGTGTGGTTAGTGACTGGAATATTGACAGGAATGAGAAACCCAAACAGGAACCCTGTAAACCTCAACACTTGGAGACAAGGAGGCTGAGAAGGAGACGAAAAAGATGCAGAAGAAAAAATCCACAAAAATGGGTAAAGGAGAAGGACTGGGGTGTTTTCCATGGCTCAGCACTTACCCAGCATTAATAGGACCCTGGGTTCAACCCTCAGAACAGAGAGGGGGTTAAAAAAAAAAAGCTAAGAGAATGAGCATTAAATATAAAGATCCCAGTCCTGACAGTACAAAAGTTACAGGGGATGAGAACAGGAGGTAATTTATTAGGTTTGGCGGTGAACATGCTGTCTCATGACAAACTGAGTCAAGTGCTGAAAGCAAGTTGATAATTACTGTGAGCCCATGGCCATGATGTCCCGCCCCCTGGCAATGACTGTCTGGGACTGCTAATGCCTTCCCAACATAAGCACCTGCTCCTTTTCCTGAGGGCTTTGTCATCCGGAGGAGTGGGCTGGACACATAGGGAATTAGAGGCCCCAGGATCAGCGTTCCATGATTTAGGAGGACTGCTGATTGTTAAGTCTCCTCTTCTCCCAACCTTGAGAAGAACTGTAAGACTTGTCGCAGACAGCTTCCCCAAGGTGCTGAGGAGACTCGCTTCCCAGGCTTTCTCCCAGCCCTCCCTGCAGCTGACTCACCTCTTTCTCTTAGAAGGAGTGACCCTGCAGAAAAACTAGTCATATCTGCTTCTTCTCAGAGTCTGTCCGGGGACGCTCAGTCTAACACATTAAGTGACACAATGTGACAGAGATGTAGATGGAAAACAGATTATTCAAAATTGCTTATGAGTGAAAAGGTGATAGCTTGATTTTTTTTTTGGTAGCTGGAAGATGGTATAGAGTTAGGGATATATATATATATATATATATATATATATATAGATAGATAGATAGATAGATAGATAGATAGATAGATACATATATATAGTGTGTGTATGTATGTACATATGTATGTATGTTGTAAGAGAAAGTCAAAAAAGTTTATACACTGAAGGGAAACAGCCACAGGAAGGAGTTGAGGGTAAAGAGCAGGTGATGAGCTGATGGAACAATGATGGAACAATGTCCTTGGACAGGTAGAAGACAAGCAACAAAATAAGGAAGGGTTAGGAGTTCGTTATAGAGGAAGAGGGACTGCCCTTCACTGAGTCAGGAGAGAGAAAATGCAGACTCACTTAAGAGGGCGTTCGTTCGTTCGTGCCTGTGCGTGGCCAGGGACTAGGCAGGCATGCAGAGGCTAAGCACCAAGTCTCCTGAGCAAGGAGGATGGCAAACCTTGCAGGAAGGAGCCTTCATCTCAGGTGATGAACAGAGGAGGGGGAGGGTTCAGAGCAATGAAGCCAAGACATAAGCAGTGAAGCAGCACAGCCACCAAAAAGGGACAATTTTCAAGACAGCGTGATCAAGTCTAATATTTGGATTTTGATCCATATTTGGGAATAGGAGTTTCAATTGTGTCAAAGAATGGGAGCTATTCACTAGGATAAAGAAGTAAGTGGATAAGGAAAATAGAACATCTAACAGAGAAGCCTGGGGTCACCAGGTACTTCAAGATATATATTTACATCAATTTAATGGGGGGAACCCCATGTCATTTCCAGACATGGGGGGGGGGACCCACCCCCACCTTTTTTCCCTGGGTACTCTTGAGGAGTGAGGGATAAGAGATTTAGATAGAAATATAGAGGGGAGAGAGAGACAGATAGAAACACAGGATAGCCTCCGGAGGGCCTGGATCCTAATCTACCAGCCCCTTCTGTCTTTTCTAAAGGGCCTTTTATAGAAATGCCAAGGGGTGGAGCAAAAGACCTCCCGGTAGCACAGCCAAGTGCAGTCCAATCACCTGGAAACCACACACGTGGTCAATCCATCCCCTTATACAGCCCTGCTGGGTAAAGCAAGCTCAGATTTCACTAGGAAACCTCTGTGGGATCCCACAGACATACTCATTAGATATTTGGTTGAACCACAAGAAAGTGCTTTTTAATCTACAAAAATGTTCACTCTGTATGATTCAATTTGATATTTTAAAACACCATGGAGGGGGCTGCTGTGATGTCTTATTAGGAACAGACACTTGTCACCCTACAGTGCAGACTGAAGGCCTAAAATTGACCCCTAGAATACCACCTCCCCCAAGAATAAATTAAACTTTCAAGAATGTTTAAAAATTTCATGGATCAAACTTCTGACCGATTCTCAGCCCCTTTGTGAGCCATCAACTCTAAGGCCCTAGTGAAAACTTGGTCCTTAGCACCATCAGGAAGCTGTGTGCCTCCAGAGTCACATGGAGGGATGATAGGGAAAACTGACAAAGTATTAACTCAGCTTTTAATATTTCCTCATAAGGTGTCCTGTACCAAAAGCGTAATGTCTTTTATAATAAAGTATCACAGCTGAACAGCTGTTTAATTTCTCACAAAAACCATGAAAATATGTCTTCAGGTCCTTCAGTTTTTAATCTAAGTGTTTTTAGAGCATGAAGCAGCTCCAGGAGGAGACAGTTATGAATGGTGATTTTTATCTGCTAGAGACATCACTGAGCCAAAGTAACTTTATTATTTTGGATCTTAATTCTTGCTTCAGTAGTTTTTTTTTTTTTCCTGAAATGTAATTGCCTTGGGGCCAGGGATGAAGGGCATGTAAAATGCAATTAAAAGATGAGAAATGTCTCTTGTGACTCGGTATTAAGCAAGAGTAGTAGAGTGTGACATTAAAAAATGGAATCAGAAGTGCACGCTCTGCATTTCACTTTAATTACATCAGTTTCAGATTTTGGAACACAACAATTTCACACATGCTTAATTAAATTATGTCAGCGCAATACTTGCAGCTAAAAAATTGGAGGAAATTTTGGGGATGGGTAAGATGGGTGATCATTCCTGACTTTCCTGGCACCAGACTGAAGGTGGCTTTTAACGTCTCTCTCACTTGGAAAATCTGTTGCTGAAATAAGACTTGATCTACCTAGAATCCAAGGACATGTGGCATAATCTTGAGTGCCCTTTCGGAGGGAAAAGGGTCTGTGTGAGTCCATAGCTCTCTACTTTTCATAAATAGCTTCAAAGTAATGCAATTTTTCCAAAGCGTTTTTTTTTTTTTTCTTAATATTGGAATATCCTTCCATCTTCCCTTCCTCCGTTCTTTTTTTCTTTCTTTTTTATTTTATTTTTTGTAGGATAAAGTCTGTTTATGTGGCCTTACTGTACCTACAACTGTGTAACCTATGATGGCCTGATACCCATAGCAACCTCCTGCCTCAACTCTTGTGTGAAGACTTTACAAGGATGAGCCCCCACACCCAGCACAAATTTCCTTTAAAAAATGTTTTTTTCAAGGAAAAATTTCAAAGCTCTACTTACACTTGTAATAGACTGTTACAACTATCAACCTCACGTGCATCTCTATGCACGTCTCTTGGTATAAATGTTTGACCTTAGTGGATAATGCCAAACAGCTTTCCAGTTTATAAGATGAACCAGCCGCAAATGAGGATTCCTTTCTACTTCACTGTCCTGGTTTTGTTAGGTTATGCCACAAGCTGGAAGGAAGCCGCATGTCGAACCAGCTCAGCATGGAGATGTCAGATGTTTTAATCAGGGTGACTCAGCTGTCTCCTGGAGTGCTTGTCATCGGGAGCTGCGTGGAGCAGTAAGTGTTACCCCCTCACTAGACGTGTTCTTTGGGTCATGCTGTGACTGGCAGACGTTTAATCAAGTAAGTCAGGGCACATGCTGTGATGACCACCTCAGAACTCACTTTAGAATTGCTGTTGACGGCCATATTTGAGGCGCAGTGTCCCCACAAGCCATTTCCAACGCTGGGTGCTGCGCTGTGACCTCCATGAACATGACCACTGGGATCTTCCCTTTGACATCCTGTCATAGCATCTGTATGGAAGATCCAGAGGCACCAGAACTTCTATGGTGTGGTTCTAGAAGGTACTAACGACGAACGCCTGACTCATTTCTTTTAAGTAGGTCAAAAGGTCCTTTTCATAGCTGGTATTCTTTCTTTGTTTTATTGTATTTGTTTGGTTTTTGTTTTTGAAACAGCATTTCCCTATGCAACCCTGGCTGGCCTGGAACTTGATGCGTAGACAAAGTTGTCCTCCAATTTACAGAGATGCCATTGCCTCTGTCTCCTGAGGGTTGGGATTAAACGTGTGTGCCTCTAGCATTCACTCTGCTAGCAGACATTCCCATTTCAGGACTTTGTGGAAACTATAGCTGCATGGTAGTTAGTGAAGAGGAACTGAGCGATGATGCCATGTGTTGGGAATCCTGGGTATCAGGATCTGTTCCAGAAGTGTTTATAAAATGAGTTAAAACCCTGCAAATAGTGAGAGTGTGGAAAGGCTGTGAACGGAAGAGAACGATATCCTTGACTTTCACACACACACACACACACACACACACACACACACACACACACACACACTGCTGTATAGCCATTTCCTCTGAATTGAAACATCCCCTGCAGGAGGGAGGGGATGCCTCATGAGACTCAGGAGTAAACAGTCACATGCCTGGGAAAGCTGCATCTCACAAGATTCCAGAGAGTCTCTTTCCAGAGTTATAGAAACAGCAAACAACTGTTCGGGAGTGGGGGGGTGGGGTGGAGGGTGGGAGGTGTGGGGAGGGGTCTGAACATCCCAGGCAGGGCAGAGCTGCCAAGAGGAGGTTCTTGGACCTGTCAAGCTGCCTGCCAGCTTTGCAGAGAGCTCCGGGGATGCAGCTTTCATGCACTGTCACTTGTGCTGGGGTGGGCTTTTGCACAAGGCAGCTGTTTCTGTGTGGTCCCTCCTGCTGCCAGTCACCCCTCACCCACACTTGCCAAGTCACCCCGGAAAACTCACTGGTTCAACAAACTAGATTTAGGTCACACCATCACTGTGGTCTGTCTTTGGTTTCCTATCTGAGGGGAATGGGTGTTTCCCCAGGTAAAGTCACACACACACACACACACACACACACACACACACACACACACACACACACACACACACATTGAACACACAGAAGCAATAAAAAATAAAATGCATGTATGTCCCAGAAGGTCAAGTATAATTAGAGTCACTTAATCCTTAGAGTGAGTGTGCTAGTCTTGTTGGTTTCTACGGACACCAGGGTTTTTTTTTTGGGGGGGGGGTTGGTACTGAAAAGAAGGGATGAAGAGGAGATACATGAGATGTTCTTCATGTTTCATCCTAAGTATGACATTCCACTCAGCACCATACATCCTGACCACTTACCCTGAGGATTTTCACCAACAGTTTGATCTTTGTGTGTGCTGAGTCAAGTATCCTACTGTAAATCCGGTGTCGTCTTTGACCAAGGGAGCAGCTTCTGGAGAGATTCACAAGAAGAGATGAGAGAGGAAGGAGGCACCCATCCGCCTCGCCAGCCACACCAGCCAAATTAACCCTGGTGACCAATGAGATAACAGATGTTGCAGCCAGATTACCCTCACATCCAATAACAATTAATGATACAAACACCTTTATCAGGGGATGCAATTTCCTGTGTAAAGTCTTCCACGAACGTGTGCCTATTCCTTGAATTTGGTGACTTGTGGTGATTCCCCACTCAGACAGGGTAAAGTGTTGGTGATAGAATCTTGTACAGAAAAGGATGAAGGTTGTCAGTAGTACTTCCCAAAAAAGTATTTGGGTTCTTAAATAATAATAGGATGTGTATAAAATTCTTGGTACCCCTTTAATTTGATGTTATACTTTTTGCTTATCAGGAAAAACTTTACTATGGAAATTGTTAGTAGGATTCAGCTGAATTTATGTTCTTTTTCCATTTCTCCAAATTCAAGGATTTCCAGAAGATTCTTCTCTTCTTCTAAATCCAAGTCACCAATCCATCCACAGAAGTGAAACTCTAAAGGGCTTAGAAATAATACGTCTGATCAATGACAACTAATCATAGTGGGATCAGGTCTAACCAAGAATGACTGCCAAGATGTATAATGAAGAATGACTTCTCTTGAGTGTGGGAGTGGGCATCAGAGAACAAGCTCTACTCTGATGGATCTCTATCTCTGTTGGATCAGAGGCCTGAACTTCGCAGCTTCTCTGAGACTCATGAGTCCCTGAGGCTTTGAGTTTCGAAAGATGGGCGTGTGACAGAGCAGAGGCTTGCCCTACGAAGCCAGAGGCTGCCACACCAGTTCAGAAAAACACGGAGCACCAGGGAGCCTGGCACACTGTTGTCAGGGCTCAGTGCCACCACTCATCTTAGTTGGAAAATAATAAATGGTATGTTTGCTGAATTTGTTTTGTGTTTATGTGTGTAAACATATGTGTGCTGTTTTACATATGTGCACATGCATGTTGAGCCCAGAGGTCAATGATAGACATCTTCAATAGGTCTGTCTATACTTTCTATTTTTCAAACAGTCTCTGAATCTAGTGCTCACCAATTCAGCTACATGACTGGTCAAGGAGCCTCAAGGACACTCTCGTCTCTGTGCCCTTAACTTGGGTTCCTGCCATGCCCTGCTTTTTACATAGGTCCTGGGCATCTGGACTTGGGTCCCTATCCCTGTGAGGCAGGCACTTTCTTGACTGAATCATCTCCCTAGGTCCATGTTTGATGAATTTTAATGTCATGTTCATTCTTATCTCTGATTATGATTTGTGTCGTTCCCTGTGTGTAAGTGATCTATTAGGTAGGTGTGATTTTCCCATTCTATCGTGGGGTATATCTTATTTCTGTGAAACATCTCAGAAATGATCATGTCAAGCAAAATGTTAAACTACAGCATAGTGGAAAGATATTCAATTTGGGAAAAACAGAGCTTTTGAAAAATACTGTAAGTAACATGAAATAACTTTGATATTGGTAAAAATGTTCAAGGGGATATTGGTAAATGACATTATTTTGTGGTTCTAGAAGCTATCTCATTCTAGAATAACATAAGTAGTAGAAAAGAAACTAGAGTTTAGCTTCAGAGTTTGCTGCAAAACTAGCTAAGGCCTTTGGCGTCTCTGAGGGTTTGTTGTGATGTTTCTGCCCATCTGTCTTGACTGACTGGAGTCTTCACTCCTTTGTATGATGTACTGATAATATAGATGCAGAAATGACATCATTTTATATTGTGAAACCTAACACAAAACTTGTCACCCCAGAACTTTGGTTGAAAAATAAGGGAAACTCTTAGAGGGATCCAACTGCTAGATAAAGAACTACAGGCAGCCAGGGAGAGCCGAGAGAGGGAAAAGTTACCTGTCCCAGGGATGAGTCCCCAATCGGTCATCCAATTCAAGGTGGTCAGCCCTGAAATCATATACAATATACACACAGACAACAGAAATGGACTCAGATGTTTGTATTTATATATTTACACACACACACACAAAACAGTAATAATCAAAGAAAAGGGGGATTATCAGTTTGAGAGGTAGGGACATGGGAGCATTTGGAGAGAGGACAGGGAATGAGAGAAGTGATGTGATTATACTTTAATTAAAAATGTAAACAAACAAACAAACAAACAAACACTCCTAAAACAACAAAAGAAATATTTAACTAGCACCTCTGTGATGCTTGATTTTCTAGGTCCCACCCAATCTGAATAGCATTGTGATTTTGATTTTTGTATCATAATTTTAATTTTCCTTTTTTGTTGATTTTTAATATATGTGCCTATTCTCATAGACTTTTTTATTTGTTATTCTCAGTTATCAAAAGTTCTTTGGAAAAAAGTATAAGTAGATCAAAGAATTCATTAGTTGAAATCCAAGAAATGATACTATCACTGCTAGAAATAATAATTAGCTTGATGAATAGTTTATGCAAAGATATGCTAATCACTTTCAAAAACATAGATGAGGTGATTTGTTCCAATAGTAATCCTGCAAAGCCACAATTGTCATCTCCATTATATAAATAATGAAGCCTAATTTTAAAGATATCAATCAGATTGCCAAAAGACCTCACAACTCATAGGTGACAGAACCAATCCACACACCCTGAAAGTGTAACACTAATTTCTATGGTGTAAATACTCTTACTGTGACCCATTTCAAGTTACCAAAAGTTTAAAAACATTCTGAAAGAAAAAAAACTTGACTATGTAACCATTTACTCCTGCAAGCCCACAGGACATAAACTAGCACATCCCAGAGAGAACTTACGTCGGTAACCACTAGGCTATACTGCCCCTGTGGGTCATATGGATCATAGGCTGAATGTGGGGTGATAGAAAAGAAATGAAAGAGGAGAGAGACTCATAGAGAAAATAAGAATGGATAAAATCCACACATTTATCCATTTATTTATGCATGGCATGGCACACATTCATTCCACAAAGGCTTAGAGAGTCCCTACTAATTACCAGGACTGTGATATGTACTCAGGGTAGACATAAGTAGTAAGAAAAGGTGCCCAGGGGGAAAAGAAAGAATAAAGAAAGAAAGAAAATAGACAGACAGACAAACAGAGAGAGAGAGAGAGAGAGAAAGAGAGAGAGGGGGGGAGGAATGGAAGAATGTTTGATAGAAATAACTAAGTTTTATTTGCGATATTTTTCCCTTGAAAGAGGGCTCCAATGGCATCAGGAAGGAAGCATAGCAGTGTTTTCTGGTCCTTGCTCAGTAAGCTTGTGGGGTGGTAGAGAAATCCAGTTTCAACTTGTAAGCAGACATAGTTTACCACCCAAGTTGTGCATGTGAACCTTAGGGAGAGTTGGTTCATTCCCAGGGTCATGTTGATACACTGGAGCTGAAACACAGGAGATGTAGGTGGTGACCTGGTTTCTCCCTGACCCAGTACTTCTCAGACAAGATCTTTCTCATCTGAGCAAAAAGACTTCACAAGCTCTATGACATTTGGCGCATTAATATTAAGTAGGATATGTCCATTTAGCAAACCCATTTCATTTCATTTCATAAATGACCTTTTGAATTTTCTACTGGAGTCAACTACAGAGAGCAGTATTAGGGCCCCAGAGCCGTGCCCAGATAAGCAGCCCTAGGCTTTCCTTGACCCCATTGGAGTAGAGTTATTGGTGTGGGTGTGGCTGGCAGTGCAGGGTACAGGTCTGTTATTGTTGACAGGAGATCATCTTGTCTCACTTAAGTTTGGAGTCAGGCTGGCACAGGGCCGCTCTTCAATGCTAGTACACAAGCATAGCACCAGGTACAAAGGGGACTATTTCTGGATGTTGTTGTTGGATGGAGTACCACCACACGCCATCTGTTTGCCTACGAATATCAGTCACTGCTGGTTGGGCAGGAAGCCTTCACATTCTCTGTGGTGACACTGGATTCAGAAGACACCAGGGTGATGGTCTTGCCCATTAGGGTTTTCATGAACATCTGCATACCTCCTTGAACCTTAAACAGAAACAACATGACTCTATATGTTTTTTAATGCTTCTGTGATATCTCTAAGGAGTTGGAGACCTCAAATAATACCACGAGGTTAAGTTACTTTCCCAGACTCGTGCTATCAAGCCCTCTCCCTGTAGTTTCTAGATTCTGTTCACTGCTACTCAACATGTTTTTAAACCATATGTTCTCTTTCATATGCTAAATCTATTCAACAGTTCATGTACCTAAATAACAGTACATGTGGACACAGCATACATAACATATAGAAAAGAGGACAATAAAGGCTCAATATTAAGAGATGAGGAAGGACAGAATTCAGGTAATGGATACAAGTTATGAAAGAAGATACAAAGCTAACTGTTCTTCAATTCTAACTGTGTCATGGAGCCTTTTGGTTTTGATGGTGGGTAAGTGCATAAAATATATTCAATAGTGAAAATATAAGTCCAGTGTGAAGCTCCAGAACTTCCATTCTGAATGGCTGCTGTAACTGTATGTAAGTTCATTGAGTTGTATAGTGTTTGAGTTTGGTTAATTTCAGTGTGTGATTTGTTTTGAACTTTTATAATAAACTTTTTAAAGAAAAATGTTACCAATGTTCATACACCTGTGTGTGTGTGTGTGTGTGTGTGTGTGTGTGTGTGTGTGTGTGTGTGTGTGTTTGACACATTGTCTCATTTAACCCAAGCTGGCCTCCAACTCAGTGTGTCAGGGAGGAAGACAGGATGTTCTTGAACTTCTGATCCAACTACCTTTACCTCTCGAGTGCTGGAGTTCAGGTGTATGTGTCACTATGCCCAGATTATGCAATACTGGGGATTAAGGCCCTGGCTTCATGTATAGTAGGCAAGTATTTTATCAACTGAGCTACATCTTTTGTGGTTTGTATTTATACTGTGCCATTTGATTACTAAGGTTTTGTAGTTTATTTTGAAATAAAGACATTCAGTATTTCTAGATTGATTCTTTTTGCTCAAGATTGCTTTAAATTTTCAAGGTCTTTTCCAATTCCCTATGAAAGCTAGGGTGGCTTTTCTCTTTCTGCTATAAATAATATTGGAATTTTTCTAAGAATTTCATTGAATCTATGGACTTCTTTGGCTATCATCGATATTTTAACTATATCAATGCTTCCAGTCTATGAATATAGCCTCTCTTTCCATTTGTTGGTATCATGTTCAATTTCCTTCATAAATGTTGGATAGGTTTTGGTTTTATGTTTTATGAACCTTTAAGCTGTTCTTGCCTGTAGAAACAACCCTTCCTAGCTGTTACTGATCTTGTATCTCTTTGAATTCCTTTCTGATTAGTCAAACTATTATTTCTGAGAGTCTTATAGAAATGCATGCCTCAAAATTGTATTAGAGTTTATATCTACACAAGGTTGCTTCTATGTTGAGTAATTAGGCTCTAATGTTGAGTAACTGGACTGTAATAATGATATCCTAATCTAAATTAGAACTCATTCTAATACAAAGTGATTAGTGGATCTCACCAGTCAAGTGTACTCCCTATGAGATTTGTTCTTGCTATGATCTCACGTTAGGTGCTGTGAAAAAGTAATTGACTTGTGAAATTGTAAAATGCAAATAATAAATTAAAAAGCAAATATTGTAAAAATGGGAAAAAAACAAGAAATGAGGATTTTAAAATAACAAATGATGATTTAAAAATCACCCAAATAAAAATGATGTGCCTGCGTGTGGGTGTGTGTGGAGGACAGATGTCAACTTTAGGCTTCCTCATTCTCTTGTTTTTTGAGTTTTGCTTTGAACCTTGAGTTTGCTGATTCAGTTAGATGGGCTAGTCTATTAACCTCAAGCATCCTCCAGCCTCTGCATCCTAGCACTGGATTTACAAGTGTGCCGCTGCACCCCACTTTTGAAAAGTGGTTTCTGGGAGATCATACTCAGGTTCTCATGCTTGTGAGGCAAACACTTTACAGACTGAGCCTTCTTCCCAGCTACAAAATGATGAACTGTGTTAAGGAAAAAAAATGGTGGCAAACCTACCAGGCTGGCCTCGAACTCATAGAGATGCGCCTCCCTCTGCCTCCCGAGTGCTTGTATTAAATGTGTGCGTCACCACTGCCCAGTTCCGCTGCTGTTTTTAAAGACTTGAATTTCAATAAAACAATTAAAAAAATATAGATTTTAAAATTCAGTTTTTCACCTCATATAACCTTGATACCAAACTCTTTGAGGACAAGGACAAGTTCTAATCCAGGTGATTTTTTGATGGCTTCAACTTAAGGAACATACTGTGCTGCAGACAGCTCTGCTGATCCTTTATATATGGATACACAGAGAAGTCTATACATGCTGTATGTGTGATGTTGTGTAGCAAGGAAAACATGAGTGAACATGACCTTTCTTTTTCCTATAATGCAGCATTTATAATCTTTATGGCGTGATATTGGCATACCGTGTTGAGGCAGACAGCATCGAGAATAGTTTAGCAATCTGGAACTCCACTTAATTTGGAATACACATAGACCCCTCTTTGAAAAATGTGCTTAGCACTTGTTTGCAACCTAGGACTCCCAAATGCCTCCAGCTTTACACATACGAAACTCAGAACAATGGACTAAGCTTTTCCTCCCCTAATGACCACCAAACGTGGACTGTTTCTATTCAAACATATTTGAGTAAGAGGGAACGAAGGCTGATCCAGTCTGGACCAGTTTGGGATACATGTTTAATAAGGCAAAACTGCGCTCAAGTGAACTTTCAGAGAGAGGCTCCTATTTTCCGGGTCATGCCTTTTCATAATTGGGCATGGACATGATTAAATTTAGATCCGTTGTGGAAGAAACACACTCAGTAAAGAAATAGTTACATAATTTAGTTTGTCAATCAAATTAGAGAATCACCCAAACTACATTCCCTAGCTAAGCTATCAAACTCCTGCTTTTCGTGAGCCCCGTAAAAGAAAGCGCTAGGTGATGCCTGGGGGCCTCGAGTCCCCTCACCGTGCGGCTGCCCTCAGTCTTCACAGTGGGTTTCTGATCTGTGTTATTTCTTTGCTTTGGATAAAGTTTCCTTGCTGACTTCGCAACTCTGTGCAATCTGTAATTTCAGTCCTTCGGAATAAGTGTACAAGAACTCAGAAATTCCCGGCCCAAACCCCAGCCACGGACAGCAATTTAACATCTCATTAGACATTTAGGCTTTAAATTGGTCATCTCCTGTGACCAGATTGGAGCCCAGCCCAATTGTCATCAGAGAGGCTTCAACTAGCAGCTGATGGAAACAGATGCAGACCCACAGCCAAACATTAGGTGGAATTCTGGGAATCCTGCAGAAGAGAGGGAGGAAGGATTGTAGGGGCCAGTGGGGTCAAAGACACCCCAAGAAAACCCACAGAATCGACTAACCTGGGCTCACAGAGGCTCACAGAGTCTAGTCTAAATCAACAACCAGTGAGCCTACATGGGACTGACCTAGGCCCTCTACATACATGTTATAGTTGTGCAGCTTGGTCCTCTTGTGGGACTCCTAGCAGTGGGAACAGGGGTTGTCTGTGACTCTTTTACTGGCATTTGGGACCCGACTCCTCATACTGGGTCACCTTGTCCAGCTGAGGTGCTTAGTCTTACTGCAACTTAACATGCCATGTTTTGTTGATACTCATGGGAGAACTGACCTTTCCTAAACAGAAACGGAGGAGTAGATTGGGGGGTGGGAACAGAGGGGGGATGAAGGGAGGGACTGGGAAGACAGGAGGGAGGGGAAACTGCAGCTGGGATGTAAAATAAACAAACAAATAAATAAATAAATAAATTTATTTAAAAAAAGGGAATTTAGGCTTTGGAACTGTCTGATAGGTGAGAATTAAACTGAACAATTACTTACCTGTTATCAATCGTTTTTCATGGGCTAGAAATGGGCACTGCTCATACTTCCACTGTTTACAATTATTAAAATAACTGAGGTCTGTCCCAGTCAAGGCAGAGGGTAGTTGTTACATCTTTCACCATGCTGAAACTGAAAATAGTAATATGCTTAGTTTGGGAACTGCTCAGGGCACGGGGGCCCTTGGGAACCCTGCCTTTGCCTCAGGTGTCTTTGCCTCGGGTGTCTTAGAGGTAGCATTGTCACTGTGACGCAGCGTGTGAGATTCTGGACAGGGGAACAGTTGGGGGTGAAGACCACACGGCAATTGTTGTGATATTCTTGTGATTAGATCGTTGGCCCAGGTCTTGCCACCTTTTCTAAAGGCGAGCACCTAGCTGCCATTCTCTTGCAAGGGGCTCTCTGGATCACAAGACCATCACGGAATAATGACACTACCTAGCCCTCGACGGCGAGTCTGACTCCAGTCCTCTAGCTCCCAGGTCTCAGCTACAGAGTAGATCCCTTGATTCTCTGTTGCCCTCAGATCTTGCCACACATTAGCCCAAGTGCCTGTGGATGATAATAGGGAAGGAACATGAAGAGGAGTCACACCCTTTCCTCAGCCTAAAGGGCAAATCTGATAGAGTGTGAAGGAAAAGGGACAGGAAGGGGTGAGCACAGAAGCAAAGTCAATGATTATTTTAATTTTTGAAGTCATTTTACTGATTTGTTGATTGAACAAATGTAGCAGTGAGTAACTTAAGTATCTCATTGTAAACCCTCATTCTAGAAAGACTGAAGTTGGAAGCTCCTGTGAGCAATAAGTTTTAATCAGGAGTTATAAACAGAGACTTCAGGGTCATATTTAGAAACCATTCAGGGGCCATGGTATTTGAGGACCGCTCCTTTCTGGTCCTGAGCATTGAAAAGGAAGTTGAACAGGATACTAGATATCTGGTATCCTGGAAAGAAAAACTGTGTATTCTGAAGTTTTGAAATAGGTGATAAGGGGTTGCAGATGTAGTTAAGAGTACAGAACTCTTGCTAACATGCTCAAGGCCCTAGGTTTGATCCCAAGAACTAGACACACAAAAATTTATCCATCGAGCCAGGTCTGGCTACACATATTGCCTGCTTTGTGCAACAATGGTTTCTCAAATAAGTGACTCCCTGTGAATCCCAAGAAACTATAGAGTTTCCAATGAATCATGTTCCGTTTTCTAAGTAGACGGATTACTATAATTCATGTTTCAGGCAGAATGGTTGCTACCATTGAGGAGTCATGATCTTAATTTAAGTCTGTTTTAGAAGGTAGAATACAAATGTCTGTGTTTCAAAATGCAAGCATTGTCACGCATCTGTTGTAATTCTGAGACACGATTTTCCTATATTTCCCTGGCTGAACTTGGTACTGACTACATAGCCCAGGATGATACTGAACTTTCAGCAAGCTTCCTGTCTCAGTCTCAAGAGTGATAAGATTACAAGTATGCGCAGGAATGGAAGAGGAGAGCTGGTGCAGGCAATGCATGGGAGAGCCAAGCATGCCCTCTCCCGTGTACTGATGAATTTGTGTCTGTAAGTTTGGTACAAGTGAACAGGAGAGTGAGAAGTGTCCTGTGATATCCATGAAGAATAAAGAAAAAGCTATTTTCCAACCTCCTGGCTGGTTCAGAGGAGCACGCAGAAACATCTGCGCATTGGTTAGGTAGCTCTGTGTGTGCCTCTAAAAGCTTATGGGGTCGGTGTCCCACTGCCAATTTAAAAGGATTAGAGATAGGATTCAGGTAAGTTATGAAGTATTCATGGCTCTCCTTAGTAAATCAAATGAAAAGGAGGCAGTGGGCCTGATCCATCAGGATTAATATCCCTGAGCAAGAGAGCCCTGGGTGTAGTGGATCTGATTTGAGAAATCATTAGCAAGTATAGAGAGGTATCAAAGAAATGATCAAATGGTGTATCTGAGGAAAAGCAGTAGTTCATAGGATATCAGGTGGTGGGACTTAAATATGAGGAAGGGGTTTAGCAAGAAAAGGCTTGACCTCATCCGATAAAGAAATACTACTGAGGATCTCTCTCTCTCTCTCTCTCTCTCTCTCTCTCTCTCTCTCTCTCTCTCTCTCTCTCTCTCTGTGTGTGTGTGTGTGTGTGTGTGTGGTTTGCAATTTTTAAAGGCCAAAGGTGTCCCCCATGGGGCCTGACTTGAATTTTGTCTATACCAAGGTTTTGGAGTGTTGATTTAGTTGCAAGTGGGATTGAGGGAGGTGTAGGAGCATTTGAGATGAAGTTACCTCGCCTGGTAGCACTGTGTCTTTAAACTTCTGAACACTGCCCATATGTGACATGGGAGGATTAGCCCAAACTGTATTTTTTTTTTCTTTTTCTTTTCTTTTTTTTTTTTTTTTTTTTTTTCGAGACAGGGTTTCTCTGTGTAGCTTTGCGCCTTTCCTGGATCTCGCTCTGTAGACCAGGCTGGCCTCGAACTCACAAAGATCCGCCTGCCTCTGCCTCCCGAGTGCTGGGATTAAAGGCGTGCGCCACCACCGCCCGGCTCCAAACTGTATTTTTGCAGTCTGTGGCCATGAGCTAGTTACAAATGTAATATCCAGTCGTACATACATCTGGACAGCAGGGGCCTGTATGTGAGTCAGGGAAATCAGTCATCCTATGCTGAGAGCCTCTGTTCTAAGCTTGTGGCCTCGGCGTTATTTTGAGGCCACTCACCCTTTATTATTGTGACTTCTGCAACACCTCCCTTCCCTTCTAGCCAGCCCCTAGTCCAGTTCATTTAGCAACCATTTGTTTGTGATCTATTATTTGAGCAACTGCTAAGTTTTAATGGCAAGCTATGATAGTCACATGGTATAGGAACAGAGCTGCTTTAAGTAAAAAGAGAGAGGTTCTTAAGACCATTTTTAACAGTTCCTTAAATAGGAACAACCTTATACCAATCAAAACAAGTGCTTTCTCTTGGTGAATGGTGGCTAGTCAGAGTTCTTGGACCTGATGCATTGAAATATGTGGAGTTTTATGTTCCGGGTGTGTCTGAGGCTGTCTGAGTTCCTAACCCTGGTCTCAGCTGGGGACTTCTGCTGCTAAAGACAACTGACAAGATCCAGATCTCTCATGTATCTGCTTCCAGGACTTTCCTTCAGAAGCAGCTCCAGTGGTTTCTTTCTTAGGGACGCCCTGGCTAGAAGCTGGGTAAACAAAACATGTCTACAGGAGGTCAGGTCAGACTCAGGACCATTCACAGACTTGCTAGAACACTCAAGGGAGGCATTCAGCTTAAACAGACACGGGCTCCCGCCTTCTCACCTCCACACTCCATTTGAAACCTTTGATCGTGCTTTCTGGAAAGCAGACAGAAGAACAGCTGCTGCGGACTGATCAGAAAAAGTCCAAAGATTGAGTGAGATAATGTTTTTAGTGAGTTTGATCCATTTCTCATTTGTCTCCTGGAGTTTTCAGAGGATGAGTTACACATACACACACACACACACACGCACACACACACACAGACACACAGACAGACACACACAGAGAGACAGATGGACAGACAGACACACACACACACACACACACACACCAAGTCAGCTGATACTCAGTCCTCACACATGAGGTAGTATTTGACTATGTCCCATGTGTGACCTCTCATATACTCTGTCTCTAGTTAAGTGATGATACAATGTCAATGCAATATGAAGAGTTATGTACAGTATTATGAAATTTGCTGGAAAATGGATGCATCTGGAAAGTATAACATTAATGAAGGTGACCCAAACTCAGAAATAAAAAACTCCACATTTTCTTTCTTATACGCAGATCCTCGCCTAAAATGTATACATGAATGTATGGGAACATAAGTGTGAGTATAGTATAAAAACTAGAAAGGAGATAAAGAGAAGCTTGTATTAGCTGATGAAGAAGGGCAGAACCCAGGCACAAGGACACATGAGTCACCAAGAAAATATAAAGCTAATTTATTTTTCTGGTTTCGATCCCACCATAGTTTTTTTCTTTAATTGTGGTAGATACTTAAATTCAAGTTCCTGGGTATGGAAGTAGCAAGAACCATTGTTACATTCCAAAAGAACCCAACATTTGTTGTTGGGGTTGGACTTTTCAGTTCCATCGATCATAAGTACAGTAGGAATGAGCTGTAACTAACTAGTCATGAATACATGTGTCCTATTGACCTGCTTAGAAAAGGTGATTTTTAAAATTTGGTTTTGGGGGAGGGATTTTGCAATCTGAAAATTCTCCCCCTCTTTTAAAATTCTATTTAAAATCCATCAAATTGTTCTGTTATAGTATTATTTAACATGTAAACCATGTTGTTATACCTAAGATAAAGTATGATGTTTAAATACAAAAATAAGAATTATATTGTGTGGTTTATGGAATAGTGACAAGAACAAAAACTCTATAAGTTGGATAGACACTCATTTTCTTCAAATATTTTTGTCTATAATCAGTCAAATGTATGTATGTGGAATGCACAGATGGAGAGAGCTGATCATATTTTCACACAAGGATATAATCAGAAACAGTTTTAAAGGAGTATAATAAAAATATTTCACAAACTGAAGTGGCAGCCGCCCCTTTGTAGCAAGGTCCTGTGTATGGATTCAGGCATCTTTTACAACCTCGCTACCTGGAGGATAGTCCCTGGACAGTAGCTCTAACACCGGTGAGGAATTAGTAGATGTGAATAACCCCAGGCCCCGCTCTAGACGGACTGGATCTGAATATCACCCTAACAAATGTAGCCTGGTTCAGTCACTAAAACTGGAGAAGTGTTGCTTTATTCAGAGACCCCACTTAAAACTTTGCTGCTTTTCTGCATTTTTAAAATCTATTTTGCCAGTTAAGAAGACTTAACTGTCTTCTCTAAGTGAATTAATCAAACATGAATTACTGTGGGTAGTCTGTGCCATGATTTCTTCAACATAGTGTTCCCTCTTTCCTCCCCATCGGACGCGCGTGCTAGGCCACTGATACATACTGCCCTTAGGAGTGACCGTATAGAATGATAAACCTCGTGGAAGGTGCGTTTGCCTACACCAACAGCGACTAGGTTGTCTCTAAATGAAATCACACACTGCGTTCCAAAGTGTCACACCCATATCTGTGGAATGTGAACACAACAGGCCACCAGTGTTAATCAAATAAAGTCCAGGAGAAATATTTCACTACCACCACTAGGTGGAAATAGAGTGATTTTGAGCATCTTTGTTTAGGCCCATGAGATATCGTCAGAGTATTTCCTAAGTTGGGGCTCAGAGACAGAGGTAACTTTGCCTCTGCCTCATCTGTTCTCAGGGGATTAGAGGAAAAGCAGCCAGGAATTCTCCATTCTTCATTTATTTCTGTCCATAGATAACCCCCTTTAACAGGACTGTTGAGTAACGTCCTGCAGCTGTTTTGGAGAATGCCTGGGTATCCCCAGTAACACAGGTACTGTGGTTTTCAAAGAAGAAACTAGAAGTTCAGAACTGAATTTTTATCATTCCCTGTTTGGGTGAAATGCGAGTCTAAGGCCTTTGACATGGATTTCTTGGTGGCCTCTTCAAATTTGATCATTAACTTGGGCTCATTCCAAAAGGAAGTGTACACATTGTTAAAGCCACCAGCCCAGACAGCACTGACTGCTCCTAAGAGATCAAGGTTGACTATGCCTAAGAAATTACTAACCCACTCACACCCAAGATGGCCCTGTAGGCTAAGGGTGCATTCTGCGGGCCAGGAATGTGTGAGAATCTGAAGGTACCCACAGGCTTGTAGATGATGTCTATTTCAGATAGACTTTGAGCTGGATGCAGAACACTCAGTATGTGGAAAAGAATACCAACAGTAACTGCATAGTGAGATGATAGCTATGCTCTCAGACCATGTGTTCAGGTGCTGGAAATAGTCACAGCTAATATGTGCGAGGTAGGGATGATATATGAAATCAGGAAACCCAGGATATAAAAGTGTGCAAATGTTAATATGAATGATATGTATATATAGCTTATGTATTCACATAATTTAATCCTCAGATGCTCAAGTGAGGCGCCCAAGAGTTAGGTGTTGACTGTGTTACCCTGATGATACAGCAGTAAACAAGGCCTTGCTAGCTGCATCAGACACTAATGGGTATTTCAGTTTTATGCCTCTCCAAGATGTATTTAACTACAAAAGGATTAGTTCTACTCATCAAAGCAAAAATTAATACATTGATACTGAATCTTGGCTATCATCACCACATTGGATCCAGCACCGGAGAAAACATGTGGAGACAGCTCTTGATGAGGTAGAGCCTAGGAACAAGGGAGCCAGCCTGCCAGGGGCTTCCAAACCAGGAGCAGCACTTACGTCAGGAGCCAGTGATGGGCTTAGTGTCCCGGAGAGCATCATTGCTTTCTGATCAATGGACTCTCAGATGTGGGTACTCAAGCCCTTCCTGGGACGGTAACATGGCCAGGTCAGTGTGTAAACGGTACTGTGGGAACACTAGGGTTCAGAGTAGGAACTTGTAATAAAGGAGGTGCAGGCCAGAAAATTTCTTGAAGCATGCTAGATGCTTCTCAGATTTTAATTGTGTGAGGGATGATACAATAATTAGTGTCTTGGCAGAGTGGCTGTGGCCTCTGCTCTCACCTCCTTCACAGGCACCGTGAACAAAAGACAGGCAAGTGTGGTCATGTTTCACAAGGTCTTTCGTGAGAAAGTCCTCGAAGCAGATTCTGGTTCTACTACTCCCCGGCACCAACTTTCCTTACCTCATTTCCTCTTCCCCCAAACTGGGATAACCCTCAATGATCAGTGGGCATTAGAATTCAGGGGTGTAAATGCCAGGAAAGACCATGTAGTGCATAGTAGATACTCAATAAACTGACATTGTCTCCATGGCAACAGCTGGTCTGTGTGGCAACACTTTCATTTCAGTCCATACAACCTCCAATGAGGTATGGGAGCAGCCAGTAAGATTCTGTGAAAACCACACTCTGAAAAGATCCACAATCCATACACAAGAGAACATTACCAGGGCAAGAAGTAAACTGAGGGGCTCAGTCAGAGTGGAATGTTGGGGCTCAAAACATATCACAACCATATACGACCTTAGTAGGTGAAAATATGGAACCCTCATGTGTCTGAGAAGCCAGAGGCTGACGTCAGCTGTCTTTTTCAGTTGCTCTCTGCCTTGCTTTTTGAATGACAGGGTCTCTCACTGAACCCAAAGCTTGACAGATAGCTGTACTGGCTGTACTAGTGAATGCCAGCGATCTGCCTCTCTCCAAGCCCTCAGTTCTGGGGTTGCAGACACCTGCACCCAGCTTTTACGTGAGTGCTGGGGATCTGAAGCAACCACTGTACTCCTCACATGGGAATCAGCATTACCCAAGTGCAGATGTGAATAAATTCGTTTGGAGTTGTCTATACCCAAACCTAGTAAAAGGCATGGCTCAGCTGCCCTCAAATAGACTCAGGACAGTCACATTAGCCTGTAGTTGGGCAAAATTATCTAATACAAACCTGTGCCATAACAAAGCGTGGAATCTCGCAGGTTAACTTATTAAATACTGCCCTGAAAGTGAAAATCAATAGTTGTGTGGTAGACTTTCCCTAACGACGTGTATATTTTATTCTTGACTTTCTCCGTGTAACGACAACTTTAGCAGGGTGTGTTGGACGTGCCTGAAATCCCAGCACTTGGTAGATGAAGACATGGTCAGGAGCTCAAGGTCCCTTTTGGCTACATAGGAAGTTTGCAGTTAGCCTAGGCTGTAGGAGACCCTTGGCCTCTCCATAACCTTTATTCACCATACAATTCCTCTTCTTACTGTCTCATAAAATATGCTCCCTTTGTCTTCCCGAATCCTCCAGATTCTTTTAAGTTCTGTAACTCGGGATGCCATCCATCTGTCAGCTCCTGTCACCTGACTGGCCTTGGAGCTTCATATTTTGTGGGACTTCTGTGCATATCAAAGTGATAAAATATGATTTTTTAAAAAAAATTCATCGGTGTATTCGAGGCAATTTACTAATTCATAGCCCAGCCTAAGAACCTCGAAGATGGAGGGAAGTAATCGTTTTGATCCCTTATAGGGGAATAGAAACCAGTAAAATTCTCCAGTGGCAACGGCAGTCATATAAGCCGAAACTTGCTACGGTTTAGTGGAGAAAAGAAATTTCCAGAGTCATTCTAATCTTACCCAACACAACCCAAGAGGAGGCCCTGGTGAGGCCCCCCGGAGGCGGGAGGGTGGGGTCAGCAGGGAGGGAGTAGGATTGTAGGTTTGTCAAGGTTAAGGAGACTGCAGTTTATCAATTAACTCATCGATCGGCCAATCAATGCCCACAGCGCCAGGCCTTAGCTCATTAGTTCCTTTCGTGTAGGGCGGCGGCAGGGCGGTGGGACCATGGCGCGCAGGCCCGTGGGGTCCAGGCTGTCCGGTGCGGGGGGTGCGGGGGGTGCGGGGGGGAGATTCCTGGGCGCGCGGACGCGCGGGACTGTGCCGGAACTGTCACTGGGGGAGGAGAAGGGCGCGCCCGGCGAGTCTCGGCTTGCAGGAGCTGCGGGAGATGCGCGGCTTCCCAGCCGGCCGGGCGCAGCTAGGGTGGCACCTTCAGACCCCCGGCGCGGCCCGGGGCGCCTGGGGCCGGGGCGTGGCGAGGGGGCGTGGCCGGGGCGAGGCGCACCTCCTATTGGCTGTCCGACACCTCCCCACACCATGGCGATATAAGCCGCGGTGGCGCCCGGAGCTGCACAGCGCCCCCGCCACCGCGTCTCCCTGCTGCTGCTTTCGTGCCCGCTCGCCCGCCCGCCATGGCCAGCCTTAAGGACCTCGAGGGGAAGTGGCGCCTGACGGAAAGCCACGGCTTTGAGGAATACATGAAGGAGCTAGGTGAGGATATCCCGCCGAGCCCCCGGGTCCTTATCCGCGTGCTGGCATCCCCCGTGGGATGTGTGGGTTCCCTTCCACCACGCGGCCCCGGGAGCTGCGCGGAGCACCACGCGGCCGTTAGGATGGAGTGCGCGCCTTCGCCGCCGGGTTCGGGACGGGGTCAACTACCCCGCTTCTCTCTTTTTCTGCTTCTCGCCCACGAGGCAGCCCCTCATTGCTTCCGGCCCTGCAGGGGCGCGTGCCAGACGTCCTGCCGTGGACCCCCCTACAGACAGCCCACTCAAAGTTCCGTTGCTGTTATTCCTGTCCTCGACCGGGTGCCACTGTCCTGCCACACCACCTGACCCCGTCGTGGCAGCACCCACTCCCCTCGCCCACCCTGCCGCATCTTTTGTTCCTCGATGGCGCGAGTCCCCTTCCCCCATCTCCGTGGGGACACCGTGTGGTAGGGCGTGGTTTCTGCAGGATCCCTTTAGAGGCCTTGAATGAGGATGCAGCCCAGACCTCTTTCTCTGCAGCATCTCTCCGGTCCTCTCCTCGCCCCTGGCTAGGCGTGGCTCCCGCGGCGCTGGACCGGCTGCTGGCTCTGCTCGGTGTGGACACAGCACTAGGCAGCTGGTGGCCTATGGGCGAAGCCCGGAGAAACCCCGTGTGCATGGTTGTAGCCCTGCTTCTGTTCTGTTCTGTCTCCTGAGTCTGGAGGGTGAGGAGCAAGGAGACCGTGGGCTTGGCTGGAAAACCATAATCAGAAACTGCTGGCCTGTGGTTGCTCCCTGCTATATGATGGGTGTGGCCTTGCAGCGGCCACCTGCTTCTTAAAACCTAGCCAGAGAGTGAGCAAGGTTCAAGTTCACGCTCACTGCAAGTAGTGCTTTGTTTTCTGTTGCCACTTTTGCCTGCTCTTTTTTTTTTTTTTTTGGTTTTTTGAGACAGGGTTTCTCTGTGTAGCTTTGCACCTTTCCTTGAACTCACTCTGTAGGCCAGCACGGCCTTGAACTCTCAGAGATCCGCCTGCCTCTGCCTTCCAAGTGCTGGGATTAAAGGCGTGCGCCACCACCGCCCGGCGGTCACTTTTGCCTACCCTTAAGAGAGGGATAACATGTAGACACATAGAGCAGACAAACAAAACGGACCTTTGTCGCAGATGCCAGCAAGTGGGGTGGGGTTAGCTGAACAGGGATTCTCTCCGGAAAGGTGCTGCTGGGACTAGGAGACAGCTTTCCAGGCTTCTGTCCCCTAGTATCCCAGTGACGGTCTGTTGACACCTCCTCCCTTCAGAACCAGCCTTCATTCTCTTCTAGCCAATATCCAACACACTGCGGGGCTAAGCCTGGCTTCTGATGAATCATGCTTGTATTTATAATATTGTCAGTAGAATGTGAACGCAGGTTTTGTCTCTTTCCTTTTACCCAGTGGAAGACTAAAGTGAGTCTGGAAAGTGCCGTTTGCTGGCCTCACCCAAGACTTCGGGAGGCGCACAGGTGTGAGCGAGGACCAGTAGAGAGCACTGTTTGAAAGCAACCGGGTGCCTATGCTTGAGTGGCTGGTTCTCGGCATTCCGGAGTTAGGAAGTTATCAGGCCTGACCCATAGGCATCTGGGCAGGGGGAGCACAGAAACCTGGATGAGCATCGTGATAAATCATTCCACTTGGGTCTTCATCTCCTCTCTTATGAAAATATCCCAGGTTCCTTAGGAATGTTGTCACCAAGGAGGAGTACATAGATTATAAGCTAATGCGTAACTCGGTAATGTGGAATGTCAGACCTGTGCAACTACTGTAAATAAACAGACTACACAAGAATCAACCAGATAGTCAAATCGTACGGTGTTTTCAGATTGCACTGGCAGGTTCCTAGTACACAGAAAGAGCCTTACCATGGAAAATAAGTTGTTACACAGCTTTGAAATGTTTGCTTTTCCCAGGGTGGACCCCCACCACCACCACCACACACACACACACACACACACACACACACACACACACACACACACACAGGAACATCACAGCTGTGTTACGTACTGTACTATTCGAATCCCTCAGGATTGATTTTTTTTTTCCTTTTCTTTTCTGCATAGTCTGTTAACTGTTCACCAGGGGCGTGGTGTGTGCCGGCTGGAGAATACAGTAGTTGACAGAATCTGATGTGTAGGACTGAACTTGGATCTAAGTTTGCAACTTTAAATGCTTTATTTTCACCATCGCCCAACTGCCTCTTAATCTTGTTTTGTTTTTGGGGACAAGGTTTCTATGCAGCTTAGACTGACCTCAAACTCTTGATCCTCCTGCCTCCACCTCCTGAATGCGGGAATCACACGTGTGTGTCACCATGCCGGGGCGGGCCTATGTCAACGGCTTTAGTTAAGGTTAAGGAGTAAAGTCTTGCCTGACTTGCTGAGGACGCACAGCTCAGGGGAACCACGTCGCCAGCACTCTCCGCCTCCGTTCTGGCACTTCTGGCTAAAGGTGCTTGCCCAGCTCTCTGCAGTCCGGTGGCAACATCACCACCCCCACCCACGAGCTCGGGACGACCATGAGGCTTACATGTGTTATGTCGCAACACGCTGGACATGTGCATGTCAGTGGGTGGGTGAGAGTCGGCCAGGCTGATGAAATGATTACGACTAAATCATGACTTCTGTTTTTGCGTCAATTTTAACTGATCCTTGTGTTACTTCCTGGTACACAGGGGTAGGACTGGCTCTTAGGAAAATGGGTGCCATGGCCAAACCAGACTGCATCATTACTTGTGACGGCAACAATGTCACCGTCAAAACCGAGAGCACTTTGAAGACGACACAGTTTTCTTGTACCCTGGGAGAGAAGTTTGATGAAACTACAGCCGACGGCAGAAAAACTGAGGTCAGCTATGACATTGTGAGATGAGAGAAGCTTCTAAACGACAGCTATTGCCAAGAACTTAGTGTGAAAGTTATTTTGTGAAGTTGAATTTATTAAAGTTAGTAAAAGTCCCAGGACTGTAAAGTGAAAACATCGTGCGAGTTTCCAGTTCGAAAAGCACATAGTTGTATTGTGAATAAAGTCAGTAGGGTGGGTGTGGGTCATGGGAACTCGTGTACTCGGGGAGATTGAAGAGTCCCTTGTGTTTCTGCAGACGGTCTGCACCTTCACAGACGGTGCCCTGGTTCAGCACCAGAGCTGGGATGGGAAGGAAAGCACAATAACAAGAAAGCTCAAGGACGGGAAGCTGGTGGTGGTAAGTGCCAAACTGCTTGTGTCCACTGAGGTTCAGGCTTGCGCCCACAGTTGCCATAACTGTTCTTGGTCGTTGTTTTTAACACGAGAAGGAGATTTAGGAAGAAAATATTCAAATTAACAATTTAAAATGGAGAGCACTCGTTACTAAGGCAGCCTTTGGTGGGACGGAGACTTGATGTGATTCCCAGAGTGTAGCTGGAACAGTTTCTTCAAGCTTCATCCCTGAGAGCTTGGCAGGCTACCAAGCAGCTCTCTTGTACATATATATAGATATTTCCATTTATTTAAAGTAAGGGATATTTTCCAAAACCAAATGAGTAATTTAGAGATCATATTCAGGGCTTTAGTCTTCAGGATAGCAAATGTACATATATACAAAACAGCAGGCCCCAGCTCTTCCCGAGTCCAGAAATCCTAAAATGCCTTTTCTCCATCGGCAAGGTCTGTGACAGGATTTTACAGGATTCTGGCTGTAGCGTGTTATTATCACTCCTGCTCTGGAATGTACAACCAGCCTGACTTTGTATCTTTCTTCTTCTAGGATTGTGTCATGAACAATGTCACTTGTACTCGAGTCTATGAAAAAGTGGAGTAAGGATTTCGTCACCACCCTGGACAGGAGTTAGCTGCAAGAGTGAATAAGCTCAGTTCAATGAGCAGGTCATAAATATCCATACTACTTCTTTTCTTCAGTTTTATTTTTCGTGTTCGATTGTCTGTATCACCAACACTTTACATGAAAGCCATGTCAAAGTGTTGATTTACCTAGGATCTTTCCTTTGGTTAGTAAATAAACGTGTTTGTGCTAATTCATGATATGTGTGTGTTCTTCAAGGTAGTGGAAATTGGTGACATTGTAATATTTAGCAATTGAAAAGCTCTGAGGTAGTCTTCTGGGTCCCTCATGGCTAATATATCCTAGCAATTTATAGGCTTGGCCAGCTACTTTTGCAGTGAATACATGCCCAATCATTTAAACTTGTTCTATACTGTTTGAACTTTGTGTCAACTCAAGAATTTGAGACTATTTTTATTAAAAAGTAGCCTCATAAACTATAATATAAAGGAAGCTCCAAGCTCATACTTTTAAATGGTGTGATTATAACATTCATAAACTGCAATGGAACATTCGTTTAGTGTTCTGAGGACCTGCCAACTATTGGGAACTTTTCTGGGTTGAGAAATCTGAACACTGGACAAATGCAAAGACTCTCCCAGCTTTAGAATATGGTGTGGTCATCATAAGTTATAAAAGCTCTACAGCTCTCAGGTCCTTCTGTGTGCGTTTCTATTTGAAAGTCCATGCTACACTATGTAAAGAGTTGAGTTTTAGTGAAGCTCGCTTGTATTTCTCAGTCTCAAATACAAATACCCACAATCCACATTTGAGAAATAGGTTATAGGTACAGATCTTTGTGTACACATTCTCCAGAACAACATCAGAGGGGCTGACACTGTTATCTGTATTCTGCAAATAAGGGAATGGTTGTTTGACTAGCTAACTTGTTCAAGGACATAGGAAGTAGAGCTGGGTTGCAAAACTCGCTTTGCCATGTCCACTTAATGTATCTGGTCATTTCTCAGCACAGCTTCTTCCTGGCATGTGCTCGCTGAGTCTAAAGTCCCTAAGTGAACTCAGACTTTTCTGTGACCACCTTCCATGTACAAGCATCTCAGAAATCACCTAGTCAGACCTGTAATGCCAGTGCTTATGCAGCTGGACCATGAGTTTCATGTTAGCCTGGGCTACATTCAGGACCCTGTCTCAAAAAGAGACATTCTGGCCAGTGTGTAGCCATAAGCCACATATGCCCACTGGGCACTAGAAATGTGGCAGGTCTGAGTTAAGCTGTGCATAATAGGACTTCAAAACCCTGATATGAAAAGTAGACTATCTCAGTGATTTTTCTTGGGATGGGTGAGATAGGATTTCACTGGGGAACCTGCAGCCTTGCCTCATTCCGAACACTGGGATTACAGTGCGCCACCACACCCAGCTCATGTATTTGTTTTTGATTGGACAAATGCTTTGTATGGCTTTATCATTTTGGGGGTGGGGGTGGGGGTTGTCTCCATGCCTTTTTGTTTTCGGATAACTGTTGACATTTGACATTCTCTGACCCAAACCCTGGGCTGAGTACTTCAAGCGTTTGGGATCTCGGAAGCAGTTTAACTAAGGTGTGGGAATTGGTTTCCAGTGTTACAGACTGAGGTGCAGGGACCTTGACATGCTCCGTAGCTTTACAATCAAGTGCAAGTCAGAGTGGTCAGGAGTGGGTTCGCCTCACACAAACTGCTACCAACCCCCATGTTTTAATACCTGTACTGATGTTCACAACTGGAGTGTCACCCCGGGCCCACATTTCTTACATGGCAGAACAGTTGGCATTTTGGGTGAGGGAACTTTGTTTTAGATCGTGGCAGGCAGCTTAGGTTACAGCTACAAAATGGCCAAGCACCTACCACTGTGTCCCAAGCACTCCATATGTTTCCAGGTGCCCACTGAGGTTCCACATGCCAAGCTGAAGATCATAGGAGACCAAGGGTATCCTAACCTTATGGCACCTCGGTTCTGCTTCTCTATCAGCCAGGAAACTGAAAACCAGGAGCCTCATCGATGGTTTTTGCTTCCTTTTAAATGATTGAACCTGCACTGTACTAGATTTAGTTCTGGAACACATGGGATCTCTTGGGAGATGTGGTTTTACCCCAGGTCCATCAGATCTGATTTCTTTGCTACCTCAGTGTTTCATTGACAGTAATTGTATAAGCAATGTCTCATTCCACACGAGTCTAGCATTTCTAAACTGTAGTTGGCTGATGTGAATACTTGGACAGATAGTCCTGGAATCCAGCCCTTTTCTTTACCCCTGAGCAATCTTGTGACTTAAGACAAAGGACTTAACTCCTGTGAATCTTAGTTACATTCTGCTTCAAAGGAGGGAACACTGACTCGTGGAACATTCTTAAATATTAAGACACAATGTGTGTAAAGTGGCTAGTACAGGGTCTGGAATAATGGTAGAGGTTTAAGGCCCCACCTGTATTGCCCAATAGAATTTTCTGTGATGGTAATGTCAGGAATGCTCTCTGTCTTCTCCGTCCATGAATGCAGGCACTAATGGCATGTGGGTAGATAACACATACTTGAAATGTGAATGCAATTGAATAGAGTGATTTAATGTTAGTTCATTGAGATGAAAATTTAAATACCTACATATAGCTAGTGGTTCTGATTTGAACAGCCCAGGATGCTAGCCTGATGTTTTTCCAAAGTCAGATTTCTCATTTTTATTCCAAATCCATTTCTCTTGTAGTATTCTCCGCCCCAATCCATAGGAATGCATGCCATTTTTTTTTCAGTTCCCAGGTGATGCTTTGAAGTTATCTTTATTTCTGTCTTTAAAACTGCCTATCTAATAACGCTATTTGTTTCGCCCTCAGAATATAACTGGACTTCAGTTACTTCTCAGTGTTTCCACACTTCACCCTGGGTTGGACGAACCCTGCTTGCATCTCTCCACTTCCCTTCCTGCTTGTGTCTTTGTCCTCCCAGTTACCATTCAAAAAACAGGTTACAATACAGATGTTCACTAACTATAACAGGCCTGTATCCCCATAAGCCCAAATAAGTAATAAGTATAAACTTATATAAGCCCGGCATGAGTAAAAACTGCTTTGATGGCCCGGGGAGATGGTTCATGGTAAGTGTTCACTCTGAAGGCATGAGGACCTGAGTTTGAATCCCCAGCACCATGGAAAGAGCCAGACATGGCTGAACATGCCTATAATCCCAGCACTGGGAGCAGAGACAGGCGACTGAATCTCTACCTGAAGCAGTGATTTTCTGGTTCAGTGCTGTGGATATCGCTTTATATAAATAAAGCACTGATTGACCAGGCAGGAAGTATAGGCGGGACAAGGAGAGAGGAGAATTGAGGAAGGAGGAAGGAAAGAGAGACCGGCTGGAGCCACTGCCAAGACAAGGAAGATGTAAAGTACCGGTAAGCCACAAGCCACGTGGCAAAGTAAAGATTAATAAAAATGGGCTGAATATAAGAGTGAGAGCTAGACAATGATAGGCCTGAGCTAATGGCCAAGCAGTTTAAATAATGTAAGAGTCTGTGTGTTTATTTTATAAGTGGGCCCCGGGACTGGCGGGACTTGGCGGCGGGAGCTGGAGAAAAATTCTCCAGTTACAAATGGCGCCCAACATGGGGCTTGAACCCACGACCCTGAGATTAAGAGTCTCATGCTCTACCGACTGAGCTCTAGATCAGTGGTTCTCACCCTTCCTAACCCTGCGACCCTTTAACACAGTTCCTCAAGTTGTGGTGCCCCCCAGCTGCTGTGGAACAATTTTTAATACACTAAAAATATGTATTACTCTCATTTGCTAATAAAAAGCTGGATGGCTGATAGCTGGGAAGGAAGAGATTGAGCAGGAGAGCCAGACTGGGAGGATTCTGGGAAGATGAAGGGCGGAGTCAGAGAGTTGCCGGCAAATGCAAAGAAGCAAGACGAGAATGCTGTGCCGAGAAAAGGTGCCAACCACGTGGCTAAACACAGGTAAGAATTATGGGTTAATTTAAGGGTAAGAGTTAGCTAGTAACAAGCCTGAGCTATCAGTCGAGTATTTATAATTCATGTTCAGCCTCTGAGTCAGTTATTTGGGACTGGGCTGTTGAGACAGGAAACGTCCGTTTACACCCAGCCATAAAATTATTTTGTTGCTACTTCATAACTAATTTTGCTACTGTTATGGGTCATAATATAAATATCTGATATGTAGGATATCTGATATGAGATCCCCACTGGGGTCAAGACCCACAGGTTGAGAACCACTTGTCTGGAGGCATTAAGGTGGAGAATGGTAGAAGACAGCTGATAACCCTGCTCTGGCCTTTGCATGGGCATTCATGGTTACATACACCTATCATTCATGTGTATGAATTATGCGTGCAGTGTGTGTGTGTGCGCGCGCACACACACACACACACACACACACACACTGCTCTGAGGATTGCGGAGATTGCTCAGTGTGTAAATGTGCTCACAGTGCAAGCATAAGGACCTGAATTTAAGTCCCCATCACCTGTATAAAGTGTTGGGCGTTGTCACACGTGCTTGTCACTCCCCTGATGTGGCACTGGAGGTGGGCTGTAGGCACAGGAGAATTCAGACTTAGCAAGAGACCCCGTCTCAAGGGAGTAAGGCAAAGAATGATAGAGTAGGACATCCAATGTCTTGCTCTAGACTCTGCGTGGGCACACACATGTGTGTATACCACATGCATACACCACACACACACACACACATGAAAGCAAAGAAAAAATGCATAGAATACACTCGAGCTACTGACCCCACAGAGCGCAGCACAGCGTCCCTACAGGGGTCTCTTGCTTCTCTCTGGATCACATGGCTGACCAGGAGCTACAGCTTGCTGCTCTGCCCAGAACCATGAGAACAGGGAGAAAGTCAAAATTCTAAATGTGAAATATGGTTTCTACTGAAGATGCATGATAATAATATTATTACATCAAAAAATCGTAAGGTACAGCGTTTCAAGGGACCACCCAATGCCATGTTTCCAATGAAAATGCATGATAATGATATTATTATTACATCAAAAAATCGTAAGGTACAGCATTTCAAGGGACCACCCAATGCCATGTTTCCAATGAAACTGCTGACTTTACATTTCGGTCAGGCATCGAAGCTGATATTACAGTGCTATATCTGATTTGCTGTGTCTACCAACTTCCTAAAAGTTGCTCCTGGTTTCAGCTCCTACCACTCACCTCTCAAACCTCGTTCTAACCACTCTGGCCACCGTGGATACAATCATGTCTCTGCCTTGGTGTCTCTTGTCACCTCTGTATTAGACAGCCTTCCCTAAGGAATCCTCAGCCCCAGCTTCATCACTTCCGTTAGGTCTCTTCTCAGCTGTCTCCCTGGGAGACCACACTGGGCACGATTGTTACCAATGCTCACCCTGTTCTCAATTACGCTGACTGCTCCGTTTATCCCCACAGCCTTTCCTGCCTTACCACGCCTTTGCTGGGTTAGTGGTGAGATTGCTTTTGCTATTGCTGCTCCCCCCACTGTGGAAAGTAAGTGACACGGATAAGGGGCTGATTTTACAGTACGCCTTCCTCACACTTAATGAGCAGAGAAGTCAGTCAAATGACAGCACCTGAGTCATCACCAAATACATCCTTTAGTAAGCAAATTGCTTCTCACTATTAAGTGCTTATTTAACACATTTCAGCATTACTTTATGGTGTTGCTTTAATTTATTTTTTTAATCTTATTTTGTACATTTATGTGCATTTTATTAGGTCCTTTACCTACCCATAAGTGGTGGCCCACACCTTTAATCCTAGCACTCGGGAGGCAGAGCCAGGCGGATCTCTGTGAGTTCGAGGCCAACCTGGGTTACCAAGCGAGTTCCAGGAAAGGCACAAAGCTACACAGAGAAACCCTGTCTCAAACAAACAAACAAACAAACAAACAAACAAACAAAAAGAAGTGTGCTTGGTGACTGGGATACAGATGTGTGAATAGGAAGTGATGACCTCGGCCTCAGCCTTTGTTCTTGAGCTGGTGGATGGTAGCCGTCTGTCCTGCTCTACCTGGAAATGGGCCGTCCATCTGGGTCCATGTGGAAGATGAGTACTCAGCTGAGAAGCAACATCTGTTCAAACGAATGGAACCTGGGTTATTGCTGTTCTTCTTCTTTTTAATTTTTAAATTTTCTTCCTTCCTTTCTTCCTTTTTTCCTTCCTTCCTTCCTTCCTTCCTTCCTTCTTTTCTTTCTTTCTTATTGACTCTTTGTGGATTTCACATCATGCACCCCTTCATCTCCCTGTCCCTTTGTTTCTGCCCTCTGCCCTTGTTACCTCCCCTCAAGATAAAATAAAATTTAAAAGAAAATCCAAAAACCCAAAACAAACAAACAAACAAACGAACAAACAAACAAAAAACCAAATATACAAAAACAAGATAAAACGTTGGTATGGAAGCTGTAGTGTGGCCCAGTAGGAAACACAGGTAATACTCTTAGGTCCATACATCTTTACTTGTAAGTGTTCACTGCAATGAGTCATGGTCTGGTTCCAGGCCTCTGACTTCTGCTGTACCCTCCATACTGGGCCCTCATTGGGACTCCTGTGGCTGGAGAGATGGCTCAGCATTAAAGGCTAGGCTCACAACCCAAAATATAGGACCCAGGTTCTTTGCAGAGCACAGTGCAGCTTAGACATGGTATATCACCAGAAAGATGGCATGGCATGCTCAACCCTCCCCCTCCCCAAAGAGATATGGATACGAGCTGATGTCACTGATGTCACCTCTGGATTATACCTTTTCCCCACTTTGAGCCTTGCTGCAGAATAGGATGATCTTGAATTCCCAATCCTTCTGTTTCCATCTCTCAAATGCTGAGATTGTAAGACGTGCACAGTTCCTGTGGTCTGGGGATTGAACCCAGGGCTTTGTGCAAGCTAGGTAAATATTGCATCAACTGAGTGACACCCTACACCCTTAGCTCCTTTTTCTTTCCTCCCTTCGTTCTTTCTCTCTCCTTTTTTGCTTTATTACTAACATTTTAGTTAGTAGAGTGCTTACTGAAACGATGGGTTTCATTATGGCATTTTCATACATGCGTATCATTGCGTTTTGTTCATATTCGCCCCTATTACCCTCTCTTGCCTCCCCTCTTTCTGGTCCCCTTCATTCTCCCCCTTTGTGCCTTTATCTACATTTAGATATAGATTCCACACAGGAGAGAAAACATCCAATATTTGTCTTCCCTTGAACCTCCATTACCCCGCCTTGTAACCTCCTCTCCCTTACCTTTGGACCCCTGTGTCCCTTCACATAGTCCCTCGTTTGCTTTTGTGTTACACACACACACACACACACACACACACACACACACACACACACACACACACACACCTTTTCAGTGATGACTGACTTTCTTCATCTGCCTTATTTTGCTTAATTTACAGGATGCCCTCCAGTCCCGCCCTTTGCCCTGTAGATGGTAGATTATGTCCTTGGGCACTGCCAGCATCCATCTGAAAGTGACAATGAGTGCCCAAGGAGGCCTAGACATGGTGAGTCATGACTGTGAGACCCTTGTGGGTGGCCAGAATCGTTGCCATTATATTTTACCCACAATGGTTATATTTCATATATTGCTGACATGCTTTCTTGAATCTTAATGTCATCAACTGTTTCCTCAAAATGCTGGTGTTTGCATTTGCACTATGATGATAAAAAGGTTGAAAGTCATGTGTTTTTATCAACACTGAAGTTTTAAAGTCAACACTTCTTGCTGTATTAAAATCAGTGAATGTTTATTGCCTGTCTGTGCAGTTAGGAGGGTAATTACAGCTTTCTCCTGGATTGTCTTCCTTTTGTTTTTCCCTCAGCTGTATCCCCGCAGAGCTGACGGCTGCTCAGAGGCTCTGTGAGCCATGGGTGAGAAGACCTGCTGAAGCTGGCAAACTGGTTTAGAGAGCTGGGTGACGTGTATTCTGCAAGATTGTGAAAGGCAGAGTGGTATGACTCGCTGCTGGTCACACCACTGCCACACCAGGGCTGGAAAATAACCGGAGTCTTATGACATCTGGTCTGTCAGGCTCTGTCACCAGATCACAAGGGAGCATTTTCTTACCGTCCGCTCCTCTTCTTCCTCCCAGTCTCCTCTCACACTGCACACTCTGAACACTTCTGGAAAGAAGATTGTGTCTTTGGAAAGGATCACTTATTATTTATTATTATTATTATTATTATTATTATTATTATTTTATTTTTTTAAGGGGCAGCAGTGTGTAACACAGAGAGCAAGTTAGGGGGGCAGGGCAGGCTCTTTGTCCTGGAGCTGACACTATGGTGAGGAGATGGAACACACACAGGCCAAACCACCAGCCTAGAGGATGCAGACAGCTGGGAACAAGCAAACCCAAGCCACATGACACAGAGGGAGTGGGGGAGAAGTCACACGATGGGGTGGTCAGGGAAGGCTCTCAAAGGTCATATTTGAGCCAGCCCTGAGTGAAGGACAGGGATAGTCTGGCAAGTATCTGGGTCCAGTGTGTTCTAGGTAAAGAGATAAGCAGTCAAGGCAGCCCCAGATGGGGCCACAGGGCCACAGATGACAAGCTTCTTGGAAGAAAGCAACGTAGGGCAAACTGTACATGCTGTCTAAGACTTGAGAGGGAGGAGAGCATGTGGAGCTCCAGTTGTTCAGGAAAGACATGAGTCTGAAGGTCAGTGAAACCACCCAGAGTCTCATGTAGGAAGTGATGGGTGCTTGTTCAAAAAAAAAAAAAAAGATTCCTTTGTTTCCCTTCGGTGATGAGAATGAGAAACTGATATTTGGAATACCTCTTCCTAGAAACCTTTGAAAGTAACTGGACAAAGTAGTTTTCAAAAATCTCCTCAAAGTACCGGTGGTTTAATAGAGTTGTGAGTGCTTAAATGGTTCAGATCCAGGTACTGAAGCAGCACGCCCAACTGCCCAGGCTGGTTTTCAGTTGACAGTCACTTGTGGTGGTGGACGTGCCTGGGAGACTGCACTGTATTTCCTGAAACACAGGAAACAATTGGGCCTTTGATGACAGACAAGCAGACAGACAGATTCCACCCTCTGTGTCTGTCTCAGGGACAGATCTCCCAGCAGGTGAAAATTTGCTGGTGAGTGCTGCTTTCACTAGCAGAGAAGTGGAAACGACAACCTTCTAGAAAGGGGATTGGTTACATAACCATTCCGCATCTATACAGAAAAATTCTAGCAGGAATTAAAAAGATAAAAATTCTAACAGTAACAGAAAAATCACCTTACAAAGAATGCATTATAAAGTAAAAAATAAAAAATAGCTTGGCTATCAAATATAATATCCACTGTTGGCCCATTTTGCATATTAATACATGAATATATGTAGAAGACTATAGAACAATGCTGATATTGTTTATCTCTTGGGGATGGGGTGATATTGAATGTCTTCCTTTTCTTATATGCTTATAATAAGGAAAATACAAATATTATAATACAAATAGCTTGATTCATATTTTAATAATATGTTTATACTAGGAAATACTCCAGAAAAATACAAAGAATGCAAGAAACACCCCTGAAAACCGCGTGGCAATAGAACACTTACGTTAGTATTTCACTCTGATGTTCTAAAGGAACTCTTTACACATTAACATGGAATGCAGCCAAATATTTTATACGCAGGATTATCACGCCATGTTCTTGACATTACTCATTTTCTTTTAAACCCAAGCAAATACGTGTAGATTCGAGTTGCACTCTTCTCGCTCAGGGTCATTTAATTTGTGCTCGCTCTGTGCTTCCTCGGTGTCCCATTTATAGATGTTTAAGATTCTGAATTTGATTCAGATTGTTTACTAGTCTGAAGAACATTCTCATACACTGTTGCAATGAAATCATTCTAAGACATATAAGAGTGTTTACTTTTCAGGTAGACCCCTGAAAACGCTTGCTCAGCTTAGCTTACAACATTCACCACGGGCAGCAGACAAAGATGGCCTCATGACAGTGAACGTGTTGGCCACATGGTCAGGGAAGCTTCCATGCCACACAATAATTTTCCCCAGCAGGCTATTTTCCCCATTACGCTAACGTGGATCACGTCTTTCCCATTTGTAGTAAATATCTGAAGCAGCGAATTATTTGTTCTAAAGTCCATCCCAGGGACTAAGTTGAAGAACTGGTATTTGATATCGTGGAAAACTGCTTTCTTTGTCATCTATTGGTTTTTATGTAAGGCCTTGAGTTTGCTTAGGCACAAAGCCAGTGACTTCTTCACTGTCCCCTGCATGCATGGCTCTGCCAGGTGTGGCTACCCACGTGTAGAGGTCTCTGAAACCATGGCACTTGCTTTTTTTTTGTTGTTTTTGTTCTTATTTTTCTGTTTCTTAGTTTCTTGAACTAGACTATTACTGAAAGAAAAAAATATATAAGGAAGAAAAATCCCAGAGAGGGGTTTCAGAGCTTCAAAAGAGCAGCAACGAAAGTGACATTCACATAGAAGTTTGGGCAAGTTACACAGAACAACAAAGCCGCCTTTTATGACAGACAGCTGGTCTGACCACAGTTTCGGTAAGTTACACGGCCAAATACAGAAACGAAGCTTGCTGACTCAGCCTGCTGCACTAACCACCGAACTCGGCAGCTCCTCCCTCAGCCATGCAGGGCAGAACCACAGGGCCTGCAAGCGCTACCCTCTCCGGAGCAGGCAGCCCGCTGGAAAGTGGCCAGGCCGGAGGCCGCCCTGTGTAATGTGTCATTTTACCAGATGAGCACCACACCCAGACACTTTGGAGAGATTATCACGATGGAAATGAGGTCATCTGAAAACTTTATATTACGTGGAAATAACTCTGAGGGCCAGCAAAAGGCTCTTATGGGATATTGAATGCTTTATTCTTGGTTTCAAAATGCCCTTACTTACTTTCTTCCAGCCTCATATCTAAGACTGACCCTGAAGAAACTGGAGAGCCTTTTTATTAACCCACTAACTATAGTAAATCAGCACAGCTCTGTGTGCTTAAATGACCCTCCTGTTCACTGCAAGCCACATGTACTGTCTTACGCAGGCCTAATATTGTTCACCCTCAAATGCCTTCCCCGTTTTTCTTACTGTAATTAATTGTACAAAACAGTGGATTTCCTGACGGCATTTTCATACACTTTTATATCATACTGGGATTACATCCACTTCCCGCTGTCTTTTCTTATCCCGCCCCTTCTCGTCCTGTCTCCTTACTCCCCCTTTTTATTTTCATGGTCCCCCCCTCTACAAAACCGGATATGATAGAAGACATGCAATATTTGTCTTTCTGAGTTTATCGTATTTCACTCAACACGATGATCCTCAGCTTCCTCACATTTTGTGCATGAACAGCACGATTTTGTTCTTCTTTACGGCTTACTAACACACTAATACACAACAGTGCGTATCTACACTTCTTTTGTTCATTCATTCCAATGAGCACCCAGGCCAATTCCACAAGCTAGCTACGATGAGTACTGCTGTGATGAACATGGCCATGCAAATGTCTCTGCAGTTTACTGACTTGGATTCTGTTGTGTAGGTATCCAGAAATGGCAAAGCTGGACTGTACGGCAGTTCTATTTTCTGAAGAACTTCCATACTGATTTCTGTATTGTCTAGTCTAATTTGCATACCTCCAAAGGATATAAAGATTCCCCCCTCATGTCCTCACCAGCATTTGTGGTTGTTTTTGGGGTGGTCACTGTTCTGGTGGGGATGAGATGGAGTCTCACTGTACTTTTGATTTGTATCTCCCTGGTAGCCAAGGCTCTTGTCTCTTCTCTGTTTCTTTTACTATGAAGAAATGTTTAATTTCATTGGTAAATGATTAATGTCATTTCATGAGCTACTGATGTCCTTCTCAGAAAGTCATTGCCAGCTGGGCTGGTGATACATGCCGGTGATCACAGCACTCAGGAGGCTGATGCAGGAAGTTCACAAGTTCAAGGCCTACGCGGGTTACATAGTGAGACTCCGTCTTAAAGAACCAAAGCAAAGAGGGTTGGAGAGATGGCTCAGAGGTTAGAAACATGTACTGCTCTTGCGGAGGAATCAAGTTCAATTCCCACCACCCACATTAGGCAGCTCACAACTGCCTGTTACTCTAGTTCCAAGGGGATCCAATGCTTCTGGCCATTTGGGGCACCTGCACTCCTGTACACGTGCTTACACACATGCAGCTGGCTACTGTTGCCCATCCTGGTGTAGAAGGAGAAATGTCTCTGGGCCCAACTCCTAGATGAAGAGCTACAAGCAATTATCAACTGGAGAGAGAGAGAAAATTAGTCCTTCCCAGAGATTAGCCATCTAATTGGTTATACAACACCAGGTGGTCAGCCGGAAGCATGTACATACAAGCAACACTAAACAGACACAGCAGGTTATATTCTTGTGTGTGTGTGTGTGTGTGTGTGTGTGTGTGTGTGTGTGTGTGTGAAACAATCACAATTAAAGAAAAAGAGGCCATGAATTTGAAAGAGGGGGTAGATGGAAGGAGAGGGAGAGGAAATGATCCAATTATATCTTAAATAAATTTAACAAAAAATAAAATAAATCTTAGGAAAAAACATAAAAACAAATAAAAATTTAAAGAAAAGGCATGGCCTTTCTCTTTATGTCACAATTTTCCTCCAGCAATTGTAGAGTTTCAGCTCTTACATTAATCTTGTTGATTGATTTTCAACTGGCTTAAGTTGAAGAGGAGATAGCAGGGTCCGATTTTACTCCAGTGTGTGTGGATATCCTGTTTTCTTAGCATCGTTTGTTGAAAAGGCTATCTTTTCTCAATCATGTTCTTGGCTCCTTTGTTGAAACTCAGGTTGCTCTGCCTGTGTGGGCTTATTTCTGGGTCTTCTGTTCTACTGCATTGATCTACACAGCTGCTTTCAGGCCAAAACCTGCTGTTTTGGTCACCACAGCCATTCCATGTGACTTGAGGTCAGGTATTGTGATGCTGCCATCCTTACTCATTCTGTTCAGGATTTTTTGGCTAGCCAGAGTCCATTGTGTTTCCATATGAATTTTAGGATTATTGTTTCTGTCTCTATGGAGAATGCCATTGGAATTTTGATGAGAATTGCACTGAATTTGTAGATTGCTTTGGGAATATGGCCATGTTCACAGCATCAATTTTGCTAATCTATGGCCGGAGGCTCAGCTCTTCATCTTCTGGTGTCTGCTTCCATTTCTTCCTGTGTTGCTTTGTACTTTTGCTCTCATAGATTTTTCACCTTTTTATTTAGCTTTCTGCCTATGCATCTTTTGAGACTTGTGTTAGTTGCTTTTGTGTTGCTGTGACTAGAATACTTGACAGGTAGCTAAGATGGAGCAGGATTGACTTCGCTCACGGTTTCAGAAAAGTCAGATATCTATGCTTGGGCCCATGCACTGGGACACAGCATCACAGTGGCCAGAGCTCATAGCAGAACAGGACTGTTTATATATTTTTTGCCTTGTTGCAAATATAAAGAAAAAGGGGAGAGAGAGAGAGAGAGAGAGAGAGAGAGAGAGAGAGAGAGAGAGAGAGAGAGAGAGAACAGCAAAACATAAGCCAAAGATCTACCCCTAGTGGCTGACTTTCTCCAGCTAATTCCCAACTTCCTGAATTTTTCAGGACTTTCCAAGATATTTCCAGCAGCTGGGGCAAAGTTCTCAACACAGGAGCCTTTGGGAGGTTACACTTTAAGTTCAAACTATAACATTCTGCTTCCTACCCTTCCCCCACACCAAGCTTTTAAAAAATATTTTGTTTGAGAATTTCAGACAGTTATATGATGAATGTGTTTTGATAAAATCCACACTCCATCTCCTCACCTCCAATTGTTCCCCACCCCCATCACGTTTTCTTTCCGGTTTCATGTGCTCCCTTTCTGTCTTTTAAAAATCCACGGAGTCTGTTTAGTGCTGTGTATATGTACATGGGTGAAATACCATCTGCTAGAGCAAGGATAGCCTTTTAGGGGCCTCATCTGTGAAGACCACTTGCTCCCGCATCCCGACAGCCATCTTGCCAGCAGTCTCTCAGCTACTGGTTGGACTTTATATGCCCCTCCTCCGTCCATGGCTGGCTTGATCTTGAGTAGGGCTTGTGCATGCAGTCACAGTTGCTGTGAGCTCATATTGCAACAGTCTGTCATATTCAACAATAGATTTCAGTGCAAATGTCCCCTACTTCTGTCGCTTATGATCTTTCCATTCCTCTTTTCTGCAATGATCCCTGAACCTTGGGGTGAGGGGTTGTGTGATGTAGATGTTCCATTTAGAGCATTCCACAGTCTCTTATTCTCTATGTGTTGACTAACTATGGTCTCTGTATTAATAACCATGTACTGCAAAAAGAGGCTTCTCTCTGATGAGGGTTCAGAAAGGCACTAATACATGGATATAAAGATTAGAACTTAGGAAGCAGTTTGATACTATGCTCATTTGGCAGAATAATAGTATTAGGTTTGCCACAGGGCCTATGGCCTAACCAGTGTCAGGTTTCTGACCCAGTTAACAGTGACAGGATGAGTTCCATCTTGTGGAGCAGGTTTTAAATCCAATTAAATAGAGTTTGATTGCTCCCATAACATTTGTGATGTTATTGCACAAGGTATGCCAATATGCCATGCCAGTCATTTTTGTAGCTCACAGGGTTCATGCTGGGGATGTCTTTCTGTATGCTGTGAATGTGTTGCTCTGATTGATTGATAAATAAAATGCTGATTGGCCAGTAGCCAGGCAGGAAGTATAGTATAGGGGGGACAAGAGAGAGGAGAATTCTGGGAACAGAAAGGCTGAGTCAGGAGTCGTCAGACAGACACAGAGGAAGCGAGATGTAAAAGTACCGGTAAGTCACAAGTCACATGGCAACTTATAGATTAATAAGTTGGGTTATTTTATTTATTATATCATATTAATAATGGGTTAATTTAAGGTATAAGAACTAGATAGCAAGAAGCCTGCCATGGTCATACAGTTTATAAGTAATAAAAGTCTCTGTGTGTTTATTTGGGTCTGAGTGGCTGCGGGCCTGGGCTGGACTGGAGATAACTCCAGCTACAGGTTCACACCTGGGCTAGACCTTTGATTCCTTTCTCCTCCAGCAGCGTGCATAGATTATGGGGGAGGCATTTGTCCTCCAGTATATAGTCATTTCTATTTAACCCCCCCCGACCTACTTTATACCATAACCTGTGTTGTATCTGCCTTCTCTCCATGGCTTCTTACTAGTTTTCTAGCTCCTACATGTACTCCAACTTAAACAAACACATATCTGAAGGTTCAAATACATTGTCCACGTATTAGAGAGTTCATGTGTTTGCCTTTCTGGGTCTTGTTTACTTCACTCAAAATTATTTTTGCTAGTTCCATTAATTTGTAATTACGTTTTTCTTTGCACCTGAATAATACTCGGCTGTGTAATTGTATCACATTTTCATTATCCATTCACAGTTAATGAACATCTATGCCAGCAGTTTTCAACTTTCCTAATGTTGCAACCCTTTAATGCAGTTTCTCATGTTGCAGTGACACCCAACCATAAAATTATTTCCATTGCTACTTCCTAACTGCAATTTTACAACTGTTACGAATCTTAATTCAAACATCTGCGTTTTCCATTGCTTCTCTGTGAAAGGGCCATTTGATCCCCAAAGGTTGAAAACCACTGATCTAGGTTGTTTCCATTTTCTGGCTACTGTGGATAGAGCAGCAATGAACATGGATGAGGAACTATCTCTAATAGGATCTAGAGTCCTTTGGGGGATATGCTGAGAAGTGGCAGCTGGATCATATGGTAGATCTATTTCTATTTTTGTGAGGAAACTTCAAACTGATTTCCATAGTGGCTGCACCAGTTTGCATTCCCATCAACAGTGAATAAATGTTCCCCTTTCTCCACACCCAGGCCAGCATTAGTTATTACTTGTTCTTTGATCTTAGCCATTCTTACTGGAGTAATGTGAAATCTCAAAGTACTTGTCACTGTAGTTCCCTCATGCTTGCTTTCTTACTGTTTAGTGTTTTTTTTTTCCCTTTGAGTTCTTTGTATGTTTTAGAAACTGGCACTTTGCCAAATGCACAGCTGGTAAAGAATTTTTTTATCATTTTGTAGGCTACCTCTTCACTGGAATGTAGTGTCTGTTGCTGTACCAAGACCTTTTAGTCACATAAGGACCCTTTATCAACTATTGGTGTTAATGGCAGCCCTGCAGGTGTCCTGTTCAGAAATTTTTTCCTGTGCCAATACGTTCAAATGTAGCCCTACTTTCTCTTCTGATTTAAGGTGTCTGATCTTCTGTTGAGGTCCTTGGTCCCTCTGGAGTTGAGTTTTATGCACGGTGAGAGATCAGGATCATATTTCATTCATCTACGCACGGCCATACTGTTTGACCAACACCATTTGTTGAAGGTCCTGTCTTTTCTCCAATGTGCATTGTTGGCCCCTTTATCAAAAATCAGGTGGTGGTAGGAGTGTAGGCTTGTATTTATATCTTTAATTAGATTTTATTGACCAGTTTCTGTGTTCACTCCAGTACTATGTTGTTTTAATTAATATAACTCTGTAGTGTGATTCAAAAGAAGGGATGGTGAGGCCTCTAGCAGTGTTTTATTGCTCATGATTATTTTGGTTATCTTGGGTCTTTGGAGTTTCCAGATAAACTTTAAGATTATGGTTTTCAGTTTCTGTGAGGAGTTGCATTGGAATTTTGATGGAGATTATGCTGACTCTCTACTGCTTTTGGACTGATGGCCATTCTCACAATATTAATCCTACCAATCTATGAGCATAGCATAGGAGGTCTTTTCACCTTCTCGTATCTCTCCCCATGTTCTCTCCCTTATCTCTGTTTCCCCTCTCCATCCACACTTGATTCTCCCATTCCATGCCCCACATCCATCCATAACTATCTATTCTATTTCCCTTTCCTAATGAGATGTATCTGTCCCCCTAGTTCCTTACTCTATACAGGTATCTGTGGTTCTACAGATTATAGCTTGGTTACCTACATAAGTGAATACATACTATTTTTGTCTCCCTTGGTCTGGGATATGTCACTCAGGATGATTTTTCTAGTTCTACCCATTTACCTGAAATTTTATGATTTCATGTTTTAACAGCTGAGTAATATTCCATTGTATTTTTCTGTATCCATTTTCTATTGAGGGACATCTAAGTTCTTTCCAATTTCTGACTATTATGAATAGAGTAGCAATGAATATGGTTGAGCAAGTGTCCTTGTGGTAGCATGAAGTGTCCTTTTGGTATATGCCCAAGAATGATACAGCTGGATTGGTAGATTGATTCCCAACTTTCTGAGGAACCACTACACTGATTTCTATAGTAGCTATATGAGTTTGCATTCCCACCAGCAATGGAGGAGTGTTCCCCTTACTCTAAATCTTCACCATCAAGAGATATCATTTGTGTTACTGATCTTAGCCATTTTGACAGGTATAAGATGAAATCTCAAAGTAGTTTTGATTTGAAGTTCCTTGATGACTAATGATGTTGAACATTTCTTTAACTGTTTCTCAGCCATTTGAGTTTCCTCTTTTGAGAGTTCTGTTTAGATCAATACCCCATTTTTTAAATTGGCTTATTTTTTCTTTTCTTTTTCTCTATGATCAACTCTATAAACAGTATTTTGTGCAAATATTTTTTAAAATTTTAATTGATATTTTGTGTATTTTGCATCATGCATCCCAATACCATCCAACTCCCAATCCCTTCATATCTGCTTTCTGCCCTTGCAACACCACCCCCCCCACAATAAAATTACAATTTAAAAGAAAAACCAAAAACCAAACTGAACAAACAAAAAAGAAAAAATCTTGGGTTATTTGTTTTCTTGATATCTATTTTTTTTTAGTTCTTTATATATTTTGGATATTAGCCCTTTATTTGGTGTGTAGTTGGTAAAAATATTTCACTACTTTGTCCAAATGATGGTGTCCTTTGCCATTCAGAAGCTTTTCAATTTTATGATGTCCTACTTATTAATTGCTGATCTTAGTGCCTATGCCATTGGTGTTTTGTTCAGAAAGTCTTTTCCTCTTCCAAGAAGTTCAAAGCTATTCCCCTCTTTCTCTTCTGTCAGATTCAGAGAATCTGTTTTTATGTTGAGGTCTATAACCCATTTGGGAGTTGAGTTTTGTGCAGGGTGCTAAGTATGGATCTATTTAGATTCTTCTACATGCAGCTCCAGTTGGACCAGCACCATTTGTTGAAGGTGCTTTCATTTTTCCATTGTATATTTCTGCCTTCTTTATCAAAAATCTGGTGTTCATGGGTGTGTGGACTAGGTCTGGGTCTTCAGTTCTACTCCATTAATCAATGTATCTGTTTTTGTACTAATACCATGCAGTTTTTATTGCTATAACTCTGCAATACAACTTGAAACCAGAGATGGTAATAGCTCTAGCAGTTCTTTTATTATTCAGGATTGTTTTAATGATCCTTTTTTTTTTTTTGCTTTGTTTTTGGTTCTCTCTCTCTCTCTCTCTCTCTCTCTCTCTCTCTCTCTCTCTCTCTCTGTGTGTGTTTCCATATGAAGCTGAAAACTGTCCTTTCAAGATCTGTGAAGAACTGTGTTGGAATTATGTTGGGGATTGCATTGAATCTGTAGGTTGCTTTTTGGTAGGGTGGCCATTTTTTACTATATTATTCCTATGTATTCATGGGCATGGGAGATTTTTTTCCATCTTCTGACATCTTTTTCAATTTTTTTCTTCAGTGCTGTCTTTCATGCTTTAATTGTAATCACTCATAGCTGTAAATGTCCATTTTAGAACTGCTTTTCTGTATTTTTAAAGGTTCTGCTAATTTATGTTTTAATTTTCACTTGATTCTAGGAATTGTTAACTTTCCTATCTGATTTCTTCGTGGATCTTCTGATCACTCAAGAGTTGACTGTTCAAACTTTGTGTTTTTGTATAGTTTTTCTTACTACTGTTTTCAACTCTCATTCTATTGTTTGATTTTTTTAATATTGGTTAATGACCCAAATGTTGATTTATTTTTGGAGAAAGTTCCATGGACTGATAATAAAAATGTACATACTACTCAGCCATTGGATGGAATATTCCGTAGAAGTTTGTTAAGACTATTTGATGAATTGTCCCAATTATTTATTATTGAGGTGAATTATTCACTTTACTAATATGTAGTGGCCCACTTTAATTTTGATTGAAATTCTGCTTTGTAAGGTCTGAACAAATGCCCTTCACTTGCTGGGTATGTTGCATTCCTTCCTTTCATTTTAGTCTCTGCATGTCTTGGCCAAAGGGGTGAGATTCTAACACAAACATGTCTTTTAATCCAAATAATTAGTCTGCTTCTTTTTATTGGTGACTTAAGGCCATTTACGTTTAGGGTTGTGATTAAGAAATACTTGTTATATTCCGGAAGAAACAGGAGTGCGGAGTGAACATGGGGAAGCAGAAGAAAACAAGGAAATATGCGACTATGAAGGGAAGGCTTAGTCTCAGAGATGGGAGACTTAAAGAAAAGGATAGATTAAAGCCTAAAAAGAAAGAAAAGAAAGATCCCAGTGCACGGAAGGAAAGAGAAGTCCCCAGCATCCTTCCAGCTTATTCTTCCAGTATAATACACAACTAGGTCCACCTTACCACATCCTCGTTGATACCAACTTCAACTTTTCCATTAGAGCCAAACTGGACTTAGTGCAGTCAATGATGGACTGTCTGTACGCCAAGTGTATCCCTTGCATAACTGATTGTGTGATGGCTGAAATTGAGAAACTGGGACAGAAGTATAGAGTGACACTAAGGATCGCCAAGGATCCACGATTTGACCGACTTCCGTGCGCACACAAAGGAACCTGTGCTGCTGACTGCTTGGTCCAGAGAGTCACTCAGCACAAGAGTTACATTGTGGCCCCAGTTGACCAGGACCTCAAACGAAGAATCCGGAAGATCCCTGGAGTTCCTATCATGTACATTTCTAACCATAGGTACAACAGTGAACGGATGCCAGATGATTACGGAGCTCCTCGGTTCTAGTTCTTTTTTTTTTTTTTTCGGTTTTTCGAGACAGGGTTTCTCTGTATAGCTTTGTGCCTTTCCTGGAACTCACTTGGTAGCCCAGGCTGGCCTCGAACTCACAGAGATCCGCCTGGCTCTGCCTCCCGAGTGCTGGGATTAAAGGCATGCGCCACCACCGCCCGGCACCGGTTCTAGTTCTTACTCGACAAAATGTGCTTGCCTTTCTTTGACCAGCTTTCTCTGTTGTCAATTAATTAAACACACTTTTTGATGTTGTTGTTTTTAAATGACATTTTGTCTCAATTTAAAAAATAGCTACACTTAAAAAAAAAAGAAAAAAAGAAATATTTGTTGATTTCTTAGTTTTAGTCTTTGTTTTCCTCATTGGTCACATTGCTGTTTGCTCTTTTCCTCTAGTCCCTGTTCATCGTAAGGGGTTTGCTGAATTACTGGGTTCTACTTCTCTGATCCTCTCCTGGTTCTCCTCTGCTCATCTGTTCCTCTCCTGAATTAATCCTGTCTCCAGTGCTCCTACTTTCCCAGTCTTTCTTCCTCTGTGTGTGGGATTTGTTTTGTATATTTTTAGAAAAAATTCATTTTGTCCCTCTCTCTCTCCCTCCCTCCCTCCCTCCTTCCCTCTCTCACTCATGTAGAGTGTGTGTATTTGTGTAGAGTGCCCATGTGTAGGTTCTCATGGGTGCCTTTGGAAATGGATTTATAGGTGGTTGTCAGTCACTTGACTGATTGCTGGCAACCAAACTTGGGCCTTTAACTACTGAGCCATCTTTCCACTCCCATGTGTGTGGGATTTTTTAACTATGTTCTGCCATGCTGGCTTACTAGTAGTGAATTGCTTTAGTTTGTACTTACCTTAGGGCATCTTTATTTCTTCATCAGTTTTAAGAGACAACTTTGCTGGATATAGTAACCTTGGCTTCAGCCGTTTACTCTCATGACTTTTTATTATTTCTGCTATAAAACTGATAGTATTCTAATAAATTTGTGTAGATGAATTTCTAAATGGTCTTATTAATAGAAAACATAGAGCCAGAGCCAGATATAGGGGTGAAAAACCTGAGAGAGATCAGAGGAATAGGAACAGCCACATGCTAACCACACCTCACCAACTCTGCAGCTTCCAAAAGTGAGATACTTCCTGTCTACCCATGCCTATATGTCTTGCTGTTCTGCCATCTGATTTGCTCTCTCTGTTCAGCTACATCCTCTTCCTGCCCAGTTCTGTCACTTCCTGTCTGTCTGTACAGACCTCCAGACCTCCATGGTTAACTAGTGTTGGAATTTAAGGCGTGTGCCACCACACAGGGCTCTGTTCCCAGTGTGGCCTTGAACTCACATAGATCCAGAAAGATCCCTGCCTCTCAAGTGATAGGATTAAAGGCGTGTGCTAACATTGCATGACTTTTGTGTTTACTTATAATGGCTGGCTTTTTCCTCTGATCTCTAGGCAAGCTTTATTTATTAGAGCACAAATAAAATATCATCACAAATTTGAATTTGTGAGTTGGAATTCATCTCTTACAGCTTTAATATTTTCCATTGTTCTGTAGTGTTGGCATTTTAACTATAATGTGTTATGGAGACTACTTTTTCTGGTCATATTTGCTGGAGTTTTAAATGGCCCCTGTCCTTAGATGCCTATATCTTTCCCTAGATTTCAAAAATTCATTTATTAGATATTTTATGTTTTTAGTTTTCAATCTCAGCTCCATCTAAATTTTTGTTGTTGTTGTTGTTCGAGACAGGGTTTCTCTGTGTAGCTTTGGAGCTTGTCCTGGAACATGCTCTGTAGACCAGGCTGTCCTGGTCTCTGGAAGGCAGAATTCTGTTTGCTTGATCTTTTTCTTCAGTGTTAACTGAATGTAATATTATTTCTTCTGCTTGCCCTAATTTGTTGGTAATGCTTCCCACTCTGTTTTCATCTGATCCGCTCGATCATTTACAATATTTCCGTGTTTCTTATTTCAAATTCCTCGCTGAATTCTTTGCCTATACTGTTGGACTTCTTTCCTGGGCCCTGGAATGGCACAATGGATAGGCAGTGCTGGAAGCTGAGCAGTCTCTGGCCACAGCCTTGGGTCTATCAGTCTCTGCTATTATCTTTATTCTTGTTCCTTGCAACAGAGGGCATGGCCTGAGACCATTGTACTGTCAGTCCCTGAGCACACCCCACCCTTCCCCCCACCTCCCACCTAGTCTTCCCCCTCTTCACAACTGCCTCTCATGGTAGTCTTTTACCTAGCTGAAATGATGTCAGCGTGTTCCCAGATTCCCCATCTTAAGATTTATTCCTTACCTTCTCATCCTCAGTGTAGCTCAGTCTTAAACAATCAACCCCCTCCCAACACTCTGCGGGATATCTCACGTGGAGATATGAGGAGTTACAAAATGGATTTCTTCTCTAACCCTGGCTTGAGACACAGAAAGACTCATTGTTACATCAACCGCCTGACTGGATTTAAGGCGTACAAGAACCATGGGCTTGACTGGGACGGTCAGTCTGTTTCAATAGGTCACATGACTTTCTCCTCCCCTCCTGCTTGAGGAGGGGAAAATGGAGCTGGGGGCTTTTTTCTGTGTGTCTCTGAATGAGTTTTCTGTTGTGGGATGTTCTGTATGCTGTGAATGTGTTGCTCTGATTGGTTGATAAATAAAATGCTGATGGGCCAGTAGCCAGGCAGGAAGTACAGGCAGGATAAGCAGATAAGGAGAATTCTGGGGAGAGGAAGGCTGAGTCAGGAGATACCAGCCTGCCATCCAGGGAGCAGCATGTAATGGCACACAGGTAAAGCCTCAGAACACGTGGTGACATCTAGATTAACAGAAATGGGCAGAGTTTAAGTGTAAGAGTTAGTCAGTAGTTAGCTTGAGCTAATGGCCAAACAGTTTTAATTAATATAAGCCTCTGTGTGTTTACTTGGGTCTGAGTGGCTGCAGACTGAGGGGCCGAGGGAACTGGGCAGGACCAGAAAAACTTTCAGCTACAGTTTTCTGTTTCCTCATACTCTTAAGTTGTCATATCACTCTCTTTCTTTGGAATAAAGTCTTTATTATGTTGATTCTTCTCATTCATAGGGTTGCATGGAGGCAGCTTCTAAAACACCATTGTGATGGTATCAATGGTCTACTTGACACAACCTAGACCCATGAGGGAGATGGGCCACTGGGCATGGCTTTAAGAATTATGCTGATCAGGTTAATTGAAGTGAAAAGACCTACCATTGTGGATGACATCATTTCTCTCCACTGGGATCCTGGAATATATAAATGGAGAGAGCCAGCTGAGGACCAACATTCACTGGTCTCTTCTTCTTGACTGTGGATGCAATGTTGCTGCCTTGATTTCCCCACCATGACAGGTTGTACTTTGAACTGTGAACCAGAATGAAACCCTTCTTCTTTAAATTACATTTGGTCACGGCAACAGGAAAAGAAGCTAAGTCAACCAACTCACCTTAGACTCTCTGATCTTTGAGAGATCCCTTTATACCAACAACAAAAGCATATGTTACTTATAGATCACATATGATAAGTCAGGTCTTCTTATCATATTAGTTTTCACCAGTTAGCTGACGATCACTATGAGTCCTGTTTCAATGTGATCCTGTATGGGATGGAAAATTGCATTTATTTATTCATTCAGCTTAGAAAATACAGTTGAGTAGGGTATATTGCTAAAAGTTGGGCATACAAAATTACATAAGATAAAAAGCCTTCACATTTTTAGAGCTTGGAGTGCGGAGAAGGAGACAAACTATTAACAGAACTAAAATAATAGTTAGACATGGGCTAAATCTTGTGTGGAAAGTGAGGAAACAGGGTGTTTGATAGATACTGACAGCAGGAACTATCTATCGGGGTGGGTTTAGGAGAGTCAGGGAGACACTGAAGTTGAAACCTGGAGGAAGAAAGGGAGCAAGCAGCAGAGGAGATGAGGAATATCCCAGCAGGTGTTTACAAGCACAAATTTCCAGGGGTCGCCAGGACTAGGTGTGGGACTCAGTACACTGGAGAGAAGGAAGCAAGACTGACGGCTGGAGAGGAAAGACATCAGCTGGGGTCCCGAGGAAGGGTGGGGATCCATCCAAGTTCACTGAGAAGCCAGTGGGCGGTTTGATGCAACAATGAATTAAGTAACTGACAGGCACACACACATATTTTGTTCTCTTAGAGCACATACATTTTAAAATTCAGAATTTGTTTTACATTTTACAAAGTTAATGCAGGTTGACATTAATCTGAAAAAAAACAGAAATGTGAAATGCTCCAGAATTCAAAACCTCTTGAATGTCACAAGTAGAAAATTCAATATTTGCCCTGCAATGGAAACATAGGCATATTAAAAATATCACATGTGACCACCTTCAGGCTGTGTGTGGAAGCGGAATAAGAAACACACAGAAAATTTTGTGTTTAGACTTCAGTTCTACCTTAAGATACCTCATTGTGTTTGTGAAAATTTTCTAAAAATGCTCATTCCCTCAAGTCCTGAGTTCTAGAACATTCAGTTCCAAACATTTCAGATTGGGAATAGCCAGCCTGCTGCCTCTGACTCTTTGTCTGCTCTTGGGACCCTTTTCCTCCTACTGAGCTGCTTTGTTCAGCCTTAATATAAAGGGGTGTGCTTAGTTTTACAAAACTTGACATGCCGTTTGGTTGATATCCCTGGGAGGCTTACTCTTTTCTGAAGGGAAAGGAGGAGGAGTGGATTTGGGGTAGAGGGGATGTAGTGGGGGGGGTACTGGGAGGAGAGGAGGGAGGGGAAACTTCAGTCAGAATGCAGTATATGAGAGAAGAATAAAGTTAAAAAAAAGAATAGCTAGCCTGTAACTACATATTTACATCCATGTATGATTATGTATCCTATATAACCCTCCCGGAGGAGTCTGAAACCAAACATTAACATACCTGTAGTGAAACATGTAAATATTCACATTAAGTGGGATAAGGAAAAACTGTTAACCTCCATCTGTTCACATTCAGCTTTGCTGCCAAGTGAGTTCAGGCTTTAGTAGGTTTTCTAGCAACAAAGGTATGTGGAAAGTATTCATTTTTTATGGTTTTCAGGGTTTTGGTTGCATGCAGAGCCTTTAATACCTCTGTCTTTCTGAGTTGGTGTTTTGTTAGTTCATTTTGCAGTATTGTGACAGAAAGCCTGCATAAACAATGTAGGCCAGGAAGAATTTGCTTATCTCACAGTTTCAGATGTTTCCATCCCTCAGCCTTCAGTCCGTTGACTCTGGGCCTATGGAGAGCTGATGACCATGGTGGCGGGGGCATGTGGTAAAAGCTACTTGATGCCGGGTGGTGGTGACACACGCCTTTAATCCCAGCACTCAGGAGGCAGAGCCAGGAGGATCTCTGTGAGTTCGAGGCCAGCCTGGGCTACCTACCGAGTAAGTTCCAGGAAAGGCGCAAAGCTACACAGAGAGACCCTGTCTCGAAAAACAAAAACAAAAACAAAACAAAACAAAACAAAAAAGCCACTTGAGGGAGGGGCCTACAGGAAGGTGCTTAGGCAATATGTAATCCCCAGATACATCACCAGTGACCCGCTTTCTTTAACTACGCTTTACTTCCCACTTTCCCCCATTTCCCAATATCGCTACCATATTATCGAAAACAATAGAGGTCCAGCCCCTATTGCTTTCTCCCAGGGTCTGTGGAAGAATCTAACAACCAGCTGGGAATCTAATCTGAGGGATAGGAAATGAATCTAAGCACACCAAGCTCTTTAGTCCATTCACTTTATTCTTCTAATTCAATTCTATGTATACAGCTTCTCTTCTGTTCTCGTACTTAGCGCTTCTCTGTCCCTTCTTCTGCAGTGTTCTCATCGTTCTAGACTTAGTTCTTCCTCATCTTCGTTTTCAACTTTGTTCTTCTAAATCAGCTCTACAAGTGCTGTCAGGGAACCGGTATATATATACAAGCAGTAATTCTTTGGCCATGTGGTGGGAGGCTTGAAGTTCTCAGGGTCCCAGAGAGAGGTGATAAAGATCCACACATAAAGTGATCATTGTCAGCTTCCAATTACAACCCCAAAGGGGGAGTGACTAAAGGGGAGTTCTCTGGTAGGGTCAACTAAAGGCTAAGATCAATTAGGGGATTCTAAAAGGGAATTTATGTGCTCAGACTATAACCTTAGAAGTGGCTAGGTAGAACGTTTGGGGTCTATAAATGTCAATAAATCACTAGTAAATAAAACTGTTTATTCTTAGGCACCAGCTCATCCCTGCTGCAGCTGCTTTCTGGTAGGGCAGGAGACGTATGCCGGGTTGCTAAGCAACCTACATCGGTAGCATGTAGCATTTGGTTAGTAAAAGCACTTTCACTCCTGAGTAATTGCTAAGGAGGGAATCTAGGAATAGCACCTGGCTGAGATAAAGGAGGGAGGATTAAATCTTAATTTGCACAAGAAATGAAGCTTGGTAACTATCGCCCACCTGGCCTTGTTGGCAATCTCCTTGGGTCAGTGGGGAGTATCTACTTTAAATCAGTAACTAGCAGATGGCTGAAACATCATCCCAGAAATGTGAGCAGTAAATCTCTTAAATCAGGGTCTAATGTAAATAATCTGTGGTGAAGGTAAAGAGTTGAGGATTTAATTGTTAGTTGTTATTTTCTTTTATCTGTACATGAGATGAGCTAATTCTTATCTGGCAGGTTTGCTAATAATGAATATGTAGCTAATAATGAATGTGTAGCTGGGAAAAGTTATCCAATTACTCCAAATGTATAGGGGAAGTTGTGCCCAATTAATGATCAATCACACTGGAAGAGTCGAATGGGGAAACTACTATAGCACACAAGAAATTCATTGCAGGATACAGCTAATACATCCAAAAGTCAATATCACCAAGATTCCTTAAGTCTTGGTTTTCCTCTGGAAAAAAAAGTCTGTAACTTTTTCTTGGTAATAACTTTGCCAATATCAGCTGAATTCCTACTTCATATCTTTGTGGCTCATAGTACCATATTACGACCCCATTGAGGAATTTAATTTGATTCAGCCAGAGGCTTCAGAATAATTTTCCAGAAGTGGACCTCAGATCTGGAAACCAAGCCCGCCCATCAATGAGCCTGTACGAGGCATTTCACGTTCAAACCATGGCATTTATGAATAACATCAATTCGTTGATTCAATATGTAATCTTTAAAATTCATCTCTGTTTCAGGCAGTGCTCTGAAGTTTAGAAATGAGTTAGACCTGAATCCAGCTGATGCTTTCTTTTGACTTCTTTCCTTTCCCCTCTCCTCCTCCCCTTGCCCTCTCTTCCTTCCCTCATTCCTTACTTCTTCTGTTGTTGCAGCTTTGTGCTGCCGGGAACAGGACTCAAGCCTTACGGCAGCCGTGATAAAATGGCTAAATCAAACAAATCACCTTTTGTGTTACAGCAAGTATGTGTTTAAGGGGATGGGATGAGAAAATACGTTCATGTAAGCTTGCTCATGTGTCCTTAAATAGGTAAATCACATCTAAGGACGCACTTAGGCGAATTTGAGGTGTGATCATTGATACTGTGATAATAAAACAAGTAAAAACATAGCATCAGGAACACCAAACCAGAGAAACGGGGCCACCCTCACAGGCTAACACAAAGCCTTCGGTGTGGGGGCTGACTTAGAAGTTTCCAGTACACACAGTTTTTCGTAAGCTGTCAGGGGGTACTGGCTCCTACCACAGGCTTCCCCAACACTCTTGAAGTGTGGTGATACCGACGAAGCCCTCTCACATGCTCACAGTACTCACATTTGCTTTTGGTTATTAAGGGGGTTTTATCTGCTTATTTTGAGTATATTGCTGGGTAGAAGACATAAAAATCGCAGCGTATTTTAGATACTTTCTGTTCCAAAGAATGTTTATACTACTGTTCATACAGTGTTACCAGGTATTGAGGTAAAAATCTTCACATGCGTAATTTTACCAAATCCTCAAAAACGAGGCATACGCAAATTGGCTTCGCTTTGTAAACCAAGGATCTCCCCTGAGAAGCACTATATGTAGGCTGTGGAGCTGTGCATAAAGTTAGGCCTGCTGAGATTCCCCACACCTCAGCCCTCCCACACCCAGGCTGGCAAAGAACCAGAAAAAGCCAGAGTGCAAAGGCTCTGGTTCCTCTTCACTTCTGGCAGGATAACCAAGACAAAACTGGCATTCTGAGTCGCCTGCAGATCCAGCAAAAGTTAGCTCTCTGCAGAACTCTGCCTCGGCTTCTTTGCCCTCATCCTGTCCCGGTCTCTCCTGAGCACTCCTACAGTAAATCACTGGCACAAAAATTCTTGCGTCAGCGTTTGCTCCTGAACCCTTGGAAACTCCTGACCTACAGAAACCTTTAGAGAGATAAGGAAGTGATTGCTGTTTAACCACAGAATGGGGTGACCGTCATACAGCAGCAGGTAGGCCTAAGTTCCAGGAAGACACAGTGTGTGTACTAAGCAGAGTTCTCTCCAGCCTGTCTCAAAGGGAGCCACGTCTCAACCTCCCCTGGTCATGTTAATGCGTTCCACATAGGGGCTCTTCCCTTCTTGCTACACCTCCATAGCCAACAGCATGATCAGAGCCTCCTGCCCCTGCCCCCAGAGTGTCTATATATGGATGGAGCAGGATGCTGGGCCAGAGATAAACTTTATGATAAACGGAGTATGGCTTGCAAAGAGTACCTGACAGTAAAGTGTCTGGTCCTACTGCTGACTATCTGACTCACAGTGTCTGGCTGGTAGACTCTGGAAAAAATTTTAGTTTGTAGGTAAAGTTGGGCCAGGGGTACAGTCTTTTGGGACAAGGCAAGTAGCACACAGTAGCCGGGGAGTTAAATAGGAATGTTCCACAAACTCAAGAGCCAGAGGTAGAACTGAAAGTGTCTGCTCGTTTCTGTAGTGCCTCCTTGCTCCTCAGGATAGGACGGGCCCTATGGTCTTGCGCCCCTCTGCTTTGGGGTAGCTTCAGCTGTTAGTAGCTGTTGGCCATCTGAGGAAGGCCGCCCTACTAGAGGACTGGCACTTCTGAGATACCACGTTCTGCTCTCCATCTCACCAGGTTGCCCGGCGCAGCCACCTGTCGGCATGAAACTGAGCCCCAGGCTGCAGACAGGAGCACTACTCAGCCTGACTTTACCTTTCCAGGTGTCCCTGGGGATCTGGCCATGCCTCGCTTCTCTTTCCCTGGCTTTCTCTCCTTGCTACTTCAGAATCTGACTTTCCTCATCCTCCCAAGGCCCCAAACAGAAGAAGCAGACAACGATATAGAGGTTTGCTATTTGGACCAAAGGAAAAAATACAAGACTCCCGATTAAACATAAATTTCGGATAAACAAAAAATTTCAGCATGGGGTATTTGAGACATATTTACATTTACACTTACTCATTGATGTGCTGGACTTCCATTTAACGGCACACTCTGCCTTGTTTCTCCTCATAGTCCCACTCGGAACACTGATTCAAGTGTGTCTAATTCTACTGTCTACACTCAGGTTAGCAAAGCAGTCTGCGTCTGTGAGTAACTTTAATGCGAATACCACAGTTATGCGGAGGTAAAGCGAAGGTCTCCCTCCCACCCTGCACTCAGCCACTCAGGGTTCCTTCCTTTTCACAGCAGCTTCTCTTACTTGTTCTTGAGCCCTAGTTCCACAGATACAGGTGTGCCAGCATGCTGCCCCTTTAATACCACTCTTGGACACATAGTGCTGCTTTGTTCTTTTAAATGATTGCACATTTCCCGCCTGCTCAGTCAGCAGTCAATCATTTCTTCTTCTTCGTAACCAAATTCCAGGCCACACTCTTGAGTTTATAAAGAGATTCTGGAGTCAAGGTCTGATTTTGGACTTTCCAAGAGATTGAACGGCCAGATGGTGCTAACCCCATCTAGGAGAGATGCAGGTTGCTTGACAGAAAGCAGTTTGAGAGCTCAGAGGATGCTATCTGTTGCGAGCAATGTCCTCCAGGTCTGACGTGACCATGGGGCACTATGGAACAGAGATGGATGTGGTGACTGTATAGTACCCGGGGCGCATAGTCATGGCAGAGAGATAAGCAGAGAATTCAGTGATAGTTGAGTCTATGGTGGTGGTAAAGAGGTGTTGATGCTTTGTAGTAAAAGGAGGGGGAAAAGGTTACAGGAATTGTACCTGGTATTCTAGCCACTTACGCCCGTCTGTCCCTAGCTGTACAATGGTCTTAGGAGAAGTTAGTGTTCACAGGACATGGAAGGTCAGTTGATGGAGGGACTCCACAAATGTGGCTTTTGTGAGTCACTGGGTTTGGGGCTTTTCAGTGCTACACTTGCTTTTGAGTTCTCCATGCTCCTCTAAGTAACCACTAACCCTTGTGCCTTTAAGGAAGCCCCCAAAGTCATTGGCTCCCCGAGCTGGGCTGGGATGGACTCGGTTTTGTTTCTGTCATCATTTCCTTATCTGGAGTGAATAGGTGTTTGTTTAAATCTTCCCAGGAAAAGCATACAATACTAACTGACCTTTAAAATGGTTCTGCCCTCCCTTACAAGTATATGGGAATTCCTTGAGTGAATATGAACAGTTTGAACCTAATCCTTTACAAGAAGACTCCTTCCTCCCAGGAAACTAATAATATTTTATCATGGAAAACACAGGCATGGGAACTGAGGATATGCTATCTAATGTCATTGGTGTCCTTTCTATAAGCAAGCTTGCGGCTAAAATTAATTCACAAAGACAAGAGTGTGTTCGGAAAGGGCTGGTACACAGAAAGGTCATAAACGAACCCTACTTTCTGCTGCACAGTCAGCCTCGGGGCGGGGGGGGGGGGGGTGAGTGAGTTCCTGGAAGTTTGTTTGGCCAATAAGTGGCTGAAGGGGAAATCTGATGCACAAAATAAATAATACCACTCTGCTCGGGATGGTAGTGTGTGATGGCTTAGATATCAGTGCTTTTGTGAAATGGGGTGTGGAAGGTTGGGGACAGGGAGATTAAAAAGAATTCATCAAAGACATAAGCTGACAAAGAGAGAGTTTCATAAAATGCATAGCCAGAAAGAAAACAGTGGAAAGATTCTCAGAGAGAGGATTGTGCCACAGAGAAAAGTAGAAATATCATTTTATAGAAATTGAGGGAGAAGTTGCTTGGTCTTATTGTGGGCCTCTTGTGTGTGGCCTGTACCTCTGTGGACAGGCAGACATTTCTGATTTTGCTGAGTAGTAAATTCTACAGGGTAGTTGCTTTTGTTGAAGCTGGACGTTTGTTGAAAGCACAATGGGCTGTTGGGTATGAGGCTAGAGATGGCCATGTGAGACATTCTGGGCTAGGCTCCAAATGGTTGGAGCTTGATGACTAAAGTGTAGAAGCTTTGGGGGTTTTGTTATTATGCTTTTTAAATTATTATTATTATTATTACGTTTCATCATGACAGAACTACAAGGTAAATTATTGACAAGGATGAAGATTTTTTTCTTCTGGAGCTGCTTCAGAGCAAGGTAGGAACCTGGGGAGGGTAGTTGGCATTGCTGATCTGCCAAGGGCTATAGGACCATATAGCATAGAAGGCTGGAGGGACATTTTGGAGAGGGGAGTAGTGGCTATTGCAAGAGGCTGAAGCTCAGAATGTGACATCATTTGAAAGGTCTTTAGTGGTGGGAGAAAGGGGTTGATTTTGATGGTAATGGCCACTATCCTTTCAGACAATACCATCTTGAGCTTAAAGGTCTATGATGGCATGAAAATTGTACCAGAAGGTTAAGAAAATAAGGGCTGAAAGCACAAAGCAGATTAAAACCAAAACAAGAAAGGGGCTATGGAAGCCAAGAGAGTATAATTCATCCAGAGGAGTTACTTAAGAGTTAGCCCAGCCAGAAAGTCTGTTTAATTCCACAAAACAAATCTGATTAGCCATCGAGGAGGCAGAGATTGGAAAACAGAGAATAAGAAATCCTACTTCAGAGATAAGAGAGGTGAACCCTTCTAGAATGTTCAACAATGATTAGAAACACTGGCAAAGAAGAGGAAGAAGAGAGCAGCAGGGCCTGGCATGAAGGGAAAGTTCCACCCATCAAGGAAGACAGCAGGAAGGAAAGAGACTGTTATGACACGTGACTTTCCTTGGACAGTTTTCCCCTTCTCGGCTTGCTCCGTCGCAAGGAATGCACTGTTAAGAATCCAACCTCCACAGTCTCTGTGGCCTCTCTGGTTCACAGGGTAAGTGACCTACTGCTGGAGTTACAAGGCTCTTTTGGGGGGGTTGTCATCCTCGGGGTCCTGGCTAACCTTGGAGGGCAATGACTAAAATAATGGCTGCCCTTTTTGCCCCTTTTATCCCTTAGGCCCCCAAATTTTGATTGATAAATAGCCAGGAGAGTAGTGTCATCAGTCTTGAAGAGGAAGTAATCAATTTTTTTTCTAACTTTTGTGTTACCTAGGGATAGAGCTTAGAAAAACAATGAATAGATTCTTAAATAAGACTCAATTATTCAAGGTAATAAAAGCCTGAAAAATATAGCAGAAATATAATTACTTTTGCTAAACAGAAAGTTGTGTGTGTATTGTATGTGTACATGTGCACATGTGCATGTGTGTTGTATATGTATGTGTTTGTGGTGTACATGTGTGCACATGCACATGCATGCACACTTGCAGCTGCATATGCAGAGGCCAGGGGATGTTAGATCTCCTTCACTGTTAATCTTTGCCTCATTCTCCTGGAACAGGGTTTCTCACCTAACCTGAAGTTCAGTGTTTCAGCTAGGCTGCATGGCCAGTGAGCTCCTAGGACTCTGCCTCCACCCTGCAATAGTGACGTTATAAGCACACAAGGCCATGTCTAGTCTTTAAATTGGTGCTGGGAATTCACAGTCAGGTCCTCGTTCTTGCACAGCAAGTAATCTCAAGTCATTTACTAGCCCCATATGTCTTGTTTCAAAAGACAGTTGTTTGTTTGTTTTAATGAATGTTACCAAGAACAGATTAATAGCTCAAGAAAATTTTATTGTCTTAAACATAGGACTAGGTTTTGATTTCATTTCAGTGTTTCGAACTTTTACCTTAGGAGTTGCAATAACATTTAATTATCATAAATGTGCTGTCTTTAAATTTCATCTCTTGTAAATTTCTTGTGCCTTACTTGGATCTTTTGTGATGTGCTTAAGCTTTCTAGTCTGGCTTTATCCTATTTTTTCCTTTTTTTTTTTGAGACAGGGTCTCTCTATGTAGCCATGTAGCCTTGGCTGGCCTAAAACTTGCTATGTAGACTAGGATGGTTTTGAACTCATAGAGATCCACTTGCTTCAGTCTCCTGTGTACTGGGATGTAGGTGGAGCTTTTCTGTGTCCTGGCATTCACTCCCAAATAACCACACAAGAGACTTAATGTTGATTATAAATGCTCAGCCAATAGCTTAGGCTTGTTTTTTAGCTAGCTCTTGTAATTTAAATTAACTCATTTCTATTAATCTATGTGCTGTCCTGAGGGGCGTTTACCTTATGTACCTATTTCCCATCCTGCTTGCTCTGTGCCTCATGGCATCTCCACCTTTCTTCACTTCAGCATTCTCTCTGACCTCCAAATCTTGCCTAGCCATTGGCCAATCTGCTTTTTGTTAACAATGAAAGCAACACGTCTTCACAGTGTACAGAATGATTATTCCACAGCACTGGGATCAAAGGCATGCATCATCATGCCTGCCCTTAATATTTTTCCTTTTCATTTTGGAAAATTCTAGTCATTTTACCTTAAGATGAAATCTTATTTTATCATATAAAGTCTTTTATTACCTAAAAATTTACTTTCATTGTTTTTCATTTTCTTTTTTCTCTCTCAACAACACAACAAATTTTTCATCTTTTTAACAAAGTAGAATCTAAATTGTGAAATGTTATGTAAGAACTAATGCAACAAAGTGAGATTATGAAATACATCTTGTTAAACTTTGAAGAGTTTTGTTTGATGCAGGTACTAGGTAGACTTTACCGCCAATGAACTTTCTAAAAAACTCTCTTATGTATTTTCTCTCTTGGTCTCTCATGAGTATGAGAGTTATTGAACACGACATTTCTGCAAGAGCTGACCATGGTAACAAAAATTCTAAACTAAACATTGAACTTGTGAAATTATCTTTCCAAGAAAAGACAGGAGGGAAAGATAACACACATAGAGGCAAAAATCTTCACGTTAACCTTGTAATTATAGTTTTGGATACAAAAGGCATCTATTTCCCTGAATAACTGTGGAGATAGCAAATGATTTTTCCTGGAGGAGGCTGGGGACTTGCTATGGAATGCAGTGATGGCAGGCCAGACCCAGAGAATTCTGTCTTTGTAATAGTATTTTATTTTTATCAGAGTTCTAGCTAGGAGTAACTTGTGGCCTATGAACCTGTGGATCGCAACACTTCAGGATTATTTCTTTGGTCCCGTTGTCCCTGGTCCTGGGAACCAGGCCTGACACAGGATTTGAAAGTCCTGTGATGTTGTCCTCTAAACTATTAGCATCTGTCTAATTGTTTGCTCTCTGTTTAGTGAGAAGGAAGGAACAGCTGGCAGAGGGAAGGCTAGGTTTTGAAAGGCTGTTCTTCAAAATTCTCATGGGAGAATAGAGTGAGATCTTAGTTTTCCTAAGAACTGGGAAGGTGGCCTTAAAAAAAGTACAATTGTTTGTCTATTACCCCCCCCCCCCCCCCGTGTGTGTGTGTGTGTGTGTGTGTGTGTGTGTGTTTGCATGCATGCCACAGTGCACACACAGAGATCAGAAGACAGATTAGATTATAGGAGTTGATTTTTCTTCTTCTGACATAGGGGTTCTAGGGAATAAATTCAAAGTAATTAGCCTTGGCAGCAAGCTCCTTGGCTGCTGAGCTATTTGCTCCTAAAAAGTTGCTTTTTGATGGGGATCAATACGACTTAGTCCTTCAGGGCATCTGGGTGGAAAGCAGAAGTCCCATAAGGAAGTTGGCAGAAAGAAGTTTGTTTCTCCAGAACAACAAGACCTGCTTCCCTCATGACCAGTCCACAAACAAGCGGTGGGTTGTGAATCTTCACAGAGGTCAGTCCAACTTGAACAACTTGGCTTCAGCATCATAGTTGGTGCTCAGCTGAGTCCCAGTGCTCTCCTCAGAGATTCAGAGAGATGTGCTAGAGAGGGTGAGAGTTATCAGGGCCAATATATTAGGTATTTTGGTAAGCCTGAGAGTTTGGGGTCCTGGGTTTGGCCCCCAAATGGCTTATAGTTTACCTATTTATGCTTCAAATACACATAAAATTCAAACTTTTAAAGAAGTTTTTCCAAAATGGCTAACGTTGGGAAGTTCTTGAATCCCACTACCCATCAAGGAAGGAAGTAAACTGTTCTGTGGAAGCAGAAATTAGACAAGGGTAAGAGGCAGTGATAGAGAAAGACTGCACAAAGACAAGACCACCCGCACCAGAGCAGGTAAAAATAGGGGTCCCATGGCAGCACAATATATCTGAGGGCTGAGTCAGAGGGGAAGACAGGCAGAACACTCTGAGTGTTCTACTGAGGTACAAGATCCACCCAAAAAGTGTCCTAGTGTGCAACAGATCTCCTGTTTGTCCACAAGGGACTTGATGCAGGATTCTAACCCACTGTGATTCGAGGACCCCTGGCTCCTGAAAGTGAGACCTGATTTCACTTTGGAGCTATTTATGGTGCTGAGTCCAGGGTGAGTCTCTGGGATCAGATTCCCAGTCCAAAACTTGGCCACGGGTTGGTCTTGATGGGATGGGAACTCACTGACCTGGACAAAGGAAAGCGTAGCCACCTGTCAATCTCTCAGGTTGGAAAGTCTGGCCAGGAGGGGGGGACAGGTATACCTGGGTGCTCTGCTCCCTCTTGCTCCAAGGAGACGTGGGAGCAAATTCTGGAGAGACAAAAGAGTGAGGGGAAGGAAACCAGGGAGTGCTCATTTGTATAGACTCAGCCCAGACGAGCTGCTGCAGTTTATGAGGGAATTTCCAGAAGGAAGAACACTGTCCCTTATTCTCACTGAGGATAAGAGGCCTTTCTTTTTCCATTGCCTTCAGGTACTATCAAAGACTTGCCTTGGGCAGGGACTTTCAGTTGCAAACAGTAAACTTTCCTCAGGGGCCAAAAGAACTTGGCTTTTGTGCTGAAGGGCATCCGAAAGCTGGAGTCACAGTCCAGCAGTCCTCATGCCATGGTAGGGTATTACATAAGCCTGAGCCCCTCAGCTGTCTCTACTCAGCCAGCCACCACAGCATAGGAGTAAGGGCTCAAGAGAGGTGAAGTGGCAGCGATTCCTTTTACGGGCCACTAAAACACCGTGCAAAATGGCGTATGGAGATCACTAGTGATGTCATTGTTGAGCTTGAGGTTCACAGCTGTTAGGATTCCTAGCTGCTCTCCCAGCTGCATGACTGCGCATGTGCTGTCCAGTAGCCAGACAAGATGCTTAGTCATCCTAGGGCTGTATGTTCTACACAATCCATGCGCTTTGTGATCACGTAATCTATGCACATGTGTAGGGTAGTTATGTAAGCCCATATGCACATGCGCAGGGGTGGGGCAGGGCGGGGTGGGGCAGGGGACACCTATAAAAGCAGGTTCCACCTATTCTTCTTTCTTCCTGCATGGTCATTCCACAGCCTATGCACACTCTTTCTATTCCTTCCCCTTAATAAACTCTTTTAGTGGGTTTTGTTGTGCCTTGAGGCTTCTTTTGTATGGTAAACAGTGCCACTGTTTTTTAGGTCCAGTCACCCATCCTCAATAGGCTAATAATGAGAAATTATTAGGAAAGCAGAAAAAGGACTTTTATTCATGTGGCCACATTGGTGGAGGGACAAAAGAGATCCCGCAAACCCTTCAGGTCTGGTCTTCAGGGTCCTGAGGTGAGATCAGAGTTTAAACAAGGATGTGTATATTTTAGCAGTCCTGGCCAATGAGAAGTCTTGTCCCTACTGATCCATTGTTATCTGGGTTTCAGTATCACCCTGTAGAACTGTGTGAAATCTCTTTCCTGGAGACAAATTTCCATCTTGTCTTCTCTCAGCATGAGATGCCCTGGGAAATTCCTATTTCTTTGGAATTTTGTTTGACAGGTTCAGATACTCAAATGTCACTTTAGAATGTCTTCATTTCTGCCAGACAGTTTACAAGGAATACTCTAGGAAGAATTTACTAAAAGCTCGTACAGACCAAGAGAGAGTTTAATGAAATGCACTGCAAGAGAATGATGGTGAGTTTCCAGAGGGTGCATTTCCACATCAAGAGAAGGGGCAGAGCTTTTGTAGCAGTTGTTAGGGAAATTGCTTGGTCCTGGCATCCTGGAATTTCTGTAGGGACCTATATCTGGGTAGACAGACTGACATCTGGTTATCTTGTTGATAATAAATTTTACAGTGTGAGTTGTTTTTCTTGAGACTGACCACTTGTTTAAGGCACAAAGATCATTAAGAGTTAGGTACCAGATGTCAGTGTAAGATTCATGAGTCAGGCACCAACTGATCACAGCCTGAATGGCAAAGTGTATACATTTGTTTTTATTTTTAAGAATAAGTTTGTGTGTGTGTGTGTGTGTGTGTTGTGTGTGTATGTGTGAGACACGTGCCATAGTACGTGCTTAGAGGTCAGAGGACAACTTTGTGGAGTTGATTCTCTCTTTCTACCTTTATGTGGGTTCCAGGGATAGAACACAACTCATCAGGCATATAGATTTTTATTCTATATTATATTATATTATATTATATTATATTATATTATATTATATTATATTATATTATAGAATATTATAATATATTATGTCACATATTCTGTTATATTTATATATTATAGAACAAGCACCTTTTCCCACTGAGCCTTCTCAATGTCCCCGTTTTTAGCCTTTTGTCTCTACAGACATGCTTGGTGGTTATGGAAGGTTAACAGACGTATACAGTCTATCATGTAGTGAGGCAGAAGGAAGTTCTTGCTGGCTGAGGAGATGGGAAGAACCATGTGCAGATGGGTGTGATCTCCATGAACGCATTGTTCTCCATAAATGTATTGTTATAGATACTTATTTTAGGCAACATTTACAATGTTAGACATGTTCCCTGCCCAAAGTCTATAATGCAGTAGACTGGCATGGAAACATATTATCTGAACAAAGAGGAGGAAAATTGTGACTATAATTCATGTTACCATCTGTATTTACACATCTATTATATGTGACTTAGATTTTTAAAACATCTGTAATTCTCTGCTAGTCACATGTCTGAGCTAGTTGCTCAAATAATCCTCAACAATGGTAGACTAAGGTTAAAAATTTAGATAAAAAGGGAAGAACATACGTCTTTAGTTTCTGTGTATCCTGTGTTTCCACTTCTCACGATCTTTGCACCATCCTTTAAAACATCTTTAATGTTTAAGGGAGAAATGGCTTAGAAGCAGTCGATAAGTGCTCAGCCTTTTAAATTGAGTTCCTTGGTAACCTTGGCAGTCTTGCCTCTTGAGTTTTGTCCTTGCATTTTCAATCCTCTTGTGCTGAAATGCCCACTGGTATGGAGCAACAGTTCCCTCTGAACTGTGTGCAGGGCATGCGTGCTCCCACATTCAGTACATAAGCTAAATAAACAACAGAAACCAAACACTCTGTCCCTCAAGTGCAAGGAGTGTCTGAGCAGCATTTTCTGTAGCACTTCCTTGAGAAGTGCATTGTAAACAACACAGTCTCAGGCCATCCTGAGCTTGCGGTCAAGTGAGGGAGTCTCCTGAGTTGGAGGGAGGGCCAGAAGGCAAAAGAGGGCATTTCTTCTAAAACCAAGAGCAGAGACACGTCCCTCCACCTTTTCTTCCAGGCCAGCCCCTTACAGCTTGCTTACAGCTCCTGTTTGTGATTGCTTGCTGCAATACTCTAGATTACCTGCCCTTGAGTATTTTCTCACCAAGTAAATTTAAAAAATTAGTGAACCTTTTCTTTATTCTTAAATTCCTTTGCTTCCTCATCTTCACTAGTCCACTACTGTCATTCCTATTTGATTGGTCGTGGAATCAAATAAACCCCAAGCCCAGAGTGGAGCAACTTGGAGAGATCATTTAGTAGAAAAAAAATCTGTTAGGTCTCAAACTCCGGACAAATGGCTAACTGGGGTGCTCATTCAATATTTCAAAGCAGACTCTAGCTGCCAGTGTCCCTCAGTCCCTGCTCGCTAGTGCCTGTGACAGAGTCATCCCGGTTGGCATACCCCACCTCTACCCCTAAACTCTCCAGCCCAGAGCTTGGCTGGGCTTCCCTTCCCCCAACCTCTGATCCCTTTATAACCATACCAGTGGTTCTCAACCTTCATAATGCTGTGACCCTTTAATAGAGTTCCTCATGTTGTGGTGACCCCCGACCATAAAATTATTTTTGTTGTTACTTCATAACTGTAATTTTGCTACTGTTATGAATTGTACTGCAAATATCTGATATGCAGGATATCTGATATTTGACCCCTGTGAAAGGGTCGTTCAACCCTGAGGGGTCACAACCCACAGGTTGAGAACAACTGCCAGCCATTTTTGGCTACCAGTTTCTTGGTGCTCTTTGGTCTCTAGGTCTCTGGGCCCCCAGGTATTCTTGGACTACCCGTCTCTTCTCTTCATCTCTTGCTCTATTCTCCCCGCCCCCCCCCCCCCCCCCACCGCCCACATCTCATGACTTGGTTCAGTCTGGACCCTTCCATGTGCCTCTGGCTGTAATTTCCCTTTTATCCACAATAAACATGCACTGTCCCTAAGAGCAGTTCTGTTCTCATTTTTTCATTCACCTGGGACTTCACATGGTGAAAGAGACTCAGCTCCTTCAAGTTGCCCTCTGACCTCAACACATGTGTGATTGTGGTGTGCCAATGCCAATGCACCCATAGATAAAGTATATAAACGAAAAGATAAACTTCCAAATCTTGAGAGCAGACTCCCTTTATCTTATTAGATGAAGACTGGACACCGTAACAATCCATGTGACTTGCCCAATGGGAAGAGCCAATGGCAGAGCCTGAGCTGGATCTCAGTCTCTTCAAAAACAGTTGACTTAAGAAAGTTCCAAGAAAACGTTGACGCAAATAAAGGTGTTTTCCTTCTGGCTTATGGAAGCTTGTTTATTGGGTGTTGGGGTTTTGAGAACTTGATTTTTGTTTATTTGTTTGTTGATAGAGTAGCTCCAAAGTCATGAGATGCTTTGCATATCCACCAAGCCAGTTCAATTCTCAGTCTTTTCTCAGTGTCTGGGATGGATTCCCAGGTCTCCCAGTCCTTGACCATCTACATCAGTGAAGGAGAGCAGGAGCATGAGTAATCTGAAACAACAAACAGTTCTGGAGTTGTTTTAAGCTGGCTTAACTGTGGAGATTAACAATAACTTCCAATGTCAACAAGACCACTTTTTGTAGACAAGACACACAATGCCAGAATGTGTGAGAGTGTATTTCCAAAAGGCGACTTGCCTAACTCCACCTCGCACTCCTCCCATGGATTGTAAGAGAAATATTGATAAGAACAGTGGGTGTTCTGCAGTACTTACCATGTAGGGAAACTCTAATCGTAGATGGTGGTTTATTTTAAAGGATGGGACATTCAGTACATGCAGGGAAGTAGATAACAGAGTTGGCAGATCTCTTAAATATTTTTTCTAGAATGCTCCTCAAAATGCCAAGAAGTTGGGGTATGAGCTAAAAAGAAGGACCGCTGATCTTCTGGGAATATTAAGATGCTTGCCTTGGTTCACAGGGGTGCTCACTCTCTCCAGCCTGTTGTTTTACAATTCCATTTGATCATTGTTACCCTCTAAAATTTTAGTAACTTTCTGACTCTCACCATTTCCTAAGAGACGAGATGATGTGCTGATTTTATTTAAAAGGACCTACACACGTGCTTGTGTATAAGCTTGCAAACGACACAGAGCTTTAAAATGAAATCACTTGAGCCACAAATCATTTCAGTACCTTTCAGTTCTAACAAGCCCTACCTAAAGCATCCTTGGTGTGGAGATCAGGCTGTGCCCTGCTCTGACTTGCACCATATAGTGCAAAAGCTTTGTTCCAGCTGTGTCTTGCCCTGAGAAAGAGCATGTTACAAACAGCATTTGACTTGGTTTTGACTGCAGACTCAGAGGCAGGGTGTCTCTGTACCTTTCTGTGTATATAAATGGCACCATTTGTCCAGCATTGCCCATGTGACACAGACTGACACTTAACCTATTCTTTTCGTTTGTTTGTTTGTTTTGGGTTTTTTTTTTTTTTTTTTTGGTTTTTTGAGACAGGGTTTCTCTGTGTAGTTTTGGTGCCTGTCCTGGATCTCGCTCTGTAGACCAGGCTGGCCTCGAACTCACAGAGATCCACCTGGCTCTGCCTCCCAAGTGCTGGGATTAAAGGTGTGCGCCACCGCTGCCCGGCTCACTTAACCTATTCTTAAAAGCAAAAGGAGTACTTGCAAGTTTATAAACGTAATTCGGGACCACATGGGTGTATTAAGGAAAAGCAGGCTTGAGGACATATTGAACACAGCAGACCAAGAGAAGGGTATGACACTTCCACCTAGACCCTGTAAAGAGGAGGCCCCTAACACCAGGATGGCAACAGCTCCCACCAGCCTGTCATCTGATAGACAGACAGACCCCTTGTGACTCTTCAAGGTGCTTTAGCTCAGCTCAGTTCTCACTGCCTCATCAGTCTGCCTGAGCTGCTGGCAGCCACCCTCTAGCCCAGGTTGCGCACTGTGCAGCAACGGTGTGTGCTGTTCTGTACCTCACTTGGGTGGCTGCATTCAACCCCCGAGGCTCGGCTCCACTCTGACCTTGTGGTTTGACCCCCGCCACCCACCCAAGAACATCCTAAGATTCATAATCCTTGCATCTGTGTCACACTCCTCTTCCTGCCTCTCAGTAAGACTCACCTGAGCTCTGCTGTCACCTCTGGGCAGCCATTTTGTACCCTATGTAGGTGAACATGCACATGCATGGATAGAGACAGACACAATTACTGTGTGGTGTGTAATGTGTGATCAGATAGTTAACATTATTAATGCAATTGGGAATCAAAGAACATGTTTGCCAGTAGCCAGCTACCAAGAGAACTGGGATGACTAAGAAAATGCAGCCATGAAGTTGTGAATTTATTATTATTCAATAAATTCTGAAATTGTTGAAAGACACAAACATGTCCACCTGTTTCTGGCAAGGAATGCTCATGGCACTATCTTTCCTAAAACATTTCCCAAGACTGTGTTTGTCCACAGGGAATAGGAAGATGCTGATGGCCTGGGTCATGATAGCCTGGGTCATGATGGCCTCGGTTCCACATGTCTACAGGGCTGTGCTCAGTCACAGGAATTCTCCAATACTTGTTATCCACCCTTTAGTTGGGTGGGAAAAATATATGTGGATGAAGTTGTTCTTCTTTGCTGTCAAGCTTCCAGATTCATTAGGAACACTTTTTAAGGATCATTTAATTTCTTATGCAGTTGAATCTTCTTCTAATTGTTTCTTTTTACATGAAGGCTCCGAGAATGATATATCTGTGTGGATAAGGGTTTTTCTAAAATGCAGTTCCTTCTCTGCAGCTTGTTCTCCATTAGGCCATTCCTATTTCCTCTTCCTTGACTATTCCATTTCCCAATCTTTCACCACTAGGTGTCATATGTATTCACACAAATGCCTGGAGGGTGTAGAAATAAGCATTCTTTTTTAAAATATGCTCCAGTTCCCCAAGCTCTGAGGGGAGGGATTTGATGGAGACATCCCATTTAGGACTGAGTGTTCCATGGTTTCTCACTCTCTCCATCATGTCTGGCTGCGGGTCTCTGCATTTGTTCCCATCTGCTCCAGGAGGAAGCTTCTATGATGACGGCTGAACAAGGCAGTCATGTATGAGTATAGCGGAATATCATTAGAAGTCATTTTATCACTACTATTTTTGTTATTATTTTAGTGCAGTGGTATTTGGTTTTACCCTAGGTCGCTGGACTATCTAGTCCCTGGTTCAAATTGTGTAAAAGCCAGAGGGGATGGAGGACACCAAGAAAATAAGGCCTTCTAAATCAGCATGCGCAAAGCTCATATGAACTCAGAGACTGAAGCATGCACAGGGCCTGCACGGTTCTGCACCAGCTCCTCTGCATATGTATTATGGATTCCAGTTCAGTGTTGGGACTCCTGAGAGTGCAGATGAGTGGGTCTCTCATTCTCATGCCTTGTCTTTGACTCTTTTCCTTCCAGTTCAGTGTTGGGATTCCTGAGAGTGCAGATGAGTGGGTCTCTCATTCTTATGCCTTGTCTTGGACTCTTCCTCTGTTGGTTTATCCTGTACAACTCTGATGTGATAGATTTGCTTTATCTTATTATATTTTACTTTGTTATATTTTAATATTATCCCTTAGAATCCTGTTCTTTTCTAATGAGAGACAGAAGGGGAGTGGATCCTGATGGGACAGGAGGTGGGAGGATCTGGGAGGAATAGAGGGAGGGGAACTATAATCAGGATATATTATTTGAGAAAAGAATCTTGTTTCACTAAGAGGAAAAAAATAAAATAAAATATGCTCTGGTTATCTTGACTCACCATATAAAATCTTACATTGCATGGACTTGCATGTTAGCTTAACTTTAGGCACGAGTCCATCTCAGAACAGAAATTTTTTAAAAAAAGTCTTAAAATCAAGAAAAAGAAAGAAAAACCCCAAAATGGAAAAGTATAACATTGCACTTGAACTGGAGGCTCTAAGACACCTCTCATTCTGTCCCCAGAGGTGCCCTGTCTGTCACCTTTCTGTCACCTCACTCCGAGCAGTCACCAAGCAGCTTCCCCTCAAACTGGAGCACACCAGAAGCCCTCAGGCACCCACACACTAGTCTGTGGTAAGGAAACACAGGATCCACTCTCATTCTGCTGTCTTGTTTTTCTGGTGAAGGAGCTGAGGGGCTGATAATGTTTCTCTCAGTTATGGATTCTTAGAATGATCCATTTAACCTTTCTTTCATGTTAGGGAAATGAGGCTTGGCATGGCTCACTCATTGTTCAAGATTCATAGCAGATACAGATCTTTAACAAACATCTCCTAGGTTGCTAGACATGACATGTCCTCTTTACATATATTATTAGTGTTATATCTATTCTGGAACTTTGAAAATGTAGTTATAAACAGAATTTTCATAAGATTATACTTGATATTATAAGAATATTAGCTTCATAAGCCTGTTTGACCTATTAAAATTAGAATTCAGGCTCTTGTTATTCTGCTGTTGAAATACTAAATTGAAGACTAATTTATTGGGACAAAACTTGGAAGCTAGTTAAACTATTTGAGATGTTCCACTGGCAAACAAAAACAAGCAAACAAATTAAAAAGTTGTAAAGCCAAATAAATTAGAGAGATGGGGTTGTATACTTAAAACCGAGTCCTTGTTTGTACTATTGTTTAGAATGTTACGGACTGAAAAAGTCTGTAGTTAATAAACTTGACCAGCTGTAGTTAAACTAACACTTTCTAAGTACAGTTGACCAGAAACTCTAAAACCACAAATAACATCTGGTGGAAAGCAGGTTGTGAAATCGTGATTGCCAAAGTTACCGAAGACACTTGCTTCAGAAGTCGACTGTTACATGCCTTCAGTATGTGACTCTCCTGTTTGATTCGCAGCTCATGTACGGCCAGTATCCTAGCTGTGCCCTTTGCTCCAGACCCCCTTCCTGACCAACAGCAAGATTCACGACTTTGTTGCCAGTGGCCTGAGATCCAACAAGTTTCTAGGTGATTTCCTAGCCCTTAAGGCTTGACAGATGGGCCATTTTTAATATATAAAGTTCATGTGTGTTGTAAAACAATATATTCAGCTGATTTTCTCCAACCCATTTGTTTCCTCTGATTAACGTAAAAAATTTCAGTGTCACAGCATCCAATCCACAGAAGCCCAGACTAGAAAGACAGTGGTCCCATGTCCTGGATATCAGCATTATGGTTGTTACCAGGTGGTGGGAGCCGGTAATACATTCAAGATAAAATACTATTATGCATGACATGAAAGGTTGGGTGTGTTTGTTTTCTGAGGTTGCATGGAAGCAATATTTCTACAGCGCTTCTGGCAGCAGGTGTTTGCAAAGGAAAGCAACATCAGACGAGGTGACCTAGGGTACTGTTTCACACTGTAAAGTTACCTCACATGTGGCTATTTAAACAACTGGGCTGTCCATAAAGCTTGTCGACAATTGCAACTATTTTTACGTGGTTTGAGATGTAGTATAAGCTTCAGTGATTATTCTTGCTGTGAGCAGTCTTCATTTAACTGAAATGACACCATCCCACATGGAAACTTTGCTGGACAAAGTTTTATCTTAACTTCCTACATAGGCTGTTGACCACTTTTAAGTTCAGATTCAACATGGAGCCTTGTGCATTGGAAATTAGCCTAATCCCTAACTCCATCAATCATGAAGACAGATGTATATCTCCTGTCACATGTCACAAAGACTAGAAAAAAAAAACAAAAAACAAAAACAAAAAACAATACAACAACAACAAAAACCTAGAAGGAATAACTTGTTTTTCTATCCTTAAAGCATGATAAATGGATGTGGACACAGGAATCTACTTTTGTGATCTGGCTCCTATGTGCTATTTCAACCCATCAATTTTTGTCTTTAAAAAAATAAATGAATCACAACTTTTCCAAACTCTTTCATTATTGCTTCATTTTCAAATTATTTTCATATGAATTTCGTTCAACAATTATTATTCTTAGGATATCTTTCTTGTCCATTCCAAAGCTAAAAAAAAGTACAAATATGAAAAACATTATGATAAGAGATTATAATACTACATTACTTTGGGTAGGTGTAACATACCTACTGTAACATACAGTACCTCAGGTACACTTGTTTGAATATGATAGTTTACTAGTCAGTCATGTAAACTCTTCAAGAGAGGTTCTGGATCCCTGAGCAACTCTCCTCAAGGATGAGAAAATGTTGACACATCCTGTCTTGTGGGTTCAGCATGCCAATGCTGCTTGTCACATACCAATGTGAATGGAAGAAAAAACACTGAAGACAATAGAATTCTTCTCAACAATTTTGACATGGATATGTGTACACACAGCACACACACATACATGCACACACATATCTATATATAATATATACATATGAACATATGTGTGTGCGTGTATGTGTGTGTTTTTATGTGTGTGTATCCTTATTTCCATTAGTAATAATGGTTTGTGTATGGCTTACCTTGGGTAGATTGGGTTTGAGATGCATGGTTTTTAACCTAATTAATTTTCTGGTAACAATTCTTACTGTGAAAGAAAATATGTACATTTTGGGGGTGATAACTATCTTTGTCATAATTAATAATCTCATGTTTTCAAGTGATATTAACCCAACTTAAGAAAGTAAATCAAGAATCATTTGGGGAATTATATTTTCTTGTCGTAGAAAAGATCATTCTGTGTGTAGATTTTACAATCGAAACTGCTTGTCCAGACACTGGCTTTCCTCTCCTGTCTTCCTTCATCAGCCAGAACAAGTTGTTTTCACTCCAGGTAGCTCTGTGACATCCAGACAGAAGCTCTAGGGATGGGGCCGTCATATGCGAGGACCTGGAGACACAGTGCCACTCTTTTTAGGTTGCTAACTTTCTCTTCTGCTGCAGAAGATGGCGGACACGGTGGGGAAGGTTGGAGAGTCGCAAGCCCTTGGCTGAGTGTCAGGATTTACTGCCTCCAAAGGAAGCTGAGAATGGGTGTTAATCCATCTACTATAAAAAAATCCCAGAGACAGTCTCTGACCTATTGACTCTTGCATTTTTCCCCTGTGGCTGGTGGGATGAAGCCCTCTGACTGGCTAATCCTGAATCGTACACACTAAAAACCTTAGCTGTGGCCAGTGCTTAAATAATTTTATCAGTGGAGAGGTTGCTGTTCACTTCTCCAAAGAAATGTTTAACTTAGTATTGGCAAAAGAAAGACCAAAGATTTTTTTTTTTTGGTAGGAAAAAAACCAAAGAGGAGAACAACGACATATTAAGAAATAGTGTTTTTAACAAAAGAATGAAAAATTGAAATTCTGAGAATTTCTAAGATTTTATTCTAAAAGTCAATTATCCTAATGCTTCCCTGACTTCCATTGTAGGGAGATGACTCTATTGCAATAGTTACATCAAGGAAAACTCTCAGTGTCTCACCTGGGCAGGTGGTCAAGTTTCTTTTCAATTTAGCTTTCTCTTCACCATATCCTGGGGCATTCCTAAAAGTCGTGATGTGGCATCAGCGGACTTTTCTGTCCCACCAGCCAGCTTCCAAATACTCACATGGAGACTTTTTATTAATTATAAATGCTCAGCCAACGCTTAGGCTTGTTACTAATTAGCTCTTACAACTTAAGTTAATCCATTTTTATTGATCTACCTTCTGCCTTGTGACTTTACTGCCTCCATCACTTCTGTGTATCTGACTAGTTTCGCATCTGCCTGGCTTCTCTCCACCTCTCCTGGCAACTTCTCCTTCTTCACCCCACACTCTCTCCCTGTCCACAAGTCCCACCTAACCTCTTCCTGCCTAGCTATTGGCCATGTAGCTCTTTCTCAAACCAATGGGAGCAACACATATTCACAGAGTACAAAAGATAGCTCCACAGCAATGTGGAATCAAGACCAAAAAAAAAAAAAAAATGTCCATTCTTTGGTGCATATCCATTAGATGTGCATACACTGAAGTTTGTCCTGGCTAGTTTTGTTCTATACTTGTCTCTGAATGTGAGAAAGTTTACCAAAGCTAAGTTTTAAAATGCCACCATTCATCATTGTCTCCTTCAGTTGCCTTTGCTCAAAAAGGAATCCAGGGACTTATGTGGAGAGAACAAGTTTCTCCTATTTCCTTATGCTATTGACTTATATCTGGCAAGATCCATATATTACTTTACAGATAGCTACTCTTGGCATGTTTAGGAAAAACAAAAGGGAGATGGCCTGTGGACAAGCTAGAGGAGTAAAATTCTAAAAATTAAAAGTGCACCATCATAGCAAATATCATCCATTATATAAGTAACATGTGCTTAAGTACAGCCTTGCCTACATTCTAATATAGTTCCACTTTTGGGTAATGTGTGGGGAAAATCAGACATTTTATGACTACATTCTATAACTATAGCTTTATGATGAGCATTATTAAATACCAGGCATATTTTCTGTTACCGGGAATGCAGTAGTAATAAAAGTTGCCTGTATTCATATCTACCCAGAGGGCAGCTAGGTGGAGAAGGCATTAAAAACAAATAAACAGCAACCCAAATACAATAGCCAAAGAGAGCAGTTGTGAAGAAAACATAAAGCTGCACAAATTGCTTAGTACAATTTGCCTCTATTTTTCTTTCAGGTTTCAATTACAGGTAAAGTACCCTCTACCTGAACTGTTTAAGACCAGAAGTGATTTTGAATTTTAATATTTTGCTTTTGAGTTTGGAGATATTTGGATAAATATGATGAGACTCCCTGTGTAGGAGATCTAAGACTTATAAGAAAAACTAAATCATAGGCAAAGAATATTGGTATTTGGCGGTGGTGGGGGAGCGGTGGGGGAGATGCTGGGTAAGCTGTGTGTTGTGTCTGAGCCTTCCAGGGTCATGACCCAGGAGGCCAGGCATGGAGGCTTTCACTTGTAGCAACATGTCGATGTTCAAAGCTTCAGATTTTGTCTTTTTTTTTTTTTTTCAGAGCTGAGGACCGAACCCAGGGCCTTGCGCTTGCTAGGCAAGCACTCTACCACTGAGCTAAATCCCCAACCCCAAGTTTCAGATTTTGTATTATTAAGGGTCTCAACGTTTCTTTTATTAAGGATATGCTCCTTGCACTTGCAACCAAAAGGAGTCTTAATAGACCCCAACCTAGACCATTTCTTGTCATTCACCAGCCCTGTTCCTCAGTGTGGCTTCTCATGCAAACATGTGATCAATTATAGGGTCTTTCAGAAATTTGCAAACTGATTTATGACTAGGAAAAGGTTAATATAGTCAGATTGGTTTGGGAAAGGTCCAAGAGATGGGTAAAGAACATTCCTGAGTGTGTCTGTGAGGGCTGTTCTGGAGAGGGTTAGTTAAAGCGGGGAGACCTGCCTTTTGTGATGTGTAGCATCATCTGGGGTGGGCGTGGTTAATAGAGTGGAAGGAGAAGGAAGCCTACCACAGACATTGTCTCTCTGTCTCTGCTCCCTGGGCACCATGATGAAAGCTGTGTGCCCTGCCATCCCTGCTTGCCATGGTGGACTGAATAAACCCTCCCTCCCTAATTTGCCTATGTTAGGCATTTTGTCCTAGCAACAATAAAGTTTGACTCACACAGAACAGAGACAGGAAGTGCACCAAGGCAGTCGGCACTGCTGCTCCAAGCCTCCCTTCTTCCTCACACGTCTCCCTCGTCCTGGAAAACCACCCCCTCCCAATTAACTCCCTGTAACCCATGGCATATACCTTTTTAGATATATTTTCCTCCCCAAACCCTAAGAAAACTATATCCATTAGATTTCCTGATGCTTCTGTATCCTTAGTACTATGCACATGACACAATTAAAATGTGGTCTTTTGTCTCAGAAGTTAGGAAGAGTGTGACCCTCTTTTAAGGATACTTTCTGGAGAAAACAACAGAGGATCATTGTTTGGAGAATTTTTAGTCCCCTGAAACCTCAATAGTGTTTATTTAAAATCTTCTTAAGTATCAAATTATGTCAGTACTCAAGAAGACTGACCCCTTTAGGGCAAATTAGTCCTCATAATCTGGCATCTTTTTGACCAGTATGCCAGGATAGAAAAGCAATCCTAAGGTTTATTTGACTAAAATTAAAATAAAATAAAAGCATATGTTAGTTGTTTGCGGCGCTCTTACCCTGTGAGGAAATGTTACGAAACATGACAGAATCCACTAACAAGAGTTTTATTAAGATAGGAAAGAGAGACAGACGTGACAGGCCCATGAAAACACATATGAATAAAGAGTGGAGCCAGGAATATGGCGCCAGCTTATAAAGGCTAGGCCACGCCTGCGCACACAGGCTCATGTGGCTACTCCACGCATGTGCGTAGATCACATGGTTGCATTGCGCGCTTTACACAACCACACAAAGCCTCGGGGTCCTGGTCACACAAGACGTTTTGACCCAGAAATGGCTATTTTGACCCGGAAATGGCTAGGCAGAAGTGTCTAGGTCCGCCAGGCATGTGCAACCACTGGGGCGTATTGTGAATCCCTGTCATCATATATAGGTAGCCAGTGCCTATAACACTACACATACATCTGAATTTAGCAATGATCATTCAGCTCAACATTTGTCTTCTAGACATATTGAAGTTATGCTTTATATGAAAACAGTGCTCAATTTCAAGAATAAGCCATAGTTCTTTGGTCACATTTGCAGTAGGTATGGACACATGATGAAATTCAGTGGATCTCAGTACTCCTGATTCTCAGAACAGATCCACAGACCCTGGGCAGTAGTGAGATGGGGGTGGGATGATGGGCAGAACCCAGTCACAGATAGCTATAGCATCTGTTACCAGGACAATGCTTTTCCTACATTCCAGAAACTGAAGAAAGAGTACATAAAATCCACTTAGGATGTATGTCAAACTCTACAGACATTCCAATCATTTGTGTGTGTACATTGTATGTGTCACATGTCATATAGACAAAGTATATTATATATAATATGTCCAATAAGAGCTGTGGGCTCAGTCCCATCAATACACAAGCCCTTATAATTTTAGTTCAGAAAATACTAGGGTTAAAGGGAAGAACAGTATAAATTACAAAGGTGGAGACAATCTTGTAACATAGACTAGGTTAGACAAAGGGCATCAGAATCCTCATGGAAAGTGGATTCCATGAGGAATGCAGAAGCGGGCTGGCTTTTACCACTTTAGCTGAAGTTAGAACCCACATCACTCATTCACTGGGTAGCTCTGTGTTCTGAACCCTGCCACCATCTTGTCATTTTGTCCTCCATGATACAAGTGATCCCCAAACCAGGATTTTGAACTTAGTTGTTAATAATATGATTTGGCTAGTTATCCTGAAATCCTTCCTGGTTTTAAACAGCCATCACCTACATCTGCTAAATAAAAATGGAAAATAAATTTAAAGCCATGGCTAAGAGAAAAGAAAAGAATATGAAAACTTCAAAGTGCCACAGCAAAAAACCTGGGTACCATCTGTGGACCCAAGCCATTTCTGGCCCATGTTGCTGCCTCAAAGGCATGTATGTACATGTTGCCTCAAACCTCAGGAAACAAAATCATAGCCCAGGCAGGGTGGAGGACAATAAATCTCTAAGTTAACATGGGGCTCTTCAAATAGCCTTGGGGAAAGGTGAATGAGAATAGAACTGTCTTATAAATATCACACCTGTTTTCCTGTCCTGGTTTCCTATAGAAAAAAATAGTTGTGGACCTCAAGGCAAGTGTTCCCCTGTGAAAACAGTTGATTCTTCCTGTTAATGTCCCAGAAGGACTCCAACTTTAATTTCACTGAGAAACAGTTTGATGCACACAGTGGTGAGGATTTTATCTGATAATTCTGGAACCCAGATTTCCTGGGAGGTGGGAGTCCACAAGAGCCACAGATTCTGATGCTATCCTCTGTTCTCCTGAGAACAGGATAAATAGGATAATCCATGGGAAAACCATGTAGGGACCTAGGCAGCCCAGTTTCATAAGTAATTAGACATTCTGAGTCCCTTGATGAAAATGACATTCATTTTTGAGTGTTAAATATTTGAATGTTAGATTTAAATTAGCAACAGACAACCAGATGCTATGTGAGCTCACTAGCAGGTCAGTCTCTGGCAAGCCCAAGGGTCCCTTCCATCCAGCTGTACATTTGGAATCTTGGGCATCAGGACAGTGTTCTGAGACCACAGGATTTCTTTGAATCTTATTACTACTTGGATCCAGGGCACTCACCAGAACAGGCAGGCTGTTTGTGTTCTGTGTTCCATGCCAACTCTTACTTCCTGTCCTTTCCTAATGGCTGTGGCTGTGAGATCCCCTTCTAGAGAGATCCATGGCTTCTGAGATTCATCCAGAACTTTGAAATGAAAAGATGTCAGAACTACATTTACTAGGGAAGAAAAGAGGGAGGGTTTGTTAAAACAGTGTTTGACTCTAAATGAGTCTACTTGCCTTTTCTGGACATTTCCAGTCAGAAACACTTTTAATACCTGTAGTATATAGTGAAACGTAAGAATTATATAGGAAGATAGTGAGAAAGAGAGAGAATAAATGGAGACAGGCAGCAGAATATCTACCACAATGTAAGAAGTGAACTTGAAATATCCAGAATCTAATAAAGCTTTATTACTGCATCTCTCTCAGGATTCACTTTCTAAACTTCCTTTCACTTGCCAGTTCAGTGCCTGGAAATCCAGCAAGCTCCTCTCGTCAATGGGGGATATATCCCGAGACCCATAGTGGATGCCTGGCACTGCTGACAGTACCTAACTTTATACAAATAACCACAACAGTCTCTGATGAGGGACATGGTGGCCACGTGACTACCAAGCAAGTGATGAATCCTGCAGGATAAGGATGGATCACGTGGTGCCTGGTGAGATGCTGTGATATTCCATTATGCATTGCAGAATGCATACATCATAAAACTCACCGATTCTTATTTCTTAATGTTTGCAGGCTGTGACTACAGGTTACGGAAACCAAACAACGTTAAACATCAGACAGAGAAAGATGACCGCATCCCCTCTCTTCATTTCTCCCTCACATTACTCACTTTCAGGGTTCTCAAATCTGGTCAAAAATTAATCCCTACAAAGAACTTGGATGTTTTCAGGAAGTTATATGCATCTACACATAGATTTTCCATGATCAATAGTTGCAGCCTTGAAAAAACCTGATTGTCGGTGTGGTTTGTGGTACTGCCGCCAAGCAAAGCTAACACAGATTTTCATTTTTAAAAAAGGAGAGAAAAGGAAAGCAATTCAGTCAGTGTTTAACTGTCCATCTTTTCACTCCTCACCCTACCTGACAAACATTTAAACTTTTTCTCCTCCTTATCCTTAAGGAATCCCTTGAACGAATTTGATAGCGCATCTATTCTATCTGCTCTGTTCTGTGACTGTTTGAAGAGCTGTAAACCATTGAATATCTAAAATAGTTTCACTCCCCATTTCCTAGTTTGCTTTTCTGGTGCTATGGTAAGACATCGATCAAAAACAACTCACGAGGAAAGGGTTTATGTTGTACCTTTCACATCCTTGAGACAAGCAGAGGCAGGAATCTAGGTGAGAAGCTAGAGGTGGGAAGGAATATCATCAGAAACCATGGAGAATCGGAGAATCGCTGCTCCCTGCCTTACTTTTTACAGCTTACTTGCTTAAGATCTTAGACTATCTGCCTGGATATGGCAAGGCCCACAGTAGACTGAGCCATCCCACATCAGTTGTTAATCAAGAAAATACCCTACAGACATGTCCAAAGACCAATTTGGTAGGCACAATTCATCAGTTTAGGTTCCTTCTTCCTAAGCAACTCTAGTTTTTGTTAAAAAAAAAAAAAAAACATAACCTTTAGAAACAACTTACACCCACAGTTCCATGCTGTCCCATTGAGACCACATGAGCTAAGAAAATAGCTCTGCTCCCAACACCAGCACCATAACTGCTAGGTACTCATTTGTCTGTGGAACATTCTAGCACCAACACTAACTATGCTTTTGATGTTATTCTAGAACATTATTTGATTTCCTTAAATGTCAATCAAATATTAGAGGAAGTGAAATTTAAGATAAGAAACAAGCTGATAAACAGCTCTAAAATGCTTACCTGCGTACATCACAGGGTGACCGCAAAGGTACCTCTTCCTTAGATTAAGTTCATTGACAAGCCTCCTGTTCATCTCAATACACGGGGCTTGGTCTTGATGCAGAGAGAAGCCAAATGGTTTGTACAGTAATAATATGAGTGAGGCAATGACCTCTGCTCCTTTAATTGAGCAAATGGACGACATTTTCCTTTCGTGGGGACTTGGTGTAAGCAATAAGGGAGGAGAATTTGTGTTTAATAGAAGAAAAGATCACAAAGAAAAATCCCCTAGGAACTCTAAAAACAACATTAGACATTGCTTGACTTCAGTGAGCTATATGCAAATGAAGGCTTGGCTAGGCAATTGGAAAATTATTTCTCCAATTTTTTTTTTTTTTGGTTTTTTTCGAGACAGGGTTTCTGTGTGTAGCTTTGTGCCTTTCCTGGAACTTGCTTTGGAGACCAGGCTGGCCTCGAACTCACAGAGATCCACCTGACTCTGCCTCCCGAGTGCTGGGATTAAAGGCGTGCGCCACCACCGCCCGGCTTCTCCAATATTTTATTCCTTGGTTCTCTTTAAAAAAAAAAGTCTATTTTTAGGTAACCTAAGATTTCAATATAAACTTTAATTTCTTTTTTGCCATTATTCGCTTTGTTTATTTTTTAATTGGCAAGATCTTTGTGTGTGTGTGTGTGGGGGGGTGAGTGCATGTACCCACGCACTCCCATACACGTGACAGAGTGGGATGCCCAGTGCCCTTTTCCGTTGCTTTCCATCTTATCCCCTTGATGCAGGGCCTCTGACTGAACTGTAGCCCACTGACTCAGTAAGGCCAGCTTGCCAGCAAGCTCTCAGAACCCTCCTGACTCTGCACACTGATAGGCACATTCAGAAATGCCTGGTTTGTTTAATGTGATTCTGGAGATTCGAATCCAGGTCTTGACAAGGTGCAGAACATTGCTAGTATTCCACAATCTCATTGAGAAATTATTTGTAGCTACTTGTACACCATGATAATTACATTCCGAGGCAGCTATCCAACTGGAATGCCTATGTTTATCAGAAGATACTCAAGTGTGCTCAGGATGGCAGCAATTCTAACAGCCTCCAACTAGAAGCATTTCAAACTGGTAGAGAGTTGAATAAATGGACACATGGTGGTGCATATACAGTGGACTATCACAGCAATGAAGGTAAACCGCTCTACTTGGGAGCCAGGTGAATCCCACAAACATAACCCTGATCTAGATAAACCATTTGCAGAATGAAACATAGTATATAATTCCATTTGTGTAAAATTCAAATGCAGGAAAAATAAATTAGCTGAGTAAAATAGTGCATCTTACAAAAACTCACGAAGCTGAAGCAGGAGATTTATGAGTTTTGTGCGAATATCTGGGCTACCTAGTAACACTATGCCTCAAAAATAAATAAAAAATAATCAGTAAATAAAAGACATCAATTGTGGAGGAGCTGCCAGGAGGCAGATGTTAAAGAGGATGATGCAGGAGGATTATGAGTCTGATGCCAGCTTAGATTACAGTTTTGTGGGACTGAGGAGATTGCTCAGTTTGTAAAGTGCTCGCTGAACAAGCATGAAAACCTGAATTTAATCATACCGTGTAAAAAGTGGCAGATACCCATCATTCCGGTGCTGACTGGGTGGAGACAGGAGGATCTGTGGAGCTGGCTGGCTAGTCAGCCTAGTCCATCTGGGAGCTCCATGAAAGACCATGTCTTAAAGAAGAGTAAGGTAGAGACTTCTGGCCTCCACACACATGCACATGTATGTGCACCTACACACATGAACACAGATACATGTACAAAATTTGGAGGCAGAGTTGGAGAGACAACTCTCTCAGTAAATAAGTGCCATGGAAACATGAGAAACTGAGCTCGATCCCTAGAACCCGTATAGAAAGAAAACATCAGGTGTGGTGCCATGTGATTGCCATCCCAGCCCTGGGGAGGTGGGGCTGAGTGCATCTCTGGCGCCCAGTGGCCAGCCCGCCCAAAACACACACACACACACACACACACACACACACACACACACGCACATGCACGCGCACGCGCATACGCACACGCACACGCACACGCACACGGGAGGGGGAGAGAGAACTTACTATGGTCTTAAAACTCAGGGCAGCTGTTATCATTGAGAAGAGAGAGAAGACACTGGAATGTTTTCTGCTACTTCCTGGTGTTCAGTTTCTTGGTGTAATCGGTATTGATAAGGTGGAGTCTCTTCAGTAAAATGAACCTAGTTATTGCATCCTTTTTCTGAGTAGAAAACCCAACTACAACATTTGTTTTTAAAAATCATAGCCAATATGTTAAGGCATGAGGAAAACATCTCATAGATATCGATTTGGGGGGGGCATATTATTGTACAGTGTGATTATGACTCATGAATTCAGTTATAATATATATAAATAGAATTCTTCTTACAAAAGTCTGAAACAAATTAATTCACATTCACAAGATGTGTAAACCAAGAGGGCCTCTTTATATACCAGGAGCTGCATCCTACAGTTGTCTTTGTGCTTTAGAGCATACACCTTCCAACACTTTATTCCAATACTCAGGAAGAAATCTGGGGTGTGATTTTGAAGTAGGTAAGTTCACCCCACCTCTACTTCTCTCTGTATCTGATTCCATGCATATTTTTCCTACATTTGGCTTTGCACTGGGTTGACAGCAACAGAGAGCCTTCTCAATGACTAAACTAACATTCTTAGGAATAAGAAGTGACAGTGTTGGATTTGAGGTCAGCTTCTAGCACTCTCTCAGGCCTCTCACAAGAGCCTGTGACTCCAGCTCCAGGGCCCTCAACAATTCTTCTGGTCTCCGTGGGCAATGGACTCATGTGCACACTTCCCATATACACATAATTAAGGGTTTTTTGGTTTTGTTTGTTTGTTTCTTTGTTTTGAGGTGAGACATTAAATCAAGTTTGGTTTAACTGTGTCTCCATATTGGTTTGGTCTCATGCATCCTCTGTACACTCTGAAGTGTAACTTAGCTTGATGTGTAAGTAAGTTGCAACCTAACCTAAGAGTAGACCTTTGGTAACTAAGCAACCGAGTCTCAGTCAATCATAGCAGCAGCCAAAACATGACCATACAGGCAAATGTCAGTTGTAGCCTCTCAAGTCTTTCTGTCCTTGCTTCTTTTCTGGCTATAAATAGAACCTGCAGATGGAGTGGGACACTTCTGGGTGGGGCTGGCATCTTGAATATCTTTGGTCTGGAAGGCTGCTTGACTTTAGAACTTTTTTTCCTTGTTCAACTCCTCTACTAACCGCCTCCCTCCTTGCTTTCTCTTTAACAGCAAACACATTCTAAATGAGCAAGCTATTTTCCTCAGACCCCACTGCTCACATGAGGTGGGGCTGCATCTTGGTCTTACCTTCTCTTTGCAGGAGTCTTTTCACGTTTCTCGGTTGCAAGTCTCTAAAACACTCTGTCTACCCGAAGGTGTGGAAGGAGGTGAGGAAAAATGAAAAGATAGCAGAATATATCAAAAGTATATCGGCAGCTCAAATATTATCCAGAAGCTGGCTCACCCATTTTAGACAGCTAGCTGCTGTAGGCAGCTCAGTTCCAGAAGCTTGGCAGCAAGAACTCTGATGCAGAAACCATCTGGTCTTTGGGATTACGCCCAAATTGGGAAAAAAAATGTTTTCCTTGCTAAAAATTAAAAGTCCTGGGAGGAAGCCTGATGGTCTGGATTTGAATTTCCTGCCCACTCCCTGGCTGGGCTGAGGTGCACAGAGTATGAGGGATCTTTAATTTTTAAATTGTATTTATGTGTATGTGTGTATGCCTGCTTGTCTGTATGTGCACTATGTACATCCAAGTACCCTTGGAGGCCATAAGAAGGCGTCAGATTCCCTGGAACTGGAGTTAGAGGCGGTTGTGAGCTGCCCAATGTAGGTGCTTGGAACCCAGCCCAGGTCCTCTGTAAGAGCAGGAAGTACTCTTAACTGCTGAGCCATGTCTCCTGTCCCCTGAGGAGAACTTTTCAATGTGAGACTAAAGTAGTAAGATTAGGGGATTTCCCCCAAAGATACAGTAGAACCAGGGACTTCCTCCAGGAGCAGTTAGGGCACCATTTTGAGTGAGTTATTGGACATTTTAGACCCCAGTAACATCTTGAGCGCAGCCCCTCCTGCTGCAGAGCGGTATGGGTAGCTGATTCTTGCCAGCAGTGGAAGCTCCGAGCGTGGTGAGAGTCTGGGGGCTTGAGCTGCTGCCTAACTTGCCCGTGAACTTGGCCTGTGGGTGCACTCGAGGCTCAACCGCCTGCTCTTCCTTTTGCCCTGGCGACTCTCCCGGGTGTGGCGGCTGTGCTGCTGGGAAACAGGCCCCAAAACTTGCCTTCCGAACAACAGATTGTGCGTCTAGGAGGCTATGAAACAGCCGTCTTACTGACAAGAGGGTGCAGAAGCCGCAGCAAGGCTGCGGAAATAGTTTGGGAAGACAGGAAGGTTTTTTAAAATACCATGTATTTGTTTACATTTATTAAGTGTGTGTGTGTGTGTGTGTGTGTGTGTGTGTGTGTGTGTGTGTGTGTGTGTGTGGTGGAGACAGGAGAGAGACAGAAAGAGAGAGAGCACAATTTGTGGGAGTCATTTCTTTCCTTCCACCATGTAGGACACTGGAATTGAACTCAGATTGTCAGCCTTGGTGACAAGCACCTCTACCTGCTGAGCCACCTGGTTGGGCCAACGGGAAGATTCTAAGAGCATTCAATAGCCTAAGATAGCCATAGCAAAGAGCCTTATTCTCTTGAAACTCTGGAAGTTAATAAGCTTAAAACTAGTGGGTCACCATATTGGTTTCTAGTCGAAAGACTACAAGGGAGAGTGTGTTCTGGCATCTCCCTTGGCTTCTGGTAGGAGGATGGCAATTCTGTTGATCACTTGTTTGTAGATTGATGACCTCAGCTTCCACCTTTATGATCACGTGATGTTTCCTCTGTGTGTCAAGTTTTGTGTCCATATTTCATCTTTTTGTGAGTGCAAAAGTCTAATGGGATTAGGGCACAACTTAATTAATGACTATATTTTAACTCATTATCTCTGCCAAGGCCCTATTACCAAAGGAGGTAATATTTGGCAGTTCTGGGGAGTAGAGATGAAACACATTTTCAGGGTACATACTTCAACCTATACGAAGGAGTAATCTTACTAGCTAATGGTCATACTTGGTAGTATCTTTATCTCCATGCTCAAAAGCATGTTCAACACTTCCACATATACAGGAACATCTTGGCTTATGAGAAGGTCAATGATTTCCTTAGGCCACTGACAATGTCAAGGCTATAGGTATTCTGTTCTAAGGTCTAGCTTCCACTCATTCTGCTAAGCCATAATTTCTTGTCCATGACAGATATAAGCCCCTTCCTTGGGAAAACATTGATTGTCCCGTGTGCTATTCAACACAATATTTTTATTTAGAGTTTTCATTTCTTCCATTTAAAATTAGTTTTTCAAAATTTGTGAAGATTTTGGTAGGGGCATGCAATAGGTTTAGAATTTAGCAATAACTAACATGTATAAAGCAATTATTATGCACCAGGAACACCATGTTTATACAGAATCTCTGACTTAATTCTCAAAATTCTCATTTTATATCTCAGAAAGCTGAGGCTGTAGAAGATTCTATGGCTTTCTCGATCGAGGTCAGAAGTTTATAATAAATCATCTCACAAAGGGAATAGTTCTGAGCATTTAGCCCCCAATCCTATTTTAAGGCTTTTTTTATTTGTATATTTGATTTTTTAAAAATTTGTTCTTGGTTTTTTTCTCCCCACTCCCAACATAATATTTTTGATATTTGGGAGTTTCACGTAATGCACCCTGATCACATTTACTTCTCAATCTTCTCATGCCCACCCCTCACCCTTGTGGCCTTCCCCAAGAAAAAGAACAGAAAAAAAAAGTTCAATCTGCATTGCCCATATACTCACTGGAAAACGGTCAAACTCCCAAATGGCCAACCCCCTGAAGAAAACTGAGTTCTTCTCCACCCCCAGCTCCCGCCAGAAGCCAGCTGTTGTGGAGAACTACACTTCGGCAACCTTACCACAATTTTTAAGAGTTGTCTTCAATGGCTTCCCGTCTAGACTATTTATTTTTTAGAGGAAGTAAAAGAGTGGGGTGGTGGAGAGAGGTTGTCCAGAAGCCTTTATGTCTCTCATTCTCAACTATGAGTCTGCAGTCATTGATAGCACTGCAATAGAAGCTTCTCTGCTCCCTATAGCCAGCAGCAGCATGGATTATGGACTTCTCCAGCGTCAGCATGGACCTCGGACTTCAGCGTGATATCTGGCCTCAGTAAAGACAATGGACATAAACATGGCCCTTGGTGGCAGCACAGACCACGGACATCCATCTGGCCTTTGGTGGTAGCTTGGGATATGGGCATCCACATGTTCCCTGTCTGCAGCAGGACCATGGACATCAACATGCCCTCAGTTGGCAGCTCAGGTCCTGCAATCATTATGCACAGACCACAGACATCAATATGGCCTCCAGCGGTAGCACAGACGATGGATATACAGGCCATGGACATCAACGTGTCCATTCACATGGACCTCAGGCATCAACACTGGCCTGGAGAGGCAGCATAGCATGGACCATGGACACCACCAGCACATGCCCTGGCTGTAGCATGGAACACGGATATTAAGATGGCCTCTAGGGGCAGCAAAGACCCCGAAGATCTTTCAAAGAGGCCCAGTCCAGTAAATGAATCATTGTCCATCTCAAGCATCCAATCGTTGCTCAGAGCCAGGGTGATCAGGAGGCTGATCAGCGTGTTGGCGAGAGAGGGGAAGAGGCCGTACAAACTTCAGGCTACTGCATACCACCCTGCAAGCCCTACTTGGCAACTACATGCTCCCCCCAGTCCACTGCAGCCGTCTTCCACGCTGGTCACTGCCATTGTGTCTCTAGTTCTGCCTCTCTTCACTCCAGCTCCTTCCTTCATCTTTCCTGCCTCTCCATCACATATTTGTTCCTTGAAGTGACATTGGAATGTCCCACAGTATATATATTTTTTGCTCAAACGGCTTTACATGCCAATACTCTTCGCAACCAGTCATTGGTCTGGTTCACGGTTTCCGGTTTCTGAAGTACCATAAATACTGGACCATTGCCTAGACTTGACTCAGATATCCTGCTGTTGTCCAGAGTCGGGGTGATCTTGTGGGTAGTCAGGGCGTCTGGGCACATCTCTCCACTCTCAGTGCAGACCACCCCGAGGCTCACAGGGCACAACCACTGTGCTCGCAGCCTATGGGCGGCGTTGCTTCCCCAGCTCTCCTTCTCCGATACCCTTCGCCTCCACAGCTCCTCTATGGTGGCTGCTTGGCTGCCAGCACGGGCCAGAGCCGGCACCAGTTCTGCAGCAGGGACTCTCATCGTGTATTGAGCCCTACGTGGCCACTTAAGGTCGTCAGCTGTGGCCTGGTGCAGGATACCCAGAATGTTTTTGGTATTGTCTAACTCTCATACTTTTATAAGAAGATAAAATGTGTAAAAGAACCTTAGGGAAAGCTAAGCAGCAGTGATGTCTGCTCAGGACTGGAAACAAATGAGGACTTTGTGGTTTAATAATGTGTGGACAGGTTACCCCATTTTGTCACGGTTAGGCTACGAATACAGTTTAAACTCAGTTCTTTTGAGGTCAGTGGGTAAAGTTAAAGATGTCAGCCTTCGTCTACATGGGAAACTGAGTCTTAAGAAAATCAGATTTTTTTTTTTTTTTTTTGTCTAAGCTCTGTATAAATGTAACAAGAAGTGAAAGCTGGAAGACTGTAGAAATTACCATTCTGGATGTTCAAGCATCAAAGCTTGGAGACCTTTATCAATGAAGTCTGAGGGACTAAAAGATCAGGCAATATCTTGGTCCTTGCCCTTCAAGGTGAGTCAGGATCCAAGGGATAATGAGACCCCTCTGAAAGAGATCTATTATTCTGGTAAGTTCTACTCGTCCTGCTGATCATAGAACCCATGGAAACCCTAAAGGTTTGATCCTTACCAGTGCCCACCCTGCAGAGAAGAAAATCAATGGAGAAGGAGATGCCCCCTGTGCTTCTAAGAGAAGCCACATGGTCAGCCAGAGCCTGACCAACGCAGTGGGTGGCACAGCTGGTGGAGGAGGACTAGAAGAGCTCTGGGTCTCCTCTCAGCTCACTGGAAGTAATCGGGGCTGACTTGATCAAGCAAAAAATTGTTCAGCCCAAATTGATAACAAAAGCATCTCCCGTTTGTACACGTGGCTGTCTTCCCACTACACTCTTGGAGGAGGGTAGGACAGGAACCCAGCTGGAGGGAGGAGACAGTCTCCACCCATGGCCCATTTCAGTTAGGGTAGAGTTGGCCTCAGGGGCTGTACATGAAGTGCCTCTTGGCAAACACCTTCACTGCTAGAACTGGCTAGAAATTCCCCTTTTGGCACTTTGCTTCCAATCCAGTATTTTTCAAAATAAGTGACTATAACTTTGCTGAAATATTTGCCAGGCTAACAGCATCATTACACCCACTGTTGTGTGTGTCTTCTAGAGAGAGTGATCAGTGGGAGAAAAGTAGAGGAAGAGGAAGGATGGAGAAAGGGAAGGAGGGCATGTCAGGCCAACCACCAGATTTCCAGTGTTCACTGCACCTCACGCTCTCACAGTTCTTCCTCCACTCCTGACAGAAAGAGTTGGGGCAGAAGGAGTCCTTGACTCAGGTAGGACCAGGTAGGCATGTTGGTGCCTACCTCAGGAAAGAGGTTGGTACCTCAGGAAAGAGGTTGGTACCTCAGGAAAGAGGTTGGTACCTCAGGAAAGAGATTGGTACCTTGGGAAAGAAGTTGAGGCAAGATGATTGTTTTGATTTCAAAGGTACCTTGGGCTGTGTAGTGAGTTCCAGGCTATCCTGGGCTACAGAGTGAGACTTTGTTTCAAGCACACCACTTAAAAAAATGTAGTCAGAGGGTCAGACCCAGTGCCCCAAGCTGTTCTCCACAAAACTGTCTAGAGACAGGAAGAATGTTTAGGATTTATGGGAGACTCCAGAGATCATATAGTCAGCCCACCAGTCTCTTAAGATTCTATATTCATGAATTCAACCAACCACACAAATCATTCACACACACACACACACACACACACACACACACACACACACACACACCAACATGCATTTGCACAAAGCATATACTGACTGCTTTCTTGTCCTTAGTCTCTAAACAAAAGTCAGAACAACTACCTGCAAAACATTTGCACCAGATTAGGGATTATAAATCTTCTAGTGAATAAGAATGTACAGAAGGATGTGTGTAAGTTAGAGACCAATACTCTGTCATGTTGTATTTTACACCTGGACATTGGGAATTTGGTGTGACGGAGGTTAGGTGATGGATGAACTTGGAACCAGTCCCCTATATACCAAGGGACACAAGTATTGGAGAAATACTTAGATTTTTTTTTGTTTGTTTTTGTTTTTGCACATTATTGTGTATGTGTTTGTATGTGCAAGCACTCACTTGCATGTGAAGGTCAAAAGACATCTTGCAGGAGTTAGTCCTCTCCTGAAGCACATAGATCCTGGGGATTGATTTCAGGCCTTCAGATCAGGCTTGGTGGCAAGTCATCTTGCTGGCCTGAGAAACACTGTTTAGATGTCATCCTTTTATTATAGAAATAATTGCTTTTCCTTGGACCAGGCTGCTGCCATCTGTGTTATTCCTACAAGACACTCTGTGCTGAGTGACAAATTTGTCTCCACCTGTATCTGCATTGTGTGGCGTTTGGCTACTGATGCAAACAGGCGAAGAAATGGCTGCAGGTAACACATTTTCAGTAGCTGGCAGGAGCGAAGAAAGTCACTGAGTTTTTTTTCCAAGTTGAGGGGACACGGGGACAAGCAGCTAAGAATGAGTACAGGACCCCTTGATAAGCTTTAGCTTCTGAGTGACCTCAGCTTTAGGGAAACCTGCCACCTGGGAGTGCAAGGAGACATTGCCCTTGCCACCATAACACCTATCTGGAAAGGCTCATCTCAGGCTCGTAGAGGTCCAACTGCTCCTCAGTTGCTTTTGGAATCTACTGGATACTTTCCATCCTGTTTGTGAGGGAAGCTAATAGGGTCTCTCTGCAATTCTGCAAACACTGGCTATTGGCAGCGTTTTGGATGGCTTGAGAGCTATCCAAACAAATCCTTCAGCATCTTTTACATGTAGTCACTTTTTCCAGGAGTGTGCTGACATGTCCACAACCACCTGCCGTGTCAGACTGTAGAAGTGGTGTAGTGATGGTCACGGTGGATGGTGAATGGAGGATTCTGGACCCCAGGTACTGGCCAGCCAACAAGGCGTAGGCTTGTTCCACAGCAGCAGCAGACAGTTGCTCTGTGAGCCAATAGCAAGACTGAAAAGGATCTGATGCAGAGTCCAATCCTGACCATACTCCCCTCTCTGCTCTGCTGGCCTGGTTAGGCAGGACATCCTCCTTGGTGAAAAGCTGTAGAGCCCTTGCTCACACAGCACTCCTTGTTAGCCCTGGACACAGAACACCCCACCCCCATGTACAAAATGGAGCTCAATGAGCCTTAGGAATAGACTTAAGAGAGAATGTAAATGTGCTCCTATGTCTAGATCTCCATCTTTCATTCTGTTTCACGGTAAGGTAAATGTCACAGCAGGAAGTGTCTTCTCGTCCTCTGCAGTGTTGTGCTGGAGTAGCTTCATGTCTTCACACGAGTCACATTTAGCCACTAATCCAGTTATTGGGAAGTATGCCACGTTACCGTATTTGAAGAGAACAGGGGTGGGAGCCATAACTGTACTGATGAAGAGGGTGTGATGGATGGGTGTTCACAAGCTAAAACAGGATGCTCTGCTCACAAACCACTCACCGGCCTTATGCGAGACTGCAGGGCAAGTTACATCATGGTGAAAGCCAAAGTAAGTGAAGTGACCAAATGGGGTGTTTCTGTTTCCTCCCTCTCTCTCTCTCTCTCTCTCTCTCTCTCTCTCTCTCTCTCTCTCTCAAAAGTTAAATTAGAGGCTAGAAAGATGCTCAGCGGTTTAACAGTGCTTGCTGCTCTTCCAGAGGAGCAAACTGGGTTTTTCAGCACCCATATCGGCAACTCGCAACAGCCTGAAACTCCGGCTCCAGGGGATCTGAAACCCTCTTTTGGCCTCCACAGGCACCTGCACACATGTGCGTATACACACACGGACATTTACACACATAAATAAATACATTTTTAAAACCTAAAGAAATTAAACCATTCTTTTCTTCTGCCCCACAAAAAGCCTCTCTAGTATCAATGTATAGATGGCATGTTAGAAACATGCATTTCCAAATCCTCTATATTCTGAGAATAAGCACTCTGGTCTCTCTGAGCAGGTGTTGCTAATGATCTAGCCAGTTCTGGCCTCTCTGCACGGAAGTACTAAGTACCGGGAAATTGCTTACAGAATGTGTATGCAGCCTTTGTGAGCAGTTATGATCACAGTCTTTGGTACAAGTTATGAACACAGTTTGTCTTAGGCACGTCAGGGACAGGAATATTGATGCTGTCTTGGGAAATACTGCACACACAAAATAGCAACCCAGATGCTTTCTCACTCAAGGGATCAGAGGTAAGTGCCTAATTAAAAGGCAAAGACACAGAGGGAATAAGCCTGGGGGATTTTCCAGAGAGTTCATCAGGAACTTTTGTAGGATTAGCTGTGAAATTCATGATGTTGTCATCATAAGGTTGTTATTTCATAAATTCAACCTCCTTCCCTGGCAGGGCAGTTGTAGCTAGTATTCAAGTGTCTTGCCAAAAGTAAGAGTTTGCCATCGTTACAAATTATAAAGCAGGAAAGAAGCCAGTCAAGCGGAAATGATTATGAAAAAATAAATCATGGACTAGTTTTTTACAGAGCTGTCCAAACAGGGAAGGGATTTTTTTTTTTTAAGCAAAGTTTAATTTAATCCATGCTTCAGAAAGCAGCGGAGTATTTAATAACGTAAGTGGCTCCATAATCAGTACCCAATCACACACAGCCCATGACTCAACTCTAGGGTTTCACTTCTTGCTTTGAGGACATGCAGTTTCTTGGGAAGAGCATGCAGACCAGCTGTGTGGAGTAAAGGCATCTCTGGGGGTAGTTCTGGTGGGAGGGAGGTGGTCGAGTCTCCCTACCTCTGCTTCTAGCGCTTTGCATGTCTAAGCTCACATCCTCTGCTCAGCTGCCTGCTGATCTCCAAGTCCAGATGCTTCCTTCAGGGAAGTAAACGTTGCAAGGTCAGTGATTGGATTCAGAGCCTCGGGTGTTCTGACTCTCACACCGCCCCTGCTGTCCCTGGGTCAGATGGAGAGTCAGGGCATCCAGTGAAGAGAACGGGGGCTGCCCAGCAGATTTGTGAATGAATGAAGGGAATCTGGTGACTAGGTACAGAAAGGAGCATATTGAGTCTGCAAGCCTGTTTTAAGCCAGCCCAATTCTCTGCAGCAACCCCCTCCACTGGGTCTGCTCACTCTGTGTCTAGCGCTCATTTGGCCATGCTCCAACCAGTTTGGTCCCCTTGTCTCTGGATTCTTGGAGCACCCCATCTTGGCTTCCTGTGACCACCTAGGCCACCTTCTCGTTCTGGCTCCTGCTGTCCGTACCTCTTTCGTTTCTCCCCCGTGTCTTCCTTTGGTCAGGATTCCAGTCTGTCAGATTGTTCGGCCCCTTTCTTGTACCTGTGAGGCTGCTGGGCTGGACCAACTCCCCACGGTCTCTGCCACATATGGAAAACATCTTTAACCACATTGTGCCATTGCATTTAAAACTACTAAAGCCGTATCACATGTTTCTACATAATTGATTTTGTCTGTTTGGTCATTTGGCAGATTTCTACTCCTACCCCCATTCCTCATTACAGCTGAGAAGTTACGACTGAAAACCGATTCGGCCTATCAGTTGACCCTCCTCTAACGGGCTTTCCTTTCACTTCCTGGAAGTAGAGGTAGAATGCTTGAGAACTGGAACCTAGGAACAATGTGGCAGGGACTCTGGACATGGAGACTCATTCCATTGGGTTGCTGAAGAGACATGGATAAGCATGTCTTGGTTGACAGGCAGTTCTGCTGTTACTATAGCAACTTCCTCCCCAGGTCTCGCCTATGTGCAGGGCTCGCAGCCCTAAGCTCTCCAACCTGTCCAGAACTGAGAGCCCCGTTTTCTCTCTCTGAAAAAGGTCCTTTAGCAGTGGTTCTCAATCTGTGGGTCATGTGACCCCTTTGAGGGGTTGAGACCATTGGAAAACACAGGTGTTTACATTCTGACTCATACTGGTGGCAAAATTACAGTTACGGAGTAGAAACAAAAATAATGCTATGGTTGGGGTCCCCACAACATGAGGAACTGTATTAAAGGGCCGCCGCCTTAGCCAGGTTGAGACCCACTGCCCTAGAGGAATGCATTGAGAGCCGACAGTGTTAAGGTGAAGGGTTCGACAGCACAGGAATCTGTTCAGGTAGAGCTGTGACGGCTGAGCAGATTTTCACTGAACATAATTCATATTTAGCGTTTGAAGTGGAAAAATTTCAGTTTATGCTAATTTTTGTTCTCGACTCTTAAGCCCTGCTTTCAACTTGCTGACATGCTAGTATCTAAATTTTTATATATTTCAGATTACTCTTTTAGTTTTTGTTTACAGTTGATTCAATAACAGCCAATAACTGAGATATGAAATACCTAGTTTGCTAAAGTGTTGATTTCTAAACATTAATTCCTGTTCATAGAACAGTGCTACATTTTGAAACTTTTTTCAAATTGTATCTCACTTTTCAGTTCCTGAATTTTTTATTAGAAACCAAAATAGCAGTGTCTGCTCTTTGATAGATCCTTTGCCAATTCTGATTTATATCTGTTGCTCTTTAAATTTGAAATTTTAATTTAATTAAAATGCAATTGGATTTAAATTGTAAATGAACTTAAATTAAATTTAAATTTTGTTTTAAAATTTAGATTAAATTATAAAAACACTTGCTGAAATATAAATTAAGGTTAACAAGCTATTTGAGGACGTTGTGAAAATAATGTTAAATTGTGTTTAAATTTGGGGGAAAAATAATTTCATTTTCATTATAATGCATCTTGGAAAATCAAAAGTTAAATATCAAATGCCAAAGTTTTGGGTGCAAAGAAGTGTATCATGTGAGTATTTTCAGTAAATTTGCTATCATTTAATGTACTGTGTCAGTTGCCGAAGGAAACAGTCTTAAAGTCCAGACTGCCAAGTTCCCACACTGTGTGTGAAATACAGAGCTCAATTATCCACCCTGCCCTGGCTCCTAAAGGCTGAGCTGAAGCCAGAAGCCTGCTCCTGCTTTACTTCCCTGTGTTGGGGGCAATTACAAGTGGGTGGATGGTTATCAGGCAATGACTCTGGAGCAGGTGTGGTTGTAGAGGTGGCTCAGGTGATGTGTCAAGCCTGGGAGTCTGTAGCACGAATCTTAAAAGTTCTTATTAATAAAAACAAACCTGGAGCCAGGTATTGGGGTGAATACTGGAAGATCAGAGAAGCAGAACAAGCCACAGCTCCCTCTCTTCGCCAGTTCCTCAGCTGATCCTGTTTCCTCAGACTGGATGGCTCTCAGCTGAACTGTGCTGCTCAAAAGCCTAAAAGCGTAACCAGGCTCTAGTTCCTGGTCCTCACGCCTTATGTACCTTTCTGCTTTCTGCCATCACTTGCTGGGATTAAAGGCTCTTGTTACCACACCTGGCTGTTTCCAGTGTGGCTTTGAACTCACAGAGATCCATCTGGATCTAGGAATGCTAGGATTAAAGGCGTGTATGCCACCATTTTCTGGCCTTTATATCTAGTGGCTGTTCTGTTCTCTGACCCCAGATAAGTTTATTAGGGTGCACAATATTTTGGGGAACACAATATCACCACAGGAATCTGGAGGCGGGTAGAGTATATGCTAGTGGCAGCATTCTGTTAGTGACTATGGCTCTGCAGCCAGCATGGCACAGTGCCTTCTGCTCTGTGACTGCTCAGCACTTCCCCCTTCTCTTGTGAAGTGGTTAGACAGAAAGCGGGGTAGCCTGGTGCCAGTTGCTTCCCGGGATAATGTGTCATCTCTGCCTAGTTATGGAGGAAGGTAACAGGATGTCTTGTCTTATTCCTCAAAAGGTAGAACTCAAGGATATACGTTCAAGCCCAGCCAAGGCATCCAGTGGTTGTCATAGGAACAAAGGCTCATGGAGTGCTTTCACTAGGCGTGATGTTAATATGTCAACTTGACACCTAACAAACCTCTGTGTGAGTTTCTAGATTGATTGGAAGACCCGCTGGAACTGTGGATCCTGACTGCAGAAACATGGCCAGTCTCAAGCTCTCGCCGCTTGACTTCCCTGCCCTGATGGACTACAGACTGCAACTGTGGGTCAAATCAACCCTTCCTATCTTAGTTGTCTTTGCCAGTCATGTTGGCCAAGAAAGGAGACGAGGAAGTTAGGTACTGGGTGCTGGCAGGCTTTAGTAGGGGTGCACTGGAATGAGGTGTTTGTGTGCTGACATGTGCTGTCAGCCTGAGATATTTGTTAAAACAAACAGCTGGCAAATACCTTCCCCTTCCGTTCCCCGGCACCTTCTGCTGCTGTCACCACCAGCCTAGAGTGATTCTGGGGAATTTCCATCCTGCAGTGACCCATCTACGGAGCGACAGGCAGTTGTGTACGCATTTAATCACGCTCCCCCTGACAGGCTACTTCCCCTGTCCCTCTGCAGCCTGGGGGAGAATGAATAAGCTTGAGAAGTAGGGATGAGGAAACTGGGGGGTTTCCTCTACTTTTTGCTGACCAGACATCCTATCAGATTGTTGGTCTGCTCCAATCACTCCTCTCATGCCCCTCTCAGATCAATGTCTCTAGTTAGTGACATGGGGAATTCTATGTGTGTTCATGTGCTTCTTCACATGTCTGTGTGCAAGTGTGTGTATATACGCATATGGAGGCCAGAGGCTGACAAAGTATATCTTTCTAATCTCTCCCCAACTTATATTTTGAGATAGGGTTTCTCACTGAACCTAGAGCTCCGCTATTTCTCTAGACAGACCACCCCAGAGAGCCTCCTGTCCCACTGCCTCAGAGCTGGGATTATAGGCATGCATTGCTTTTAAAAACTGTGGCTTCTGAAGACTCCAACCCAGGTCCTTGCGGGGCAAGCACTTTACTGAGTGAACACCGGTCCCTGTTCCCAACTATTTTTTATATACAGTTTACAATCTAGGTATTCCTAACTCACTCACCGAGTTGTACAAGAGTCACCACTGTCTAGCACCAGAACACTCTACAACACTAAAAACTCCATTTTCCTTAGCGGCTCTCCTCCTCCTTCTCAAGCCCTTGGCAGCATGCGTCTGTCTCTTCACATTTCTGCTCTTTGTCTCTAATCTACTTTCTGTCTCTTTACATTTGCCTGACAGGGTCAGTTGTTTCTATTTTTAGGCTATTCTGGATAATTCATCGTAAGCATTCATATGCTTTTATGTTTTACAGGTGATGGTTAAAGGCGGGGTTGAGAGTCATAGGTAACTCTTCAGCTCTTGTCCAGCTGTTTTCCGAGGAGGCTGCACCGTTTTGCTGTGTGAGGGTTCCTGCTTCTCTGTATCCTCTCCAACATTTGCTGCTGTCCTCAATTTGGTTGTGTCCATTCCAGCGGATGAGATCATTTAATTTGATTTCCCTAAAGACAAAGCATGAATGTTTTTGCACATGCTCGTGGATCATTATATCTTCTCTAGAGAGATGTTTGTTCAAATTTTGCTCATTTAAAAATTTAGTTTATTGTTGATTTTCATGACTTCTTTAAATTTCCTGAATATATATGCTTTAGCAGATATGCAATTTATAAAATTCTCTGGTTTGTGAATTGTTTTTCAGTCAGATGAAATTATAAACCATAGATAATTGTTTCTCAAAAGGGGAACAATTTCATCCAAATGTAAAGACAGGAAATTCTTCATGCAGGAGATAATATCTAAGCTAGATATTGAAAAATAACAAATAGAATAACACTAAAACCCACTAAGACTAAAAACGTGCACTGCAATATGTATTGCAGATTGATTAATGAGGGGTGTGGCTCAGCCAGCTTATTTGATATCTTCAATTTTGTATCTGTAGCTATATAACCTGCCTTCAGCTCGAATTACAAGCCAGAGCTGAAATATGTACCCCCCAGACCCTGGATCCTATTAATACAAAATCAAAATCCTATATTTTGCTTCAGTGGCTTCTTGACCTGGTAAACTCAGACTGATGCCAACCAGCACACGGCTTAAGAATGTTTCTTGTCTTACTCAAGACTTGCCTTCCCTCAAGAATTCCTCACCGAATTTCACATGGACTTTGCCCACTAGTTATACCAGCTAACTAAAGCTTTCTCCTTATGCAAATAAATGCATGTTAAAAAGTGTGCTACGGATTTGTTTGTGAAGCCATGGTAACTTTTATTTCTCCTATTCCTCATTTAAAGACAAGGTCACATAACATAAACTAGCCTTAAACTCCATGTGGCTCCTGTCTTCACATTGTGTTAGCACTAGAGGCAAATGAAAGAACAGTAATCTCTCTCACAATGTCCATCCATCTTCCAGAAGTTTGACTTGCCAGTTATTGATATATACAGCTGTAGTTTCATAAGGGTAAATAATAGTAATCACATCTTCCTGGATTTATTAGAAATAATTCTCAGAGATGTCAAGTCAAAGTAACGAGGAAATTTTATAAAAACTTGCTTTCCTTTGTAAAATGTGGAGCACATAGAGATCATAAAACCGATATACCCCTGTATATAAACATGCACACACAGGACCACAGAACCAGAATAAACTGTAATTCTCAGTGATTTTGAGCCTGTGATTCCTAATGATCCGAGATGGGTCAGAATGAAGCAGGATGACTAATCAATGCCTGATACAGCAAATAAGCTGTGACATCTAAAAGGGACAATGGCAGCAATGTGGACGATCAAAATGAAAAACATTACGGTTTGTGACCGAAAGGTCAAAAATAAGATGGTGTTGCCTAAAAGGAGAAGAAAACATCTGGACTCATTGCAAGGCGGTGACAGGTGGCACTTGCCTTGTGCTTAGTCTGACAGCACGAAGGTGGGACGGTGACATCTACGTGCAAGAACAAGAAGCTAGGAGAGGAGAGGATGTCCTGAAATATGCAAGGAAGCTTCCCCTTTCTGTCAACCTGAGACATAAAAATAGAGGGTTATGAGGAAGAGAGATTTGAATCCATTGCACACAGCTCTATTTTTCTCAAAAATCTCCTGGGGGTATGTAGACAAAGGAAATCGATATAAACAATGGAGGATTCTGATGCATTTAGGAAATGGAAAACAATGTTCAGCAGTTAGAGTTGGACAGATCCAAACTGATAGGAAAGTAGTGGAAAATTCCGCTCCCTTCAGAATATTTATCTACTTTCAGGATAACTATAGAGTATTGACTGTTAACACTGAAATGATCTAATCATGCTAACATTGAAATGATTTAATGATTTAAAATATACCTTTTTCATATACTCTCTTCCAAATCCAGGATAGTCATCTTGCATAGGTGCTTGTTCATATACAGGGTTACATGGAGTACAGACATTTCTGGAGAAGTCTGGATTAGAATTACTTAGAGCTATTTTAGCAGTTCTGAGGCATTAGACTTAATTATTAGGTTGCTCTATATGAAGTGTCTAGAGACCAATAGGAATCAAGATAGAAACTTGGGACTATTATGATCCAGAACAGAATTATGTCTCCAAATAACATCACAGAGGTGGATTTTGTAATGACAGGGTTGAGTTTGGGCTCTCAGCTGTGCAAATGAGAAACATGCTAAAACTCTTTACAAAAACCATTTATAAAACTCCATTTGTATTTTGACTTGTACATACGTGGATGGATGGATAGATAAATAGGTAGATGATAGGTTCTTTTTTTTTTTTTTTGAGATGAGAGTCTTACTACATAGTCATGGCTAGAGTTGCATTGTGATCTTCCTACGTCAGTCTCCTGAATAGCTGAGATTATAGGTAGGGACCACCATGTCCATTCTCCTATCTATGATTTTTGAGATTAGGTTTTGTTATCTAGCATGGAGTCCTAGGATACCAGTGGCTCACACATGAAGAGTCGTGTTTCTTTTCTCTAACTACAGAAGGAAACAAAGCAGTTTTGATTTGGTAGCCACAGTCCACAGTATCTTCAGGGACATAGCCTTATCTCAGTTCACCACACTGTCTCCACATGTGTGTCTTTATCACAGCTGTGCTCCAGCTGTAGACAAGAACAAGAGATGAAGAGCAGTCACAGGGTATCCTAGCTCATTTGTAAAGAATCTGCCAGAAGAAATTTCCACCTACATTTCATTGGCCAGAGAACAATCTTATGACTCCACCAAACAGGAAGAAAGCTGGAGGATGCAGTTTGCTTAGGGAAAAAAAAGTACCAATAGCATGATACAAAGGGAGACAGACCAGTACTCAGTATTTGCAATACTTTATTTCAGAAATAAAGACATGAGTCCGGGTTTTCTAAAACCTACACTGACCTGCTTTGCTTGAGTGTTGACTCCTGCCACTACTTGCTGGGTACTTGCTGGGTACTTGCTGGGTACTTGCTGGGATGAAACCAGGCTTGCCTGCGAGCTTGGGCTGTTCAGCTGGGGACTTTGGGGGCTGTACCCCCTGGAGGTAACTCGGTTTAATGAGTTTCCTTCTGATAAGGTGCCAGTGACAGTGAGGCTGAGTTGGCCTTTATGCACTCTCCTTGTCATGATAAGCTCTGGCTGGTTGGTTTGCTTTTTAAAGACTTTTTACAGCTCATCACATTGAACCACTGTGCAGATCACCTTTCCAGAGGGATTCCGAAGCTTTTCTTCCTGTGTTAGCCTGGCAGCCCTCACCACATCTGGACACTTTGGGTGCTTTTCCCTGCGTCTTCTGAAGCATGGCATTTCCTTGACAAATGCAGAATGGAATGAACATGTATTTGCCTCAGTGGATAGAGACATTTTGGGAAATCAAACCATTTGACCAACTTATGGATGATCATCAAAAAGTTGTTATATTCATGGCCAAAGAGACTGAGTCAGATAATGTATTTAAAATGTGTGAATGCTATTACAGGAAGAAGAGAAGGAAATTTGTAGATATTTAAAGGTTGCCAGATTAGAGAAGAATAGATTCATTTTTCACATATTCATATATTAGTCTACTCTAACTATATTAAGTATTAGAAGTACATTTAGTAGGAGAATTTGTCACAGAAAGTATACAATAAAATCAGTTTGTTTTGTAAACAAGGTCACTGGGGTGCAGGTGAGTGAGCCAGAAGCAGTCACGGAATAGTTATAATGTCCTGAAAAAAATTGCTGTGCTTACCATTATTGAGAAATAGCCACCTGTAGATTTTATCAGTTTCAATGAGCAGGTGCAAACAACTACAGATAATCTAAAGTCTCTGGTGCCTGTGCCTGCACTTGCGTGTGGAGGCCGAGTGTCAGCCTCAGGTGTTGCGTCTCAGGAGCCATCCACTTACTCTTTTGGAACAGGGTCTCTCATTGGCTGATCGTGATCTCACCAATTCGGCTAAGCTGGCTAATTATGTGGGAGCCCCAGGGGTCCATTCATCTCTCTCTGCCTTCCCAGTGCTAGAATTGTGACCCCAAAATGTGATAAATGGAAAAAATATTAATTTTAAAATCTGGAACAGATTTTTAAACTACTAAAAATGAGAGGAAAGAATTATACCTTCATAAAAAGTGACATGATTCAGAAACTAGAACTGACATCCATCTGTCGTACGTTCATATTTAGGAATTCAAAAGCCCGTCTGTTATCGAAGCCTGCGCATCCCATCACATAGGTGTGAAGCAACCCAAACTGGAAAATACGAAGGCAGCGACTGAAGCCTTGCCATGCAAGCCAGGTGCCAGGTTGCACACCTTTGATCCCAGCACTCAGGAGGCAGAGGCAGGGGGATCTCATGAGTTTGAGGCCAGCCTGGGCTATATAGTTAAGTTCCAGGCTAGCCAGGGCTGCATAGTGGGACGCTGTCTTAGGAAACAACAAAACCCCACCTTGCCATCCACTGCTGACAGTTTCTCTCTTTTAAGAGAGCAAATGTAACTGGTAACACAGAGGCAAGAATCAGAGTCCAACGACTTGTTAATTATTTACTTCCTACACTGTCAGTTTTTCATAGTTTGGTGGGTACAAACTCAAATTCTTTCAGTGAAAGCTTAGGAGGAAACCCACCAACCTGGTCACTAAGGCTCAGGCCAGGTTAGTTGTAAGTCACCAGTTCTACAGTCAGTTCTGCTTATTTCTCCAATGGTTTCTTTCCTTCAATATAGACTTCCTGTGGGAGGCCAGCTCCCACCTTTAAAAGGGTTCCTGTGAGGAGAAGAGAGGGATAAGAAACTTTTAGATAGAAAGATATTGGGGAAGGAAAAGACAGAAACACAGAATAGCTTCAGAAGGACCTGGATCAAAATCCAACAGCCCCTTCAGGCTCTTCAAATGGGCCTTTTATAACAACGCCAAGGGGCAGGGCAAAAGACCTCCTCCTTGCTAGATCAAAGCATACTGCACAGCTAAGTGTAGACCCTTCCAAATGCCTGGTAACCATGCCTGTGTTCAAATCATCACCTTATTTATCCCTACTGGGTAAAGCGAGCTCAGACTCTCCGAGTAAGTTTTCACTAGGAAACCTCTCTGGGTCTCTACATCTTCCAAAAGTGAGGTTAGAACATATTTCACTTGCTTCTACTGGACATGGAACAGTTTTTCTCTTGTTATGGTTGGATAACAAAGAAGGCAAGACAATCTACTTAATGAACAGGACCACTGAAAACCCAAGTACAATGCTAATATTACATCCACGGATTCCCATCTTCCCTTAGGATTTCTGAGTTGTGGTCTTTGTGCTGTTGTGAAGTTAGGAGCAGCTGAAGGGAGACCTTCTGGCATCACTGGGACCCACAAGGCAGCAGGACTTTTGTCCCATGAGCCTGGTTCCATTACTCTAGGGTGGCTCTGATGATGATAGTTAAGCAATGCAAAGGTAGAAATATGCTTTCTCAACAGGACACAGCATTGTACAATGAGCCCAGAAAAGAAAAACCCCATCCAGGACTGGAGCAGGACAAGAAATCAGACCAGACAGCTCTACCAGCAGCAGGAGCTTCCCAAGTTCAAGAGCTGGGTTTCAGGAGGATGGCAGCGACATGATGATGCAGAGGATTCTGATTCATCTACAAGATGCCCACACTGGGGATGAGACTGCAAGAACCTCACCAGGAGAACGTTCTGTAGGGCCTGGAGTTCTCTCTGCCCCACCCTTCTCATTCTTTCCTCTTCCCCTTCCTCTCTTCCTCCCTCCCTCCATTCCTTCCGGCCTTCCCTGCCTTCCTATTTTCCCTCCTAGATGCTGAATATCTAACACAGTCACTTTTTTTGGATACTTTGATTTTAAGAATCAAATTCTTAATCATTAAGAGACTTTAGTAAATATTAAAAGGGAAAGGGAAATTTATGAGGATTGAAAAGAAAAAATAACATCTTTCAGGATTTTGTTAATCAGCTTAGGGACTCAGGTTTGGAACCTATATGAGTCCATCAGCCCCAAATTGGTTCCATTTGAGTCTTAATGAAGAAAAACAAATGGAGGATTTAAAAAAGTATAATCCAAATGTAATTGGCTTTTTATTCAAAACAACACTGAAAATGAAAACTCTACTTAACTAGCAGATTATTAGAAGCACCTGCTGTTTATGCTTACCACTGTCAAAGGAGTTCCTTCCCAGTTTTGTGCAACGATCTGTAGATAGTGGTGAATAGAATGGGACTGAATGCAAGTCTATGTTTGACTAGCCCAAAGGATGATGTTCATGGGACATAACTGTCTGAATCCTAAAAATGATTGCTTGGGTACTTGAACCATGCCTTGTATCCAGTCCATAAGAATGCCAAAGAATGGTACAGATATGTCAGCCCTACTTCAGCTGAGTGAGGAAGACATTCTTGCCGCACAGCGGTGGTCAATACCTGTGCGTGTGTGTGTGTGCGTGCATATGAGTGTATGTTTTGTGCATGACTATTTATGGGAACTAGAATTTTAAGTTAATTTAAAGTTAATTTATACATAAGCCATAGACATAAGTAAGACATGGTCTTTGGTCTTTGTTCATCCTAGCTTTCTAGTCTTTTTGTTTTGTTTTGTTTTTGTTTTTGTTTTTGGAGACAGGGTTTCTCCGTGTAGTTTTGGAGCCTGTCCTGGATCTCACTCTGTAGTCCAGGCTGGCCTTGAACTCACAGAGATCCACCTGGCTCTGCCTCCTGAGTGCTGGGGTTAAAGGCGTGCACCACCATTGCCTGGCTTTCTAGTCTTAATGAATGTATTTTGTATTCTGTTGTCATATAAATAAATTAACTTTCTAAAACAAAACAAAAAAATCTGAATTAAAATTGAAGACTTTATTATCATAAAGTGATAGTAAGAAATAATGGCTTTTAAAAATTCCTGAATTCTTAACAAATATTCACAGGAAAACAAATCAATAAGAGACTGGTTAGTTTTCTGTCAACTTGACACAGGCTGAGGTCACCAGGGAAGAGAAGACCTCCACTGAGAAAATGCCTTCATCAGATTGGCCTGAAGGCAGGTCTTTGAGGGCATTTTCTTGATTAATGATTAATGTGGGAAAGCCCAGCACACCCTGGACAGGTGGTCCTGGGCTATATAAAGAAGCAATGTTCCTCAGCGATCTTTGCTTTGTGTCCTGCCTCCAGGTTCCTGCTGCAGCTCCTGCTCTGGCTTGTCTTGATGATGGGCTCTAACCCTAGGTTGTTACAAACCCTTTCCTTCCCAGGTTGTTTTTTGGTCAGTATGGTGGTTTGAGAGAAAATGACCCCCAAAGGGAATGACCCTATTAGGAGGTGTGGTCTTGCTGGAGGAAGTGTTTCACCGTGGGGGTGGGCTTTGAGGTCTCTTTTGTTCAAGTTTCCTTCAGCGTGACTGTCACTCGACTTCCTGTTACCTGCAAGATGTAGCACTCTCAGTTCCAGCACTGGGAAAGCAGAAGTTGGTACCAGGGACTGGGGTATTGCTGTGATAGGCTTGACCACGTGTTTGTTTGGAGGAATTTGGACTTTAGTACTTTGAGTTTGGAAAGCAGTGGAATGCTTTAAGCACTGCTTACTGGGCCATACTAGTAGGAACATGGAAGACAGAGGTGCTAGCAGTTATTTGAACTGTTGGGTGCTCACTCAAGACATTTCAGAGGAGAAGAATTTTAGAATGTTGTCAAGAGATCATTCTTGCAATATTTTTGTGAAGAATGTGGCTGCCTTTTGCCCTTGTCCATAGAATCTGCCCGAGGCTAAAGTGAAGAGTTTTGGATTAATTCTGTTGGCAGAAGAAATCTCAGAATGGCCTAGTATAGACTCTATTGTGTGGACATATTAATGGTAACTCTAATGAAGATTTATAGTGAAAGGGAGCAAGCTGAGGAGGGTAAATTAGAAAAAGTAAATTTTGGGGAGAAAAAGAGCGCCAAGAAGTGGAATGGAGCTAAATCTTGTGTTCAAGGAGATAAATGAATTAAGAAATGGAATAAAGGGAGTGGTGACCTCACGGCAAGATCCCACCCAGCTAAGTTTCAAACTTATGGAAAGAAACTGAAGAAAAGCTTAGAGGTGGGTGTGGTAGGGCACAACTTTAACCCCAGCACTGGGAAGGCAGAGGCTGGCAGAGCTCTGAGTCTGAGGCTAACCTGGTCTACGGAGCAAGTTTCGGGACAGCCAAGCTTAGGTAGCGAAAGACAGGAAGCTGGTGAAGATGTAATTGAATGAGGTGACCATGTTCCAGCCCCAATAAGCAGCAGAACTTGGCAGCTTTGGCCACGTGCCTCTGTCTTTAGAGTCAAGGAAAGAAGAAATGGGTTATGGGATTTTCCTCCATGCCTTAGGAAAGCTGCTGAGGCCAGACATGTGTCGGGGTGTCCCTGAATAGAGGTCTAGGAAAGAGGTCATTGCATGAAGTTGTGTAGTTGAAGCCTGGATTGCCTTGGAGAACCCAAGATGTTAGAGATGCCAGAGTCATGGGATACCTGCTGAGGAGAGCTGCTAACAGAGAGTGGAACCAGCCCAAGTGGAAGAAGTGTGTTGCAGTCAACAAAGCTGAATGGAATTAGAGATGTGAAGCGCGTTTTGACATCAGACATGGAGATGCAGAGTTTGGAGTTTGCCTAGCTGTTTTTTTTATTTTGCTCTGGTCCAATATTTCCTCACTATGCTCCCTTCCCTGTGTCTTGGAAGGATAATGTATATCCTGTGCCATTATATGTTGGAAGTATGTGATCTGTTTTTTTGATTTTGATTTTTACAGGGAGATTACAGTTAAAAGATTGCCATTCATCTCAGAAGAGACTTTGGACTTTGAAACAAGTTTGAGGCTGTTATAGACTATGGGGACTTTTGAAGTTGGACTGAATGTAATTATTTGCAATATAATATGGCTATAAGCCTTTGGGGGCCATGTGGTGGTTTGAAGGAAAATGGCCCCCAAAAGGAGTGACACTATTAGGAGGTGTGGCCTTGCTGGAGGACATGTGTCACTGTGGGGGTGGGCTTTGAGGTCTCTTTTGCTCAAACTTCCCTCAGTGTGACAGTCAGTTGACTTCTTGTTGCCTGCAAGATGTAGCACTCTCAGTTCCAGGACCACGTTTGATTGCACACCACCATGCTCCCTGTCATGATGATAATGGACTGAACCTCTGAAACTGTAAGTGAGCCACCCCAATTAATGTTTTCCATAAGAGTTGCTGTGGTCGTGGTGTCTCTTTATAGTAATAAACCCTAACTAAGACAGTCAGTGTTCTATCATAGTGACAGACACTGAACTAAACAGAGTCATAGACTCTGCAGTGTGTTTATTCTCTCCCCTTCCCTCCCTCTCCCCCTTTCTTCCTACTCTCCATCCCTCCCTCCTTTCTTATTTTTCCTCCCCTTACTTCTAGAAACTGGCTACTGAATACCCACACTTAATGATTTTGAAATGTCGGGACAAGCTCTGACACCCTGTTACATGCTTGGAAGGACTAAGGCGAAGAACAGGCTGACATCTGGCTGAAGTCATTTCAAAGACAATACAAAGCAGTGGAAGAAAGAACCAAGCACAAGTTGATTTTAAAGTAGAAACATCTTATTCAATAGGAGACCAGTGCCATCTGTGGTGGTTTGAATAGCAATGGCTTCCATAGGTTCATAAATTTAAATGTATGGTCATTAGGGAGTGATGCTAACTGAGAGGGGTTAGAAGGTATGCCTTTATTAAAGGAAGTATGTCACTGGGGGTGGGCTTTAGAGTTTCAAGAGCCCAAGCCAGGCCCAGTGGCTCTCTTTCTTCCTGCTGCCTGCAGGTCCAGATGTAGAACTCTCGGCTACCATGTCTGCCTGCACACCACCATGTTCCCTGCCATGAGGATAATGGGTTAAACCTCTGAAACTGTAAGTGAGCCTCAATTAAATGCTTTCTTTTATAAAAGCTGCCGTGGTGACAGTGTCTCTTTACAGCAATAGAACACTGATTAAGACACCATCTGAACTAAATCTGCAAAGGAGATGCTAGAGAAGTGTCGAGTCTCCCATTCCGCTGCAGTGATGGGCAGTTACAGCTGATTAGCTCTGACCTGGTGTCCTTTTCATAGTGGCAGCACAAGAGCTCAGACGTAGTTTAAATCTATCCTGTGCCTATGCAGACTAAAATTACCAATGAATCTGTGTTATTTTTAATTAAAAATTGGAGTTGACATGTAAAGTTTGTATATACTGATAGCATACAATACGCTGTTTTGAAATATTTATAAATTATGAAATAACTAAGTCAAACTAGCAAGCAGATGATATTATATATATATATATTTTTTTTTGTAGAGAACACTTAGAGTTTTCAGCGGTTCTCAGGACCCTGGTACGTCGCTATTAACTACGGTCACCATCTTACAATGGATCCCCTGAACTCACTTGGCTTTTCTCCCCAGTCACCCCACTCTCACCCAGATCACCTGAGAGTCATCCTTCTGGTCTCTTCTCTAGGAGTTCAGCTTCCTCAGATTTCACTTTTGAAGGAGATCATAAAGTATGATCTGTCTTTTGTGCCTGGCTTATTTCCTTTAATATCATGTCCTTCAGATTCATCCATAACAAAATGCCCTTCTTTTTAGGAACTAAGAAGTGTATTAGTGTGTGTGTGTGTGTGTGTGTGTGTGTGTGTGTGTGTGTGCATATGTGTGACTTTTTAGAAGCACTTTTCTTGGTCATTGTGAATAGTCCTGCAGTAACTGCAAAAGCAGCTTCTTTGCCCTTTGTGGTCATCGAGAGCATGGATCATAGACTTCCACAGAGTTTCCGGCTACACTATGGACCACAGACCTCCACATGGTCTTCGGCCTTAGCACATGCCTCATCGTGCTCTCTGGTGGCAGTACAGACCATGGCCATCAACAGGTCCCTCTGTTGCAGCATGGACCATGGACACCCTTGGCGGCAGCACAGGCTGAGGACATCACATGGCCTCTGGGCAACATGGGCCACTGACACCGCATGGTCTTTGTGGTCCTTTCTTCACTTGGTTGGTGATTTTATTGGCCATGTCCATTCAGTACAGAGTGAAAACCCAGCAATGAAACAAATCTCTGTTATTGGTATGTGTGTGTGTGTGTGTGTGTGTGTGTGTGTGTGTGTGTGTGTGTGTGTGTGTGTGATAAGCATCACAGACAGTCTCAGAGCATCTCTGGCCGTGTTGGGTAAAGTCATCTCACTGTTACACATTTCTTCCTCAGCCTTCCTTGTTTTTGACCTTTTCACTAGCTTTGCTCTTTAACAATGATTTGACTCTTTTGACTGCTAGGAAGTACCTGGCTGACTTAACTTGTTAGCTTTACAAACAAAAATTTAAGAAATATAACATTTTGGTGTGTGTGTGTATGAAATACAATTAATTATTTTCTTCAAACTTATTTTCCCTTTTGGCCTTGTTCTAATAGCTGTTTTTGTTGTTTTAGTTTTATTTTTTGTCTATTCTTATTTTTATTCATGTGCATATGTCTTTTTTGTCTACCATGTGTGTGCAGGTACCTTTGGCTGTCAGAATAGGGCGCTTGATCTTTTGGAACTGAGTTACAAGCAGTTGTGAGCCAAACTTGGGGCCTCTGGAAGAGCAGTAAGCAGTCTTCAGTGTTGAGTTATTTCTCTAGTTCTAAACAGCTATTTCATTTTGGCTTTTAAATCTTTACTGTTAATTAATATTAAATAAACTGTAGATACTAGATCTCATTCTCTTTGGAGCTTAAGTTATTGCCTGATGGGAAATAGTCAGATGTTATTTATTGCTTCAAGTCAGAGAAAATGTTTCTCAGGCGCTAAGTGGCTTCCTCTTCTATTTGTACCTTCCCCAAATGTGAATACACAGCCCAGGGTGTCTTAGGGTTAAATGACCCATGAGACAGTGACAAATGAGATGTTGGCCTCCCTTTGTACTGGTCTCCTATTCCAATAAATCCTTCATTGTTGGGATGGCTTTAGTGACTTGTATTTTTTTCCAGAAACATAACAAATGCACAAGCTTAAATACTTCAACAATACAAAGTGTATGAAGTAAGTCATCACCCCACACTGACACCCAGTCCCCTAACTCATTTCCTCACAGGAGTGTGTCCAAAACCTTTTGTTATAGAGGTCAACTCCATTCCTTCAGCCTGCAGTGTAAAGATCCCCCAACTATTTCCCACTCAGACTTCTTTCATGTCCCCCCCCCCCAGAACTTTTCCTCCTCTTTCCTTTCATATTCCAGGCTTCACTCCCCTGCCTCAGCCGTACCTGCTCACCAGTCCCTAACTCTGGGTTTTGTCTTAGGCTTCCTCAACAGGCCTTCACTCTGCTCATCTCTCTTGTTGTATCTCTTTACAATCTCACCCAAACCTGGGGGGCTTCAGGGGCCTTCTCAGATGTGCCCTGTTGGCTGAGTCTTCAGTGTTTCTTAGTCTGACATGATCACTCTTAGGTCACTGGTTTCCTCGCATCTCATCTTGTGTATTTGTCTTCACTACTAAACCGGAAGATCCAAAAAGGAAGAACTCTAAAAGCTCTAACTCTAGACTCAGCTCAATCTTTAGAAATGATATGGCCCAGAGAAAACCACAAAGCCTCCCAGAACTTTTGTTTCCCATCTGGTACTCTAGTTTTGATTAAAAAAAAAAAAAAGCTGATCATTACAACAAGATAAAAGCATTTAATGCTCCTCTAGGTGACTAGCAGAGGGAGATGTTCTCTCCCTTCTGTGTAGATAAAAACAGATAATGCAAGTAAATAAATGTGGCTGTTATTAATCCCAAGAAATGCAGCAAAATATTAGCCAGGAAAACTCAACATCTTCACAGAGCTCAGAGGTAGAGTGTCTTGTGTGCTCAAGGCACCACATGTGTGTGACTGTGAACACACACACACACACACACACACACACACACACACACACAAGTAAAGATGTAACAAAAAGTAAAAAGAAAAAATGATTACCAATGTTGAATTTATTCTTAAAATCTAAGTGTGTGCCACCATGCACATTTTCCCACGTAGATTGTGAGGATTGAACTCAAGTCCTTATACTTTCACAACACTTTACCAATCCCAGCCGTAACCTCTTGTTTTAGTAGAGTAACAGTCTTTTGAAATATTTTTAAAGTTTATTTTGAAAAAATAAGTCTTCCTCATATGTACATCAGCATAAATTACCCCAAATGAACCAATGGTCTACAGATAAAGAGGAAAAGAACAAAACCAGTAGATCAGAAACATGAACAAAGTCTTAAAAAGTAGGAAGACCATTGTAACAACAGTCTCAATCTGAAATGATGACATCACTACACTAAAACAAGACAAAATCTGCACTGGCTAAAAAATATCACAAGGAATTAAGGATAGACAATGTTGCAAAAAAAAAAAAAGCTTGTCACTACAAGTAAAGGGTTACATATGCCTTAAACTCTTTGAGCAATACTTTGAAGTACACCCAGAAGAAATACAGCTAAAGAGGCTGCTGAACATTCCTGCAGGTATCTGGTCTACCTCTGGATATGGGTATGCCAGATACGCTACTGTCATTCTAGGCTCAGAAGGAAGGGCATGAACCATAACATTTAAAATGCAGAGTACAGAAGTAGGTGCATAAGGTTATTTAGAGATGCTCATTATTTAAAGAAGTAACCACTAGGAGAAACAAATAATTAAAAGGACTACCTGTGAAGATAGGAATGAAGACATAAGAGGTTAGCCCAGTAAGGGACTAAGGGACCAGGAGGAAGTGGGAGACAGGAAAGAAGAAGAGAGTGAAGAAGGATGGGTGGGCATGATCAAAACATGGTATATGCAGGCATGGAAATACCATGGTGAATATGATTAAATTTATACATGTAACGTGTGTTAATAATTATAGAACTAAAATGAGGTTAGCAAATGCTTTACTTTTCTACTAAATGTAAATCTTTTCATTTCTGACTGGATAGCTCAGGTAACAGACGGGTCACGGCTGAAAAGTGTTTTCAGTGTGACCCTCAGAGGCTGAAAGTTGGTTCTGACTGAGCCTTGGTGCTGAACTTCTGGCATCGTGTCTGCAAACTAGTTCCTGTGTGTAGCTGCAAAGTGCTGTGTGTCTGTGAGGGACACCAAACGTGCTATCGTCCTCAGAACTGAGATGCCACCCTAAATGTTCTTGCTCCGCTGTCTGTCCTCACTACCTTTCTCACCAGTTCCCTCTTCAGTTGTCTTGTTTATAACCACCAGTTGAAAACTGGAAGCCCACCAGTTGTCGTTTGTTCTGGTTTGGTTTCTCTTGCTTCTACAAACACCAAAAGAAAGAGTTTACTTCATCTTACAGGTTATGATTCATCACTGGGGACACCAAGGCAGGAGCTCGAGGCAGGGATCTGAAGGATCCTGAAGGATTCGAGGGATCTGAAGCAGGGACCTTGGAGGAACACTCCTTACTGGCTTGCTCCCAGGCTCACATTCAGCTACCTTTCTTAAACAGCCCACACCCACCTTCCTAGGGAGGCACTGCCCACAGGGGGATGGCCCTCCTGCATCAATTAACAAACAAGACAATGCGCCACAGTCATGTCCGTAGTAATTCTTTACCTGAGGTACCCCCCGCCCCCTGCCTCCTAGGTATGTCAAGTTGGCAAATAAGATCAGCCATTTTTTTGGTTAGAATTTTAGATTCTTCTAAAGCATCGAGAAGCATTGGAGTTATTAATATGAGTCAATTTTTTTTAAATATCTTGTCCTAGTTTGGGCTGGAATATGTGAATTCCAGGCTAGGGACCAGGGAACGTCACTCTGGAATGATGAAATGATGACTTCTGAGACCTCTCCCCTCTCATACAGCCAGATAACTCCACTGTTTGCTGGGACAAAAGTATTCAAGATATTCACTAAAATAGCAGCTTTCAAACTTTTGATCCCAGGAGTTTTTTACATTCTTTGAAAGTTTTAGGGGCATTGATGTAGATAAAGACCTAAAAGTGGTGCCTGGCAGAAGAATGCCACAAATGTTACCCAAACAAACAACAACAACAGTTTTGAGATGGGAAGGTGACATATTATGCATTAGAATAAAGAATTATGGAGATGATCTCATTTATCCAGAGATTAACACAGTCCAGTGGGACTGCTGGGCATTTTGAGTTGTTGACTGGATCATATCAAATGTTTTAATGGGATATGGTGGTGCACTCTGTAACTCCAGCACTTGGGAGGTGGAGGCTGGAGGTCCATACTCTGCTGCTATGAAGCAAATTTATGTCAGCCTGTGCCACATGAATGCTGTTTCAAAAGGTAGGGAAATATAATCCCAAATATTTCTGTGATAATCTGAGAATTGTCCACATCAGCTTTCAGGAAAAGTGGCACCTTGTGCTCATCTGAGACATGGACAATGCTTTGTTCAACTGGCAATGTTAAATAATCTGATAGCCAAAACTCCTTGGATAAGTGACTTTACAATGGGAAGCCATGCTCATGTTGCTGGAACTGTAATGGATATCAAGTAGTTATTACTGAAGATGAGGTAGTAAAGGAAGTAATTTTTAATTCTCCTCATTTATTATTTATTAACATCTACTAGATTTATTTTCTAGTAGATGTTATTTATCTTCAAGTTTCAAAATCTTTATGATATTGCATAAGTTACCACTGTTGCTTAAAGTAAGGATTGCAAAGCTTACCTAGTGGGGACATGCTGCTGCTCTGGGTCTTTGTTGCCCTGATGTTCAACATCTAAGCATCCTTCCTCTTCTATGTTCCTTTGCTATTCAACATTCAAACATCCTTCCTCTCTTCTGGTAATCCCCTAGCAAGTGGGCATTGATCCCACTGTGGAACTAAAGGAGCCAAATAGTGCTTCTTCCTGCCTCATTGAAGCTAGAACAGTAGTTACCAAAACCATAGCAGGCCACAGGCTCTCATGGAATGTGTTTTTAAAAATTCGACTTCTGGGTCCCATTTCCAGAATTTGATAATTTTCATTTCTGATGAGTTCCTGGTTAAGTGCTGATAGCTGGGAACCTCAGAGCTAGAACTTAGACACACATCTGATGATGGTCAGAGATGCAGCAATCCGAGATCAGAGACAACGCCAACAAAGAACAGTGGAGAATTATCTGTGCACAGGGCACATCCGCTGGATTCCAACTATCACAACACAAAGAGTTCAAGGCAAGGCCAGCTGTGGAAGCAGGTGTCGAGCCCATTGCTACAAGTGACCTCGCCTCTCTCGTTCCTGTTTTTACCTGTTTCTCTTTTTATTTTCCCGTCAATTTTGTAAGATCTCCAAGTCCTTTTGCAAAATTATCTTTCTGGATAACTGCACCAGGTCCATTTCTGTTGCATGTCTAGGAACCCTGACTGAAAGAATTTATCAACAATGTCTTTATCACAGCCCTCCCCTCAAGGCCTAGGGAACCTGTGTGAAAGACAGATCAGAAAGAGTGTGAGATCCAGAGGTGACTTCTTTGAAATGGCATTTTTCAGAGACAAAAGGTGAAGTGCACGTATGGACTCACAGAGACCGTGACAGTGTGCACAGGAATTGCATAAACTCGAGCCAAACAAAATCCCAGCATGGAAGATGGAAAATGGCCATAATGTTGGATAGAGAAAATAAGCTTTCTTCAAGGGAGTGATACTTAGTAGATAAATCAGGGCAGACCTCATGCTCGGGAGTAGTTGGCCAATACAAAAGAGGCTCCATGTTTTTGTTGTTTAAAAGAGAGAAAGAAGATGAAGTTGATGTGTAGGGAATGGGGGGAGGATCTGGGAGAAGTTAGGGAAGGGGAAATAGTAGGTAAAAATATGTTGTATGAAATTCCCAAAGAGCAAATAAAAGCATAAATTAAAAGAATTTATCCATGATCAAGTTAGGACTTGAACTGTTATCAGTCAGTGGTATCAAAAACTGTTATGAGAACATGATTGTCCTGATAGAGAAGTCCTCGCAGAAAAGAAAAGGAAATTGCCCAACTCAGTGGTTGTTGTGATGAACTAGCCTGCCTCCATCTTATGCTTAAAAGCCATCTTACACTAAAGACAAACTAGTTCATTTCTATTTATTACAAAATCTCTATTTCTCAAAATTGGGCTGTGCCCTACCTTTAACCTTAACTACACATGGTTCCAGGAAATAGCAACCATGTTTTTGTTTCAAAAAGTTGTTATGACCATCTTATCTTTGTTTCAAAAGATTATTATAACCACCTGTTATGACTACCTCGCTATGTTCTGCTTCTATAACCCTAGCTGTTTGCCTGCCCAATTCCCCATTTGGAAATCCCAATGTCCAATACTGTCCTCTTGAACCCTACCTTAGGGGGAGACAGCACATGCACATGAATAAAAAAGCTTTAATGAATTGCTTGGTTTAATTAGGTTGGCCATGATGATTTGAGTAGGTGATCTTTGTCCTCTGATCTTTGGGATTAACAGTTGACTCAGGAAAGGATGAGGGGGGGCATCTTTGGAGAGTGTTAACAGTAGTAACTAGCAGGCTGCAAACTCCGAATGAGCTTGTAGAGGACCTTTGTGTCAGCAAGGGAATTTGGATATTAGCCTACAGTTCCTTATCTCATAGACATCCCTGATCTTTATGTACCACCCTGAAGATTTTAGAGTAATGCTCCATAATCTACACTTTTGTCTTTGCGTACTCATGACTGAACTCAGGACCTCACATTTGCTAAACAAGTGGTCTATTACTGAGCCATTCTCCTAGCCTAAAATTGTTTAAAATTAATTTTTGTCACATATAAAAATAAATGTTCAGGAATCTTAAATATGGGAGGACTCTCTCTTTAGATATATTTTAATCTTTGTTTTTATTTATGTGTATGTCTGTGTGAGTGTATGCCACATGTGCATATGTCCCTTCAGTGACCAGGAGAGGGTGTCAGATCCCCTCGAACTGGAGTTACAGGTGTTCGTGAGCCTCCTGAAAAGGTGCTGGGTTCTGAACTCAGGTCCTCTGGAAGAGCAGTAAGCGCTCTTGACTGTTGAACCCTCTCTCTAGCCTCAGAAGGGTCTTCAACTGGAGGAGGATAGATTTGAAAGGTAGAAGACCAAACAGGCGACCAACCAGGATGCTACAGCCTTACTGGAACAAGAACTAGTATTCCCTTGCAGGCATAAAGGTCCTCTCTAACCTCTGTAGTAGGCATTTTCTTTGGGGTGCCAACCAGCTCCTAAAAAAAGACACAGAGACTTATTAATTACGAATGCTCAGCCTTAGCTTAGGCTTGTCCCACTAGCTCTTATAACTTAATTTAGCCTATTTCTACTCATCTACATTTTGCCTCTGGGCTTTTTACCATTCTTTCATTCTGTACGTCCTACTTTCCTGCTTCCTCTGTGTCTGGCCCACTGGCCCTGGCATCTCCCTGGTGTCTCTTTTTCTTGATTCCCTGAGCCGAAATTCTTTCTCTTACTTACTCTTCCTGCCTGGAAGTCCCACCTATACCTTCTCCCTAGCTATTGGCTGTTCAGCTTTTTATTAGACCCATCAGGTGTCTTAAGCAGGCAAGGTAAAATAGCAACATCTTAACATAATTAAACAAGTGCAGCATGTCTTTACATAGTTAAACAAATATTCTGCAACATAAACAAATACAACACATCTTTGCCCAGTTAAAATAACAGTCCACAACATACAGCAACAAAATTTACAGCTCTCTTGCACCCTTGCTAGAGATCTAACTGCCCAGAGCTTGCTAGTGAGTGATCTCTTCAGTGCTCCAGTCCTAGACAGTAAGTTTATAACCAGCCCTCAAACCCTTATCCTTTCCTTCTGAGAGAAGGTTTGCCCCCAAGCCTCCGGATAGCCAACACTCCCTGCATTCTTGGAAACTGCCCTGTGCACATAGAGCTTCTGCTCCAGACAATGACTAAACCATTCCAGAGAAATCTGTGTTTGCTTATGTTTATGTAGAGCTGCAAAAGAGCTGGAACAAAAGGTTTTCCTTTATCCGTTGTAACATATTTGCTCCAAAGACGTGTGTGCCTGCACATGCTCCTGTTACAGGCCTTTCAGCCTCCTGGTTGGAATTTCTATCATACTGTTTTGACACTTTTGTAAGTCGATGAGAAAGCAGTGATGGAGAAGAGGAAGAAAGTTGTGTTTAAGAAAGCAAGTAGGTTCAATAAAGGTGATCAGCAACAGTCACATAGCAGACAAGGGGTGGTGCTCCAGAGGGCATGATGGAGAAGGCCCAGACTGCCCAGAAAAGCATGCCCGGACTTTCCCCGGGGCCTGTCTGTGCTCAGACCTTCCCTGTGTCTCCCTCAGTCCTCCTCACTATGACAGCCTCGGGGTCGAGGACAATTTTTGACATTGCTGTCATACCTACACATTCAGAATTTGGTCTTTCCATATTTTTTGTGTGTCTGCCTATTTCCCACCTCTCAAGAATGATAACCTGTTTGTGGTTTGCTTTTCCTGGGAAGTTTCCAGCAGCATGCTATTGCTTAGACAATAAATTTCAAACTTCTCACATGGCTCTATATTCATAAACATATTAAGTGAGAAATATTTACAATAATTGCTCCATATTTCATGTTTTCCTAAGACACTTTCACAAAGAATGTAGATATCAAATATTCCCCCTAACTGTAAAGGTGAACAGGAGTGAACTCCTTCAAAAAAATACCCAGGAATACGAAGACAAAGCCAAGGACATTACATTCCTTGATGCCTTGTTTTGCCTCTAGCAGAGTTTTGAACAATCAGTCTTGTTTTCTGTGGGGTTTCACACACAGAACAGATAACATCCATGTATACATACGACACACATCTCCCTTTGCCATGTCATGCTGAAGGACACTGGGTCACATGCATGAGACATGAGGCAGTTAGAGAACTCAGGCACATCTGGAATCCACCTAAGTGGAGAGTGGTGTGGTTCCACAGTGGAAGACAATTTGGCCTTTAAAAAGAAGGAAATCCTGTCATATGCAATAATATTCATAAACTAAGTTGACATTTAGTGAAAGAAGTCAGGCAGAAAAGACAAAAAAAAAATGAGTCTGACTTATTTCTGGAATCTGATCCAATTGAACTTACAGAAGTGCCCAGTAGAAGGTCTTTGCAGAGGCTGAGGTGGCAGGATATTAGCATTGGGAAAGAGAAAATAAATGATAACTATTTAAGATGATGGATAAGTCAATTAGTTTAACTCAGTCATTCCATATGGGGTATGTCTATTTTATAAAAACACTCCATAAGTATGGAATCATAATTTTTCAAGAAGATAATAATGATGCATGTTTTGTAGATACATAGACTCAGATCTAAGTCTATGCTCTAATATGCATGGCCTGAGACTTTCAGGTAAATTGACAATCCTCTTTAAAGCCACTCTCCCTTTTTAAATCTGTAAAACAGGAAAACCAAATCTAGATCTGTTAGTCTTACAGGAGTAAAATGAGGTAACTGTAAAATGCTCAGCCCTTGTCCACCTTTGTCATGTGCAATCAATGCTCCAAAACACCCAGAGTGGAAATATTCTGTTGTTGTTTGTCCAGCGTTTACTTGATAGCTGGAATTCTGTTTTAGTGATGAATTCTTCAAAGCACATTCTCTTCATGTGTCCTGGCACATGTCTGTGTGATAGTATCACTTTCCGGACAAGGAAGTTGTAAAGTGAGTGACAGAGTAGCTGGGTCCGCTGAGTTCCCTCATGCAGTCTATCCTCTAGGCAAATCCAGAAAAGAGACACAGAACATGGCAACAAATGGGGTGACCTGTCACAGTGCCCACTAACTGTTAAAAAGCAAAACTGTAGAGCAGACTGTAGCTGGAGTATTCCTGTGTCCACCCGGCTCCTGCAGCCACTTAGACCCAAGTAAACACACAGAGACTTATAAACTGTATGGCCATGGCAGGCTTCTTGCTATCTGTTCTTCTATCTTAAGTTAACCCATTTCTATAAATCTATACCTTGCCACGTAGCTCATGGCTTACCGGTATCTTACATCATGCTTCTCCTTGTGGCGGCTGACGGCATCTCCCTGCCTCAGCCTTCCACCTCCCAGAATTCTCCTCTCTCCTTATCCTGCCTACACTATACTTCCTGCCTGGCTACAGGCCACTCAGCGTTTTATTTATCATTCAATCAGAGCAACACATTCACAGCATCACCAGCAGCAGACATCTGTGGAGGGGACTACCCCCCCCCCCCCCGCATTTCCCCAGAGTGCTCTTGAGTAGGAGCAGCAGGAAACATTAGTTAGGATAGAGGGGGGAGAAACAGATAGAAAATACAGGATAGCCCCAAGAGGGCCCAGATCCTAATCCATCAGTTCTCAACTATCTCTGCCCTAGGGTATTTATAGGAATGCCAAGGAGTGGAGCAAAAGACCTCCCCCTAGCACAGCCAAGTGCAGACCATTTTAGACATCTGCACTCAGGCCCATGGTCCAATCATCCTCTCCATGAGACCTGCTGGGTAAAGCCACTAGGAAACCAGAAAATGGACTCCCACAGACATTGAAGGACAATCATTAAAGTCAAGGCTTCATCTTAAATGCCATATTGAAACAGTCCAAGATTAACTGAAAAAAAAAAAGGTAACTGTGGTGTCATCTGGAGCTGCATCTCAGTCTCTGTTCCTTTCCTTAACCAGCAATAAATCCTTGAGCAACTTACATGGTGTCTAAATCTCTCTTGAAACTCTGCAATGGGAAGTACAGTGGACTTCACTAGGCATGGGATCTGGTACAACTCCTGGAGTGGCCTGAAAATATTAATACTCTTCCACCTACTGAAATCACTTCTCCAGCTTCATGTTTGAACTCATGAATTATTACAATATCTAATTTTGTTCTTCATTACTTTCCCTATAACACATAGTTTTCATGACCTCCTGTGTCCAAAGAAACGGTGTCTACAGCAAAGAACTCCCATTGTGGAGTGGAAAGGATGAGAGAGTACATAGTGTTTGGATTTTTTTTTTGGAAAAGCCTGAACTGGGACATCAGACAGGAACTGCCGCCAATACTCTTTGTCATGCCAGGAGGGGATCTGATCAAATGGAAGACACTGTGGAGACCAGGCAAGAACTGCAAAGAGGTCCTGGCTCGCTCTCAATTCTGAGTTCTCATTAACAGTCATGAGAAATAGCCAAGCTGGTCATGTTCCGGAACCTTCCAATTTGTGCAAGAGAAGGGGCTCTGAAAAAGAGTCTCTTGCATCTTCCAGTCACGCCTGGGAATGCCGCGGGCTGTTTGGTGTGATTCTAATCCTGGTCACAGTTTGGCATATGCAAGCCGCCATCTGCCTGCACGGTTCGTCTCAGCATTTTTAACTGTAGACTTTTAGTAATCATCCTGGGGTGCTTTCAGGTAAGACAAACAGTAAACACAAATTACCCCTGTAAATTAAGGAGCCCACGCTATGAAATTAAGAATTAGCAAGCAGTCTTCAATGTGTGTCTTCCTGAGGGAGGATTGTATGGACAATCTCAGCATCAACTCCATCAACTAGAGTGTCTCCAACAGTTTCCCTTCTTCCCTGCCTTCAAAGCTGACAAATGCCATTCTCATTTCCAGTCCTCTTCAGCTTGCCTGACAATGCAAATGCAAAACCAACTGTGCCTAGAAGAACCCAGATGGCCACCCGGGAAACTCAGCAATGTTGAAGGGCATTGGATAAGACAATGGTTTCTGAAACTGTCAGGAATGCTTTCAAAAGATGTAACTGTAAACTGTAACCTGGACTGCTGCTAGGCACACTTCTCAGTTAGCCCCTGGTACACTCTTCAGTTTTTCTTAATCTAGTTACCCATCCCCCTCATCCTATTTATTTATCCAGTTGCTTCAGACACACGCACAAGCACATGCATGCGCGCACACACACACACAAATCACATAGACCATAGTATTTACAAGTGTATCATATTTATTTTGCTCTTTTTCAAGATTCCTTTTATTAAAAAGAATTTTAAAATGATAAGTTTTATGTATTTGATCACTGTGATGTTAATTCTCCCAATAGTATTCAAACTTAATCACAGTTGGCAGTCATGTATTTGTTAATTGTTTGGGAAAGTAGTGGTTGTACACAAGAGATGGTCTTCTGTGAGTTACTGAACACACAGCACACAGTAAAGGCAACGAAGTTAGGGAAACACTTGATGTTTTATAGTAGTTATCTGCTGTAATTTACCATAAACTAGAAACTCTGTTTAGGTAATGATGGGTCTACTGTCTTCCTGTTATCGCATTGCCAACACTTAAAAAATAGCACCCAGCGGATGGCGAGGCTCAGGAAATACTTGCAAAGCGAGTCATCTCCCTGATACCTGCTGCCTATTAAGCACAGAGTCAGGTTCTGAATATGATAAAGCTTCAGCATTGGAAATTTCCACAGAACACAGAGATTCAAGGGAACACAGAGAAGGAGTTCTGGACTCTGCTAATCAGGCCTTAATATGGGGAGAAGGGAAAAGAGTCTCAACAGGGAAAGGTACTTGCCACCAAGTACGACCTCCTGAGTTGGATCCCAGAACCTACACCCGGTGTGAGCGAGAGAAACGCTCCTGAAAGTTGTCCCTCTGACCTGCACGTGTGTGTGCCATTGCGACTTCCCCTAAATAAATAAACAAATGTAATAAACAGTTTTTTAAAGAAAAACAGAATTAATGGGAAAAGGGGAAGGACTAAGCTGGATATGGACTAGGAAGTAGCAGTCAGCAGACAAAATAGAAGAATAGGGAGAATATCTAGACAAAAAAAATAGGGTATTTAGCTGGGCAGTGGTGGCACATGTATTTAATCCCAGCACTTAGGAGACAGAGGCAGGAAGATCAAGGTCAGCCTGGTCTACAGAGTGAGTTCCAGGACAGTCAGGGCTACATAGAGAAATCCTGTCTTAAAAACAAACAAACAACAAAACAAAACAACAAAAAAGAATAGTTACTTATGGAGCTTTGAGGCTTGAGAATACAATAGGGAGCGGTAATAAAAAAGCTATTACTAGTGTTCTTGCCCTGGGAAGGTCAGAAGGGTGACCAAAGAGTTAGGACTTCAGCCGTTGAGGATCATCACACACGGGAGAGTGCTGGACTCCATACATAAGCAGATGTAGGATACGGATGTGGGAACAGGGTATCCTGTGTGGCAGGGACTGTAGAAGAAACACAGTACCTGAATGAAAAGGTACTGACAAGGATGGCAGTGGTTAAAGCCAGTAGGGGGAGGCTGAGCTAATAGGCTTAGGTAATTAAAGGAGGTGTGGATGCCGTTACACCGTGCTTCTGTCTGCAGTGATAGGTGTACTCAGGGGACATTTATTGTGGCAAAAGATGAAAGAGCAAGAAGAGCATCTGCGAAAATGAGTTTGTCTTCAAGATGTCATTGAGGACACCAGCTTTAAGATTTGCATGGTGATGAAGACCAAGCCACTGGAATATGGCTTCAGAGCTCCAAAGAAACACCAGTGCTAGAGATGGAGTCAGGAATGGTTTTCTTTAAGAGTGATGATTGGAGCCTTGAATGAGATCATCAGGGCAAGGCATGCCAGCGAAAGGGCCAGAAGATTAGAGAGTGAACATGAAGCTATCTTTTGCAGATGGAGTAGAGAAAGAGTAGAATGTCATGGTGGGGGTGGAGGGGGAGGATGTAATCATGGAAACAGAGAGAGGACTCATCAGCATCCGATGATGAGGAAGTCTAGCGACTTAGAATGCTGCAGGCATTTTAGATCCATCAGAGGCTTTGGAAACCACGGCTAACTGGTACCAGTGGACTGGCAGGGTGTTAAGAATCAACTATGAGATGGAAATGGAAGCCGGGAGCCTGGTAGCTGCTCTGATGGCATTAGCAATGAGATGAAAGGAAGACTCTGTGAGAGTTTGAGAGGTCACAGGGTCCAGGACCATCTTCAAGATCCAAGAGGAAACTTTTCCCGGAAAAGTCTTCATTGGAGCCGGAAGGATTAATTGTTCTAGAGAGAACACTTCCACTAAACTGAGAATAGGGGGTGGTTTATAGCCTGGGCTTTATGATAATGCAGCTCATCTTACTGCTGAAAGGGAGTGGAGGTTGTGAGTTCCCTGAGGTTCAAGAAGAACAAAGCTTTTCTAGGACACGTTTGCTACATTAAAGTTACTAAAAATTCATGCTATTTTGATAATTTTTTTTAATGAAGAAGCTCAGCATCTGTGGGATATAAACTTATATCAGCCTGAACTGAGAGGCAGGCAGCCAGGATGCTGCTGCCCTGCAGGTGAGCCAGGAGGGTGCCACTCCTCAGGCTGCCTTTCCTTGCCTCCTGCCAGTGTTGCTGCTCCATGGATAGTCCACAGGCAGGAACTGTAACAGCTCATTCAGCAGGACCCACATCAGAAGGAAGCTTTTTCTGTCTTAGAATGTGCAAGTAAAGAGCTTTGCCTGTTTTTACTGAGCAGACAGACTCCAGATAAAAAAGTGGAACATTCCTGAATTGACTTCTTCTGGCCTGTGAACCATGCTCAAACTTTCACTCAGCATGAATGAAGACTGACCACACAGCTGACCTTGGACTCTATGGCCTCGTCTGGCGTTCAGACCATGTAGAAGCACTGGGTGGTCTCCTCTCCATCATTCCTGCCAAGCAAAGAAAGGGTGATGGCATCTGCTCTTGATTCATGTGTTTAGTTGCAAAGGACTTAGGGACCCAAGATGTTACCAGCTGTGGCTACAACCATATCAGGAATGATGGGAATGGAATTATCTGCTGTTCTTAGGTCATCTCCACATTGGATCAGGCTTTGTTTTTCAGAACAATCATTTATTTTCATTTTATGAAACAGAGTACATTTTGTGATGCTTCTGTACATGGGGCTTGCTGTGGAATAATCCTTTTGTACACTGTAAAGATTTGTCACTCCAATTGGTTTAATAAAACGCTGATTGGCCAGTAGCCAGGCATGAAGTATAGGCAGGGTGACCAAATTAAGGATTATGGGAAGGAGAAGGGCGGAGTCAGAAGTTGCCAGCCAGATACAGAGGGAGCAGGAGATGAACCTGCCATGCTAATAAAGATACTACCACATGGCAAAGAATAAATAGAAATATGGGTTAATTTAGATGTAAGAGTTAGCTAGTAACAAACCTGAGCTATTGGCTGAGCATTTATAAGTAATGTAAGCCTCTGTGTGGTAATTTGAGAAATGGCTGGTGGAATTTGGGAACAGGCAAATGGAAGAGAAGCATCTGTCTACAGCGGCTCTTAGGAGAAATAAATGTATTTCAATAATTGAGGTATTTGGTGAAGATAAAAAATACTGTTAGAGTGATAATCTGTGTAAAGACAGCAACAGCCTGGAAAGGTCCATCCTTTTCCACTTCTAAGTCACAGGGGAGTTTCTGGTTTGTGAGCGCTAACTCCTGGGCTTTTTGAACAAGTTTGGTATTGCCTAAGTTACTAATTGAAGGACGACCTGAAGGAGAAAGGGGAGGAAAGAATGGCTTGATATGTCAGATGTTTTATTTTTAAGGTTGAAAGCAGTGTCTCTGAAAGAGGCTGAAAGGGAAGATCAATAGGAATAAAATCAACACACAGCGTTCATGATAGAGGACAGTTCCCAGGTTCCTTACGATGGACATTACATAGCACTGACTTCTGACTTCAGACATCACCCCTTAGGTAGAGAAGTATGAGTGATACCAGAGATAATTTGTTCCTAGAAGAACAGCTTCATCTTGAGAGATGGACAGAACAGCTGAGGATGGGTACACACCTGTTACCCCAACTGCGTGAAGGCTGATCCAGGGATCACACAATATGCTGTCAAAACAACCAACCAAAGACAGGGCATGGTGACACTCACCTTTTACCCCAGCACTTGGGAGGTAGAGACAGGTAGATCTCCATGAATTTGAGGCCAGCCTGATCTATATAGCAAGTCCTAGGCTAGACAAGGTTATATAGTGGACTCTTTCTCAAAAACAAAAAAACACAAGCAAAAACGAGACCTCCTTAGAAAGAATAAAATATCTAAGCTGTAAACCAAAATCTGAGGCCAAGGCTATGTTCCCTTTTTGTTTGTTTGTTTTGTTCTTTTTGTTGTTGTTTCTAGGAGATTTCATGGTTCCTAAGATATGGAAATTCCTAAAAGGTTATTTGACAATCAGATAGACTAGGTTGCTCGTGGTCTTACGAACACACATGCTATCATGATGAAGATATCCAGGGATAGAAGTGCTCTGAAATTCCTGCAGCTGGTAAAGGAGAGTCTGCGAGGAGGTGATGGGAGGACAGAGGCAGGAAGTTGGGGTCAGGATCCGTGTCCAAGAGAACAGAACAGACTTAATATTGAGGTGCCGAAACTGAAGAGAAGTTGACAAAGCAGGCCCAGGCCTAGGCAATAAGACAGGAGCCCAGCTGCCAGGCTTGGTATGAAGTCATGCATTCCCCAGTGGGTTGTGTGTTCTATTTGCCAAGTACACTTCTAATGTCAGTAATAAGCAAATATTCTTGCAGTAAAAGAAGCAGGAAATGTGAGAATTAAGTACAACTTTAAGAACAATGTAGGACTGTAGTAAGCAAAAGACAGAGATACAAGCTGTGACTTTAAAATTAGGTGTCGACATGTCGTTGAGGAGCCATTGAATAAAGATATATACACAGGAAGGCAGTAGAGATACACTTGAAGGGGGGTGGTTTGGGAAGTGGCAGAAGAGGGAATAACTCTGAGGTCCTGTGACTGCGGTGGACATGGAATGTTCTAGAAACAGGAGGCTTGAGGAATTGGAATTGGGCAAGATGAGAAGGCTAGAGGAGAAGCAAAAAGGTACAGATAAGTTTGATCTCATGGGACAGGGCAGGCATGCTGAAACCAGTTTCTAAGATCAAACTGGTTCTCCCTACCAAGGTGAGGCAGAGGCTCCTGGGAAGCGCTACAAGGGCTGAAGAATTTGGGAATGAAGTGAGTGCTGTCAGCTTACCTCAGTCAAAAACGCTGGTAAGAAGTGTGTCCTCAGCCTCCTCCCTTCTCCCACAGCACTGTCCTGAGGGACTCATGTCCTCTGTGCACAGAGAAGCACAAATACTAACTTCTTGCTTTTTTAATGAGGCAAAGGTTATTTAAATAGATAACTATGCTTTGAAGGTCTTCACAGCCAAAGAAGCATAATGGTGAGTTGAAGAGTGTTGGTGATGACATGTTTGGACATCTGCCTGGCTGTGGTTAGCTGACTGACTCTTAGCAACTCCCCATGTGAGTAGTAATGGGCAAACAGAAACCCCCGTTATAGCCTCTCTGCCAGTGAGTGGATTTTATGTCATTTATGACACGCATTAGTGAGCTGTGTTTGTTGAAACAAAAGTCCCAACATAATTTAGCCTTTACATATGAACACAATTAAACCAGAAAGAAAACCAAGTTTCAGAAACTTCCCTTTGTTATTCAAGTTCCGTGCCAACCATTCCCCCATTATCCATCTATTAAACTGCTTACCAGGCTATGTAAGACGCTGGAAAAAAGAACAAAGGGAATTTAGAGAAATGGAGACATGTGGAGACCAACTTCTGCTGGTGAAAGTTACTGGTTTGTTTATCTTTATTTTTAAACGCCAAGCAATTTGTTCTAATGGGGGCGGGGAGCCTATCACCAATGCTTCATATTCCTCGAGACGGTAAGGGGGAGGTGGTAAGCGCTGTTCTCTTCTGCTCTTTAATCGTTTTTCCTTTTTCTCTTCTGGAGGAAAGACCCTGCTTGGTTTGAACAGATGAAGAACTATCTAGGAATTGAGCCCTGTTCCATATTCATGAGTCAAGTGGAGGCTTCCAAACTCAGCTGCCCAACCACTGCTTAGCAAAGCTAGTTTATCAAGCAGGGCATTGTGGGTCCTAAATAGACACAAAAAAGCTTTGTGATTTGTGCAGTTCTCACAGACACTCATTGAATTTATTGTGATAATTTTCTTTATATAGAAAAGAGCCAGATTAGGACCTGATCGCAGATCAGCACATTTACAAATGCCAAGTGCTGAGCTGTGGGCAGCATGTGATTGGACACAGAATTCGTAATTATTTTGCTTTGTTGTATTTGCTACAAGGACAGCAAGGGGTAACGAGGTTCTCTTCACTTCTGCAGGGGGGCTGAGGTAGCGGTCAGATGGGCAGAGATGGACTGATGGCCGCCGGACCCAAATGAGCTGATTCAAGCAGTTTCTCGGGTACGGTGAACAGCAGATGTCAGCATTAACTGTGTAGAGTCAGACAGGGAGGTGGAGGAAGGAGGAGACTGTTCCCTGGTGGCTTAGTCTGCCCTCGAGCTGACGTATGTCATTTACCCCGGGCATAATAATTTTATGAGATTGGTCAAGATGTAGCCAGAGTTGGGGAGAAAAGTGAAGTGGTGAGACATATCCATGGAGCGGTTGATGCTGAGTATTTCTTTGAATGATCAGCTTTAAAAATTAGGGAGACTTAAGAGATTCTGAGACTGGATCTAATCACACAGAGGCAAGAGGAAGTGTGTTTCTTTGAAGGTAAAGGAATAGCACCTGTGTGTTGGATGTAAAATGATATATACATCTGATATACATCCACGCAAACTTTTGTTTTTGATATTAGAGACAGAGTTTCACTATGTAGTCTGGATGGCCTCAAACTCATCTTCTTCCTGCCTTAGCCTCCTGGCTCTGGGATTATAAGTGTGCAATACCATACCCAGCTCACGTTTTTGTTGGTGTTTTGCTTTGTTTTGTTGAGACAGGGTCTCTGGCTGTCCTAAAACTCATTATGTAGACCCAACTGGCCTCAAACTCACAGAGCTCTGCCTGCCTCTGCTTCCCAAGTGCTGGGATTAAGGGCACATGTTACCACATCTCACACTCACAATTCTTCTCAAAATTGAAGTACAATAAAAGTCACACAGAAAAGAGCATGCATTACTCATATAGAGTGCAGAGACACCTTACGCTATGAGCCACGTATATAAGAAGCCCTCATATCAAAACAACAAAATTCTCAGCCAGGCTGTTTCTTTAGACTCCCAGTCATTACATCCCAGGAAAATCACTATGCTAGTCACCAAGAGTGCCACTTAGACTAGCATGCACTGGATGTCTATGTGAATGGCATCTATGTCAGCCAGCTTTTCAACTGACTAATAGAGAGCCACTTAAAGGGAAGGATTATTTATTTTCATTCATGGTTTCAGTCCATGTTCTTGGGCAGAACATCATGGTGATGAGAGTGTCTGGTGGCAGGAGCTGGTGGTAGAGGGTGCCATCCACCCCATAGCTAGGAAGCAGAGGGAGAGAGAAGGAAGGGCTGTGGGTCAGGTATGTCTTTCAAAGACATTTTCCAAATGGCCTAGCTCCTCCCTCTAGTCCCTACTTCCTAAACTCTACACCACAACCCATAATAAAACCAATCGGGAGCCATGTGCTTAGCACATGAAACTGGGGCTTCAGAATCAAGTCATAGTTTATTTCTGAAACAGGGTTTTACTCTGTAGCCTGGACTATAGTCCTGGCCTCCAAAGGCTTGTGGTCATTTCATAGTGCAAAATCTTCAAGATCTTATCTCTAAAGATCCCTTCATCTTCACAGTTCCAACAATGTTCAAAGTGGGGTTTCTGTTGCATCTTCTGCTTCAGCTTCATAGCATCATGCAGCATTTCACATCGATTCCAACTCTGTCACATATTGCCTGACCTCTCAGGCTTTCCTTTGATGTGTGGGTACATTTTGTTTTCCTTAAACATCAGCATCATGTGGAGAATGTCAAGGCACAGTGCCAGCTTGAGTGGTAGAGGGGATCTTTAGACATAGCCTCCATGGCCTCTTGATGTCTGTGTAGGCTGAATATTCTGTCCCACCAGCCAGCTCCCAAATAACCACACAGAGATTTATTATTAATTATAAATGCTCAGTTGATAGTTTAGACTTGTTACTAACTAGGTCTTACAACTTAAATTAACCCATTGTTATCAATCTACATGTTGTCACATGACTTGTGGCATTTACCTGTCCTCTTGAGCATCTTGCTCCCTCTCCTTCTGGCTGGTGACTCCACCTTTCTTCTTGGCATCCTCTGTGTCTGACTGTCCCGCCTATACCTCCTGCCTAGGTAATAGCTACTTAGCTTTTTATTAAACCAATGAGAGCAACACATCTTTGCAATGTACAAAAAGATTGTTCCACAACATGTTTGGGCATCTGATTATGTTGAAATAAATACTATGGAAACAGCTTCTCAGGTGACCCCCTGAGAGAAAGGTATACTAGTGGTATTCTTTTTTCAAGTAAGTTTTTCAAATGAGTTTATACTTTCATACCCTTAAGTCTGGCCAACTTCTGAGATGGCCTTGGGCATCTTTTCCTCAGGCAAATGACTTGATTTTTTTTTTTTAATGTCTGTAATCTCTTCATAAACCATGCATTTCTCAGCCCTAACTTCACACTAGCTTTTCTGGCAGAATCGTAAGTCTTCCAAACATATCTATCTTGCTTTTTGCTCCCATTCTGACCACAAACCTGGTTAAAAGTGGCTAGCATCAACCATGCCACAAACTGAAGGGAGACTTCCTTAAATTTCCTCTACCAGATTGACTAGTCATCTTTAAATTTGACCTCCTACAGTGCCCTAGGACATGGACAAATATAGACAAATGTAACATTAATGGTCTCCAGTCTTCCCCAAAACGCCCCCATTTCCACCCAAAATCTTATGAGCCATTTTTACCAAATTTTTGTTTGTTTGTTTTTGTTTTTTACTATTGAATTTCTGTCAGTGTTCAGGACTTGTGAGTTCCCACCAGAATTAACCACTAAACTCTTCTGACATAATTCTAGGGATTCTCTGGCCTGAAGCACAAAGCATTCCAAATTTTACCTACAAGCCAGTTGTGCAGGCTTAAGAAACACTTGGCCAGGTTTTAATCATTCCAACAATCCAATTTCCTGTATTAATAATAAGTTTTCCATAGGCATGTATGGTCAAAACATCCAAGAGATGACTGAAAGGTAAGAACTCTATTTCAGAGATTTTTTTCATCCATGGTCACATGATCGCATGCACTTGAGTAGAACATGAAGGTGATGGTGCTGTTTGGTAGAGGAGATTCTTCACTTCATGGCAGTCAGGAAGATGAGTGGAAGGCACCAGGGGCTAGATATAACCTTCACAGTCACACCTCCCAGTGACTCACTTTCTCAGTTTGGCTTCACCCCCTTAAGTTTCTACCACCTCCCAAACAGCACCACCATCTGGGGGTCAAGCATTGAGCATATGAGCCCATGGAGGACATGTAATATTAAACTGTAACAGTATCATTTTGAGCCAAGTCATATTTCTGCTTGGTATCTCTCATTCAGCATTACCTTGCAGTGTTCACCATATTGTCACATGCTGTTCTCTAGCTGCTGTGGGCTTTCCATGGAACGAATGCCATAATTTTACATGGACACTATGGGCTTTTTCGTCAATTTTTAATCTTTATTCATTGGGAATGGTACTTCCATAAACATTATAGTTTATTCTTTTGTGACCATACTTAGGCATTTGTGTTGGAAATATAGACAGAGTAGATTTTTACGTCATAAAGAATGTGTGTCCACCTTGGGCATATTTCCAAAGTATGTTACAAATGTTCTTGTCTGACTTTGATTTCTTTTTTATTGACTATGAGTACAAAATATATTGTATTTGATTTTGACTAAATTGATTCCTTTCTTTTCTCCAGTCTTAAAGTGTCTACGTTTTGAGTAGCAATGAGTCTTTCTGCCAAGTCCTGTGGAAAGTTGCAAGATGAAAGAAAGGGGAAGACTGGAGTGTAGGCGTGAGCAACAGACTAATTAACTGAAGTTGTTATGCAAGAGGGAGCCTCCAGTCTCTAACTACTGTTCCCTGTCCAAGAATCAACTTTTTTATTTAACTTCCGTGCCCCAGTAAGATTTTACCTCAATTCGTTCTTTCCCCAAAGCTCTCAAACCTTCCAGCTTTCTGTAGAAGATGGATCTCAGAGTTCCCTACACATCAATGGAGTAGATCTATAGGATCCAAAATTTAACGTTCTTGTTCTGTTTTCTCATAATAGTATTAGAGACTGAACTGTCCTACATTTTAGATGGTGGCAGATTGGTTAATACACCTCTGAGGGCTGTCTGTAACCTAACCTGTGTGTGTTACATCACACCTATAAGCAAAGGACTTTAATCAACAACTTTCTTGCATTGGTACTGGGCATCTAGGCAGACAACAAAATGAGAGACCTTTGTGAGTTTTCATGAAATCTCATTGTTTTTGATCTTTAATAAGAGAAACTACAGACTAACAGCTTTCTGAAGGCTGTCTTTTTAACCACTTTGTAAAAAACTTGGTTCATCAAATGTGAAGACAAGTTCTGTGAACATCTGTGGAAGGAAGCAGGCCCTGCCTCTGGCTGTGAGCAGCTGGCTGAGAGGATGTGGTTGCTCTCTGACCCCAGTTCACCTATCAGCCAGCCTGCAGGAACTCATTCTTCTAGGTAGGAAAAGCCAACTCTGGGGCCTTCAACCGCTTTTCTGCAGTCCTCTGCAATACAGGGAACTCCCTGGAGCCACATGCTGGACTCACTTAGTGAAACCTACAATAGAGTAACATCTTCATTCAGTATTTATCTCACTGAAGTCTCTATAGTTATACTCTTGCATATCCCAATTGTTTAATGCAGCATTATAGAGCACAGCAATTGCTACCCAACTAACTTCCAAAGAGAACTATGAAGCAAGGCTGGTAAAAAGTGAAAGACCCTAACTTCTGAGTCATCAGTCACTGGGAATCTGTGTGTGCGTGGGGCGAATACAGGAAGCAATATATTCTGGTGTGTAAGTTTTATATACTCTATATTGGTCCTACTCTTGGTTCTGAATATGTCTATATAACATGCCTTCAAGAAAATTACTAGGATGCTCAGACACTGTGAATAAGAATATGAATTAGGAGGGCTGTTATAGGAAACAGTTCGAAGACTTCGCCAAAAACTATCAATGGACCTCTTATCTGATCAGAAAACAAACTACTGAATTTGTATCCAAAGGGTTAAGATTAGCAAGTCAAAGAGACACCTACACTTCAATATTTGGTCAAGCAATAGCCAGTACCTGTAATCAACTTCGATCTCCAGAGGATGACTGGTTAAAGAAACTGGATTGTGTAGAGATGCAATAGAACCCAGCAGCATGAAATGCTGACATTTCAGAAACATAGATAAGACTGCAGCCCATTACATTTTAAGAAAAATAAGTCAGGCCCAAAAGATAAAAACATATTCTCTGTTGGATGTGACAACTGTAGATTTGATCTCAGGTGCAGAATATTGTATAGTAGACTAGTGGAGCAATCGAGGGAGGAATGGAGAGAACACACAGTGTGTGCAGAGGTGTTTGTGGGTAGAAGGAACAACTTCTAATGTCATGGAATATATTAGGATAACTGTGGCTGAAAATAAAATATTTCATGTTAGTAGAAAGGAGTTTTGAATAGTCCCCACATGAAGACATAGTAATGTCTGAATAGACAAATATGCACAAATTTGTGACACACTGTATTGTAATATCACCCTGTACCCCCAGATCTATGTACAATTATAATGTGTCAATTAAAATAAAAATAAACACTAGGAATATGATGTCTGTGTTGGGCATGATGGTCCATGTATGTAATTCTAGCACTTGGGAAGCAGAGGCCATGTCATGAGCTTGAGGCCAGCCTGCATCACACGAAAAAAATGTCTGAAGAAACAAAGTCTAGGCTGCTGCGGTAGCTCAGCCTGACGCCACCAGGCCTGATGACCTGAGCTCAAGCTCAGAACCCACATGATGGCAGTGAAGAACCGACTCAGAAACTGTCCTCTGACTTCCACATGTGCATCATGGTGCTCAAGCACACGCACATACACACCAACAAATAAGTAATAAGCACACACACACACACACACACACACACACACACACACACACACACATCCCTCTGATATTTTTTTCCTGACTTAAACAATGAATGTATCTCATTCCTCTTTAGATAAGCATTTCCTATGCAGCTGCTGACTTGAAATCGAGGGAGTCTCAGTTAGAAAACAGCAATCTGAATTCATTGTGTAATGACCTCGTGACAAATTTGCACAGATGTTTTTATGAGCAAATTCTTATCAGCATTTTGAATGAACATCTTGCTCTTTCCCATAGATTTAAAGGGCCCCTAGGGAGAGTAGTTTATATTTAGGATTGCAGTCACAAGTCTATTTACATGGGACTTTCTTGCTGATTAAACACACACACACACACACACACACACACACACACACAGAGAGAGAGAGAGAGAGAGAGAGAGAGAGAGAGAGAGAGAGAGAGAGAGAGAGAGAGAGAAATTCATAAACCCCTATCTATACTGGAATCAGTGATTAAACACACCACTAAAGACCAGTCATGAAGCTCACTGTATACCTGGGCTTCAGTTAAGAAAGGAACCAAACATAGAATCCTTCACTGTCACAGAACCCAATTCAGACAGCCATTAAGGAAACAGGGATCTAACCCGATCTCCTCCTGCCTTAACATTTCCAGTCTTACAGCCTCACTACTGACTTCCACATAGAAATATGATTTCGATTTTGTTGTAAGCCTTTTGATAAGGTGAAGCTGTATCACTAAGATACCACTGTGGAAAAGTCCTCTGTCAAGAGAAAAGGTCGCTTGGATCAAGTATTCTAGATACACATCAGTCTCTTTATGTCCAAAAAGTAACTGGACAATAGTGAGAGAAATAGATCTAGAACAGCTTTTGTGGCGTTATGTAAGCACAAATAGCTGTTTTTCTCATGGAGGTGTTCTTAGTTTTGAGAGCATGGGCTAGCTGGGAACAATAGTCAATAAGATCTCGCCCTGGGTACTTTTCTATTACTGTGATGAAACACCATGACCAAGCCAACTTATAGAAGAAGGAGCTTACTGGGGCTTCTTTGGAGTTTCAGAGGGTGAGTCCATGAACATGAGTGAAAACAGGCAGGCAGGTGTGGTGCTGGAGCAGTAGCTGAAAGCTTGCCTCTGATCCACAGGCCCAAGGCAGAGACAGGGTGCTATGGTGTGGGGTTTGGAAACCTTAAAGCCTACCTCCAGGAATGCACCTCCTCCAACCAGGCCACACCTCCGAATCCCTTCCAAACAGTTCCACCAACGGGAAAGCAAACATTCAAATATACAAACCTATGGGGGCCATTCTTAGTCAAACCACCACTGATCTCAAATTGAAATTAAGAGCATTGATATTTTCTACTCACATGTCTATTTAATCTCTGGGCTCACAGTGAAGATTCAAGGTGGCTTGAAACAGAAAAGAATGAGAGCTGAACTGATGGGCTGAAATTATGACTTGGTCATCAACTTAGGATCTATAAGGCCCTTCGGGGATGCCTGTCTCCATGCCCTCTGGTGTAGAAATGGCTTGATAATGCCTCCCTCACAGATTTGTGTGCTCAGTTATTATTTTACTGTATTTATACTTGTGTGTGTGTGTGTGTGTGTGTGTGTGTGTGTGTGTGTGTGTACCTGTGTAAGTTTATGTATATCACATGCATGCAGGATCTCTCAGAGGTCAGAAAAGGGTGCCAGATCGCCTGGTGTTACTGGAGGTGTGAGCCTTCCTGTGGGTGCCAGGAAGTGAGCCCATGTCCTCTACAAGAACAGTAAGTACTCTGAACCACTGGGCCATCCCTTCAGCCCTCATTTATTAAGAACTTGATAGACCCTCAGTAGAGTAGAATATGATCATTATAAGGTTAACGATGATTCTTTTAAAAATGTTGGCCAGCGGACAGTAACACCTATACTTAAGAATTTGATTCAGTACTTTCAAAACCACGATTTTTAAGTAAAGAGAGACCTTGCTGTCATAACCTGGCATACTGTTCATTTTCCACTTTGCAGCAATTAAGAACAGAGACATGACACATAACCCTGGGTTGGATCACCTTCCACCCACTTCCAAATGGAGAATGATTAATTTTTTTCTTAAAAGGGAACAAATACATAATCATGAAGAGTTCCCAACATATTTCCTTATGAGAAAGCTGTAAAGCTCACTGCTTCTTCCCTCTTGGGCATAGGAAATATTTTGTGGTGACCCTGGCCAATGTCCTTGATTCCTTATAAGGAAGAGAGATGAAATGAAAGTCTTGTAGTTTATTTTTCACAAATATCTGAGATATTTATTTATCAGTAATAAATACTCAAGTCCATCACCTTTGGTAAAGACTGCCAATGTAATTTGGAGAAGCTGAAAATGGAGAGCAAAGGCAAGCTAGACAAGCGCAAATCTTGCCATTGGCCACTCCCAGATTCAGGACGAATGGGGTGAGTGAAAGCGTGGAGGGAATTGATAGTGGTAAATGCTATACTCCACAGTGAGCAAGCACCCATTATCGTAGTATCCTATAAGGCATAAGTTAGGCATTCCGAAAACTATGAGCACAAGTAGAAATATAGTAGCAACAGACCCTTGAGGTACACACTCAATCATGTCTTCAAAAATAAATAAGGGTGCTAAACACTTCAGATTCTGTGAAACAATTATGAAAATTGGCTATTAAATTTTGATGCCCCAAATAAGCAATTCATAATGGGTGTGATGGCTCATGTATACAATCCTAGCACTCAGAAGCTGGATTGTGAATTTGAGAACAGCCAAGAATACATAATAGCTTTGTTTAAAAAAAAAAAAAGGACCCCGATAAACAATCAAAAGGAAAAAGAAAAAAAATGATTATTTCTCAAAGGCAGGGAAAAATACAGATTCTCTGAGTAGACTGAAATCATCACAAAGCAAAACAAACAAAAAATGGAGAGATGGCTCAGTGGTTAAGAGCACTGACTGCTCTTCCAGAGGACCCGGGTTCAATTCCCAGCACCCACATGACAGCTCACAAGTATCCATAACTCTAATTCCAGGGGGTCTGACCCTCACACAGACATACATGCAGGCAAATCAGTGCACAAAAACAAAATAAAACAAATATTAAGCCAATAATTGCCATTGCCAGAAAAATGTTATTAAAAAAAAGTGTCTGAAACTATGGGGTGAGTCCAAAATATCCCCTGAAAAGTTATTTTTTTCTTAAGACTTATAATGCTAGATCAAAAGAAAAGAATTAATGAAAAATATAGCTAATTTAAAAATTAAAACTAAAGAGAATAAAACAAATTTAATGATAAAGCTAAATGAAGGTAATGACTAATACCAAGTGAGAAACTAGTACATTTAAAAGAGAGAGCTGACATATCAAAGCTCTGTCACTTATGAAAATAACAAACCCTTAATTAATGACTTGAAGGAAGAAGTGACAGCAACATGTGCTAACGAGGAAATTAGGATGGCGGTGAAATCACGAACCCAGAAGACACAAGCACCATCAGCTGTTCATGCTTGACTACATGGGCCTATGTAGGGGGCAGCCATTCCAGCTTTGATCTGGAAGTTCCAAGCCCCATTGAGGCTTCGGTAACTGTCACGCCTACAAGGCGGGGCCGAGAGAGGACCCTGATGACCCAAGATCCGGATGGACTGGCTCTCTTGGTTCCTGAACCCTGGACACTGGAGGTAGACCGAGCAGAGTTCTCCAGAGAACAGCGCCGGACTGTGCCATACCTTTCCCAGACCCTGTTACCTATCCCTTCACTTGTAAGTTACTCCACAAAATAAACCTCCTTTTTAAATATGTGGAGTGGCCTTAATAATTTCACCAATAGGCCTATATTTTTAAAAATCAAAGTAAGCGTGGAAAATGCACACTATTAAAAACGAACCCCTGAAAGATGAAAACTCTTGAAGTGCAATCACACAAAGATGAGAAAATTGTCCAGTTGCATCCTGCTTTACACTCACACAGTAGTGCTCACCCTGGCATTTGGGAAACAGATGCATCCTAAGACATGGATGCTGCTTGGAAACCCTAAGAAAGATCCATCCCTCCCAAACCTTCCAATGATGTCATCGTAGCACAGGGAACTTGATGAAGAAAAGTCTGAGCCGTCTAAACACTACTGAGGGAACATAATTAGTACTGACAACTTTTCCATATTCTTTTTTTAGAAATAAAATTTTCAGTCCTGTATAGTTTCAATGGTAAATTCTATGAACCATTCAGAAAGCACTCATAATGGAAAAAATATTTACAGAGAATAATAGAAAAATCAAAATGATTTCCCAGGATCTAGAGAGACGACTGTCAGCAAAGTGCTTGGACATAAGCATGAGCATCTGAGTTCTGTCCCCAGAGCTTGTGTAAAAAGCTGGACATGACAGCAGGCACTAGTGAGCCCAGCGTCAGGGAGGGAGACAGAGAGGATCCCTCAGGCTCCCTGACCAGCTAGTTTGGCTGAATGAGCGAGTTCTACAATGACCCAGTAAGAGGTCCTGTCTTGAAAAGTAAAGTGGAAGTGTGGCCACTGGCTGAGACATGCATGTGCACCCAGATATGCATGAACATACACAAATGCATACATGCACACACATAAATTGAAAGGCAGTCATTCCTAGCTTTGGAAAGTAGCACATATTCAAACAGCAAAGGAAACCTGTATTAAAGATTCATTTCACTCATGAGTTCAAGCATAGCATCCAAAACACTTCTTTAGTCATTTAAAGGTAGTAATTCATATAATATATAGCACAACTATATATATATATATATATATATAACATACATATATTAAACATTGTTATCAAACTGGGTTCATGGAAGACAGAGTTGATTTAGTTTTGCCAGTCTGTCTCTGTCCTGCCAGCCAGCTCCTAAATCACAATATGGAGACAACTTATTAATTATGAAAGCTTAGTCAACATAGGCTTGTTTCTAACTAGCTCTTACAACTTAAATTAACCCATTTCTATTAATTTATGTGCTGCCATGTGCCTCGTGGCTTGTTACCTCATCTCCTACATGACCTGCCTCCTCTGCATCTGGCTAGGAACCCCCCTTCTTCTTCTTCTTCTTCTTCTTCTTCTTCTTCTTCTTCTTCTTCTTCTTCTTCTTCTTCTTCTTCTTCTTCTTCTTCCCAGCTTCCTCTGTGCCTGGAAATCCTACCTAGCTATTGACCATTCAGCTTTTTATTAAACCAATCAGAGTGATACTTTTTACAGTGTACCAAAAGATTACTACATAACAATTTAGTATTAGAAAATTTATTAGTTTTACATGTTAATAGATGATCATATGACTAATGGCAGAAATCAAGAGAAATTCACTGGATAAAAATTGAATACCCAGTCAAAATACAAAGCTCTCAGTAAAGCATAAATGGGAAGACAACTTTCTCTACTCCATAAAAGGCCCTCAGGAAAAGTTGCAGCTGGCACCGTAGTGAATGGTGACATTGAGAACATTCCTTTTCAGATGAAGATAAAGCAAAAACATCTCTTATCACCATGCTACTTCAGCATTCTATTGGCTATCCTTGCACATGGAGGTAGATGGCTGGCAGGATTGCTCTGTGGATAAAGAGCTTGCTGTGTAAGTGTAAGATCTAGTTTGAGTTCCCAAAACTCAGGCACGGCCAGGTGTGGTAGTGTGCATCTCTGCTTCCCATGTCCCTGATGGGATATAGACACTGGAGAGTCCCTGAAGCTCAAGGACCAGCCAGCCTGGGTCACACACTAGAGAACAGTGAAGAAACCCTTTCCCAAAGCAGACACAAGAAAACAGTGAAGACACCCTTTCCCAAAGCAGACACTAGAAAACAGTGAAGACACCCTTTCCCAAAGCAGACACTAGAGAACAGTGAAGAAACCCTTTCCCAAAGCAGACACTAGAGAACAGTGAAGACACCCTTTCCCAAAGCAGACACTAGAGAACAGTGAAGAAACCCTTTCCCAAAGCAGACACTAGAGAACAGTGAAGACACCCTTTCCCAAAGCAGACACTAGAGAACAGTGAAGACACCCTTTCCCAAAGCAGACACTAGAGAACAGTGAAGACACCCTTTCCCAAAGCAGACACTAGAAAACAGTGAAGACACCCTTTCCCAAAGCAGACACTAGAGAACAGTGAAGACACCCTTTCCCAAAGCAGACACTAGAGAACAGTGAAGACACCCTTTCCCAAAGCAGACACTAGAAAACAGTGAAGACACCCTTTCCCAAAGCAGACACTAGAGACCAGTGAAGACACCCTTTCCCAAAGCAGACACTAGAGAACAGTGAAGACACCCTTTCCCAAAGCAGGGGCGGTGAGGGCCAGCACTTGTCCTCTGACTTCTGCACACGGGACATAGCATCACATACACAAACCTGCATACATGCCATATACACAAGAAGGATTTATTTTTTAAGTAAAATGAAAAGTATCTGAAAAGATCCACAGCTTCTGAAGTGGCGGAGAGCGTGAGCGTTTTCAAGGTCCTGCACATTCCTGCCCAAGTCACTCCTCTGTCCTCGTATTCTGTCCAACCTGTAGTCCTCTCGCTGCTCCTGTGAGTGAAGCTCCCAGCTGGAGACCTTTTCATCTCCTGTACCTTCTGCCTGAAGTTTACCTCCAGAGTTCCTTGGATGGCTGACTCTATTATCGCGACCGACACCTCTTCCTGGGGTATTGGCCGCTGTATTTAAAAACTCCATCCTTTCTCTCTGCCGCTTTGCCAGCCTCTTCTTCTTGTTGGTCTACTCTGCTTTCTCTAAAGAACTCCTTGACATCTGATCCTCTTCATGTCTTGTTTATCTGTCTCACCCTGTGATAATACAAATTTTACATTGACTGGGATTTTTAAAAAACTGTTATCCCCTGGACCTTGAATGTCACCTGGAACAGAGGAATCCCTCAATGGATATTTATTAAATTGAAGAAGAAATTGTCTATGCAGAAAATCTAGAAGACTGTATTATTTGACTGAGTTTTTTTTGTTTTGTTTTCTGCTTTTATTTTGTTTTAAACAAGATCCATACAGGATGTCACTGGGCTTCTACAACACAAATTGACTGGGAAATAAAATGTGGAAAATCTGTATATTTTTACTAAAGTGACAATGCATTTGAAATGTTTAGAACTTTTAAAATAAACACTGAAAGCTGGTAAAAAAAAAAAGTGTGAAAGGAAACTGAAACAAATCGGTAAAGCACCACGCATGGTCCTGGCTAGACGGTTAATACGCTATAGATTTGTCCCTTTGCCGGACTCAGCCAACAAAACCTCCTACACGAGGGAATCTGATGAGGTTCCGACATGTAATGAAAGGCAAAAGTGGTAGAAGTAATCAAAGTACTCCAGAGAACAAGACTGGAGGATGTCCCTCAGAAGTCACCGTGCACAGGACTAGAGGACCCCTCAGAAGTCACTGTGAACGAGACTCCCATCAGAAGTCATGGGGGAGTGATTGTGATTAAGATGCTATGGTAGCCGTAGAGAGACAGATAGGTAGGTGGGTATAGAATTGAAAAGAATCAGGAAACCAGCTCACACCTGTGACACATGGACTCACAGTGGGATCAGGGAGTCAAGGGTGTGTTTAACTTCATTACTGTTTTGTTGATGATATTCGTGCTTCATGGGTCTCATTTAACCCCTGAAGGACTTGTGGTAATTAAACTCTTCCTCTAACACCTTTTCCTTCCTTCCTTCCTTCCTTCCTTCCTTCCTTCCTTCCTTCCTTCCTTCCTTCCTTTCTCCCTCCCTCCCTCTCCCTACCTCTCTTCTGTGTGCTCTGTCTGTCAGAGGTCCATGTAACTCAGGCTAGCTTCTAACTCACTGTATTGCTGAGGATGACTTTGAACTCCTGACAAACTTGTCTCTACCTCCCAGTTGCTAGGGTTACAGGACTCACCACCATACTTTTGGCTTCGTGCTAGGCTGGCACTCTCCCCCCTGCACTGCACCCCCATGCCGCTAAGAAATGTCTTAAATATTCGTTAGCTTTACATAGTACTTGAGTCTTCAGTTGATGGAAACAGATTTTGTATCTGATATGAAGTATAGATTCTTATTTATGTATTTTCTACAGGGAAAATCAGTTGCCTCAGTCTGATATTCAGTGACTAATCTGCCATCAGTCAGATTTTCATATATTTCTGGATGTTTCCTGGGATCTCTGTTCTGGCTTGTATAAATATGAAAAAGATGCCCAGCCTTATTAGTCACAGAAATGCAAATTAAACCATTTCCAATTCACCACGTTGGCCAAATCAAAGCTTCCAACAGTGCTGGATGTTTATGCAGACCCAGAAGCATTGCTGCTAGGGTGATGTTCACAAAACCCTTTGAGAAAAATTTGACAACACTCTCATGAGTTTGAACTGTGTGGTCCGACAATTCAGCTCCTAAGCATGTTCCTCAGGAGAGTTCTTGCTCACATGCACACCATGATGCACACTATATTCCACAGCACCACTGCTTGTGATTAAAATGCTGGAGTGAAACTAAACAGCTGGACAAACAGCTGTGCTGTGATCCCACACTGCAAGCTGAGCTAGTCTCAGTCACACATGCTAGCTAACGTGGAGAAACCTGAGAATCAGGCCTGGAGTAAAAGAGGCAGCTGCCAGATGAACAATGAATGTTAAAGGAGATATACAAAAGTGATAAATGGGTAAAGAAAGGCAAGGAGTGATTGAACATTCAGTATGAGCTCATTTCTGGGGTGGGTCGATGTGAGAGAAGAATATTCAAGGATGTACGGATGCTGCATTCAAATGACTGTCTAAACTGTCTATAAATCTATGTCAACTTCCATATACACTGCATGTTTTATAATGATACTTTCATAGGAAATAATCACCATATTATGTTGGTACAGTAGCTTTGGAAGCCCTTGAGGATGACTATCAGGGCTCTGTTGAAACCCATTAAAGGAAAACGATTTATTACTGGTTAGAAGCCTAGGATTTACCTCTGGTCCCAGGTAGATACATGACACTTTGATCTACCCCCATGATTAGAGCATTACAAACTACTGTCTCCTCTGGGAATAGTTATCCAGTTGAGCCTGTCCCTCACCTAGACCAGGGACCACTACTGAAGAGGCCTAATTCACCCAAAGCCATGTTAAAGAGATGTGCGTTTCCTTCCCGTGGCCCCTCCTCGGGGTTATCATTCACAAAGCCACCGCTGTGTACTCTGTGTGCTTGCTTTTCTGGGTTACTCATAAAACCGTGGGTTTTTTTTTTTCATTTTCTTCTTTTTATCTCTTTTCCCAAAACCTAAGCATGCTTTCCCTGACACCCTGACACCCTGACACCCTGGGCTTTCTCAAGCTGTCTTTGTAACTGCCCCGTCCTGTCTGCCATGTGACTGTCTACAAACAGCATGGTTTTCTCTCTTCCTCTTTTTCTGCCTCCTGCTGGCATTGCTGAGGTTTACAGCTTGCCTACCCTGTTGTTTTCCCTTAAATTAAAAAAAAATTGTCCTCCTCTGTTTTTAAAATTGTCCTTTTAAGTCTATTTTTAAATTCTCTCTTAATGAGACTAAGAACACAAAGGAAGAACCCCAACTTCCCCAATAATATATGGCACCCAAAGTGGGGCCCCCAACGTTTCCTGTGATAATATAGCAAGAATCATTATGTTTTGTGCCGTGTGTTTTGTGTTCTTATGTCTGCCCTCTTGTATGTATGAGTATTTATGTGTGGGGGAGGGGGGCGCCTGTGGAGCTCAGAGTCAACATAGGGTGTTTTCTTCTTCAAATGTTATCTACCTTTCTTTTTTAAAAAAATTACATATTTATTTATTTATTTGATATATGTGTGTATATATGTATGCATGTGTGTACGTATGTGCGCACATGTGCTTGGGCAATTGTGAAGGTCAGAGGACAGTGAGGGAGTCAGGTCGATCCTCCTAACACATCATCCCCAGGTTCAAATCCTGGGTGTCAGACTTGGCAGTTCTCACCTTTACCCACTGAGCCATCTTGCCAGCTCAACAGGAGGCAACTTTACTTACCATTTGACAGGTTCCTTCCCAAAATTAAATGTCACAGAAGCATGAAAAACCCTTGGCAACATTCCAGAAGAAAAGCACACTGTAGAGAGTGCTTCAGTCCATGCTCAGTGGCTCCTTGATGAACCCTCTCATTCTGGGTACGTTTGGCCAGGATCACCTTCCTGCTCAGCATCCCTCAGTATCGGGTGCTTATGCACTCACTGCACGCACTTTCTCCAGTCTTTGAAAGAATTATTTTTAAAAGGCATTATGGAAAAAGTTTAAAATAATTTCAGTTGTCAAGAAAGAAAATCAAGGCTTCTAACAGATACAGGAAGTGGAGGTTAGGGGCCAAGGAAACTTACAGCTTGTAGTCAAGGCCAGGACACCGAGGCACCAAACAGTAAAATTTTCAGGGCAACACAAGGAGCAGTCTGGAACAAACACTCCTTGAGAGTACTAGCAGTGCTCTGGCAAATTTTATCATCCAGAATGTGTGCACGCGCACTCTGCTCAGGAGGTGCACCATCTTGCACCATCCTCTGACCACACGATTATTAAATGCTGCCCTTCATCCACACACGGTGTAAGTACAGGTTATAGATCCCATACCCTCTAAATCATTTTTACTGGTTATATTTTCCAGTGACTGCTTTATAAAAAGTCACCTTGGAATTTTCTATAACTTCTCTCCAAATTATATAAAATCAGTTGTTTACTGTAGTTTCTAGAAACAATTACTCAAACCAAGCTGTGAATAATCTTGCCTGATTTTCTCCCTTCCTCTCTCCTTCCCTCTCCTCATTTTCTTTTTGGAGACAAGGTGTAGCCCAACTCAGTCCTTCTGCCTCACCTTCCAAGTGTTTACGTTGTTTATTTCCTTATTGGCAGGGAGTTACTTCCTCCGTGTCCCTAAACTCAAGCATTGAATTCCGTTCCAAGTTTGGTTTATTCCTTGCAGTAACTAAATTCAACTCTTATCCCCAAGTTTGCAATAAACAAAGATTGAGCCACATCAGAAAAAATACTTGATTTTTTTCTCAAGCAGGAACAGTTGTAAAATCCAGTTGTTCCTTTCTCTGTAAGGACAGCTGACATTGAGGGGCTGGATGCTTTGCAGTCAGTGTCGCTCCGCAAAGGAGGGATGTGTTTTGTAGCGTTGATGGGAGTCACACACATCAGTTTCCAGGCCTGTCCAGTGGCGCTCCCCTAAGGAGGGTGAGGCGCCCATCTAACCCTCTCTTACCGCCCTGATTCCTAGTATTCATCTTGTCTCTTTACTCATCTTCCACTCGCCTTCTCTAGGAACAGACCAACTCACAGGATTCAATTTACGAGCCATAAAATTTCTCAAGCCACTGGAATGGCGCTGGTATTTCAGCCACAAGCAGCGAATTTCTCAATTTCATTCAGACCCAGGGCACACTGGCCTCTGATCACTGCCAGCTCTTCGGAGCTCTCTCTGTCTCTCTCTCTGGATTATTTCTTAGCTGTTCTGTTTTCTGGGAACTCTTCTGGGAGACAATGGGGAAACAAAGAGGAATTGATCCAGTCCACTTTCTGGTGCTGAGAAAACCCCTCCCCTGGCGACAAATCAAGCCTGGGGGTGGGGTTGGAGGAGAAAGAAAGAAACAAATTGTTCAACCAGCTACTGGGTTGAAGGAAATTACTTCAGATATTGGCAGAAACTGACAAATCTTTATCACATAGGCTCCACATGAGTATTTCCTTTTGTCGTGGATTCAGGCTGTTTTTTAAGGTGGATCTCCTGATTTATTTTGTGCATCTCCAGGGTGTGTACATAGCAAACTTGCCTCCTCCTAGCAAAGTCAGCATTATCACGCTCCCAGGAAAATCTATGAAGCAGGTTGAACAAGCAAAGCAATGGTCATCTCTGTAGACAGATGACTTTTCACTGAGTTCCTCCATTTGAGCTGAATGCTTTAACAGTGATGTCGGTCTTTGGGATCATTTATAAATAGCCCGTGTCCACAGCAGTTAGGACATCAGTAAATCTTTAGCAGCATTCCTACTGTTGGCAGAAATTCGCTCAGATATATTTATGCTTATTGCTATACAGAAAGTATGTGTTTAGGGAGGTAGGACTGAGTGGTTAAGAGTGTGTGGTACTCCTGCAGAGAACCAGAGTTTGATTCCAAGCACCCATATCAGGCAGATCCCAACACCTGTAAGTCCAGCTCTAAATCATCCCTGGACTCTGATATCTCCAGGCACTGCACACATGTTCACATGCTCACACTCAGCAGCACACAAAATTAAAATAAAATTTAAAAAGAGAAAGTGTGTCTGATATTGGATTATTGGAATCCATAATTACGAACAGTTAATGAAACTGGAAAATATAAATTAGATATGAAAAGAAATTCATTTTATTTGTAGATCTAATAACATGTCTGGGGAAGTCTAAAGAAAACCAAGTCAAAAATGTAATAAATAAAATCATGAAGCTGCAGGGGGGGCGCGGGAGGGGGGAGAACAAGGGAATCTGTGGCTGATATGTAAAATTAAATTAAATTATAAAATTAAAAAAAAATCATGAAGCTGGCTGGACATGGTAGCACATTTCTATAATCCCATTGCCTAGGAGGTCAGGATCAGGAACTCCCATGATCCCATTGCCTAGGAGGTCAGGATCAGGAACTCCCATGATCCCATTGCCTAGGAGGTCAGGATCAGGAACTCCCATGATCCCATTGCCTAGGAGGTCAGGATCAGGAACTCCCATGATCCCATTGCCTAGGAGGTCAGGATCAGGAACTCAAGGCAACAACAAGAAATCAGGAAATTAATCCAATTCACAAGAACCAGGAACAAGTCTTGAAATCTTGAAGTTAACATCTTTCTTAAACCTAATTTTTGATGCTATCAAGAGCATAAAGTAAAAATCATTTTGTTAACTTGAATGCTATTAAATACAAGACACAACTACTTACCAATTCATCTTAAATCAGCAAAAGCAATGTACACTTCCTATTGCTGGCAAATGGACAACCTTAAGCAGATAGGCCTATGTGAACATATTTGCAATCCCCCTTTCTTTTCATTTTTTTTTTGAAAAAAAAATGCATTTGGGAACATATAAGAGACATTTAGCAAATATTTGCTTAAGCACCTGTATTCTCTTGATGAAATGGGAAAAAAAATCCAGAGAATACTTGCATTAGATTAAACAGCATGGCTAAGGAATAGAGAGCAAAGAAAGAGTCTGAAGGGGAGTGGCTGTAGTTAGAAAGAGAAGGGAGAATGGAAATTTTATGAACCAATGGTCATTTTGAAGCTTACTTAAATACACAGGAAGGTGTTGAAGTAATTTAAGAACAGCACAGAACATCCCTCGGTTTTTTCTGGTCTCATCCCAAGCTTCCCTTCTGCCCTGATGAGCTGTCCTTCATGCGGTATTTCCTTTCCCATTTCACTGTTTTCAAACAATAACAAGAAGCATTCGGGAGGAGTTGACTCTGCAGCTGCAGGGCCGGTCATTGTTCTTTGTCCACTTAGAGCAGCGGTGGACACGGAGAGGTCAACTGCCACGATGTGATGACTTCTGGCAAGCAGCGAGGGAGACAGGTCGGGGTTTGCGTGACACAGGACATGTTTTTCCTCACCAAGGGAAACAAGTCAAGGTTTTGTTACCTCGCTTTTAAAAAATGACCTGTTCCTTGTGCAAGGAGTGAGTGGAGCTGCTGAAGGAGTGGCTGTGTGTGAAAGAGTTGTGGCTGTTTGTTCAGAAGACACGGAGCAAGGGATGGGGTTCTATACAAAGGACTCAGAGAAACTGACTTGTGGTGCTGCTGAAGGGGGAAATGAAATAGATGCAACCCTATTTTCTCTATGGTAACCATCCAAGTGCATTTAATAAAGCGTAGGAGGTGGGTGCTTATTTCACTGGAGGAAGAACAGCATACATTGATTTTCTTGAAATAGTAGGGGGGAAAATAGGCCCCAACTCCCTCTTTACTTTTTAGGTTTATTATTGGCAGGAGTATGGAAATGGAACAATCCGGACGCCATTGGTAACCTCTTCCCCTTCACATTGTGAGACTCTAGGCAAAGCTGGCGGAGTAGAGCTCACCTGACATGTGGAGCTACTAAGTAGATTTCAAAAGGCCAGAATTCTCATCTCCTCCAAAAGTGTCTCACCAACTGAGTACATCTTTGACACTGTCACCAACCAAGCAAAAATTAGATGGGTGTGTTGTCTGCGTGTGTACCTTGTCCCTCACCAGTTATCACGGAACACTTTCTAAAGGGAAGCAAGACACAAGAAAGGCCAGCTGCAGGGGATGGCCCAGCTAAGGTAGGCCTGATTCTTGCCTTGGAAGGAAAACTAGATTCCAAAAGGGAGAGGGGAATACTCCAATCTAAAATAAAATAAACCAAAACCAAAACCAAAACCAAGCAAACAAAAACTATTCAGCATAGTTCCTATGCACAATGAAACATTCAACTCCAGAGGTCATCAACGACTCTTTCCCCCAGTACTGGGGATAGAGGCCAAAGCCTTGTTCACGTGAGGCAAGTTCTAACCATTGAGCTTCATTCCCAGTTCTCATTATTCTTAGTGAATGCAAACTTTCAGATTCTATTTTATTCCAATTTCAGGAGAAGAAAGATGCCTCATGAACATTTGCTCCTGGAAATGAAATCTGAGCATTACAGGGTACAGTAAAGCAGTTACATGGCACTATTTATCTCTAGAAAAAGTATTCTCAAGCTTGAGGTTCCTTTTAGATCAACACTGGCCAAGAACCAGCTGCTGAGAACCGCATTATGTCCTAGGTCATGGAAAGGTTCCAGAAATGACAGTTTTCTTCCTGTGTGTTATCAGGTATGGGTTCCACCCTGATACTTGGTTCAAATGGTTTAGTTTACAAGAATACAAAGGGAAAATCAACAGAAGCATTCACTTGTCTTCTCAGCAGGGGCCTATTAGGTGCTCACAGTGGAAATTCCCCCAGAGGGAAGGAATTAAGGAAAATCATCTGCTTAAATGAAATTCATGAAGGTATTGAAGCAGTACTAAGGTTAAGATATTGTTACAATGTGTGTGTGTGTGTGTGTGTGTGTGTGTGTGTGTGTGTGTATACGAGTACCTGTGTGCGTCCATCTGTAAGAGGAATCTTCATTGTGCGTCAGCTCTTCTCTTATTATGCCTATGCCCGAGAAAGTTAAGAGCCATCGTAGATTCAAAACTTTGAAAGAATGCCTTTCACTTTCAAAGGGTAAAGACTGAAGGTCCGGCTTGTAATCAACAGTTTCTAACATCATCTGGTGGAGCGCTTCATCAAACAGATTGCAAGGTGATAATTAGATTCATATTGGTATGAAGTATCAATGCTAATTAGCTTAATTGATTGCACAGTCAAGAATCTCCTGCATAATTTACTAAGCTACTGTTGATGAAATTTGCACCATTTTGAGGTATAAAGAGGAATGGAAGTTGGCTAGAAGCATTAGGAAAGCATCCTTCTTTCTGAAGATGCTGGGGTAGGTAGGATGGTGTACTGTGACTATATGGAGCCCTCTTGGTGCAGTTCAAATTCCTGCTCCATCTTCCATGCCAGCTTAAACCCTCTCTCTTCTCACACCTGGCACTAATGTAAAAATAAGTCATGGAGATTCCCAACATCTTCATTCCCAGACTTGTTTCTTCAGGTTGGTTTTAATTCTTTAAAGATGGGTAGTAGGTCGGTAAGAATTCCTTACCTTATAATCCTCCTATCTCCTTCCCCACAGTGGGACGACATCCCCCACAGTATTTGAAACTCTAATATAATAATCTTGTAATTGTTGTATCTTTCAAAAGCAGCTAAATGGGAAAATAATCTGACAAAGCTGTGAAAGTTCTATGTTGAGAAAATTACTTAAAACTAACCACCAGGAATTTATTATCTTTATTTAAAGAACAATATGAAAATTTTAGGATAGAACAACTATATAAATCATGTAAATTTCGTTGTGATAAATAATTACTAATAATTTTTATATATGTAAAATCAAATTCAGAGATGCTGTGTATCACATTGATATTTGAAAGTAAAGTCGGCATAATGTAAAGTTTAGAAAGAAAACGAATTTTATCCAGAAAATCAGCTTGCCATATTGGACTCTGATGAGTAACTTATTAAAGAAACTGAAGACATTTCAAAGGCTATTTCTTTTGTTCAACTCCCTTTGTTCAGGAAGAGTCAACAGATAAAGACTGTGTGTATTTGAGGTGTATGGTGTGATGTTTGGATACACCTTAGCACACACTCAGTTGTCTATTAGTGTCCTGCAGCAAGTCACTGATCTTGCCTAAGACAATTATGTTCCAGGAAGTTTATAGATGTCCATTTCCTTGGGGTCATTTACTGGCTCTTTGGTTTGTCTCTTTAGTTGTGTCACATTTCCCTCAATACTCATGGTCTTGTGGTGTTACAGTGGTAGCCACACACATGCTGCTGCAGGTAACCAGTCTAGGCTTTCTCTAAGGGCTGGCTTTGGCAGGGAAAACCCTTCTTCTCTGAGGCTAGTAAGAGTCCAGCAGACCAATTGCCAGTGCTGGTGGCAAGCTTGCTCCCAGACTTCTTTGGCTGTCTAGCCAACTGTCTAGGTCAGTGGATAGACCTGTTTGGGGATCCAAATTGAAGCCTGGCAGGGTGGTATGGTGATGTGGTGGGTCAGGAGCAGGATGCCAGTTATGATCAATACTGTTGCTGGTTTGTCTTAAATGACATCATATTGACAGGAGGAGTAGGGGGATCGTGTGAAATCATGTGCTAAACAAGTAAATGTATTAAAGAAAGAGGGGTCCCATGGCTGAGACGACATCAGGTAAGGGCATACATTATAGACAAGCAGCAAAGGGTCACAAGGTGCCCAAGGCTGTGCAGAATCTGAGGCTAACCAATGAAAAACAGCCTAAAAACCTGTGACTTTAAAACAGGGAAAAGGACTGATTTTTATCTTGCCCTTTCCATGGCGCTTTCGGTCACACCGTGCTCGGTTCTCCTGACAAACTTTTGCCTTGCAGAGGTCAATTGGTGCACGTGATCACTGTTGGACTCTCGGTGACCTCACTGAGTCTGGCATAGGATGTGTCGATGGATGAATGAAAAAAAGTGATTGATCAAGATCATCAAGGTAGAGAAATGTGATTCCATTGTGGCCTCATTACCGCAAATCCTTTATTTCTTTTATAACCTTAACTTCCATCAAACACTGGGAATACACTTCTCCTTTTTCTGAACCCCAAGCAATAAAGACAATAATAATAATAATAATAATAATAATAATAATAATAATAATAATAAAGTTTTTCAGAAGTCATGATCTTTTTATTAGTAGGAAGGGTAGTAGACTGTGAATCTCAAAAATCAAAGTTTCGAGTGCATCTGAATATAGAAATAATAAAGAATAAACATACATTTCTTTAGAAGTAGGTGTTAGCATTTTTTTTCTATAATGGGGCAAATAGCACATATTTTCAGCTTTTTACTCCATGTGACTTCTTACAATTCCTCAGTCCTGCCATTTTAACACAAAACCCACAAAACTATCAGACAACATGTAAGTGAACAGATGTGTCTGTGTTGGTACAGTTGCAGGAGACGGTATGAACAAGCAAAAATGTCCACAATTCACTCTATTTCTACAGTGTGACGATTTAAAATCTGTTTGGGTTATCAGTGTCCAATCAGTCTAGGATTGCAGGAAATAAAACACTAAGACTAACCAAAAAAATGGTTTCCTGTCTGAAAATACAAAATATGTCTAGTTTTAAACAAAATATTTTTGGTTTGGAAATTGTCGGGTCTGTCCTGGCACATCTAACAGAGAAAAGAGTGTGGTCATTTAATTAATTAATCTTAGATGGTCATTTAATAAAAAACCCAGAGCCAGATATCAAGGTGGAAGCTGAAAGATCGGAGAAGCAGAACAACCAGCCACTAGTTCTTACCTCTATGAAGTCCTCAGTCTAAAGAGAGTGAGTTCTTGTGTCCTCATGCCTTATATACCTTTCTGTGTCCTGCCATATTACTCTTGGGATTAAAGGCGTGTGTCATCACCGCCTGGTTCTGTTTCTCTCATGTAGCACAGTGTGGCCTTGAACTCACAGAGATCCAGATGGATCTCTGCCTCCTGAATGATAGTATTAAAGGTATGTACCACCACTGCCTGATCTCTATGTCTAATTTAGTAGGTGACTCTGTCCTCTGATCCCCAGGGAAGTTTTATTGGGGTACACAATTTATCACCACAAAAGAACAAATCTCAAATACTTCTATATGCTCTGGGGGAAACTCAGACATCATACCTAGTTACCATAGAGAAATGAGGGAGAAAATCAGTAGAAAAAGATGTAGACATATTACGGAGGAGGAAGCAGCAGCATTTCCGAAGCTGAAGGCAAAGGGATCTCAGCCCATGCAGAAAGAGAGCAGCCAGCTTTCTGCCTGGCTGCACAAGGCACTGATGTGGTTGGGCATGTTCTGTAGAGTGCTGGTGTGTCATCAGAGAGAGGCTGTAGCGTAATCTGTTACAAAGCAGCATTAACAGTGAAGCTTCAGGATAAGAGTGAGGTCTCTACACTCATTCACAGTCACAGTTCTGTTGTGATTAGAGAGGAATTAACTAAGAAGTGGGAGGAATTAAAGGAATTGATTATTTTACTCTTGGGAACCTTGATACACACACAACACACACTGTAATATACATATATATATATATGTATGTATATAGTGGGTGTATATATAATTATGTATAGTCAATTTCAAATGTGGTTTTGGTCTATTCATTCACATCTTTCCATTTTGGAGAGGAAAATGAGAATCTTAAAATACCTTCTGAGAGCATAATTTTCAGTAGTTCTGGTTCTGTTGGAGACCATGGATGGGTTAAACAGCTTGCTTTTCAGCTACTAGGTAGATAATTCCTCCACAGCTGGAATGACGAACTCTTGCTAAATATTCTCATGGGAAACATACATACAGTGTCAAAACCAGACAGACATGATTTCAAAGCACTCCTTTGATCTCTTGGTGTTGTTAGAGTTTTCCTGCCTGGCCCACAGTCAGGACAAATCTCTCTCACCCGCCAGTCCCAAGCCGCTCAAACCCGATCAAGTAAACACAGACACTTATATTGGTTTCAAACTGTATGGCCGTGGCAGGCTTCTTGTTAACTGTTCTTACAGCTTAAATTAATCCATTTTTATTAATCTATACCTTGCCACGTGGCTTGTGGCTTACCGGTACTTTACATCTTCCTTATCCTGATGGCGGCTGGCAGTGTCTCCCTCTCCAGCTTCCTGTTCTCTCCATTTTCCTCTGTTAGTCCCGCCTATACTTCCTGCCTGGCCACGTGCCAATCAGTGATTTATTTATTGACCAATCAGCAGCACATTTGACATACAGACCATCCCACAGCACCTCCCCTTTTCTTTTCTTAAAAAGGAAGGTTTTAACCTTTACACATCTCCAAAGTCAGCTTGGTATATTTGGGAATTTGGGCGTAGCTTCTCTTATTACTTTCTGCTGGAGGGGGGCGCTGTATCTTATGGGGACACAAAGAATATTTTAGGGTTATGGAGTAGTCCATGAGGGTGTATCGTCTGAGCCAGTTGCCTTGAAACGGTTCTGGATGTTGGATCATCTGGGCCATGGTGTCATCAGAGACCTTTCAGGTGGTCTTGGCTGGTCAAACCTGATGTGTCTTAATCTGGAACAAATCCATAGCCTCTGGCTTTCTGTGGAAACAAAAGCAGAGCCTCCTTTCCAAAGCAACATATCCTTACATCCAAATTTTAAAGTCAAGGTACCTTTAAAATATACATTTTGGCATAACTCAACAGCTTTTGTAATCAAATGTTTTTCTGCAGTTAAAAATCCCAAAGACAACACAATCCAGATTCTCTGTGTGAAACTCATCTTCACGTGGCTTATTTTTTATATTAATTTTACTGTCTCTTTAAAGACTTTATTTTTTAAAACTATGTATTTGTTTTTATACTGTATATATCACCTTTTTTTTTGTCTCTTTTAAGCCTACGTATATTTTACACACATTTTAAACTATTACATCTGAATCTGTCTTATTGTGAATCTGTTGCTTTAAGCTGCAGCAGCTGTGGCTGCTGGCTCCGCCCACCTCAGCTTCCCAACATGGCGGCGGTATGCTTACCGCCAGCTCTGGGAGCTATCGTGGGTCTATGCTTTTATCCAAGCAGCATGTAGCCCAGAAACTTCTTTTTTTGTTTTGTACTAGCAAAGACTAAATCCACCAAGCAGCTTAATGTGCCACTTGCAGAGGCCTCATTCCCGCCATACTGCAGGTCGAGCATGCACGCACGCTAGGAACCCGCCAGTAGCTCAAACCGGCAGGCTGCCGCTAACTTGAAAGAGACAACTAGGAACTGTTTTTAGCTCCGTTTTAGAATCTTTTTTTTAGGTTTTAGGTGGAAACTCTTGGCCCCACGTTGGGCGCCATTTGTTGCTAGAGTTTTCCTGCCTGGCCCACAGTCAGGACAAATCTCTCTCACCCGCCAGTCCCAAGCCGCTCAAACCCGATCAAGTAAACACAGACACTTATATTGGTTTCAAACTGTATGGCCGTGGCAGGCTTCTTGTTAACTGTTCTTACAGCTTAAATTAATCCATTTTTATTAATCTATACCTTGCCACGTGGCTTGTGGCTTACCGGTACTTTACATCTTCCTTATCCTGATGGCGGCTGGCAGTGTCTCCCTCTCCAGCTTCCTGTTCTCTCCATTTTCCTCTGTTAGTTCCGCCTATACTTCCTGCCTGGCCACGGGCCAATCAGTGATTTATTTATTGACCAATCAGCAGCACATTTGACATACAGACCATCCCACAGCATCTTGGAATGCCTCCATCATCCCGATTCACAGCTCAAGCCCGTTTCCAACACTGCTTCTTATTTGACCTCAAATTTGTGTTGCGGTTTTACACACTAGGTGGTAAGACATGAAAACACAGAGAGACCCGGGGCTTCCACAGCACCCTGCAGAGCCTGAGATTCTGCAAGCCGGAAGCGGGAGCTAAGTTCTGTTTTTGACTGTTGACTTGTTTCTTGGACATCAAACGTCCATCAGTTTGGGATTGTTGTTGGGAGTGACACAAACAGTTGAGATTTTACCTTTGTTTCTGAAGAATGACAGAGGGTGTGTTTTCTGTGTGTCATAGGGGTTTTCCATTTCTTCCTTCTTAAAGTGGGACATTAGACTATGACCTGCTGGCTTTTGGTTCCCTCGGCAAGTCTTGGCTCATCTAAAGACAACCTTTATATAGACCAAAGGGCATTTAGTCTATACTTTTGTAAATTTTGACAGGACTTAAAGGAGAAAGATTTCATTATCTGAGAAGTACCCTCTTTGGCATCAAAAAAGGGTCCAAATTAATGCACAGTGACGCAAATAGATGGTTTTGTGTTTAACTTTGTCTTTAATACCTTTAAAACACTGAGAAGCACACTAAATCTCTTTCTACATTTTCATGTGTACAATTTGAATGAACTACCTTCTGCTTGAGATAGGCTTGGATTTGCTCTGGGGTACAACATTGCCCCAAAATTTCATACCACAAAATAGAGAAGGTTTGCATATCAGCATAGGCTGGTAGATCTCAGCTGAAGTCTGTCACGGAGAGACTTGGTTTGGAGGCCTTATCAAATGTTGCCCAAAGCAAAGAAGCCCTTCTATTAGTATGAATTTCCAACCTCTTCTTAAGACTTTGAGTTTCTTAAATATGCTACCTATTTCCCGTTTTCTTGGGAGCCATGCAGCCTAGTCTCAGATTAGCATATGACTACCTGTCCAACAGGTTTCCTCCAGGCAAAGCTCCTGTGGAAATGGACTCTCACTTGGCCAGGACCAGTAGTCCATGGGACAGCATAGGGATTTGCAAAATTCAAGCAGCTTGCAGGCTCTTTTCTCTCTCATTATATTGGTGATTCTTTGGATGGTTTTTAGTTTTACTTTGTCAGTCACACATGCAACAGCTGTAATTTCCCCTGGAAATTGTCTTCCCTTTCAAATATTTTCCCCTAAGATTCAGTGGGGGACTAATGCTTCTAAAAAATCTCTTAACTGGAATTACTAACTACAACTCCCAATCCTAGGAACTTTTCTGACTCAATGGAGATAGTTGAGTACATATGAGAAAGCAACACTTGGAGTATTAACCATGTTTCAGGGTTCTGGAAAGGAGAGCAGGGCATGCATACACAGAATAGGGGGAGTGCCTCAGGAATACACATGGTGCCAGCTGTTGAGAGTAAGTTCCCTGGACGCTAAGCATAGAATCATTGGTAGGATCTGGTATGCTCCAAGAGGAAAAAAATACAGTGCAAAATGTGGGATGGATAGATCCATCTTTACCATATGTAGGAGCTTATTTTGGTGGAAGAAGTATGGTATAGTGTGATAGAAAAAGAGTGCTTTATCTACGTCTGCCTTTTACAGAGAGATTGAGACATGGGACCCTCTTATAAGAAGGGAACTGTATAAAAATATATCTTGCAGATATCAAAGAATTGTCTGGGTTTAAATATTGTTGAACTTAAAGCATTGTGTCTATTAACTTTGTAACCACAAGTAGCTGCCAGCTGTAAGTGCTGCGAGAGCAGGATGTCTCTACACTGATATTTAGTTAAGTCTTCAAAAATGCTGGACTCTGTGTCTAGAATAATGTGTATTTGGGGAGGCATAAAGGGGAACAATGGGGGCTTTCATAATGATCACAATGTATTCCTTAAATTGGGATGTATTTCTTAAAGTAAAAATAGAAGCCAATAATAAAGCTGTTCATGTAACCCTGGTAAGTAAAACTCTGTTTGAGCATAAATAAAGATGGCCTGAGCTATTCGGGGTCACTAGAGTGCAACCCACTTGGTGGTCAGAAGTTTTCCTTGTGCCGATGCCCTTCCCCATCTCAGGACCTGAACGTGAGCTAAGGTTGGACCCTGGCACAGTTTGTTTCAGGTATGGACTTACTAACCGTTTGTCACTGAAAGGTACGTGTTGCCATCTCTGAAAGTGCTGCCCACCAGTTTCTTCCTTAACTACCGCTTGGTTCCTCAACCAACACCACACATTTTAGTGTGGTGCAGAACCTTATTTATATATAACCACTTTTAAGTTTATTTTTACATTTTATTTATATGCATGGGTCTGTCTTAGTTAGTGTTTTCATTGCTGATAAAACACCATGACCAAAAGCAACTTGGAGAGAAATGGGTTCTTATTTCAAGTTAAGCGTCTATGACTAAAGAAAGTCAGGGTAGGAACTCAACTCAGACACCTGGAGGTAGGAACTGAGGCAGAGGCCATGGAGGAATGCAGCTTACTGGCTGGGTCAGCCAGCTTTCTTATACCATCCAGGATCACTTACCTAGGGCTTGCACCAACCCCAGTGAGCTGAGCCCATCTACATCAATTGTTATTCAAGAAAATATACTGCAGACTTGTGCAGGCAAATCTTATGGAGACATTTTCTCAATTGAGAGTCACCCTTTCCAAATAACTTTAGCTTATGTCAAATTGACACTAAACTAACCAACACAGAGTGTGTATGTCTGTGTATCATGTGCATGCTTGGTGCCTGTGGAGGCCAGAAGAGAGACCAGACCACTCAGTACTAGAGTTACAGATGGTTGTGCGCTACCATGTGAGTGTCGGAAATTGAAACCAAGTCCTCCAGAAAAACAGCCAGTGCTCTTAACCTCTGAACCATCTCTCCAGCTCCCATATATAGTAAATTTTATGTCCATCAAGTTAGTGTAGATTATGCTGGGATGCAAAATACTCTCCATAAAAATAGTGGCTTAAATATTGAAAGAAATTTTACCTTAAGGACACATGTCATTATGTTTTGGTTTCATGTTTATTCATTTCAATCTCTCAGGGACCTAAGTTAATCAAAATGCAGCTACCAGGTCAAATATTGTAGACTGCCACTCCTCAGAACAAAGAGACCTGTGAAAGGCTTATATACTGACAATTAAATGCAAAATCCCACAGACTCATCTGTGCCTTCTGCTCTACTCAAGATTCACTGACCAGAGCCATATGTCCACCACTGATGGGACATATTGTGTGTCCAGAAAGAAACAACTTGAAATAATTGATGAGAAGTCCTTGTAACTATTACAACGAAACATACCTCACCTCCCTTCCATTCATAAAGTCACACAATGTAATTATGATGGCTCAAAGAAATTTTGGAGTGACCCGAGGAGGCTACAAAAAGTTATTATGGTACATGCATGAAACACTATTATTTAGAGAAATAAACCTACTCCGATTTTAGTTCTTTGGAATGTCTGTCAACAGCAGCTCTGGGAGACTGTAACTAACTCTATGTTCAGCTCACACCCCGTGAGCTACTACTCTTTGTGTTCCCTGATTTCTGTCCCGGGAACAAGTATGGTCAATTCTAGTAAACCCCCAGAATGGGACACAGCATTTTCAGCTGGTTTCTATACAGTGTGTCGGCCAGTAGTGACAGCAGAGAATTTCTAAGCAGCCAGTTTCCCACAGACCTCCAATGCCCTGCTGTTCTGAGGGCCTTGCTGAGGTGGTAGTCACGAACAGACGCATGTTTGTTTGGTGAAGGTGTCAAGTATTTTAGGCACATTGACAGAGCGTTCGGGAAGTCACTCGGTTTGATTATATAGAAGTTGCTGGCCTCAATATGGCTGGTCCAGCCAGAAGTATTCCGCACTTTGCCATATCTTTAAACTCTCCTTCCAGGAGTTGAAAGGAAAGAGTTCTCACGTAATGGTTAATGTGCAAATTATAGTTTATGACTTATGAACTTTAGGTGTAGTGATTAAGACCAGAGATAAAGCAAAGCAGCAAACAAAACCCCAGACTTTCTGCTCCACCACATGACACCACTGGCCACAGACAGAGCGACATGGGTGACTTTTAACAAGGCAGGGTACAGGCTCAAACCCTGAGAGAGGAGTGAGTGAGTTTTGGAAGAAGAGAGCATGGAGTCTCTGTGGTTGGCAGCCGAAATCCTACCTTTAGGGTCTGATTGTGAAATCTGACTGTTCCTGCTCCTATATCTTACTGAAGTTTGGTCTGTTAGCCTAGGAGTTTCAGCATCATCTTCGGCAGCCTATCATTGCACCTTCTTAGCTGGCTTCAGTCATGGTAAACACATGCTATCCTGCAAGGTCAGGAATCTTTAGATTCAGAGGAATATGATATCTAACACAGTTTTACTTCTATGGTCAAAACAAAGACTCTCAAAGTGCCTAATTAATTGAAAGATCTCTTGGAACAGATAGCCTGGAAGCAATTCTCCCTGCTTGAGCAGGTCTTTCTGCAAAGTTTGAGTTCAAAGGGTCATGGTTCATTTTATGACTTGTTCATAAAGATGCAAGTGCAGAATTCTGTGTCCCATTGTATTGTGAAACGTGGAGGTCACGTATCAAATACTTGACTCAGTCTATTCTTTTTTTAAGATTTATTTATTTTATGTGTATGAGTGTCTTGCTCACATGTATATTGTACCTGGTGGGCATGAAGGTCAGAAAAGGGCATCAGATTTCCCAGAACTGGGGCTATGGAGATTTGTAAAACTCACAATGTGGCTCATAAGTGCTGAACCATCTCTCCAGCCTCCCAATCTTTCCCTAACTGAAGTGCTGGCTACAACATTAACACAAATCTTCAGATAAAATGGACTCTAACTCAGAATGGAACCCTTATAATGTCACTGCTCTTGGACTGTATTGAAACTGTCTCTCGTTCAACCAGGATTCAGTTAGTCTATATCCTGGATAGAGACAAAGGCTATGGAAAAAAGATGGATTTGAATCGTAAATAAATTACTTTATTTAGAATTGTAGGAAGGATGTAAAATGCTCCTCCTCCTCTTTCTTCTGTGCGTCAGCGTCACAGTCATTTGTCGTTGTTGTTGTTGTTGTTGTTGTTAGGGTGCACACATGTGGACACTAGAGAACAACCTTTGAAATCAGTTCCAGAGATTGTCAGCCTTTTGGGGACCAGCACATTTACCACGCCCATCTCGCCTGCCTTAAAGGATGTAGATTTCTGTGTAGGCATCTTATGTGGCATGCAGACTTGGCAGCTGTAATGACAGTGGCAGAAACACAATAGATTTGTGTCACTTTCCTATCCAAGTCTAAGCCATATAGTGGCTTCCCTTGGTGTCATTCAGCAGGCTGGGGACTTTCCTCCACTGCTCCTCTATTCCAAGACTATTGTCCTCACCTCTGTGATACCACATACTCACCCACCAAGTGCACATTCTACACAGCAGAAAGGAATAGAATAAATCACACATTATGAAATGCAAAAAGTACAAAGTAACAGAAAATGATGTTAGGTTTATTCAGAAAATCCTGGATATGGCCAGTTTTTAATTGAGTATTCATATGAGACATCCTTCTTTAATTTTGTGGATACACTGTCTCTCTTCCATTCAGCTGAGGATGTATTTACTTTAAAATGAGAAGAATTAACCAAATCATAGCTCTGCTAGGTAGAACACAGACCTGTTTTCTGCACATCAGGAATGGGCTGTCTTCCAGTTCCAACCCCAGGGTGTGAAGCTAGTTGTCCACATCTGGAAATCCCATTATGTTGAGGTCTCACTGTGACATCTCACTTTTGTGCTCTCACTAAATCTCCTAGCTTATGGAACAGACATTTATGGTCTGATATGGAATCTTCACTTCCCATTTTGTGTTCTGGTCTTTTCTTCAAATATTGGGGAACACATTCTGAAAATTATGTCAAGAAGGTTTGCACTTCCAAATCTACTCACAGCATCCCAAATGACCAAATCACCTATTATTTGATAGCCGTGAAAGCCTATAGAGATTTGCTTTGGAATAGAAGCCATGGCCCAAAGCTCCAGCTGTGTTCCCCCTTGAAGTTCCATACATGGGGGACAAGTGCCTTCAATGCACCAAGGTCAATAACAATGGCTCAGCTGAAGAATTTCTCATAAGAACTTGCCTGCATTTTCTTCAGGAGGAAATCTCAAACAACAAAGCTAACGTTTCCTGAAGCGGGAACTCATACACAGCATAAGATTGGAGAGATCGCACACGTGCAGAAATCTGCATACACCAAATGCAGCTTTTGACTAGAAGGAAATAGAATGGGTAAGCATGGTGGTTGGACAAATCTGACTGGCTGATGTCGAGCATATAGAATAAGTGAAAAAAGGTTCTGGAAATTTCCCTGGGACCTGTGAGAGGGCTCCAGCTTGATTGTGCGACTCTCAGCCATGCCTGAGATGGTTCTATGGGGACCAGGAAGGGGCTAGTACTGGGAGAGCTTGCTTTCCTCTCTTCACAGCTCAGAAGTATATTTAGTTCTAAGTCAGGAAGAGGCTGAAAACCTTTAAAACTATCTCACAGATCTCCTTGTGTGCCTTTGGAGTCTAGGATGAAGTGTTTGCAAAACACACAACTCATTTCTTTACTTTACATCCAGTCACTCTCTCTCCCTCCACTCTTCTCAGGCTGTCAGTCATTAATGACATAGTAACAGAAGGAGCACCACACTTGGAGTTAGAAAACTAGTTGTATGTGATTTGGGACATTGTCTTAACTTCAATCAATCAGAGCATTGCAATTTGCGAAAGAAAAATTGGAGAGCATACCAGTAACCGCAGCCCCTGGGAGACAGAGGCAGGAGGATCAGGAGTTCAAGTCATCCTCAGCAACTTACCTATGTGAGATAATGTCAGAAAACTAAAATGGAAGGGAATGGCCAGATGCCTCAGTTTGCACAGAGCTTTCCTTGAAAGTGCCAGAACCTCAATTTTACCCTTAGTGTGCACCAGAAAAAAAAGACGGCTCTGGTGGCGTGCAGTTTGGTCTCATTGCTGGGGAGATGGAGGCAGGAGGCTCTCCAGGTCTCACTGAACAGCCAGCCGGGCCTACTGGATTGGCTCCAGCCCAGTGAGAGAACCTGCCTCAGAACAAGATAGATGGCACCTGAGGGGCAACAGCCAAGGTTGTTGCCAGCCTACATACATACATATGCATGAACACACACACACACACACACACACACACACACACACACACACACACACACACACACAAGTAAAACAAAACACCTAAAATTAAAACACTCGCCTCAAGGCTGGTGTGTCAATGGATGTGATTATTACAGGATATTTTAAAGCATCACTGGTTAAACAGGTGTTGGCTCTTACCACTTCCGTTTGGTATGGGAAAACATGTTGATTCTAGACTGAATTTCTTGGATGATGAAAAATGCAGAAATGAAATAGTAAAAAGGTCAATGCCTTCAGTCTCTCTTCAGTCTGTTGGCAGGGTAAGACACATCTTCAGAAGGGTATCCTGGACACTGCCCTTGCCTGCGGGTCACCTGAGGGATTAATTTTTTGAGTGCAGAAAAGATTTCAATGGGGCCTGAGGGCCTGAGTTCCTGAAATCTCCCAAATGATGTCTGACCTGCGGATCAGAGAGTGCCACTCAGTGAGGGAGGAGCATGGGGTCGGGGAAGAGGTAATGCGGGTGGACAGTGAGGACTGAGGCTTCCTGCTTGCCGACTTCCATTCGGCTGTCAGGACCGGCGCAACACCAGCAGAGTGGCCATGACCTGTTAAGAAATCCTCCTGCTGGTAACAGCATCCAGTCACGCTTTGCCTTTAATTGAGCATCTTTCTTAGGGAATATATCCAGTACCAGAGAAACAGAAGAAACTGTGGCCTCACTCAGAACACGCTAGTGCTGCCCATGGCCTTCGACCTACCTGGTAGGGAAGTTCAGCTTGTAAAAGAAGCTTGTATTCTGCCAACTGGGACGTGTTCCAGTGATGATAAAAATCATTATTTTCTGTGACCTTAGCTGTATTTAGAGTATACTCCTGGGAGTCCCTAGTTTAACATGCCTTGATTGGACATTGTGAACTAACATCCTTGTCATTCACATTTAGAACCAAATGACTTCCTTTTGGCATTGGCACATCCATTTGGTGGCTTGCCATAATATTATGCATTGTTCAGAATAATTTTCCATGTGACTCAGACTGGTGTCCTTGATTTACAGCTATTGTAAAAGCTGGCTTTCAGAAGGGGTAGAGAAGTCACGAAGGAAATAGCTTCATAACAAACTCCTGCGAGGAGCAGACAGAGCTCAGCTAGGGACTCACAGATCTTGGCCAGATCTAATGTATGACTGCTACACATTTTAAGCATCCTGTTTGCTTGTTGTGGGGATTCAGGGATGTGTCTTTGTGATGGGTAGGTACCCAGCTACTTGATTGAGATGACTGTCCCTAAACCCTGCTACTAACCAGATTGCTGCACTTGGTTTACTAGAGTCTTTACTTAAGTGATGTATAGGGAACATGCAGTGAAATGTCTAATCATAATGGGAGCCATTAGCATAGCTTTGTGATACAAACTCAGAGAGAAATTTGCTTTGTTGTGTGAATCTCAGCTACACAACGAAACTCTAACCTAGCTCGGACTTTTGTTTATCCTAGACGTTTAAATATTGTGGAGGCTATTAGAAAGTAACACTTGAAAGGTTAGTTCTACCATTAATGTCCTGGTTTTTTTTTTTTTTTTTTTTTTCAGAGTTCTCAAGACTCCTAGCTGAGTGTGCTGATGGCAGTTTTGTGGCAGATAGGCATCTGTACCCAGGCTGGTGACTTAAGTCTCTTTCGTGTCAAAGGTCAACTCTGTTACTCCGGGGCAGAGGCAGTTGCTTCCACATGTTTGGGGTTTTTTTTAAATTTTTTGTTTTGTATTGTTTTGTTTGCTTTTGGATGTTGCCTTCCACGGAAAGGGCTTTTAACAGTTGTAGAATTTTCCTAGTCTTCAGTCTGTAATTACTCAGAAATCTGGTGCAGACTGTTAAGTCCGTTTGTTTTTTTTTTAATCACTTTAGCCACGTCTGTTCTTAACTTCACAGAGCCTAAAATGTGAGCCTATGCCTCCGTGTTTATCTCGCAGAACATCTGCCAGCAATGGGTAGAGAGCGGAGGAAAACACTGTTTTCAGTGTCCACCTGACTTCACGTGCTGGCAAGTATGCTACCACTCCGCAGTGGAAAGAGCCACTTCTAAAGCAGTTATCAATTGAGAAATCCCTCTTTTAATCTGCTGTGTTAAAGGTTCTGGATAAACTCATTAAACTCTCCTTTGACCTGTATATGAAGTGCCACTTGCAAAAGGGATCGGTTGATTTTTAACTAGTTCTCTTTTATGCTGAGATCACCTGATCTTAGTAATTTTTGTGACTTCTGTATAAATTGAATTGGACACCAAAACATTTTTTTTTCTCAAACTAAAATACAGCCTGGGAATATAGCTTAGTGGTAAGGAGCTTGTCTAGTGTACACAAAGGCCTGGGTTCAATTCCCAGTACTCAAAAAGGGGGGGGGGGATAAAAATAAAACTGTTTCTGATATTACATAAATATTTATTTTGAAAAGTCTATAAACTGCAGGAAATTATTAGGTCTCCTCAAAGCCCATCCCCGAGAGATAGTCATTGTTAATGTTGTTTGTGAATACTCTAAAGTACTTATGTCTTACATAAGTTAGACAGTTTGCACCAAAGCATCTTTCCCCTTGTCTATAAAATGGAAACACACAAACAAACAAAAGCACGGTCATTGGGGCATTTTGAGTTTAAATAAATTAACACACACACAAGCCATGTGACTTACTGTCCTGGTGTAATCACGGTAGGCATGCTAACTGTTTTTATAAAGGTTTATTTCTATGTATATGTCGGTGTCTGTGAACGTGTGTGTGTGTGTGTGTGTGTGTGTGTGTGTGTGTGTGTGTGTGTGCCAGCTGAGTCCAGAGGAGCCTGCCAGATCCTCCAGGTGGTTGTGAACAGCTGCCCCGGGCGCTGGAACTAGACTCTAGTCCTCTGACCGAGCAGCTTCTGGCGGGTGCTCTTAACCACTGAGCCATTTCTCTAGCCCCAGTATGAAAATTATTCCAAAAATGAGCAAAACTAGGCATCTTTCTTTGTAGCTTTTCATTTTTTTATACATTGAATTAATCTTTTCATGTAAGTGTTAAGTGTAAAATCTGGGGACAAATGGCTGAGGTGCCTATTTAACACGTCACAGCGGACCTGGCAGTCAGGTTCTCCCAGCATCCCTCAGTCCTTCCCTATTACAGGGGATGGCTGGCATACCCAGGCCTCTACTCTGAACTCTGCAGCCAGGGCCTGGGCTGCCCTTCCCCCACAGGCTCTTCCTTATATAGTCCAGACATTTTGGTCACCTGCCACTTATTCACCTTTGGCCCTCTTGGCTGCTGCTCCTGGTTCCCTTCTCTTCCTTCTCTCTTCTCCTCTCCCTGCCTCCTCTCAGGGTCATGTCCACTCTGGACTCTCCCAGATGTCTCTGCCTCTGGTGACGGTCTCCCTTTTATCTGCAGTAAAGTTTCTCATCCAGGACGTCGAGATGACCGGCCACACTAGTGGAAGCCCATGAACTGTGGACTGGTGGCTGTGGAGCCCCCATGGGACTGGACTAGGCCCCTGGATACGGAAGATGGTTGTTCGGCTCGAACTGTTTGGGGGGCACCCAGGCAGGGGGATCGGGATCTGTCCCTGGTGCATGCAGGCTTCTGGGAATCCGGTGCCTGTGATGTGACGCCTTGTGCAGCCCTGGTGCAGTGGGAAGGGGCTTGGGCCTGCCTAGGCTCAGTGAGCTGGGCTCTGCTGACTCCCCATGGGAGACCTCGATTTGAGGGATGTGGGGGTGCGGGAAAGAGGACTGGAGGGGTGGGAGGAGGGAGGAGGGGGGATCTGTGGGTGTTATGTGGAGTGAGTAGAAAATTTCTTAATAAAGAGAAATGGGAAAAGAAAGAATATGCACGTATATGCATGTAACAACAACTAATGGAGAACAGGGGCCGAGAACTTGAGAGAGGAAGGGGGCATATGGAAGGGTTTAGAGTGGGAAGAGAAAGGGACAGATGATGCGATTATGTTGTAATTTCAAAAATACAATAGAAGCGTCTGTTGGATAAAAAAAGTTTCTCCTCCACCATACATAGGAACAGTTATGTCCTTTTCTTTTTCTTTCTTTCTTTTTTTTTTTTCATTCGGTAAGTAAATTTTGACCCATGTCATTGATTTAAATTTCTGGGTAATATTCCATCATGTTAATACAGTCAATTAAAAAGTATTCTGGCTTCCCTTTAATCTCCCTCATTAGTGTGTGCATCTTTGCACACTTCTTAAACTAAATTTCTAACTATAAGAGCAGGTAAACCAGTACAAGACCTGAAAGCAAGCGATTTGAACAGTTCTGTTCCCGGAAGTGGCTAAGGGAATGTGATTGAGCAATCCCACTTTATTGATAAGAGGAGAGAAACCCAGCTTCCTGCTGCATGAGGAAGTTGTTATGATGCCATCTTGGAGAGAACACAGCTGATTTGGGACCCACTTTTACTGGTAATTGGACTGAACATGGCTGAACCTTACTATGCCTGGACAGACTCTGCCAAACAGGCCTTTTAAAGGGACCTACTCTATGAGCTATTCTGAGCATCACACAGGAGGACTCAGGCGCTGCTCACTAGGAGCAGAGGCTCATTCACTGTGACAGAAGTGCTCTTTTTGTTGTTCACAAAGGCAAAGCAAAACAGAAGAGAACATTGTCCATTCAGATGGATCTTTCTATAACTTTAAGAGAAGTAAAAGATTTTATTTTATTTTTTTACAGCTCTTCCCCAGAGCAGGATTCAAAACCGTTTTGCTCTGTTCTAACAGATTCTGCATGTGCCCTTGTGAACTGCTGGAGGAAGGGCTTTGGTATGTTGGGAAACAGAGGACCACTACATGTGGACTGAAGAGTCTCACAGCAGCAGGGACCTGGAAGCCATAGGATCCTGGCCAGTGATTTGCATTCTAACTGCTTTTAACTCTAAGGCACTAACAGGAAAAAAGTTGTTTTTTTTTTTGTTTTGTTTTGTTTTTTCCCTTTTGGGTGCTTGGTAATAAAATAAAAAACAAAGTAACTTTTAAGAAACATCAGATTTGCATTTATGTACATGAATGTACGTGCACCATGTGCATGCCTGGTGCCCAGGCAGGTCAAAAGAGGGCATCAGATCCCTTGGAACCATCTCCCTAGCCTCCAAAATAATGTTTTTTAAAGAATGGAAATGAGTGTGGTTGTTCAAATGACACATGAATCCCATAGTCTTGGGCATTTGAATGCTTGGTCCCCAGCTGGTGGTGCTGTTTGAGGGGACTAAAGAGGTGTGTCCTTGCTGGAGGAAGTGTGTCACTGGAGGTGAGCTTTGAAAGTTTAGATTCCTAACAATTGAGTTTCTCTGTCCTTTGTGCTTGTGGTTTCAAGATATGAACCCTCAGCTTCCTGCTGCTGCAGCCGTACCCCCACCCCACCCCCACCCCCACACCATCATGGACTCTAACCCTCTGGAATCATAAACCCAAATACCTTCTGTAAGTTGCCTTGGTTACAATGGTTTATAATAGTCACGCTTAAGCAGCTAACACAGCAGTTAAGACAATTTGCTATAAAATGGACTTATTGCCTTTCAAGATCTTACCCTGTTTAATACAACCGCAGTGTGACCAGAGAACGGGCTCAGTGAGACTCAGGTGCTGCAGTTTTTCTAGTTTTTTGCAGAGAGACTACATAGGTAGCTAAGTTCATAGAGTGGTTGCCTAGCGTACACAGAGCCCATGGTTCAGTCTCCAGCCCCACATAAAACTGGGACTGGAGGCACAGGCCTGTAATCCCAGCACTCGGGAAGTGGGAGCAGGAAGATCTCAAATGTAAGGTCATTTTTCATGACATAGCTTGACTCCATAGGTCACTAGGTCAAGGGAATCCTTGTTCTTATAAGACGTAAGTCCTTACTGTAAACAAAGTTTATAAAATTATTTGTGAAATTCCTAAGAAACTGCGCGATTACAGATAAGAAATGAGCAAAGCCATTAGTCTTAGCATATGTTGGTTGGTTGCTCCCTCAAGCCTTATGCCACCATTGCCCTCGCATGTCTTGCAGGCAGGACACCATTGCAGATCAAAGCGCTTCTGGCTGGGTTGGTGTTTACACTTGTACTTTAGTGGCATATTTGAAATATCTTTGAAAGGGATATTGCTCCAACAAAAGGGAGACCTTCACAGCCAAGCTAGCTAACTGCACTGCAACTATTGACTCCTAGCTGCTGAGACATCACCCAGACTCCAGGGTGAGGGGCTCCTGTCCTCCACACGTGCCTTAAACTTTCCCTGTCTTTCTGTCCTGCCTCATCATCTGCCCTTTTCTACTGTTGGTTCAGTCTGTCTCCACCCATTGAATTCAGTCTGTAATCGCCAAGCTGCACACTTGCTTAAGGCAACATGTTGACAGTTACCTGGTGAAAGTCATGTGGTTTTTCACTGTGCTCAGTGGAATTAAGAGAGTGGGGGTGGGAGGTGTTACGTGGTGTCCTACAGTTTAGAACCATTCCTGCGATTCCTGGAGTAAGTTCTGCAAACAACAATGGCTCTAATAACTTATGGCTTGATGGTGTTGCCTTCTCCACTCTTCCCAGAGAGAGGAGCCTCTCTTCCTGTCTCATGGCCAGGGAGCTAGTTCTCACTTTTCCTTCATTTTTCACCCAGGGCTTTGCTGATCACTGCAAACAGACAAAGTGCTTCCGTTTGTGCCTTTGTTGACTGTGGGATGATCTGACTAAAACGCTCTCATCCACTCTGTGCATTAACTACTGGAGGGGGAAAAAAAAAACAACCCCGATTACAAGAGATCAAGATTAATAGCACAGTAGTGGCAAATGCCAGGCTATTCACATCATCCCAAATTCCAACAAGGCTTCAAATTCCAACAACATTTGCTCTTATGGGTGTGAAATGTAGCTAGTCAGGGGGTTAGTTTTAAAACCTTTTCAGGATAGATAGAACTATCAGTTCTCTCGTGGATTGACGGATTTACTCTAAGGGAGGATTTTAGGCTCCAGTACGTGCTGCCCAAATCCCACACAGATAACTGGGACCCGATAACTGGTGAATTAATTTTTTTTCAAAAAGCTCATTCTGTGCTGAATATTTTCAGTAATTATCTTTGCGAACTCTGCTGGAAAATGAGTTCTGTTTTGCAAAGATCTGGCATCTCTTTAAAGCTGTGTCCCCTGCTGGCCCACATTTGAGAACCTTCACTCTTGTGTGTGTTTTAGTCTGAATAATGACAATCCCTTGGTCGCCTGTGGAAACAGCAAAGAGATAATAATTAGCCGCTTCCCTAACAAAGAACTCGAGGCATTTCACACCCTTCCAACCATATTCTGGCAGTAGCACCTTGACTGCTGGGAGGCAGTTAATTCCACACTGGAAAGCCTCGTTACTCTTGATTTTAATGGCCTTTCCCTGCATTTAAGTTGGCATTTTTTAACTTCGGTGCACTGGCTCTCAGGGATCACCTGGGGCGTTTAGAGACTAGTGTTGAAATGTAATTGGGAGGTCATTAGGCTGGAATGAACTCCAGGGCTCTGAGTTCCTACCCAAGCCAGCCAAAAACAACCCAGAGTACAAGGCAAACTGAAGCTTACAGCTAATCACAAACCACCCACGCCCTGGAGTGCAGCTCAGTGGTAGAAGGCTCTCCTCGCCAGCACATGCACGCCCTGGGAAGACCGTAGTACTGCAAAAACAAACGGAACTTCCAGAAACGTTATCTTCCATCTAGAGACGGTCCACTGTAATCCATCAAATACTTTCTCTGTTTTGTTTCTGAAAACAGCTTACAGAGCATTCTGCCTTTCCCCTCTCAGCAGAGCCTAACCTGCCTGGGGGTTGGCCCAGCCTGGTTCAGAAACGGGGACTTGCTCAAGAAACTATTTAAACTGTTGCTACGCCTGTGCTTGCCTCTTAACGGCTGCAGTGCCCAGGGCTCAGCCGGCACCCCTGCCAAAATAATAATAGTAATAATTCCACGGATATAATCTTTTTTTGAGATTTCTTTTTATGTATACGTAGGTGTCCGTGTGAGTTTATTTAATGTGCATTCAGGTGCTACAGTTATTATAGTCAGTTAGGAACTGCCTGAGGTATGTTCTAGAAACTGAACTCCTTTGGAAGAGCAGCCAATGTTTTTAACTACTGAGCCATCCCTCCAGCACCCTGATGGATCTAGTCTTGGTACTCAGATGTTTAGCTTTCTGGTGATTCTGTTGTGCAACCATGTTCAGAGACATGATGCTTGGATTAGGGGTCAGCCTAAGGAGTAAACTGAAGTGACTTCATCAGTTACAAACTAAATCTCTAGTTAGAATTAGAAGGAGTATCAGCAACATTAAACTGCAACTCTTATATGAAAATCTAAGGAGCTGAAGAGACAGCTCGTAATTAAGAACAGCATCTATGTGGCTGTTCGCAACCATCCATGATTCCTGTTCCTGGGGAACTGACTCCCTCCTATGACCTCTGAGGGCACCAGGGATCCATGTGGTGCACATACCTACATATAGGCAAGACGCTCATACACATAAAAATAAATAAAGCTTTTTTCTTAAGGAAAAAAAAGAAAATCTAAGTGTGATGCCATTTTGCTGCACTGACATGCTAGTGAGTGGTTCGAACCAGTTTCCTCGAAAGCAAAGCCCTATTGGTTTGAGCCAGCTTCTCTCAGGTAAACATACTTATTGTGCTTTATATTAAACCTCCAATCCTTTCTAAAAATTGGCTTGCCCATTTCCTGAAAATCAGCAATCAGCTTTTGAAATTGTTTTGTTTTGTAGACAGAGTGTCAGAATGTCTCAAATGGCCTGGCTTCACATTTACCGTCCCCCGCCTCTTCCTCTGCAATGCTGGATTATAGACATGTTCCCCCACATCTGTGTCCAGTCATCAGCCCTTCAGGTCAATTTTGGCCAGTTCCTAGACACAGTAACATCTTAAAAATCTTGATCAAGTACGTCAGTCATTATACAATTTGTTATAATTCCCAGCCACCCCCCCCCCCCCCAGCTACATGACCATGCATGTCCTGTCCATTAATCAGGCAGAATACTTAGTCATCCCAGGGCCTTGCGTCCTATGTAATCTGTGCTCTACATGATCGTGTAACCCGCGTGACCACATAATCTATGCACATGCATAGCGTAGCTACATAGGCCCATATGCATATGCTTGAGGGACCTATAAAAGTGAAATCCACCCATTCCCCTGCCCCCTTTTCCACACCATTTATTTCTAGTAGGCCTCTTGCACAATCCCTCTTTTCTCTCCCCCAATAAAAACTCTTACAGTGGATTTCATTGTACCTCGTGTTTTCTCTCACATGGTAGATGGTGCCTCAAATAAAGAACACAATTGACAACAGATAATTTATTTTGGGGGGATATGCATTTATTTAGGTCATATTTAGATTGGTGTAGCTAATCACCAACTCCCATTTTAAATATCCCAATTTGAACTGTTTGTTTGCTTATACATCAATTAAGGTTAATATGATTCTTGATTTTTATTTTTGTTTGAATAGTATTCTTGACTTTTTCTCCTGGATTACAAATTACTTAAAACATAATACTAAGATCTTCTGTGTTTCTGTTCATTTTAAACAAAATGTTCTATTTGAACATCATATGTATCATTAGATAAGTAACAGGAGAATAGCCAGGAATGGTGTTTGTGAGCCTGCAATCAGCGCTCTAGAGGCAAGGCACAAGGATCGTGAGTTGAGACCTGACTGAGCTATAAAAGACAAAGAAATCAATCAATCAATCAATAATAAATAAGTAAATAAATAATAGGCAATAATAACAGAAGATACTTCTGTAATACCTTACCTTTTCTAAACACTTGTCTAAGCACTTTACATGTATTAGCTTATTTATTTTTCACAACTCTTTGAAGTGTGTTCTCTCATATACTTATTTTTAAACTAAGGAGCTTGCAGTGTGTGTGTGTGTGTGTGTGTGTGTGTGTGTGTGTTGAGGAATGTGTCCAAGATCGCAGCTGGTAAGGAGGGATTTGAAGCTTCAACTAATCAGTCTGACTGTTCTTCACTACGATATTAAATGAAAAATACTAGGCAATCAAAATTGTATGTTGAGCTCATTTTTAAATATTATGGATCCTAAGTGCTGTCTGATGTTTGTGTTCGATTCCCATCACTACTACAAATACCTGAGTTAAGGCAACTTCAAAGAAGGAAGTGCTCATTTTGGTCCACAGTTTTAGAGGTTTGGGTCCATTGGATGTTTGTCCCATGGGGGAGGCAGAACCCTGGGGCAGGTAGAGTGCGGAGGACCAAAGTGACTTCACCTCATGGTGGATGGGATGCAAAGAAACTGAGAAAGGCCCAGGAGCCCAATATACTCTTCAGTGAGACACTCCAGTGATCTTGTCGTCTCCCACTAGACCCTCCTACCCCTACAGGTTTTATCACCTCCTAATAACCCGGGCCGAGAACCCAGACTTTAGTGTATGGGTCTTTGCAGGACAGTTGACATTCAAACCTTAAGTGTTCTCCCCATATCCATATGTTGAAATCCTAACTGCCAGGGTCAGTAGTTTTAGGAAGTAATTAGCTTTCATGAACAAGTAGAACCCCCCTTGAATCGTACTGGTACCTTATAAAGGAGGCCCATGGGAAGTCAGTCTCCAGTCTCAGCACGTGAGGGAGCAAATGACACATCTGTCAGTGTGGAAGCAGGCCCTACACAGAGCAAAAGTGCCAGCACCTAGACCCTATGCTACCCAGCCCCCAGAACAGTGAGGGCTGCCTTTCTGTTGTTATTATGACATGTGACATAGTATGACATGTGTCATGCTACAATAACTGAAATGGATTCAGATACTAGGTTTTTCCCCATGCCCTCCTTTGTGGCTATTAAGAAACCTTTTTAAATTTAGCAACATTTACAACCTGCTGAAATGATTATTTTCTCTTCCTCATTAGTAATGTAATAGTTTTCCTGTTATGAAAGTAAAAAGTACCCAGGGCTTTTGTATAATAGAGTAATTATATTTATTGACGGATGCATTTTATGGCAAGTCACATTACCATTAACCTCTCAAACTAGGAGCACAGTTCTGAACATTCCTTTTCTATGGCTTGGCCTGGCAGGAGACAGACAAAAATAAAAGCAAGGCTGACAACCAGAAACATGTCAACTGGAGACCTAGAGAAGGCTTACACAAAACACCTTCTTTGGAAAGAATTTTTTTTTTTTTTAAGACGGGGTTTCTCTGTGTAGTTTTTGGTGCCTATCCTGGATCTCGCTCTGTAGACCAGGCTGGCCTCGAACTCACAGAGATCCGCCTGGCTCTGTCTCCTGAGTGCTGGGATTAAAGGCATGCACCTCTGCTGCCTGGCTTGGAAAGAATTTTAAACTTACAAGGAAGTTGGGAGAAGCATACTAATTTGTAGGAAAAAAAAAACATGAGAAACAAAGTAATTCATAGACAACAAACACACCTTTCATTCAGATTATACTATTGTTTGACTTTACGCCATTTGCTTTGCCATTCTCTATGGATGGGTATGTATGTGTTTACAAACACACTCATATATTGTTCTGAAAACGTGAGACTAAATCACATACATATGGTCCATTACCCAACATGTCATGTATTTTCCAAGAACAGAGACAGTCTTTGCCTTAATCACAGTTCATTATAATCTAATCCCCTGTGTGTACTGTAATTCACAGACTGACCCAATGTTTTCCTTTGTAACATACACAAGACACATCCAGGATCATTCACTGCAGGTAGCTGCCATGTATTTTCAGTATAATGTAATCTGGAAGATTTCCACAGCCTCCTTTTATCTTTTATGACATTGGCATTTTGAGTAATCCAGTCAATATCCTCGTTCGTTTTTAAATAAAACATTCCTCATTCTTTAATTTCTTGGTTGATTCCTTTTGATTATTCTCACATGTGGATGCCCAAACACAATGTTCAATAGATGACATTACTTCCTTTGCAGGGTGCATGTTGCTCGTCTGCCCTTCATTGGTGAGGTTTATTTCAACAACCCAGTCAAGTGGCCGTTCAGTTTTGACACCTCATATGCATTATTTCTCCCCCTTGAAGTGCATTAGCAGTTTGTGTGAGAATGCTTTAAAACTGTGATGTCATCAGCAATTTGACAGGATTTGGAGTCAACTGGGAGACTCACTACTCACTGTCTATGAGAATGTTTCCAGAGAGATTCTACTGAGGAAAGAAGAGCCACTGCATGTAGGTGGTGTCATTCCCTGGGCTGAGGTCCCAGCCTGGCTAAAAAGGAGACAGCTCGCTGAGCACAGGGTGCATCTCTCTCTGCTTCCTAGCTGCAGATGCAATGTGACCAACTGCTTTCTGCCTCCGTCACTCTTGCTCCACCATGATGGACTGTATCCTTAAGCTGAGAGCTGAAGTGAATCCTTCCTTCCTTCAGTTGCTCTGGTCAGCTGTGTCGTCATAGCAACGAGAAAAGTAACCAGTGACAAACAGGCTTAAGCTCCTCCTCCTCATCACAGTTTCTTCTAGCTTTATAATCCATTGATAATTTCGCTTGAGCCAATATTTGCTGTGGTGGTTGGAAACCAATGCCTGTTTTCCAGAACTCCTTTCAAGTTTAGCTGCTGGTGCATGCACTCTACAGCTCCTTCCCATCTTCTGTCTACCATCCACCACCTAGCCACGATATCAGCACAGAGTCTTGGGTTACTCTTTTTCCCAGTGGTTTACAATTCATGATGATTTAATTTATGAATTTCTGATTTATTAATGGTTCTAAACTTGTGATTTATCACGTGTTTTTACATCCAAATTGCCCCAAGTTTAGCCAATGGAAGTTTATTTGTGTTCAGATAACACACCTCTATCATTTCTTTGAGTATTTTTGATTTTTAGTGCATAAAAATGTTTAAATCTCTCTTAACACCTACTCGATACTGATGTGAAATCAGCCATCTCTCCAGGGGACTTTGGTTCCTTTTGGTGAGAAATGGCATTAGACACCAAGCCCCGAGTGCTATTCCTGGGCTATCTGTACTTCTGAGCTCTTTGGGGAGACAAAACTAGGAGACCCAAGCATGTAAACACACAATAGGTACAGGCACACATCACACACATACACATGTAGTTGTGCTTGTACAATTGTATCTCTTTATGAATATACACACAGCTTAGAGACTGTGTTAGTCAGACATTGTCCCTGTGACAAAACACCCAATATAAACAATGTGTGTGTGTTTGGGGGCGGGGGTTGCTGGTAGCTTTGGAAGTCAGACTTCCAAATGCTTAGTTAGTTACAGTAGTTCTGGGCCTGAGATGCCACAGAACATCATCACAACTGGGTTGGCAGAGGCAACCCAAACTCCTGGAAGATAGGAGGCATAAAAAGAAGAAGGGGACTAGTGGTGACCTTTAAAGGCATGCCCTCAGTGATCTACTTCTTCCATCTAGACCCCACCTGCTGAAGTTTTTATCATCTCCCATGACAGCACCACCAGTTAAGGGTCAAGACTTCAACACGTAAGGTACATTTCATATTCACACCATGAAATAAACCATGGATTTATACTGATCCATCGCATTTATTCATGGATTTTCCCCTGCCTTCTCTCATTCTGTATTTGTATATGCCATCTACCACCATGAACATCTGATTGCCGTGAGCAGCCACACAATTATCATTTACTCAATCACATATTAGTTTCATTCTTACATAAGCACATTCTTGCATATCAAGAATTACTGGAGTCAGTAATTTTACAGCTAGTTATTTATTAAACACAAAAGAGACCATATGTTCATAAAGTCTTGTACAAGAATGTAGCAGCTTTATTCATCATATACAAACACTGGTTATATAACCCAATTGTCTCAATAGAAGGATGGATAACTAAAATGATACAGTTATACACTGGAATAATACTCATCAATAGAAAGACTAATACATGGAACAATCTGGATGAACCTGAAAAACATAATGCTGAATTTTAGAAAGGAAACAGAAATGAATACATGAGGTCTGGTTCTGTTTTAGGCAAATCTAATCTAGCACCAAATCAGTATCGTCCTGGCTTCTTGTGGGTTGAGGCAGAACAAATATTACCTGGGGAGGGGGATGAGGAAGCTTTCTAAGATCAAGGAAATGTGTTTATGTTGGTCAGGATGTGAAGTGCATAGGTACATGCACTTGTCATAATACACTCAATTGCTGTGATAGCTGTGCATCTCATTGTCTGTACATTATAAACTTTGGCTGAAATGGAATGGAGGCTGCTCCTGTTGGCTGAAACTCCAACTGCCCAGTTTAAAACAGCTCATCCTCTTGCTTTGTTTCCTTTGTGATTTCCCCTGCCTCATAACTGTCCAGGCCCCTAGAAACATTTATCACTGTTAAGGTCAATAGTCTTACTTTCTTTTAGTATTTGATTACTTCTTTTTATCATTGTTTCAAACAGTATGAGCACAGCCTAGGTTGAAATTTAGCAGACAGTGATTTTCATGGACTATTTGTGTCTAGTCAGTACAGAGGGATTAACACAGTAAAGACATGGATGAAAATGGAAAATGTCTAAATTAACAACTTTCGGTTAATCCTCAATTTAAACCTTTGCCTATAGGGCATATTAAGACAAATGCAAAACCCAGACAAATCGGCTGCAGTGTACGCAGGTCTTGAGGAATGATTTCCAATCTTAGATGGTCAAACACCGGCTGAATGATGAAATGATTTTCTCAGACCTTCTCATAAATTCTGGTGCAGACCACACCCTTCATCATACATTCCTTAAAAGAGGGAGATTGGCTATTTAAAATACAAGTTAGAGAACATGACATTTGGAATAAAACAGCAGTTTACAACGAACTCATACGATTGCATTTAGAAAGGAATAAAATATTCATATGCCAGTTCTCCAGCAGTTCACAATTATGACCACTGAAATTTGAGGAAAACTTTGAAAGTTGATCTGTGTTTCTATCCATGATATTTATTAAGCAGCAATTTTTATGCATGGAATCCAAGAAAAAAAATCACAGTTAGCCGGGTGGTGGTGGCGCACGCCTTTAATCCCAGCACTCGGGAGGCAGAGCCAGGCAGATCTCTGTGAGTTCGAGGCCAGCCTGGGCTACCAAGTGAGTTCCAGGACAGACGCAAAGCTACACAGAGAAACCCTGTCTCGAAAAACCAAAAAAAAAAAAAAAAAAAAAGAGAGAGAGAGAGAGAGAAATCACAGTTATAACGCTTACTGTTGGTTGTCAGCATTGTGGGAGTTAGAATCATCATAAAGATAAAAGAAACCTCAAGGCATGTCTTTGAAGGAGAGTCTATATTGGGTTAGTTGAGGTGGGAAGACTTGAAGACCTGACACACATTGAGAGAAGTGCGTTCCATGGACCATGGCCTTAGACTAAAACAGAAGTGGGCAGGGTACAAGTGTCCATCTGTCCTTGCTTCCTGATGTCCACAACCAGCTACATCAAGTGCCTGATCTCCTGTCTTCCCTGACATGATGGACAGTATCTCCTCTAACTGTAGATCAAAATCCTCTTTGGGACCTGAACCCCACCCCCTCCTCTGCCGAAGCTGGTCTTTGGCATCGACTTCAGTGTGGATAGGACTTCACCTTGGGTATTGCAAGCCCCTTCTCAGAGAAAAGCTAAGTAAGAGTAAGGTGAAAAGTAAGAACATATGTAACACAAATCTTAAAAGGTCTTATAAAAACAAACCCGGAACCAGGTATTGGGTGAATGCTGAAAGATCAGAGAAGCAGAACAAGCCACAGCCACCTCACCTCACCAGTTCCTCAGCTGATCCTGTTTCCTCAGACTGGAAGCCTCTGAGTTCTCATCCAGAATGAATCTCAGTTGAACTGCTGCTAAAAGCCTAAAACCTTAACCAGGCTCTCACTCCTGGTCCTCATGCCTTATATACCTTTCTGCTTCCTGCCATTACTTCCTGAGATTAAAAGTGTGTGTCACCATGCCTGGCTGTTTCCATTGTGGCTTTGAACTCACAGAGATCTGGATGGATCTCTGCCTCCAGAATGCTAGGATTGAAGGTATATGTGTGTGCCACCATTTTCTGGCCTCTATATCTAGTGGCTGTTCTGTTCTCTGACCCCAGATAAGATTTATTAAGGCACACAATATATTGGGGAACACAATATCACCACAAACATATACTTGAGAAGTCATGGGCCGGAAGGAGTCTAAAGAAAGAAGACTCTTAATTGATACTATGCAGTGTACTCTTAAGAAAAAAAGGATTAAGCTTGCTTCTTCTAGGCTAACAGCCTTCCTACAATTTGTACAACAATTTAGTCCTTGGTTCCTGAAACAGGGACCCCTGGACTTGGAGACATGGGATAAGGCAGGTATCACAACCACAATTAAATGGAGCAAGCTGGGACCTAGAAGGCAGGCTGTGTAATGCTTCCCAGGTTGGAGCCAGAGGGTGACCCAAGTCCCTTCGGAAAGACGGTTTCCACTGTTGGAACTTGGTTTTGCCTTGTGTGGTTTTGTCTGTGCCCTGTTTTTTCCCTCTTGAAATAAAAAAGAAAATTTTATTTTTGAAAGATTTTAAACTGTTTTAAGAGGAAATTTTGGAGTTTTACAGAACATTTAAATTACAAAAATACTGGAAAATACTTAAATTGAGAGCACTTTAAGTTTGTAAAGAGACATTCAGTGCTGCTACACCTCTAAAAGGTCTGGGAACACATGCCAGTGGAAACTTTCTCTCTGCAATGTGTTACACCAGGCCCTTGACACTGAAAGCAGTCCCCTGCTTCTACCTCCAGCTCCCCCGTCACGTGAAAGGACACCTTTGTTAAAATGTCACAGGTCAAAGCAAAATATCTTTCATGTTTCCCAGGTTCCTGTAGTCTCCAAGGTTTAAAGCTTAAGAAAGTGATAAGAAACTGATTTAAGGTATATTTTTAAAAAAAGATTTGTAAGTCGCTCATTGGGCATGGTTAAAATCTATATAATTTGTAACAAAATTTGGCTTTAACATATAATAAAAAGCTTATAATTAAAATTCTATACATGGGTGTGTGTGTGTGTGTGTGTGTGTGTGTGTGTGTGTGTGTGTGTGTGTGTGCATGTAACTTGGATTATCATAGTTTGTTTTGTTTTATGGGATCCCTATCTGGGACATGGAGTGGGTTTAATGGGATCCCAATACTCCCGTCCAGGACAATTAGTGAGACATCCATCACCACCCACTTGCTTCTGTTTCATTGCTGGAAGTTTTTGGTCTGTCGTTTATGTATGTGGATTGGTCTATGTTTTCTGGTGTGTCTGTAAGTTTTGTTGCAAGCATGGAGCTAAGACAAATGGGTCAGATATTTTTCCTGTCTCTGCTGCTACCATCTCTGAGCTCTCTGGTCACTGGATTCAGTTTAGCAGAAGTTTAGATGTCTTCTTTGTGTGGATAACATTATTTAAAGTTCCCTCTGTGACCTGAGTCAGGTTGATCTGCCTGACACTGATGGGAAAAGTGTTAGAATTCTGCCCTCCCTCCAGCCACATGACTTCACATGTTCAGTTCAGGAGTTAAGCAAAAGTCTTGCGTCTTTCACCGTCAGTGTGTGCTGGCAACTATGCTCCGGAGTAGTCACGCAATCAGTGCCTGTGTGGTATAGCTCCGCACTGGGAGCCCTTAAAAAGCTGGATGCAGACCCTACCCTCTCTCTGCTCTGCTCCGCTCCCCCCCCCCCAGTCCACCATCTTTCTCTCTCTTTCCTTCCCAGGCCTGGTCCTTTTATCTCTCCTCTTCTTCCTCCTAATAAAGTTCTCTGCTACTAAGCAACCACATTCTGTCATGACCCTGAACTTCCCACTAGTAACCAACACTGCTTATCATTCATTTCAAAAAGGAAACAAAATAGAACAGCCAAAAAAACTATGCTTGGTTTATGTGAACATTCGGCACCTCAAGATTTATAAGTTTACTAGATATGGTTAAAAATCTGTAAAATCTATTTTTTTAAAAAAGGTTAAAACTAGTAACCCTGAGAGTTGATAATTAAAAATCTATGCATAGGCAATCTTAAAAGAACCCTGTGGCATGATTCCATCTTTAGGCAGCCAAGTGGCTGGTCACCATCTTTGCTAGGGTTGGAGAAGACGGGTGTCATGTGACTTCACCGCCATCCTAATTAAATGCGACCACGTGAAGTGGGCCTACCAAGGAGGGAACAACAGGTCTCCAAGATATTTTTGATTAGGATAGATTTTTATATGATAATTCCTGTCCTGCAAACAAGGTTTACAAAAGACAGGATTTAAAAACAATGTTTGCTTAATAAGGCATTAAAGCTACACCTCCATGCACTCAGACGCAAGAATGCACAAAGCCAAACTGTAACGCTGAGTCACCGGGTGAGATTGGTTTTAAGATATGAAAGGGTCACAGGGAACAGCTGAGGCCTGCAAAAGAGAGCCCAGTTGCAATGGTGGACCTTAACAATTTTGGAGATGTTGGTGCCATATGCTTGTCATCGGCACACGTGGCTGTGTCATCACAGCCACAATTAAATAGAGCAGGCTGGGACCTAGAGGGCAGGCTTTGTCATGGGGATGACCCAAGCCCCTTCGGAAAGACGGTTTCCACTGTTGGAGCTTGGTTTTGCCTTGTGTGGTTATGTCTGTGTCCTGTTTTTTCCCCTCTTGAAATAAAAAAGAAAATTTTATTTTTGAAAGATTTTAAACTGTTTTAAGAGGAAATTTTGGAGTTTTACAGAACATTTAAATTACAAAAAATACTGGAAAATATTTAAATTGAGAGCACTTTAAGTTTATAAAGTATTTTACTATAATGTCTTTATTAATATGCAGTCTTGATAGATGATAGGTCGCTTTAATGGCAGCAAGCACCAAGCTCCTTTCTCCCAAGGCTTCAGCTGCCTTCTCAATTCTCTTCAGGCCTCAGGCCTCACTTTCCTAGAACTGCTGCTACTAGGTCTACACACAGTTTACCTGGCTACCAGACTCAAAAAAAGAGATAAACTCACAAAACAGATTTCAGTGTAGTGTTTTACCATTCCTTTATTTAAAGGAGCTCGCTTTACAATGACTGCTCCCAGTAGTCAACCACCTGTATCTTGTGGTGAATGATTGAAGAAAAAAAAAAAGTGTAAAGTTTATGTAAGGTCTCTGGATATGAAAGCTTAAGTTATGAAGATCTAAAAAAAAGTTTTAGGGTCTAAGAAGATGTTTTAAGGTGTGAATAAAGGTCTGAGGACATAAAACAAAAAGTAAAAAGGTGTTTTGAGGTGTGTGGATGCAGTTCGTGAAGGTATAAGAAAGAATATGGCTTTAAGGTATATGAAAACTGGTTCAGATTTCTTTCCCTCTCTATACCATTGTTACATTAAGATTTCAAAAGTTCAGAGTTTTCACTTTAACCAACGGAGTTCTGAGAAGCTTTTCATCTAGTGCCGGTAAAGCACGGCTCCTATTCAGTCACAAGCTCAAGATTGTAAGTTTTCTTTGGTTGTTTTTTAAGTATAGATTTAAAAGTGCCTCTCCTTGTGCTAAAGACATCTGTCTAATATCTGTTCACAGTCTTCTAAAAGGCTCTTGTAAGCTTCAGGGAATTGACTCGGATCCCCCCCCCCCCCACACACACACACACCCCATTGGTCAGATGAATTACAGATAAGTACCTGTTAATCAACAGCCTATTTTCCCATTTCCCCACCTGCCAATTCCTGGCAGTGTGTGTGGGGGGGGGGCAGGAATTCTTCCCCTTTCCCTGATCTTGGGACTCCCCTCCCCCAGCTACCAGGACCGTGGACCTGGAAGTTTCAACTGTACACCTAAAAGAAAAAATAAAATTAACTTTATGTTCTGCCCCTAATATGTTATGTGTCTGCTCCAGCAGATTTCCTATCATTTAAAGACTTCAGACTGCTCCAACTCCAGAAGTTCCCACAGAGCCAGGCCAGCAAGAGAAGCAGCTGCTCTTCCTGGATTTGGTCAACATTCCAACCTTTTGGGTCCCTAACTAAGCCCCAATGTCAGCAGGAAGTAGTCATAGACGATTTCTTCATCCCTTATCGTTCGTTTATTGTCAACAAAAAGGCTGGGATGTGTCAAGTTTCAAACCCGGGACAAAAGGCTGAGGTGCCTATTTAACACATCAAAGTTGGACCTAGCTGCCAGGTTCTCCCAGAATCCCTCAGTCCCTACCTGTTACAGTCTAGGTCTCACAGACCCTGCCCTTTACCCTGAACTCCTTGGGCAGCCCTTCCTGCAGAGGCCCTATATAATCCAGACATTTTCGTTACAGGCCTTACATGGCCAAATTACTACAATTGACTAAGTTAAGTCATGCTGTTACAATCTTTCTCAGCTTCCATGGTGGAAAGATTTATAAATTCCTTAAATTCTTTTGGGACATGAAAATTTGGGGCATTATTCTAGCCTTTGTGCTCATTCTTCTCCTTCTCCTTCTGGTCATCCTCTGGTGACTGACAAGCCCTATTAGATCTCTTCATAATTTCTAGATGTCTAAATGAAAAAAATTTTAAGAAAGAGGAGATGGCACAGACCGCATGTGCAACCATTGCTGCTTGACAAAGTGCCACCGTTTTGATATTGCACACCACACTTCTCCAGCACCTTTTTACTTTCCTTTTTAATGATTCTTACTGTTAATGCCTTCCCCTTTGGGAATTTTGTTTGGACTTTGAATGATGAATATGTGTACAATGGTGGCCTCCCTAGACAAAATAATTCTTTGGTGAGAAATCCCTGCCACTGTGGAACCAGGAATTCCATTGTGCCTTCCTAACTACACCAAGATCAAGAAAGTTAGAGATTTACTAGACACACCTGATCGCAAGGATGAAATGCCTACAATTCAGATGTAAAGCCTGAGGCCATTAAAGGCAAGAGTTCAGTTAATAAGTATAGAGAAATCAGAATGGTACTGTGTAATGGGAAAAGAGTAAGACATTAGGACTTACTTTCCATTTTGAGAGTGTTAAGAGGGAAATAGGTCCACAAAGTAAGACTAAGACACAAAAGGATGCAACTAGGGAACAACTCAATGCTTATCCTCTTGAGGAATGAAAATTGCTCTTAAATTGTTGTATAGTATCTGCTTGCAGAGGAAGTCCTTTTCCCAAAGCCAGGCATTTGGATACGGGCCGCCATTCCCTCAGGGGCTTGAGGAAGGTTCCTGCTTGCTAAAGCAGTCATTCTCCTTATCGCTGGCTAGAGGAACTTGTGGCCCTTCCATTAGAATATACCCTGTGCTTATTGTCAAGGTCAGTGCTAGATTCCTCAACCCCTGGTCTCAGTCCACACCCCAGCTCACATGCCCCCTTTCTCCCATTTAATCCTATACGCAACTCTAAAATATAAAAGGTGTATTCTTTCTTCAGTAAATGCTGCCGGCAGTCATCCGGATTCACCCTCAGATTGTGTCCCATCCCCCCATCCTCCACACTCCACACACCCTCCTGGGACCCCTACCCACTCCCCCACCCTCCACCCCCGCCGAAGCAGATCTCCAGCATTGTTCTCTCTGAAAATGTTTTTTTTAAAAAAGCTGGTTTTAGTCTCAAGGAGAATAGTGACTAATAAAAAAAGGTTTTCACATTTGCCTTACCCAAAGAGCAGTCTAATAAACTCCCTAAGAGATTTGGATTGATTGATCTATAATGGAGCCCTCATGTTGGAACTGACTCCCCATGTAAATCTATTGTGCAGCGAGAGCTAAGACCCGATACACACTGAAAGAAATACTCAAAACATTAGAGGATTTTATGTACAGTCAGTGCCTGTGCTAATCAGTGAGTAAAGAGCCACAGCCTTAAAAATCCTCAGAGTCCATCTCGTGGACTCTTTTTCCTTATTCTGATCTGCCAACTAAAAGGTCTTCAGGACTTACAGCTTAGATTGCATTTTTTAGATTGGTTAGTGTAAGTTCCTATGGACTATTGAAAGCAAAGTGCTCTTACTACAAATGATCTATATATTATTGAGCTTGTCGGGGTTATATTTTACTTTCTAAGTATACACTTAGCTTTTTGGGGTTTTTTTTTTTGTCCAAATAAGTGACATTTATCCATAGTTCCATAATTGTTTAAACTGCTACTTGAACTGCTATTTATTGTTTAGCTACTGCTCCTTGAAAGTCTTGAGCTAACACAGGACTTAACTATGAATCTTTCATGGTATTTCCCCTCAAACCCCAACTCTGGCTTTAGTCTTAGCATTTCTGTTCCTTTGTATTCTAAAGAACAAGGGGCATTTTGAAAGCAGCATAATCCATGTATTTGTATAGATTACTTCTGTCTTGAGAACTGGGGATGCTCTTACCACTACCATCTTCCCATCCAGCAACTTTCTCTTTATGGTGGTCTCTTTGCCATCCCATTTCTGCACGTGTCTCAGCGATCCTCTCTCCAGCGTCACCATGCTCTACGAAGACAAGTTCATGTGGTTGGCTTGCCTCAGTGTCCATGACAGATGTCTCAAAAGTCATGTCCATTTCCCACCCCTCTGGCTCCTAGAAGGAACAATCCTGACTCTCAATAGTTGACTGGACCAACTTTCAAGAAAAATATCACATATTACCTTGGTTTTTCTGTTGTCAGCTGTGGTTTCTTCAAACTCCTGGCCCAGCTTAAAGGAGATCTCTGTATTTTTAAAGGCACTTTCAGTTCTTATGGTCATATAATCCCCCTTCTTGCTGATGATCACATTGGGCTTGGCCAAATTTCCCAGTTTTCTGTTGGCTAACCCTACACCTGAAAAGCAAGGCAATACCAAATTGTGTTGGTAAAGGCAGCACATCTGAGGGACAATGGTGGCCACATTCTGTATCAGTGGTACCTTCAGTGAGCAGATGGCGGGGCTTCCACCCAAGGGCTTCCTCCCATGCTTCAACAATGAGTGAAAAGCATGTCAGTGACATAAGCATTTAGTGTAGTTCTACAACAGTGATGCCTACAGAGTTCACAGAGTAAAACTATTCAGTTTGCCCATTTTGCCATGCCCAGTGCTACCCTTACCACAAAGTAAGTTATTTCAGATTCATATGAAGCATTAAAGATATTTCATTTTGTAATTACAAACGTTGTAGCTGCTTTCAATGAGACAATCTCTCTTCTCCCTCTCCACCCCCCACACCGTTTTGTAATATTTTCTCCGTCAATAAGGAGCTATGGGCATAGCGAACAACCCCCTTCAAATCCTTGATAGAATCTCATTTCTGACATTTTGTAGTTCCTAAATCTGCCTGATGGAAAAACCAAAATAAAACAAACTGTCTGTCACCCTTTTCTGTGTGTAGCCACTGTTCCAACACTTCATTAGTGTGACTGAATCTGAACTCACTGCCGCCAACCAGTTCTTTTGATCTCAACCACTTTTAAACATTACAAACATCCTCATCCAGGAGATGTTTCATTTCTCAAGCTTCACACACTTATGAGATTATTTAATAATAGACAAACTCAAGGCAGAGAGAGAAAAAGAATTTTTAGCTTGTATAAAGATTAAAATTTTAAGTTGCAGTTTTCTAATATTCAACTCTTAATCTTATGAGCATGCTAAATTTCTATTAAACCAGCTTTCACAAAATCCCAGAATACGGATTGACTAAAATTCTAATATTTTTTCCCAAGTCTCCAATGACAAACCTGTGAAGCTGTCCTCAAGTTCCATGCATATAAATACCTTCATTTAAGTTAAGTTATAACAATTAATTGCCAATTAAGTGGAAGTAAATTTTATGAGTGACACAGAAGATTGCACTTCAGCCCATACAACATTCCCCAGACACCTGGGGGAAAAAAAGAAAACAGAAGAAAATCTCGCGCATCTTTCTTTAAAGGGATGTTCACCGTGGAGGGTTTCTCACCCAGAGCTTTCATGTAGTCATCAAAATGCTCACTGGAGACAAGTTTCCAGGTGCCTAGGAATTTGTTGCTCATTGTGACGGACGAGAGTTCAACACAGTTCCTGGTGGGACGCAGCAGATGTCCATGAGCTGCTGAGACCTTACACAGTTCTTTTCAAACATACCCAAAGCATGTGACTTACCCTGAGATCCAATGGGGAAAAGCAGTGACGGACCGGGTGATGAATGACTCCTAAGTCATAAGCTGCCTACTCATGGGAAAAGAAGCCCTCATATAATGTCCCTGTGTGTTTCAAAACCATGAAAATAACTGAAAGTATTGTTTGAAACTTCAAAATATTTTTTTGGTTGATCTTACATTGATATGAGTGTTTAAGTCTTTCTATGTATTATATGATCGTGTGTGTGTGTGTGTGTGTGTGTGTGTGTGTGTGTGTGTGCCCACGAGTGTGTATGAGTGCACATTCATGTGTATAGGCATCTTGGTGACTCTTAATCCTGATTCTGCACAATTCAAATTTCTTAAAAGAAGGAAAAGGTCTGTGAGCATTGTAATAAGAGTCTCAAATATGCTGTGGGAGAGAAAAGGAGGGCCACAGTGTGAGGACACATTCAGAGGTGAGGGAGGCTTGGCATAGTTTTCGTATTCTGGGCAGGCTGAGTAGGCAGACAAGAAGGTCAGTCTGTCACAGCAGAGCACAGAAGTTGCATTCATGTGTCAGGATGAGAAGCAGCACTGTTGTGTGCTCTTTGACCACAGTTAAGATTTCATTTCAGGTTCTTAAAGAGCAAACCTGGAGATAATAAGTTCTTAGTTTCTATGACAACTTTGAATTTAAGACACTTAATAAAGATCTAGAGATTTATAAAAAGGTGATTTCCCACAAAATAACACTGATGGATGCTGAGAGCTCAGTGTAGCATGGTCCCCGTGTGATGGGCTTGCTTCAGATCGCCTCATTTCATCCTCTCAGCCCCACAGACACACACTATTGTATGTCCAGCTTGACAAGGAGGAAAAGGCAACTTATTTCCAAAACTAAAACGAAAGTCAGGGTTTAAGCTAGCTTTGTTCCTCAGTGCTGGACTCTAACTCTGGACTAATATCTCCCCCCCCATCCCCACAACAAAACACACACACACACACACACACACACACACACACACACACACACACACACACATACATACACAGGTACACACACACACAAACACAAACACATACACACATACATACACAGGTACACACACACACAAACACAAACACATACACACATACATACACAGGTACACACACACACAAACACAAACACATACACACATACATACACAGGTACACACACACACACACACACACACACACACACACACACACACACACACGCATACATGTGCACATACCCACACAGACCCTGACTGACAATCAGAAATCTTAATATCGCCATGGCCTTTTAGTACTCTCTCTCTCTCTTCTCAACATCAGAAGTGATAATCAAGTGAACCAGGTGACACATTAGAATCCCAGTCTTTGACCAGGGGGAGCCAATGTCAATCTAGTTCATATTAGTCTTGCTCCCAGGAATGGCTGGATGGCTGCCACTCCTTCCTGCCAGGTTTTCTATACTAGCATTAACGCTGGCTGAGTAACAACTATTAGCACTGGATTTTACATTTTCAGCACACAAGTTGCCAGTGCTCACGGCTACAGAACTAAATACCCCACAGCCACTTCACTTCTAACGGATAGAATCCTTCACTACAAAGGCTCAGGTCCCCAGTACTGTAGCTGGACCATCTCTCTTGCAGTCACGTGGTTTGGCATCAAATGGACTGAGAAATGAGGCAGCATATACAGTGAGCCAGGGTCATCTTCCATTGCCAGTGTCTGGTAATTCTGCATGGGATCCAACAGTGAACAGGAGAGTTCCTTAGTCAGCCCGCTCCTAAACCCAAGGTAATGTAAGTGGAGAAAGTTTGTTGTATTGGGATAGAAACAATCAAACAAGGATTAAAAGGGGCATTGTGGAAGGCCTCAAATTCAAGGCCATTAGGATACTTTAAGACAGTGAGACTCTGTCTTAAACAACAGTAAAGAGCACTCATATAGTGAATATGCTATTTTCTTTTCCCAAGACTTTATGAAGGTGATGGTATCACTAACACCCCCACAAGCTTTTGTCATCCTTATTCTATCAAGAAGTACAACAGTCAATGTGTAGTTTTTCTGCACAAGTTACTGAAGGTTTTCTTACCACTCTACCCGTATTCAGGCAGAGTACAAAAGAAGGGATCTGTGGATTCCAATGGCCCCTGAGTTAAGCATAAGAATAAGGATGCTGTTCAAGATTCACAATAGGCCATATGTACTGCCATGGTAGAACACTTAAAACAGTGATGCAATTTTATACCAAGAAAATAATCTCTTTTAGGCAAATCATCAATTG